>NC_058087.1:25811911-26427248 GCF_014858855.1 Bufo gargarizans | reverse complement strand
AATACCGACGCACGCTAGCGCAGTGAAGTCAGAGGCCAGACGAAGCGCAAGTCAGCGCGAAACAGCATTCGCCGCTCCTGTGTTCGTGAAGCTTGCACGTCGGATTGCATGTCGTGCTCCTGCCGGATTGCATGTCGTGCTCCTGCCGGATTGCATGTCGTGCTCCTGCCGGATTGCATGTCGTGCTCCTGCCGGATTGCATGTCGTGCTCCTGCCGGATTGCATGTCGTGCTCCTGCCGGATTGCATGTCGTGCTCCTGCCGGATTGCTTTTTAAAGTGAAGAATAAAGGACTGTTTTTATTCAGCAGTGGAGAGTGCCGCCCCTTCTTTTATATTTTCATCTTTGTTGTCATATCATGAATTCCTGGAATGTATTCTCCATTTCCTACTTTTCGAGTTCCGTATATAAATGGCGACCACCTGTCAGTGGCTCGAGGCATTGGCTCGCAGCGAGGGATCCCAAGCGCCCCTCAATGACATCCAAATGCCCTAATAGGCGAGGATGCCCTGCTGAGTGGACCCCGAGAAGGTAATGCTATAATGGTTAATCCCTATTGTCCTCCTCACTATATACAGCTGTCTCTTATAGGAGGGATTTTTAGGTCTACAAGGAACCACACATAAGAAGGAACCTAGGCACAAAGAACAGAAAAGGACGAGACTGAAAGATCCCGCTTTACACCATACCATGCACAGTATAGTGATTTTTGCAGAGGAAACCGATCGATACAAATAATGAGGTTAAACACAAAGGAAGTTCCGGACTGAGGACACGTTCGAGAAATATACCAAGGTCCTGCCACGCAGAGCTTCCATTTTAAGGTGCTTATTAATTAAACTGTCACTAGCACTTTATTGACTGTCGTTCTCTGACACCGCGCATCGCCGAGCCATTAATGGGCTGAAATCACCTTCAATTACGACTTCGCCATCTCCCCTGAGGCATTCAGGCACAGTTTTTCTTAGTAAATATGAACATAAGGAAAGCGGTCTTGCATAATTAAAGAGACCGCGCACACACTGGAGACCGCCATCTTGTGTGCGTTAGACCTATTATACAGCAAAATACGCTTCCGGTATAATACAACCGGCTGCATCCATTCAGAACGGATCCGGTTGTATTATCTCTAAAATTAAGACGACGTGTCGGAAAAATAAATAAAACGGATACGGCATGAAACACAATGTAAGTCTATGGGGACGGATCCCTTTGTTTAGACACAAAAAATTAATAAACAGATCCATTGACCATGGTTTCAGTGCCGTCTTGATCAGTATCCCAAGACGCACACTCAGCGTTTTTGTGCCCGGCATGGGAATGCAACCAAACGGAACGGAATGCATTCTGGGGCACTTCGTTCCGCTCCGTTCAGTTTTGTCTCATTGTCAATGAATGGGGACAAAACTGAAGCGTTTTCCTCCGGTTTTGAGATCCTATGATGGATCTCAATACCAGAAAGGAAAACGCAGATGTGATGGTAGCCCAAGAAAGCAGATGGTGCCATCACTGGTGCAAGAGAAGGTCACACTTCCTCCACCAGTAGGAACGGAGCCTTCTGAAAGGCTGGTGCTGGGGACCTTCTACTGACTGTGGATCTTGGGTCCATCCCCTACGTTGATTTCACACAGAGCCCAGGTTTGCTAAAGGTTCTGGTCAAACTGAGACGCAGCATGAGTGGCTGCTTTCCTTACCTTGCTCTCGATGGCGGCCTCCGTGCAGGCCTGGAGCATGGAGAGATGGTGCCCGAACACCAGGAACTTCAGCTTCTCATTTTCTAACATCATTTTAATGTAATCTTTCACGGCTCCAGCCTGGAAAACACAAGAATTTATCATTCTGACATTATAAATTGAAACTGAGAGAAAAGACGGCACTGCGAGAAACTCACTCAAGACATCAAGTCAATGATGATATTCGAAGAGAAAAGAATGTAAAACGTCTAAACTAGTACTGGCGATGACAATCACTACAGAATGTGTAAACTGAATAATAGTTTACATGTAGAGATAATCGGTGTCAGTGGTCTCCAATCAGTGGCTCGGAACCCCCCGCTTTGTGGCTCACCGTGGGAATCCTGAGTTATGACCATATGTACTAGACCTATCCTAGCATTGCCACCAAACAGTGCCAATTTGGATGCTATACGACTAGTGTTACATTTCACACTGAAATGTCTGTCAGAAAATGTTTGCAACTTCATGTTTTTTGTTTCTCCACATTCAAAATGTCTATCCTCTATTTTTGAATTGTCTGTTGCTCCCAACCATCATTGAAAGTTAAATGTGGCTCACAATATACAAAAGGTTGGGGACATCCAATCTATGTTATGTCGCTGTGTACATACATTACTTGTCCTGTACTGATCCTGAGTTACATCCTGTATTATACTCCAGAGCTGCACTCACTATTCTGCTGGTGCAGTCACTGTGTACATACATTACGTATCCTGTACTGATCCTGAGTTACATCCTGTATTATACCCCAGAGCTGCACTCACTATTCTGCTGATTGTTGTTGGATACAGTCAGTGATCTTGTGAACAGATCCCCTGCCAGCTGTTGCTATGGGGACCGTTTCCATTCATCAGATCCTGATCTGATCCTGAGTTACATCCTGTATTATACTCCAGAGCTACACTCACTATTCTGCTGGTGGAGTCACTGTGTACATACATTACTTATCCTGTACTGATCCCGAGTTACATCCTGTATTATACTCCAGAGCTGCACTCACTATTCTGCTGGTGGAGTCACTGTGTACATACATTACTTATCCTGTACTGATCCTGAGTTACATCCTGTATTATACTCCAGAGCTGCACTCACTATTCTGCTGGTGCAGTCACTGTGTACATACATTACATTCCTTATCCTGTACTGATCCCAAGTTATATCTATATACAAATCTCTGCTTGCAGTCAGTGAATGGGAACTTTTCCTTTGCACTCAAGCCTACGTCTGCCTTACTAGCGTTATTCTTTTCCGGTATTGAGTTCCGTCCTAGGGGCTCAATACTGGAAAAAAATGATTCAGTTTTATCCTAGTGCATTCTGAATGGAGAGCAATCTGTTCAGGATGCATCAGGAGGTCTTCATTTCAGTCCCTTTACAGTATTTGGCCAGAGAAAATACCGCAGCATGCTGCGGTATTTTCTCTGGCCAAAATTCTGGAACACTTGCGGCATTAATTCCCATTGAAATGTATTAATGCCGGATCAGTTTTTCCGGATGACACCGATTTCCGGAGAGACAGATCTGGAATTTCAATGCATTTGTCAGACGGATGCGCATCCGGATCCGTCTACAAATTATATCTGTTTGCATACGGAATTCCGGATCCGGCAGGCAGTTCCGGCGATGGAACTGCCTGCCGGATCCTCACAACGCAAGTGCGAAAGAACCCTTACTGAGGTGCAGCGCTATCGACATGCAACATATTTATTATGTGTTGCCTATGTCAACAGTTTTCAGTGAAAGTATTGAGGGAAAAAAAGGGGCAATGTTAAATAAAATAAAAAAGCGACAAGATTTTTCACGCAGCGTGCTATTTGATACCTGTCCCATTAATTAATGTAGTGACGTCATTAATATTAGAAGCTTCGTGAAATCTGGAAGTTTTTTTTTTTCTACTGTTCATTGAAAGATGAGATGCACAATCTAAGCAGGAAAGGCGGGCGGTAGAAGAGGAGGTCGGGGAGGTCATGTCAGTCTTAATGCATTGGATGAAACGAAGGGAATTCTAGGTCTATACGTCCAGTATCCTCCAGTATAGAGCAGGTATCAATGGTGTCATGGATTTTAATTAGTAATGAATAATTTACTGCTTACCGCAGTAACCCCCGGAGACGGCTCCAGCTCCAAAGTGACGGGACAAGCTATTAACAAGCATTAACCCCTGTGAGCCTGCTCTCTCCGCGCACCGCTCTGCAGTGGACACCATGCGTGCCTCTCTGCGGCGCCTAAGGGGTTACGGATGCAGTCCACGAGAATCCTCAAAAAGGAGACGAACAAATGCTTTAATAAAAAATTCTGTGTAATGCCCTCATTAAACCTGCGGGCGCGAAACACACCGAGCCTCGGCCCCTCGCCCCTAATGATAATTTCATCTGGCACTAACAATGTGTCACATTTAATACACAAAACCGTAAAGGGGGGACGTTAATTATTCAGGGCGATAAGACGAGTGTTTGAGGCGATCAAATAACGGTTTAGGGAGATTTGGACGTGAACTCGGGTCGCGTCGGGATTCATGGGCGACGCGGCTCTTTTAAGATGTGAACTCCTCATCTCCCGGTACCAATCTCATTTACATGATAGAAAGAATTTTGGAGAAGCTTTAATACGTTAAGCGGAGTTTTAACAGTCGCGTCGCATTGCGTTTCTTCAGGGTTCGTTCATGAGACTGAAACGTAAAAGGAAAATCCTCAGCGCCTTACGATAATGGTCCATTCACACGTTCGCACTTTGGGTCCGGATCCGTTCCGCAAAAATGCAGAATGGGTGCGGACCCATTCATTTTCAATGGAAACGGAAAAGATGCGGACAGCACACAGTGTGCTGTCCGCATCCGCATTTCCGGTCCGCGGCCCCGAACTTTCTGTCCACGGCTCCGCAAAAAGATAGAACATGTCCTATTCTTGTCCACAGCTGCAGACAAGAATAGGCATTTCTATTGGGGTGCCGGTGTTCTGTCAGAAAACCTGAAATCGTCAGATTCCCTTACCCCACGTGACTTGGGGTGTGCGCCTCCGCACAAGAGCAGTACCACGGCACGGCGCTTCCGCACATGTGCAGTACCAGGGCATGGGTAAGGTAAAATTACAGTGAGCGTTGACTCATGGACGCGTGGACGGAATCCACGCGTGCGCTCTCAGGGGTAAGGAGATCGGACGGTCTTTTGTCTTGTTAAATCTCCTCACCCTCAAACTGCGCAAGCGCAGATTGAAACCAGCCAGCAATGTATCTGGAGCACGCTGTGTAGTAAGGGTAAGGAGATTTTACAATCTGTGCGTGCGCAGCGTGAGGGTAAGGAGATTTAACAATGTAATTACAAAATTATTCAGATCCAGGTGTAGGTTAGAAAACTATGGAATATTTTTCATGGGACAACCGCTTTAAAAGGGGTATTCCAGTTAGTGCAGCGCTCGGCTTTCACTGGCGCTCCTGCAGAAATGAATGGAGTAGAGGGGCACATTTCCAGCCAGTCGCTCCGTCCATTTCAGGGGGCTCCACAGGTTACAGGGATCCAGTTCTCGTGATTGGTGGGGGTCCCACCGATCTGATAGTTATATCCTGTGGATAGGAGATTACCTGTTATATTGAAAGGGAACTTAGATTGTGAGCCCCATGGAGACAGCTTTACGCTAATGTCTGTAAAGCGCTACGGAATATAGTAGCGCTATATAAGTGAGTATCATTAATATAACTGGAATACCACTTTAATGAGTTACGTATTTGCAATGTATACAGTATTCCATTGGATCAGCACTAAAAATAAAGGACAATGATGTCATTTTCTGGGAGTACAACACTAATGACCGCTCATCAATATATGATTGATGGGTGTCCGACTCCCAGCACCCCTGCAAGTCATCTGTCAGAACCAGCAGCAAAGCTCCGTAGAATACCTTGGCCTCTTTCTAGGCCAAAGACGCCACGTTCACCCATCACACGGCCTAGGCGCAGCTCAAGTGAATTGGCCTGGGCTGCAATACCAAGTGTGAGGAATATTGATTATTATTTAAAGGGGTTCTGCAGTTTGTTTAACCTGATGATCTATCCATCTGACCGGCGGGGGTCTGACACCCAGGACCCCCGCCGATTAGCTATTTGAGAAGGCAGCGGAGTGCCACGGCCTCCTCACTGTTTACTGCTGGCCCAGTGGCGTCACGACTAGTATTAACTGGCCTGGGTGGGGCTAAGCTCCATTCAAGTGAACAGAGCTTAGCCGCTCCCAGGCCAATTGATACTAGTCGTGACTAGGGTTGGACGATATCAAAAAATATTCCCACGATAACGATATTAAGAAATTTATTGCGATAACTATATATATATTGCGACAAATGCCCATTTAGAAGAAAAAAAAAACACTTGGGGCCACGAGGAGACGTTACACTGTGTATGGGGCAACCACGAGGAGACGTTACACTGTGTATGGGGCAGCCACGAGGAGATGTTACACTGTGTATGGGGCAGCCACGAGGAGACGTTACACTGTGTATGGGGCAGCCACGAGGAGACGTTACACTGTGTATGGGGCAGCCACGAGGAGACGTTACACTGTGTATGGGGCAGCCACAAGGAGACGTTACACTGTGTATGGGGCAGCCACAAGGAGACGTTACACTGTATGGGGCAGCCACAAGGAGACGTTACACTGTATGGGGCAGCCACAAGGAGACGTTACACTGTATGGGGCAGCCACAAGGAGACGTTACACTGTGTATGGGGCAGCCACGAGGAGACGTTACACTGTGTATGGGGCAGCCACGAGGAGACGTTACACTGTGTATGGGGCAGCCACGAGGAGACGTTACACTGTATGGGGCAGCCACAAGGAGACGTTACACTGTATGGGGCAGCCACAAGGAGACGTTACACTGTATGGGGACAGCCACAAGGAGACGTTACACTGTATGGGGACAGCCACAAGGAGACGTTAATTGTTATACTTTTATATGTAATTTTTCACCATTTCGGGTATCTGTAACTAGTCAATTGACTTCTAGTAACAACAAAAACATTACAGGGTTAATTCTGTACCAGAAAGAGTGGTTTATAGTAGGGATGTCCCGATACCAATACTCTTATTTAAGTACTCACAGAAATCAATTTTAACAATTAAATAAATAACACATTTATTTTGTGACCACTGACCAACCAAAAGACCAAAAAATAGCCCCCAGCCTCTGATCAGCCCCCAGCCTCTGATGTGCCCCCCAGCCTCTGATCAGCCTCTCATGTGCCTCCCAGCCTCTCCCTCTTATCAGCTCCCTCTGGTAACTCAACTACCCCCATAATATTAATCATTGGTGGCAGTGGCCACAGGGTCCCCCCCCCCCATCATTGGTGGCAGTGGGCAGTGCCCCCCCCCCTCCATCGTTGGTGGCAGTGCGTCCCCCCCCCCAGTATTAATCATTGGTGGCAGTGGCCACAGGGTCACCCTCCCCCATCATTGGTGGCAGTGGGCAGTTCCGACCGGAGTCCCAGCAGTGTAATGCTGGGGCTCCGATCGGTTACCATGGCAGCCAGGACGCTACTGAAGTCCTGGCTGCCATGGTATGTTAGTGAGCAGCATTATACTCACGTGCGCCGTAGCCGCCGGGCGCTCCTTCTTCTGTCTGTGCGGCGCATTGCTAATGCTGATAGCATTAGCAATGCGCCACACAGACCTATGAGAAGAAGGAGCGTCCGGCGGCCACGGCGCACGTGAGTATAATGCTGCTCACTAACATACCATGGCAGCCAGGACTTCAGTAGC
The DNA here is from genome assembly GCF_014858855.1 of Bufo gargarizans. NCBI lineage: Eukaryota > Metazoa > Chordata > Amphibia > Anura > Bufonidae > Bufo > Bufo gargarizans. Next base: position 26,419,768 of record NC_058087.1, on the reverse strand, counting down.
GTCACAAAATACTGCGGTATTTAAGAAACAGCGATATCGACATATTGTCGGTTTTTTTATACCGCGGTATATCGTGAAACTGGCATATCGCCCAACCCTAGTCGTGACGTCACTTGGCCAGCGGTAAACAGTGAGAAGGCTGCGGCGCTGCTGGAGCGCCGCTGCCTTCTCAAACAGCTGATCGGCGGGGGTCCCGGGTGTCAGACCCCCGCCAGTCAGATGCTGATGATGTATCCAGAGGATAGATCATCAGTTTAAACAAACTGCAGAACCCCTTTAATGTCAGCCATGTTCTCACACCAGCCATCTGCTGTCTGATAGCAGAGGGAGGAGCACCGCAGGGGGTCTTGGCAAACAAACCACTCGCTTACACAAAAGCACCTACTTCAGCCAGCCAGGAACCCAGCTAATGGAACAGGAAAACCTCTCTGCAGGGAATCTACGGCATTCACCACTTCAATCAAATTATTAGACATCATGGAATTGGCGATTCATAAGGAATTATGAATCGCCCATCCATCACAGGCATAAACCAGATATATATTTGTGTCCCTGTGGCCACGATAAAGAAGCCCGTGGTCATCGTTTGGTGGTGGGATGCCGAGGGGAGGGGGGGGGTTGGAGTAAATATACATATCTCCCCGAAAGAAAACGGTACCATGCTTGGACTCTACTTGTAGCCGTAACCCAGGCGGATCCATTGGTCCCAGAACCACCTCCCTGCAACATTTTGATCTAGAGCCATGAGCCCTAATCGGTTTTGTGGCTCATTTGCTGCCAGCCCCAGAAGAGGGGAAGTGGACCCCTCCCAGAGGCCGGTAGGGGAGGGGCCGGCTACAGGTCAAAAAGCTAGTGCCAGCAAGCAGGCGGGTCTTTTCTCTGAAGGGGGGTCCCATCGTGCCATGTGTTTAGAGGGACCTGCAAACTGCTGACATCACTGCCTTCTCATGTGACTACAGCTAAGAACTCATCACAACCCAAAGGACTCCTCTACCTGGTAACTGACTTTTGTTCTGCTTAATCTTGGTTGTACCCTATCATCTGTGTTTGTAACCTCAGACCACTGTATATATTCTTTGTGTGTATAGTGTTATGTATAGTGATTATGTTTATTGTTTAGTGTTATGTTTATCTTCAAACAGACGATCAACGGGGGTTTCCGGGAGTCAGACCCCACCCATCAGATACTGATGACCTATTCTGAGGATAGACTATTAATATCATACTCCTGGGTGACCCCTTTAAGTGATGGTTGGAAGAAGTGGCACAAAAAAGTTAATTCTTACTTTCTTCAATCTTCCATTTAGGCGGTGACAGAAACGACGCAGGAGCTCAGAAATAAAGGAAGCGCGTCGGCTATATATCACCTAAATTGCACAATTTTAATACACAGTGTGTGTGAAGTCACATTAAAGCAGGCTGCCAATAATAGCCGGCTTCAGATACTGATATAATCAATTTACACTTATGTTCTCCAGCGCTAAGTGTATTAATAGTAAATGTGATCGTTAGGAGTGATTTGTCTGCAGGTAATGTGGAGAGGTAACTCCCCATGGTGCCGGCGCGGTGACATCTCCTCATAGAGATACATTGTTGTCTGCTAATCTAAAACGCGCCGTTATTAGAAGCAGCACAGTTTCCATGGCAACACTGAGTCATAAACCTTTTGTGGGTGTTTGGGTCTTTTTGCCTCAAGAAATAGCATCTGGTTTGGCAAAAAGCTGTTGTTTTAAGGGAGGAAAGGAAAAAAAGAACAGGAGCAAGTGTAGAACGTATGCAATGGACTATGTATTTTGTCTTGAGAGGCAATTTTTTTTTCAAAAAGTTTTTAAATAGCTTGAAAAGTTCGGAGAAAAAAATTGTTTCAAGTGTCACGGCAAAAAGTGAATCTGCAGGATCGGGACATAGCTCTAGATGAAAAGGCGACTAACGCGGAAAGCAGTACCAACATAATGCTCAGCAGATTTAATATATACAGCATAGACAAAATAACGAAAAACATACATTGTGCCTTTTTGCCTTTTGTTATACACATGTATAAATATGCATCACAGGAGCCCGACCGATCCCAATCGCAGGAGCAGAGGAAAGCAGTTCCAAAAGTGATTTTATATATATATATACAGACGTGGACAAAATTGTTGGTACCCTTTGGTCAATGAAAGAAAAAGTCACAATGGTCACAGAAATAACTTTAATCTGACAAAAGTAATAATAAATTAAAATTCTATAAATGTTAACCAATGAAAGTCAGACATTGTTTTTCAACCATGCTTCAACAGAATTATGTAAAAAAATAAACTCATGAAACAGGCATGGACAAAAATGATGGTACCCCTAGAAAACACAGAACATAATGTGACCAAAGGGACATGTTAATTCAAGGTGTGTCCACTAATTAGCATCACAGGTGTCTACAACCTTGTAATCAGCCATTGGGCCTATATATATGGCTCCAGGTAATCACTGTGTTGTTTGGTGATATGGTGTGTACCACACTCGACATGGACCAGAGGAAGCAAAGGAAAGAGCTGTCTCAAGAGATCAGAAAGAAAATTATAGACAAGCATGTTAAAGGTAAAGGCTATAAGACCATCTCCAAGCAACTAGATGTTCCTGTGAGTACAGTTGCACATATTATTCATAAGTTTAAGATCCATGGGACTGTAGCCAACCTCCCTGGACGTGGCCGCAGGAGGAAAATTGATGACAAATCTAAGAGACGGATAATCCGAATGGTAACAAAAGAGCCTAGAAAGACTTCTAAAGAGATTCAAGGTGAACTTCATGCTCAAGGAACATCAGTGTCAGATCGCACCATCCGCCGTTGTTTGAGCCAAAGTGGACTACATGGGAGACGACCAAGGAGGACACCATTGTTGAAAACGAATCATAAAAAAGCAAGACTGGAATATGCCAAACTACATGTTGACAAGCCACAAAGCTTCTGGGAGAATGTCCTGTGGACAGATGAGACAAAAATCGAAGTTTTTGCCAAGGCACATCAGCTGTATGTTCACAGACGAAAAAATGAAGCATATCAAGAAAAGAACACTGTCCCTACTGTGAAACATGGAGGAGGCTCTGTTATGTTCTGGGGCTGCTTTGCTGCGTCTGGCACAGGGTGTCTTGAATCTGTGCAGGGTACAATGAAATCTCAAGACTATCAAGGAATTCTAGAGAGAAATGTACTAGCCAGTGTCAGAAAGCTTGGTCTCAGTCGCAGGTCATGGGTCTTGCAACAGGACAATGACCCAAAACACACCGCTAAAAACACCCAAGAATGGCTAAGAGGAAAAAATTGGACTATTCTAAAGTGGCCTTCTATGAGCCCTGACCTCAATCCTATTGAGCATCTTTGGAAGGAGCTGAAACATGCAGTCTGGAAAAGGCACCCTTCAAACCGGACACAACTGGAGCAGTTTGCTCATGAGGAGTGGGCCAAAATACCTGCTGAGAGGTGCAGATGTCTCATTGACAGATACAGGAAGCGTTTGATTGCAGTGATTGCCTCAAAAGGTTGCGCAACAAAATATTAAGTTAGGGGTACCATCATTTTTGTCCATGCCTGTTTCATGAGTTTATTTTTTTACATAATTCTGTTGAAGCATGGTTGAAAAACAATGTCTGACTTTCATTGGTTAACATTTATAGAATTTTAATTTATTATTACTTTTGTCAGATTAAAAGTTATTTCTGTGACCATTGTGACTTTTTCTTTCATTGACCAAAGGGTACCAACAATTTTGTCCACGTCTGTATATATATATATATATATATATATATATATATATGTGTATATGTATACAGGACTGTGCAAAGGATATGGGCAAGGGAGGAAAAATGTTGCAAGGTAAAAATACTCGAGAAGATAAAACTGATAGTTTATTTTTTACCATTAATTAACAAAATGCCAAGTGAATGAACAAAATAAATCAAAATCTAATCAATATTGTAGAACAAAAGTCAGTCTACCAGGTATAGGAGTCCTTTGGGTTGTGATGAGTTCTTAGCTGTATTCACATGGGAGGCAGTGATGTCAGCAGTTTGCAGGGCCCTCTAAACACATGGCACGATGTGACCCCCCTTCAGAGAAAGACCCGCCCACTTGCTGGCACAAGTCTTTTAACCTGTAGACGGCCCCTCCCCTCCCGGCCTCTGGGAGGGGTTCACTCCCCCTCTGCTTGCCCGGCAGCGCATGAGCCACAAAACCGATTAGGGCTCATGGCACCAGATCAGAATGTCACAGGGAGGTGGTTCTGGGACCAATGGATCCGCCTGGGTTCCGGGTACCAGTAGAGTCTAAGCATGGTACAGTTATTTGGTTTCTTAGGGAGATATGTATATCTCCCCTCCCTGGCATCCCACCACCAAACTATGACCACGGGCCTGTTCATCGTGGCCACAGGGACACAAATATGTATCTGGTTTATGTCTGTGATAGACGGGCGATTCATAATCCCTTATAAATCGCCGGTTCCATAGTGTCTGATAATGTTCATTGAACTGGGGAATGGCCTAGACCCCCTGCAGAGTTTTTTTCCTGTTCTATTAGCTGGGTTCCTGGCTAGCTGAATGGAGGTGAGAAATTGTAAATAACAGTGGCCTGCTAGAGGTTCTATGCCATTTGGCTGGGCTTTGAAGCAGGGCCCTCCTTTGAAGTCTCAAACCTCTGCTATCTAACAGCTGATGGCTGGTGTGGGAACATGGCTGACACAAAATAATAATCCATATTCCTCAGAGGTGTGACCGCCCTTCAGTATCAGTTCTTCTAGGCCCACCTGAAGACAGTTTTTTAAGGAACCCAGCAGGAAGGTTGTTGCAGATCTTCTGTGGATCTAGGCTTGCTCAAATCCTTCTGTCTCTTCATGTAATCCCAGACAGATTGGATGATATTGAGATCTGTGAGGGCCATATCAAAACCTCCAGGACTACTTGTTCTTCTTTACGCTGAAGATAGTTCTTAATTAAATAGGCTGTTGAAATAGGATGTTTGGGGTCAATGTGTTCCTGCAGAATACATTTGGAGCCATTCAGACACCTCCCTGTTGGAGAAGTATCTGTCAGTATTTCTCAGCATAGACTTCTCAACATTACAGCCTCATGCACATGGCCGTACTGTGTTCTGCAGTCCGCAAATCGCGCATACACAAAACACGGATAGCGGCCATGTGCGTTCCTCATTTTGCAGAACGGAAGGTCTGGCCCTCAATAGACCAGTCCTGTCCTTGTCCATGTTATGGATCAGAATAGGATATGTTCTATTTTTTTTGTGCAGGGCTGCAGAACGGAGATAACGGAGTGCTTTTCGCATCTTTTGTGAACCCATGGAACTGAACGGGTCCGCATCCTCAAACTTGGAAGGACCCTCCACCATGCTTCACTGTTGCCTGCAAACGCTCTATTGTGCTGCCCTCCAGTCCTTCAGCTAATAAATTTATTTGGTCTTGATTCCACATTAAAGGCTTTTTGGCCACAATACTTCCACGAAGACCACTTTTGGCCAGACTTCCCCAAATAGTAGATGGGTGAAGATGGTCCCATTGTCTCTCCCAGCTCTGAGAAGATGGCACTGATGGATATCTTCCGATTTTGAAGGGGAGTAAGCATGACAAGTTTCCTTGGCCAACCACTGTGTCTACAGTCCTCAGCGTCGCCCCTTTTTTTGTGCTTCTTCAAAAGACCTTCAACAGCACACCATGAAACCCCAGCCTGCTTTAAAATCTTTACCTGGGAGAGACCTTGCTCATGCAGTATAACTACCTTGTGTCTTGTTGCTGTGCTCTGTTCTGCCATGGTGCATGGACTGCAACATGAAACTGTCCTTCACAACCTTATCTTTGTAGCAGAGTTTGGCTGTTCCTCACCCAGCTTTAAGCTGCACAGCAGTTAATTACTGTATTTCAACCTACATATGCAGCCAGCCAGTCGCAGGGGCAACACGCGAGATGCACGGTGGACCGATGAGGGGCCAAATAATATAACACACAGTTCATCAGTTTACTCACGGTTAGCAGATAGCCTCCCTGGGCTGGCAGCACAGTGTTAATACAACCATAGGTAGTAATAATGAGGTAGACAGTGGTAAGATGCAACTCATAACTTTTACTTTGGATGTCTCTTGGTTGCAGCAGTACAATTATGCAGTCTCTAGATGGTACATCAGTCAATTCTGCAAATCCACTGTTTTAGGCTGTTTAGGTTTCTTGGTTTTGGAGCAGTGGGTTAGGTGTACCTGGTTCCCTTAGATGCTTTGGATCCTATTCCTTGTCTTTCCCTACAAGCTAAATATTTTAGACAGGAAAACTCAACTGTCTCTTGGAAGGTTGGTGTGGCTGCCTGAAGCTATAAAACCTCCACCATGCAAAGGTGTTTGTGGCCCTCAATAATGGCTTTTATCACCAATGATTTGTAGGAATGCTTGTTTCTTTTCCAGGGAGGCAAACTCTTCTCCTACTGGTCAGGGATGCAAGTCTATAGTCCAGCTACAGAAGGACTATACAGAAGGATTTTGCAGATACACAAATGCAAAGTTATACATTACAACCTAGTGCTTTTAATAATGTAAAAAGTGCTTTTAAGTAGTGCCCACACACAAGTAGTGGGAAGCTGCACATATGGAAATTTAAATAAAAAAATCTGACTTTGCACAAGTGATTCTGCCAAATACTGATTGGAAACAGCATATATGAAAATAGTGACTTTTTAAAATTACCTTTATTTAATGTTTAAGCGGGTATAGGTATGTATATACCAACAGTGAAGAACTACAATTACTGAAATTAATCAGTGGGGGAGTAGTAACCCCCAAGACGAAAAACAAACATGGTGACAGGGTAAACAACGAATACGGGTAAGGGGAGAAATTCTAACTCGAAAGGATTACAGGGTTGAAAAAAAAAGAAAGGAACTTCCCCTAGAGGCCCTATAGGTCTGCTATGCCCAGGGCGACCCCCTTGTGGTGGAGGTTCCCTGTCCCCGAACCTAGTGCTACCCGGTCCCTAGAAATCCCTACACAGGAAGATACTCAAAGATGATACGGTGGAGAGTGAATGGTGATCGTAATGGATGAATGTCACCGTTACTCTCTCAAACCAAAAGAACAATTAATTATATACACAAATCCCCGACGCGTTTCGCCTAACATTCATCAGGCTCATCAGGGGGTAAAGTAATGGATGAGTACTATGTGATACAATTATAATACTTAGCTTTACGGCCAGATGTCAAAAACACAAGATATTTTTTGCAGGTCACCAAAAGAAAGATAAAAGTCTTTGTCCCGCTCAAGGTGTAGACGGGAGAAAATGGAGGATTGCCCACAAAAAAATCCGGTTTTACGGGCCCAAAGCACTCTTTTCATATAGGCTATTTGCTTCTAAAACTATTGTGACAAAGCATCTTCTAAGAAAACTTTTAATGCTGATAGAAATTTTGCAAATACTGATTGGATTTCGTTTTCTCTTTTGTTCGTTCACTTTGCATTTTGTTAACTGACAAAAATAAACTATTAACACTTCTATTTTTGAAAGCATTCTTACCTTGCATCATTTTTTCCACAGCTGCATAAAACTTTTGCACAGTACTGTACTGTATCTACAGGTGAAACTGGAAAAATTTGAATATCGTGCAAAAGTCCATTTATTTCAGTAATGCAAATTAAAAGGAATTGCATTAAGGACTGTTTCACACGAGCTGATGCCGTGCGTGACATCCGCTGCGTGAATGACAGCCAAGGCCCGATGTGGACAGCAGGAGCACGGAGCAGTAACATGATTGATGATGCTCCGTGCCTCTCTGTGATCTCTTTACTACAAAATCACAGTGACAACTTTATCTCACAGTGATTTCGTAGTAAAGAGATCACAGAGAGGCACGGAGCATTATCAGTCATGTTACTGCTCCGTGCTTCCGCTGTCCGCATCGGGTCTTGGCTGTCATTCACGCAGCGGATGTCACGCACGGCATCCGCTCGTGTGAAACAGCCCTAATGCAGCTTTACATTTAAATTTTGTGAAAATGTTCAATATTCTAGGCTCAAAGTGTCACACTCTCGTCAGCTAATTAATCCATACCCCCTGAGCAAAGGGGACCTAAAAATTGTGACTTTGGGGTTTTATAAGCTGTAAGCCATAATCATCCTAATTATAACAAATAAAGGCTTCAAATATCTCGCTTTGTATGTAAAGAGTCTCATGTGTTAGTTTCACCTTTTAAGTTGGATTACTGAAAAAAATGAACTTTGCACGATATTCTAATTTTTCGAGTTTCACCTGTATTCCTAGTCGATGGGGCATCATGGTGTGGAGCCAATGGGGGTACTTAGATGCCTTATGGCCTGGAAACGCCAATCAATGAGGAAATAATTAATTGTAACATGTATGTAAACATTTAACAGGAGAATGTGAGGGTGGCGCATCCATGACCTCAAGATGATGGGTGATGCAAAAAGACAATAACCGCACAAGTAAATCAACTAAAGAATAGATGAAAACAGTAGATTTGTGTTCTGAGAACTTGTTCAGCAGACAGCCATTCTTTTAGGCCTCTTAGGTGTCAGTTTGAAGGGGTTATCTGAGATATTTCCTATTCTCAGGATATGTCATCAATATTTGATTGTGGGGGTCAGACTTCCGGCACTCCCACAGTTCAGCTGTTTAAATAGGCCGCTGTGCTCCATTGAACGCTGTGGACTTTTCACAACTTACCAAGCACAGCGCTGTACATTGTATAGTGGCCATGCTTGGTATTGCAGGTCAGCCCCATTCACTTGAATGGGACAGAGCTGTGCATAAACCATGTGACCAACAAACTTGACGTCACTGGCCTAAAAATAGGCTGCAGCGCTCACCGGAGCACTGTTGCCTTCTTAAACAGTTGATCGGCGGGGTGCAGGTAGTCAGACCCCCACGAAAAGATATCGATTATGTACCCTGAGGATAGGAAATCAATATCAAAATCTCAGACAATCGCTTTAAGGGCTCTTGCACATGAACTTATTTTTTTGTGTAGTTCCGTTTTTTTTTTTTTTTGTGGCCCATATGTGGAATCATTCACTTCAAATCGGGCGCAAAAAAAATGGAAAGTACTCCGTGTGCATTCCATGTCCGTATGGCCGTTCCACCCAAAAAAATAGAACATGTCCTATTATTGTCCGCATTACTGACCAGGATCGGACTGTTCTATCAGGGGCCCGCTGTTCCACAAAATGGGACATGCACACTATTAGGGGCCCGCTGTTCCACAAAATGGGACATGCACACGGCCAGTATTCTTGTTTTGTGGATCCACAATTTGAGAACCGCAAAACATCCGACAGTCATATGCATGAGCCCCAACCCTGATGAATCTTTTATAAAATTTCTATTGAAAAAAAAAAAAAGAAAATCTTTGCACCTGCATGAATACAACATACCTTTGCCAGTGCCGTCTGCTTATACATGCGGGTAATCATGCCCATGACCTGAATGAAGGGGCTCCCGGAATCTGAAGGTGCCGATTCTGGACATCTCATTAGTCTTTCCCATTCTTCAAAACTTTGATTCATTTCCTGTAAGGTAAGAAAAAAAAAGCAGGAGGTGACGACAAGCGAATAATTCAATAATAATATATACAGGAAAGAGTGATGACAGTAAATATGGAATTTTACATTTATGTATATTCCGGAACTGACTTAATAACTGATAAAATGATGTCAATTTTAATTGAATCGATCAATCACTGTACAAATCTGGTACAGGAGGCATCTGCCAATCTTTGCCAGATTTATCCCCCATATTGTCTTGCACAGCCCTTGGCCACATTTACTATTCAGAGGCAAAAGAGCAGCCACTAGGAACACACATCAGCGACCTGGTTCAACTACCTCCCCTATTATAGAGCTCTGAATTACTAGAAAGGGAGTCCCCCATTCAGGACCCTGCTTCTACAAGCCAAAGAGAAGGGTGGCTACAAAGAGCGCCTCTCGCCCTGGAGGACCCTACACTTCCGTTCATTACATAGAGAGTCCATTGAATTCGACAGTATTTGTGTAATGCTTCATTTCTCTTGTGGTGCTGCTGCTTGGGAACTGAACTACTTACAACCACATTACTCCCACAGAAAGTAGTAGTGATCCCCAGAGCTAAAGAACCAGTGATCGGATTCAGGGGCGGACTGGAAACTTAAAGTGACCCTGGAGAAAAAGAAAAAAAAAAAAAAGAAAAGTGGCCCCAGGTTGTAGACAGGTCCAAATTGACTCAAGATGGGTCAATACAAGTAGGCAAAGACAGCAAAATTAGGTAGATCCTGCAAAACCATAATGAAGCACAAAATACCGCCCCAGCAGAACCAAATATCACAACACAAAACACTGCCGCCCTCGCCACAAGACGGCGATACGGTTGAGTTCAGGAGGGCACCTGCAGCCTTTAGCCAAGTGTTTGATGATCCAAGCATTAATTAATGCTGAATCAGATCATTATGCACCCACCAGGTGGCCGTGACGAGGGCTTGAGCTGCCCCCTGGAACCACCAGAAATTTCCCTGTAGGGTCTATGGCCAGTGCACCCCTGTTCGGTGACCCTTCCATGAAGCCCCTGCTGATCAGACACTTCACCGATACCGTTAATGGAAGATAAGTTGTCTTAATGGAACAACTACTTTAATTCTCCACCTCTCCCGAGAATGGATACAAGTCTGCAATGTGGCCTCGCCATGGTATTTACCTCCATTGCGGCACCCAGGTCACCCACTGCAAAAACGAGATTTTTGTATAACTTACCAGTAAAATCTCTTTCTCGCTCTTTCCTTGGGGGACACAGAAGACCTTGGGTATAGCTCATCTCCCTAGGAGGCGTGACACTAAGTGAAAACTGTTAAGCCCCTCCTCCACAGCTATACCCTCAGCCTGGAGAGAGAGGCTGCCAGTTGCGTGTCCAAGTAGTGAAAAAAGGCAAAGTCCAAAAATGGAACCAACAAGCCAACTACCCAACGGGTAAAACAAACTCGGAAACCGTGTAGAGAAAAAAAAAGAATGGGTGGGTGCTGTGTCCCCCAAGGAAAGAGCGAGAAAGAGATTTTACTGGTAAGTTATACAAAAATCTCGTTTTCTCGCCCAGTTTCCTTGGGGGACACAGAAGACCTTGGGACGTTCAAAAGCAGTCCAAAAAGGGGAGGGACCACAGCACCAAGGCGAAGCACCCTAAGGCACCAAGAAACCGCCGCCTGCAGACCAGGCAGCCCAAGGCAGCATCTGCCGAAGCCAGAGTATGCACCCTGTAGAACTCCGCAAGGAAGACCAGTGACCGCCTTGCACAAACGCATGGCCGAAGCCAAATGCCTCCGGCCTAGGAGGCACCGACCGCTCCAGTGAAACAACGGTGACACCAAAAGCAGAACCCTGCCCATGGTGTGGTAACCACAGCAATAGCCACTGTGAGAAAGCGGAGGAAAGCCACCCTGGAGGCCGCCAACCCTTTGCGCGGACCTCCTGGAAACCCAAGAGACCGAACGTCGACAAGAGTCGGAGATCTCCAAGTAAAAACCGCAAGGCCCAAACAACGTCCAAACCGGTGAAGTGTCCGTTCCCGGGGGTGGGAAGGGGAGGGCGAATGCCTCGTTAAAATGAAAGACAAACACCACCTTCAGAAGGAAGGAAGAGACGGGATGGAGAACAGCCCTGTCCTGAGGAAAGACAGAAGGCACGAAACAAGAAGGGCCGCCACTCAGGCACCCGTCAGAGACACAACGGCTACGGAAACACAACCGTACAGGACAGAAGGAGTAGAGAGAACTTCTGTAACGGCTCCAAGGGAAAGATTGGAGTGCCAAGAGCCCAGTATGTAATTCCCAGGGCGGAACCCGAGGGCAGTACAAGGGAACCCCAAAGCCGCTGCACGGAAGAGGGTCTTGACAGGCCCAGAAGGCCGGGGAACGCTGAAAGGGGAAGGACAGTGCTGACACTTGACACTTCAAGCAACAGAGTCCCAGTCCCAGATCTAGGTCGGACTGGAGAAAGACAGAACCATGGAGAGAGAAAGGCAGAGTGGGGGAACGCCCAGCTGCCCACAGAACCCCCGGTAAAAACCCTAAGTCCTACAACAGATCCTGGACGAAACACGGCCAGGAGCGAACACTAGCGAGCCCGCTAGAGTCGCCTGGGCAAGCGGGTGAAAACCCAATGTGATCAGGCGCAGACCAGTAATACGGGCAGAACTGTCGGCAAAACTGGTCCCGCCGGCCCCCGAGCAACGTTGTCCCGTATCCACCCGGAGTGGGGGGAGCAGAAGGACAGACGGAAGGAACCGAAGGGTCCGCCCAGCAACCGCCAGGACAAGACAGGCCAAAGTCCATGTCGATGTAGCCACCACAGGAAGACGTCCTACAGTCCCGGTGTGGGAGATCTAAGGGCAATCTTGACCGAATGGAAGTCCTCCCAAGTTACCGAGAAGGTAAGACCATAGCAGGACCATTGCCCAGAATGGAAAATAAAGGGAGGACAGAACGCGGTAGACCCGGTAAATAGGCACACAGCTAGAACAAGGGAGACCGTACGAGGCCAAAAGGAACACCGGAACCATCCACATGAACAACCATGCTCTCCCCAGAGGGGAGGGCAGTGAAAGAACAGCCTCTGAAGCGTGGCCGGGACAGAAGCCACATCGGAGTGATCGGTACCGAGCCGAAGCCAAACAGAGTCGGCGATTAAAGGCAGTCGAGACAGAGGCCGGCATAACACCCTCCAACCGAAAGGAGGAGTGGGCAACAGGGAAGCCATAGGACAGCTAAAAGGCAGAACCCCGCTACACTGAGGCGCCCGGTACACTGCCACGCCGAAGACGAATACCCCGAAGAACCCAAGGTGGAAGTCCTCCGGACCTGGGTAAGCGAGCACCCAAGAGAAGTTGGGTGACCATGAGGAGAAAAGCGGCCCCAACCCGGTAGCGGACCAGCCTGAAGCGCAGAGGGCGCCAAAAGAAAAGACTCATACCGCACGACACCCGAAGAGGAGGAAACAGTAGTAGGCGAGGGAACAGCAGTCCCGCCAGAGCCAACGCAGAAGTCGAGTGGCACTGCAAACGGCACTCTCGACCCAGTGACCGCTTGCGCCGGGAAGCAAGTGCGCGGGAGAACGAATGGGTACGTATCTAAGAACCACAAACACTCCCCAGGTGGAAAGGCCAACGGACATGGAGGATGCCGACACAACGGGACCACAATATACAGGCCAAACCAGAGAACGAGCACCACCCAGCTCGGTGCAGTAGAGAGCAAGTAGAGCCCATCTACTTATATCTAAAGTATACACCTTGAATACAATGGCATTCTTTTAATGCTGGTATGACAACACCCAGGGGTTATACAGGTGGACAGAATGATCTCCTTAGAGAAGAGTGCAAGGCCCGTGACAAGCACCTTATCCCAAAAGAAAAAAGTATGTCGCAGAAGGAAGTGAGGCATACGCAAGCAAGCAGTGAGAAGGCCAACCCACCTATGGGAGGAGAAGGCATACACGGCCCAAACAACGGACAGAGCGCACCAGAAATTCCGCTCACTGCAAAAAAATTGTCACCCAGTGAAAGGGATCAGCCACAGAGTCCAACAGTATCCAGAAGGAGACCATGCACATGGCCGCACAGTACCCAGCAGGAACGCAGGAGGTCCGCCCAGTGAAAGGGGGACATGCACGGGGTTATCCTAGCATTAAGCGATTGCGCAATAACCCACCCAACACCGAATACTGTGGGAGTGCAACTACTCCGCAATGAAGGGGAACATGCAAGAGTCCCGCACAGCATATCAAGGACAGCCATGGGTCTCGTGAGGGTGCAAATTTCCACCCATGGAATGAGGAGGGCTGTTTATGGCCCGCAACACATCCGGTGAAAGTGCAGTATTCCGCCCAGAAAGGGGTGGGGCCATGTACACGGCCATCATTGCATCCAGTGAAAATGCAAGCACCCCTCCAAGGATGCGGGTCATGCACATGGCCAGCAACGCACTGGCGAGAAAACAACCACAGTCAGTGGCGTTGAAAGAGAACAACCACAGTCAGAGGGTATGTGCGCATGCCGCCTGAGGAAAGGATACATGCCCACTGCTGGCAGCGAATCCAGTCAGTGCAGCACACCGCCCCTGGAAAGGGGGTCATGCACATGGCCGGCAGCGGATCCAGTGAGAGCGCAGCATACCACCCAAGGAAGGGGGTCGTGCACATGGCCGACAGCGAAACCAGTGAGAGCGCAGCATTCCGCCTATGGACGGAGGTTATGCGTATAGCCGGCAGCGAATCCAGAAAGTGCAGCATTCCGCCTATGGACGGAGGTCATGCATATGGCCAGCAGCGAATCCAGCGAGAGTGCAGCGTTCTGCCTATGGACGGAGGTCATGCATATGGCCGGCAGCGAATCCAGAGAGAGAGTGCAGCAGCCCTCCATGGGACGGAGGTCTGCAGCACTCCACCCATGGAAGGAGGTCATGCATATGGCCGTAGCGAATCCAGCGAGAGTGCAGCGTTCTGCCTATGGACGGAGGCCATGCATATGGCTGGCAGCGAATCCAGAGAGAGAGGGCAGCAGTCCTCCATTGGACGGAGGTCATGCGTATGGCCAGCAGCGAATCCAGAGAGAGTGCCGCATCCCACTTATGGAAGGAGGTCATGCATATGGCCGTAGCGAACCCAGCGAGAGTGCAGCGTTCCGCCTACTGAAGGAGGTCATGCATATGGCCGTAGCGAATCCAGCGAGAGTGCAGCATTCCGCCTATGGAAGGGGGTCGTGCACATGGCCAGCACCGTCTGCGGTAAAAGAGCAGTATTCCGCCTACAGAAGGGGGTCATGCACAAGGCCAGCCCGCAGCCAGGGAGAGTGCAGTATGCCGCCTAGAATGGGGGGTCATGCACATGGCCAGCACCGTGACTGGAGAGGGCGACTAATTCTGCCTATAGAAAAGGCGGCCTGCACCTGGCCAGCGCCGTATCCCAGGAGAGCGCAAGGGTCCGCCTAGAAGGGGAACATGTACCTGGCCAGTGCCACGGAGCGCAACATGCCGCCTATGGAATAGGGGCAGGCATACGGCCAGCGCTCTAAGGTCAGGCTGCAGCATCCTGCGCAGCCAACAAAAAAGATACAGATATGTCTTATATATATATATATATATATATATATATATAGAAAAAGCAATGTGGGCAGCACCACTATCCGTATTCTGTAATGGGAGTGCCAGCGGCTGAGTCGGCGATCCACCTCCAAATTATAAAATAAAGAAATTCCGCAGCACATCCACGTAGTAGAAAAATAAAAAGACTTTATTCACCCAGCTGGGTGAATAAAGTCTTTTTATTTTTCTACTACGTGGATGTGCTGCGGAATTTCTTTATTATATATATATATATATATACAGACGTGGACAAAATTGTTGGTACCCTTTGGTCAATGAAAGAAAAAGTCACAATGGTCACAGAAATAACTTTAATCTGACAAAAGTAATAATAAATTAAAATTCTATAAATGTTAACCAATGAAAGTCAGACATTGTTTTTCAACCATGCTTCAACAGAATTATGTAAAAAAATAAACTCATGAAACAGGCATGGACAAAAATGATGGTACCCCTAACTTAATATTTTGTTGCGCAACCTTTTGAGGCAATCACTGCAATCAAACGCTTCCTGTAACTGTCAATGAGACATCTGCACCTCTCAGCAGGTATTTTGGCCCACTCCTCATGAGCAAACTGCTCCAGTTGTGTCCGGTTTGAAGGGTGCCTTTTCCAGACTGCATGTTTCAGCTCCTTCCAAAGATGCTCAATAGGATTGAGGTCAGGGCTCATAGAAGGCCACTTTAGAATAGTCCAATTTTTTCCTCTTAGCCATTCTTGGGTGTTTTTAGCGGTGTGTTTTGGGTCATTGTCCTGTTGCAAGACCCATGACCTGCGACTGAGACCAAGCTTTCTGACACTGGCTAGTACATTTCTCTCTAGAATTCCTTGATAGTCTTGAGATTTCATTGTACCCTGCACAGATTCAAGACACCCTGTGCCAGACGCAGCAAAGCAGCCCCAGAACATAACAGAGCCTCCTCCATGTTTCACAGTAGGGACAGTGTTCTTTTCTTGATATGCTTCATTTTTTCGTCTGTGAACATACAGCTGATGTGCCTTGGCAAAAACTTCGATTTTTGTCTCATCTGTCCACAGGACATTCTCCCAGAAGCTTTGTGGCTTGTCAACATGTAGTTTGGCATATTCCAGTCTTGCTTTTTTATGATTCGTTTTCAACAATGGTGTCCTCCTTGGTCGTCTCCCATGTAGTCCACTTTGGCTCAAACAACGACGGATGGTGCGATCTGACACTGATGTTCCTTGAGCATGAAGTTCACCTTGAATCTCTTTAGAAGTCTTTCTAGGCTCTTTTGTTACCATTCGGATTATCCGTCTCTTAGATTTGTCATCAATTTTCCTCCTGCGGCCACGTCCAGGGAGGTTGGCTACAGTCCCATGGATCTTAAACTTATGAATAATATGTGCAACTGTACTCACAGGAACATCTAGTTGCTTGGAGATGGTCTTATAGCCTTTACCTTTAACATGCTTGTCTATAATTTTCTTTCTGATCTCTTGAGACAGCTCTTTCCTTTGCTTCCTCTGGTCCATGTCGAGTGTGGTACACACCATATCACCAAACAACACAGTGATTACCTGGAGCCATATATATAGGCCCAATGGCTGATTACAAGGTTGTAGACACCTGTGATGCTAATTAGTGGACACACCTTGAATTAACATGTCCCTTTGGTCACATTATGTTCTGTGTTTTCTAGGGGTACCATCATTTTTGTCCATGCCTGTTTCATGAGTTTATTTTTTTACATAATTCTGTTGAAGCATGGTTGAAAAACAATGTCTGACTTTCATTGGTTAACATTTATAGAATTTTAATTTATTATTACTTTTGTCAGATTAAAGTTATTTCTGTGACCATTGTGACTTTTTCTTTCATTGACCAAAGGGTACCAACAATTTTGTCCACGTCTGTATATATATATATATATATATATATACACACACACATACAGTTTAGTTTTATATTATTTCTGTATTTATATTTTTTATTAAATTTTTATTTTTTATTTATTATTCTAAAACACAGCCTCTTTGAGGTAGGAAGGGGCCACCATATAAGGGCACAGCCTGCGCCGACGTCATCGTCTATGCTAGGTGGATTAGACAGGCCATTTCCTTAGGGTCTCCTCCAGATGGGAGCCGTCGGCATCCAAGAGGTTAACAGGGATCCGACCTGAGGGCGGTACAGCGATCTCCTGGGGGCGGGGGAACCTCCGGCGGGAAGAATTCGCGCCTGGAGAGTGCCCGCCCCCTCCAATCGAGGCCGGAACTGTGCGGCCTAGTAGGCCGCGAAGCCGGGGCCTAAATTTTTGCGGTGCCCGGAGGTACCGGCCGGGACCTGGAGGGAGCGGAGCGTGCATAATACCGGCCGCGGGAGCCCACCCCGCGGGCCGGAACAGTCAGGGGGCCCGGGAAGGAGCCGGAATCCTGGGACAGAATCCCTCTGCGGCGCCCGGCCGACCGGAAAGACAGCCTCTCAGAGCACCAGCGGTCGGCCAGGGTATGCTGGAACACCGCACCAGTCATTCCGGCCGCGGGTGCCCACCCCGCGGACCGGAAACAAGGGCCCTACGCTGCAGCCGTCAGGAGAGGGCCTCTGGCCCTGAGCAGCGCACCGGTAAGGCGATAGGGGGGCGGGGGACCCTGTGACCGGGTGCCCGTAAAGGATAGAGGCAGCTCCCTGGGCGGCATGATAGGGACGCCAGCATAACCCCTCAGTGGGCACCTATTGTGGAGGGGAGGAGAGGGAGCTAATAAAACAAGCTAGGATGGGGCCAGCCTAGGACCAGCAGGGACCAGTATGGGGGTCAGTCACGCAGGAGACCTGGGTGGGGGGAGGGGGTCGTAGGGCTGGAGAAGCCACTCTCTCACCACAGCCGTCTTCACCCTCGGTCCGTTCCAGCAGGGTCGCCCCTTCAGCTACTGGCACCGTAGTGGCAGGACGCTGGAAGAGGGACTTGGCGTGCGGGCGACCCTTGCGCTGGCGGGATGCAGGGGAGCTGGGCTGCCCTGGTCCACCTTGCCTTCTGTGGGGGAGGCAGCAGTGCGGATGACCGGCACTGGCGCAGCTCGACCCCGGGAGAAACAGAGAGGTCTAGTGCGTCTCTGTTGTCCCGTAATGTCTGGAACAAAAAGAAAAGAAAAAAGTAAAAATCAAAATTTAAACAAGGAGAAAACAGCCCTGCAGAGCAGGGAGTGTCTTGCCTCCTTGGACACTAAGCAAAAACTGGCAGTCTCTCTCTCCAGGCTGAGGGTATAGCTGTGGAGGAGGGGCTTAACAGTTTTCACTTAGTGTCACGCCTCCTAGGGAGATGAGCTATACCCAAGGTCTTCTGTGTCCCCCAAGGAAACTGGGCGAGAAAAGGGACCAGAGGGCAGCTCCATCTCCAGGATCCTCTCCACATTCCACCATGATACACCACCAAGTTAGGAATACCCCTTTATGGGCCTTTCTCTGTTATCTGGTACACACAGAGGACCCTACGGACGAACACCAATTTTGCCAGGAGAAAGATGATAGCAATCAAGGTGGTTCTGCTCCTACGTAAAGTTGATCAAAGGAGTCCAAACAGCTCTTCCCCACCGTCATCAATTCCGAGAGGATTCACAAAAAACTGGAGCAATGGCCAGTGCCACTAAGGAATTAAGTAAAAAAAAAAAAAAAAAAAAACCTGGAGGAGGCTCTCATAACTGAACCAGATATAGTCGTCTGACGAGAGGGACTAGAGGAGGAAAAAACGCGATTCCTCCCCGCCAACCTAATAAATCAATAGGGAGAAAACGAGTCTCAGTGCAAATCTAATTACTTAAAGGGATTAGACGGCATCGAGTACGTTCAGATCAGCCTCATTTTTAACCGTCGGCACAGGGTTTTCTGGGAATTTTAATTCGATCTAAATAAGGAAACAAGCTGTGAATCTCTATTTAACATGCACAGTACCCAAGGGGTAAAGAGCTGGTAATACTACCCCCATCGATCATTCTGACAGCCGTTTCATCATTTCTGCAATAATTCTTATTTTTTATATAATTTGACAGTGAAAGTCACCAAATAAACTTCATATTTTGCCCTGAAAACGGGAGTAGATAGAGAATCCCAACTGAAAGTGCTGCTCGGTGACTTCTACTATATCAAGGGATTTTTATTAAAGGGTCTGATGGAGTCATTCTTAGAGGAGGGCTGACCCCACAATCAGCAGTGACACCGAATCCTCAGTACCAGCTCCATTATCAGGCACAGCCGCAGCTGGATGAACAGCCACACGGCCACCGCACTTTAGGGTAGGGCTATACGACAACAATTGTGGAGAGGCAAAAGTGTACACCTACAGTGCAACGTCTCACGCAACATTTACATCGCATGAATGGCGTGCAACATTTTCTGTAATAATAGTCTATGGTGTCGCACTGTGACATGCTGAGACTACGACATGACAGTTGCACAAAAATCCAACTTGGATGGACTTTCGTGCAACTGTTGTGTCGCAGTCTCACTAGGTCACGGTGCGACACTATATAGACTAAGATTAGGCTTCACAGATCCAAAGTCGATTCGTTCAAAAACTTCAATGTCAATGCTGTTTCTGTACACCATTAAAATGTATTGGCTCCGTGGAGCGAAAGTTCATCGTGCAAGGGTTCGGTGAAACACTACTGTATTCATACCTGCGTATTTAAAAACAATTTAACCATGGGAAACCAAAAGTGGGCTTTGGTATCGGCTGGTTTCTCGGTACTAAAGCCCACTTCGGAATCCTGGTTATCCCAGAATTGATAATGATGACCTACCCTCAGGGGTCTGACTCGCGGCACCTCTGCCAATCAGCTGTTTCAGGAAGCCACTGCGTTCACTGCAACCGGCTCCCAGCAGCTTATCAAGCATAGCGCCGTATAACGTACAGTGGCTGTGCTTGGTATTGCAGCTCTGCCCCATTGACTTGAATGGGGCTGAGCTGTGCCTAGTCCACGTGACCGATGAACGTATCATCATTGGCCTGAGAGGAGGCCGAAGCATTTAATGAACACCCGACCTCTTCTAGCAAACGATCAGCAGAAGTCCCGGGTGTCAGAGGATAGGTCATTAATAGTGTTGAGCGAACTTGCGATTTGCAAGTTCGGCGTTCAGATTTTCTAAGAATTCCGTAATGGATTCCGTTACCACGGACCAAAACCGAATTCTATGATGGCATGTTCCACAGAAGCCTAAAAGAGGCATTCCGTATTGAATTCCGTCATAATAGACAGAATGCCTCTTATATGCTTCCGTGGAGCATGCAGTCGTAGAATTCTGTCATGGTCCCCGGTAACGGAATCTATTACGGTATTCTTAGATAAGCTAAACCTGAACGCCGAACTTGCAAAATTCAAGTTCGCTCAACACTAGTCATCAATATACAGTATGTTACCAAATAACCGCTTTCATTTTGGATGCACAGTGCCATGCAGATCTATGCATCTCCATGGTAACAGACAACAAACGAATCCAGTGTAGTCTGATATTGCAGTCTTGCTTTACTCCATTTCTTCACAACTTTGTGCAAACGCACGCTTACTAAGATACCAAGTGGTAGAGGGATGAAGAAGGACAAGACTAGAGGTTACCATGGACTGGAAAAGGAGCTGCATAAGCAAAAAAAAAAAGAAGGAAATTAAGATATACTGCAAATGTAGATTAATCGCTTCCATCTTACAGCAGAATACAACTGGTGATGGGGCCAGTGAGAACGGCCATGTGGGACAGGATTTCCTAGCGGCTCCTTATACCCAAAGCTGCGTGTACAAGGAAGGAACAACGACATATACTGGAGGTCGTCCTACCGAGTACAGTATGTGCATAGTAAACCCTGTGTTCATAGGAAGACTGCAAATAAAGCTTTTCTATGTGAAAAATGAACTTTCATTACAAACAGAATTCTTTTTTTACGTGTTTTACTTTGTGCAAAGCGTAAGGGAGGAATGTTTTATCTTACCGCCACACACACTGCTGTAATGATGCCTAAGCCTCATGCACGGTCATGCAAGTGGGCTACTATTTCTCTATCAGCCACACAGTCAGACGCATAATCCCGTATTGATGCAGCAGATTCATGCACAGCCAGACACACTCCAGCGCAGATGAAAGAATGATAACTCCAAATGTGTCCACGCTCCCTGACTTATCTACTGGAGGAGCCTGAAGTCACACACACCGCTATCCACATATACACTGAGCCCCACAGCACTGATGTATCTGCCATCCACAGGCAATATAGAAGAGCAAGAAACCTAGAGACGGGATCCACGTTATATTCACCGCAACTAAAGTCAAATGGTTCTTCGTGTTCTAACACCACGCAACAAAAAAATAACTTTTCGTCTGCTACTGGCCAAAAACCATTTGTCCTATACTAAATCGAGTGTGCAGATTACAAATCCGAAGTCAGAATTGTTGTAACACGTCACAAAATTTTGCTATGCATAAGTAGGCCTAAGGGTACTTTCACATTAGCGGCAGGGGACTCCGGCAGGCTGTGCATGCAGTACTTTTATTCCGGCTGCCTCTCTCCGTGCACTGCGGTGCCGCCGCCGGAACTCCGCCCCTGCCCCCATTATAGTCAATGGGGACGGAGCAGCAGTCCGGGGGCACACGTGAACTAGCGGCAGGACGGATCCGACAGGCTGTTCACCTGCCGGAGTCCCCTGCCGCTAGTGTGAAACTAGCATAAGTAAATAAATGCTTGGAAAGCATCGAATAATTTTGAACAGAACGAGTTTTACTCCAACAATTTCCTTATCTACATCAAAGTTTGCGTAGTAACCGGTGTATGAAAATGTAATGGAATAACAAAATTTCAAAAAGTCTTGTTTTTCAGTTTAAAAGTCTTACTTGAGCGAGGCCCAGTACTGGTAAAAGTGCTTCAGGCATCTGCTTTGCCTTTGTGAACGGTCATATTAACCCGTTGCAAAAACCAGCAGTAGTCCCCCATCATGTTGGGAATACAGCGGCCTTGATACCTGTTCTATTTTGTAGAAATATCTTTATGGAACCGCTCTCCATGTTCGTCACTTACGTGTCCCAAATTGGGTGGGAAAAAGTCAAGATGGGAACGTAGGAAATGCACTTTCAATGACATCCGGCAGCCAAGTTGTTCATATGCTGTAAGCATGTTGTCTACTAATTCAGCAGAGTTTGTAGCTCGTCTGTTCCCAAGGGAGTTCTGCACTACTAGCACTAATGCATCCCGAGCTGCAACTTCCAGAGGGTTGAGTTTTGTTCTGAATGTGTCATCATGCATTAGTTTGTTAATTTCGGGGGCAATAAAAATACCTGCCTTTATTTTAGCATCAGTTTTAAGTGTGCTAAACTTCTTCAAATACTGGAAACCATTTCCATCACGATCAGGGGCAATTACAACATTTTTTCATTAAACCAAGTTTAATGTGAAGTGGTGGAAGATGAACTTGAAGTCGATCGACCAGTGATTTGTGTTGTACATTGTACTGACCAACTGTGTGCTCGGCTCTGAGAGGCCACCGTCTCATTTTGTAATGATTGTTGTCATCACGACTGTTCCATAGGCACAAGAAACACATATGTTGTGTGTACCCTAACTGTAGGCCAAGCAGCAGTGCTACCACTTTCAGGTCAGCACAAATTTTCCATTTATGTTCTGAGCATTTGATCATTTTCAAAATTAACTCCATAGAAGCATGGGTCTCTTTCATTCCAACCGCATGAGCCAATGGAACAGATGGTTTTTCGTTACCATTGTGCAACAAGACAGCTTTCAATGAATAGCCTCCATTTATCTGGAACATGTGTACCATCTAACTCCATCATAAGACCATTTACATCAGTACAGAAACAGACATCGCTTTCCATTGCATAGTATGCAGCTAACTTGGGTTGTCGATGACGAAAGTGTGACATTGTGGTGCCTCGTTGTAGCAAATTCCATTCCTGAAGTCTAGAAGCTAGCAGTTCTGACTTTTCTTTAGATAATGACAGATCTCTTACCAGATCATCTAAATCTGATTGGCTCAGCAAGTGCGGCTGACCCTCCAGTTGTTCTGGATTAGGAAATAAATTGTGACAATCAACATCATCATCTTCATCAGGATCAAAATCGTCTATTTCAATTGCCGTTCCTGCTGTAGGAGGGGCAGACACTGGATTCTCTACATCGCGTGGTACTGGTTTATGAGCAGACTCAGAGTCAGGATACACAAATTGTGACTTGTTTCTCTTTGAATATCCGGCGATTTTAGTCATGCAAAAATAACAGTCTGAATGGTGATTTTTCTGCTCACACCAAACCATAGGCACTGCAAAAGCCATTCCTTTCCATTTACCATTGAACCACTGCGTTAGCCCAGAGTAACACACAGTGCAACAAACACGAGGTGCCCGGCTTTTATCTTGATCTCCAATTTTACAGTCAAAGTAATACTTGTAGCAAGACGCACTCGCTTTGTCAGATTCTTGCGCTGATCATAAGTAGTGTATTTGCCACATATGTAGCAGAAATTGTCTGGATCGTTAACACATTTGTGTTTTTCCATCTTAAAGGGTAACGGTCATATTTATTTATTTTTATTTGCTAGTTTATTAGAGCCAGGCATATATACCTGAGTTAGTCTGTCAATGATTGCCAAAAGATCTGTAATTACCTCATAATAACAGCTTCATTAATGTCCTCTGTCTCTTTCCACTGCTCCCTTAAAAGACCATTGCTAGGGCTCATCTGTCTCCGGCTAGGAAGACGGAGGGGCGGTCCTTCACACTGCGTGCCTGCATTAGGCTTCAGAGTGAGGAGGCGTGTCTCTCAGTAATCCAATCTGATTGGCTGCCAGGGAGCTGCTGACTACAGCAAGTGTGTATGTGAAGTGAGGGAAAGCAGTTTTGGCCTCAGAGAACTGGCATAGGAGCTATCTTGAGAAGGTCCTCATATTGTAAAAGTTTAAACAGCCGTAACTAAGGGAAAACAATAGTATGTGAAGGAACTAAAGATTGATTTATGCATAATGCTGCTGCAGCTGTAACATATGCTAAAATGTATTTTTTTATGAAAACATGACAGTTACCCTTTACGTTTTAAAACTGATAGCACTATAACAGATCACTTTATCAAAATCTGTCCAGCTTGCCTTATATACTTACTGCTGACATCAGCCTGAGTGCGTCCAAACATGTCAGCAATATAATTAATTATTATAACTGAATAGGCTTTGCATGTATAACTTAAAATTTTGTTGTGTCAGGCAAATTCCGAGTTCATATTTGTAATCAGCGCGCTCATTTTAGTATAAAATGTTTTTCTTCCAGTAGCAAAATCATTGTTGCGCAGGGTAATAGAAGTAGAATATAAGTCGTGACTCGTGACAATCCTCAGGGAGATGAGTGACCGGAGGTGCAGGAAAATATCCGACATAACAGCTACTTCACTCCCCTATATCTAGTTATGGGAACCTGCAGAAAATGTATGAACTTATGTACCCAAAGAGGGCAGCATTATAGCAGTTATATTATTATACATAAGAGCAGTATTATAGTAGTTATATTCTTGTACATAGGAGGCAGTATTATAGTAGTTATATTTTTGTACATAGGAGCAGTATTATAGTAGTTATATTCTTGTACATAGGAGCAGTATTATAGTAGTTATATTTTTGTACATAGGAGCAGTATTATTGTAGTTATATTCTTGTACATAGGAGCAGTATTATAGTAGTTATATTCTTGTACATAGGAGGCAGTATTATAGTAGTTATATTCTTGTACATAGTATCAGTAGTATAGTAGTTATATTCTTGTACATAGGAGGCAGTATTATAGCAGTTATATTCTTGTACATAGGAGGCAGTATTATAGCAGTTATATTCCTGTACATAGGAGCAGTATTATAGTAGTTATATTATTGTACATAGGAGTAGTATTATAGTAGTTATATTCTTGTACGTAGAAGGCAGTATTATAGTAGTTATATTCTTGTACATAGGAGGCAGTATTATAGCAGTTATATTCCTGTACATAGGAGCAGTATTATAGTAGTTATATTATTGTACATAGGAGGCAGTATTATAGTAGTTATATTCTTGTACATAGGAGCAGTATTATAGTAGTTATATTCTTGAACATAAGAGCAGTATTATAGTAGTTATATTCCTGTACATAGGAGCAGTATTATAGTAGTTATATTCCTGTACATAGGAGGCAGTATTATAGCAGTTATATTCTTGTACATAGGAGGCAGTATTATAGTAGTTATAGTCTAGTATTTACAGATTATACACAGTACATTAGCCTGTGCTCCACCTTTAGGTACGATGGACATTTATCCCCTCCATTCAGGATAATAAAAAAAAAATAGCATCTGGTATTGCTTTCTAAATAGAAGATTTTGCATGCTACATGTAATGTTTTATTGCTATGGTGTTGCATGTATCACTTTAAGATACCAAACAATACACTCGGGGAACGTTGTGCGGAGACCCCACCTTGGCCACGTCCTTCGGCAGATCAAAGGGTATCCGCTGTCTGATTTTGGGCGGTAGCTGGGTTAGAACCTCATTCTTCAATCGCCTGATCATGATGCTGCTTAATCGCTGGTGTAAGTCATCTAAATTGGAGGCTCCTCTGTAATCCCACTGAGTCCTATTGCCGAAATACCTTGGGGGAAGGGGAGAAAAATTTATTTTTTTAAAACACTTGAATGTTAAACAGTCCGCAGGCTGCAGGGTCGTCAGATGAGTTAGAGAGCAATTGATAGCGGCTCTCGTTGACATGGAAGGGTTTGGCGGCATTAATGATCTTGGAGAGCCGGGGCACCTGTTATTAGAATACATTGCTTAAACACCAGCCGCATCTTTGTTGTGGAGCGTGAGATCGGGTTCCCAGAGGCCGCTTTCATCTCCTGCTGCAGAGCTCGCTGCAGACCAGTATCAGCAGCAGCCGGTGAATTCAATTACATTTTTATGGCATTTTTAGCTAAGTTGGGAAGAGCCGGGGTCTTGAATGCTCCACGCAAAGCATTAACTCCTATTTAATGTGGAGCCCCAGTTACATACATTAATAGGGCGTGCAGAGCGATGGCCTCGGGCGGCGTCTTGCATAAGGGGAAGATTCCTTACAATGGAGGGAAAGTAAACAGGAGCTGAAATTCTACGTAAAAACTCTACGTGAAATTCTGTTTAACCCCTTAAGATCCAGGCCTTAACGGGGTCATCTGGATTTTTTTATATTGATGGCCTATGCCCAGTAGAGGTCCCCCGCTGTTTTGCAGTATTTCTGGAACTACAGCTCAGTCCAATGCGTGTAGTGAACGTTCCGTTCATGGTTACTGCCCCATTCACTTCTGGCCACGCCGAGGACACGTACGTCAAAGCGTGTTAAGAGATCAAAGATCCATCAGAACAAATGTTGGAGGATCGTTTCTTAGAATTCTACACTGGGCTGTTCCTCTGTTACACCTCTGGGAACTCTATAAATAAACTCACAACTGGGCGTTCCCACTCCCTTTCCCCCACAGGGTGACAGGACAGTGTGTAGGGGATTAGTAACATCCAGTTTCCAGAAGGAATAACAGAGGGACAGCACAATGTAACATTCTGGGAAAACAAGCTCCAGCTTTGTTATTTTATTGGGAATATAATTATTTAATAAAAACAGACTTGTCAGGAGAGGTGAAAGGTCCAGTTTAAGGGGGTCATCTTCTACCCTGCCAAGTTATGAATAATTCCATTCAGAATTAGACGCCTCTGGGTTGTATCTCTTTCTGGAAAATCTGGGTGACAGCCGCCATGACGGGTCTCACAGGGCCTTTCACACAGCTTTCCAATAGCACATTTGCAATATGAGAGTGGAAACATGGCCTGACCTGGTAAATTTGCTATTCCGTAGCCCGGGAAAGCTGGGTGACAACCACATGGCCACCAGAAGAGCTCCCACACGGCACCCGAAGAGCTCCCACACGGCACCCGAAGAGCAGCGAATCCACCTCGTAACGCAGCGATGCATGAATTACAATGTAGCCAGGCAGATCTACCATACAGCACTGAGCGAGTGGCTGACAACTACTACAGCTGACACTGGGTTGTCACAAGCTGTCCTCGACTACTAAAGGAGATCTAAACTTGCCCCTCTATACAGTGACACATCCTCTGCCTTTGTATTACTGCAAACTCCTCATTAGAGAAATACACATGGTGGTCGTTAAAGCTCCAGCACCTCTCCATGATGGCCGACCGGGCGTGCCTACTCAGACGGAACCCATCGACTCTCCTGACATGTCTGCTTCATTAAACACATGCATTACCCGCAAAAAATTAAAAAAAAAAATAACAGAAAAATGTATTTTATAAGTCACTCCTCTATTATTCCTCCTGGAAATGTATGACTAAATGGCCAACTGGACGTTACCCCCGGCATATATCAGTAAACTGTGTCCACACAGTCTCCTTAGGCCTCTTTCAGACGGGCGTTGCGGGAAAAGGTGCGGGTGCGTTGCGGGAACACCCGCGATTTTTCAGCGCGAGTGCAAAACATTGTAATGAGTTTTGCACTCGCGTGAGAAAAATCGCGCATGTTTGGTACCCAAACCAGAACTTCTTCACAGAAGTTCGGGTCTGGGATCGGTGTTCTGTAGATTGTATTATTTTCACTTATAACATGGTTATAAGGGAAAATAATAGCATTCTGAATATAGAATGCATAGTACAATAGCGTTGGAGGGGTTAAAAAAATAAAATTTAACTCACCTTAGTCCACTTGCTCGCGTAGCCGGCATCTCCTTCTGTCTTCATCTTAGCTTTGTGTAGCAACAGGACCTGTGGTGACGTCACTCCGGTCATCACGTGATCCATCACCATGGTAAAAGATCATGTGATGACTGTGACGTCACCAAAGGTCCTTGTTGCTACACAGAGCTAAGATGAAGACAGAAGGAGATGCCGGCTGCGCGAGCAAGTGGATTAAGGCGAGTTAAAATTTTATTTTTTAACCCCTCCAGCGCTATTGTACTATGCATTCTATATTCAGAATGCTATTATTTTCCCTTATAACCATGTTATAAGGGAAAATAATAATGATCGGGTCTCCATCCCGATCGTCTCCTAGCAACCGTGTGTAAATATCGCACCGCATCCGCACTTGCTTGAGGATGCTTGCGGTTTTCAGGCAACCCTATTCACTTCTATGGAGCCTGCATTACGTGAAAAACGCTGAATATAGAGCATGCTGCGATTTTCACGCAACGCACAAGTGATGTGTGAAAATCACCGCTCATGTGAACAGCCCCATAGAAATGAATGGGTCGGTATTCAGTGCGGGTGCAATGCGTTCAACTCACGCATCCGCGCGGAATACTCGCCCGTGTGAAAGGGGCCTTACTCTCAGCACTGATGGGACTGTGTCAGGCCGTGGAAGTTAACACCCGAATGACCAGGAGGAATAACAGAGGTAGGGACCAATGCAAAATTGTAAGACAGGATGCTCTAAAGTTGGCATTTTATAGCAAATTCAAGAATTTACTAAGACATGTCAGGAAAGCAGACAGGCCTCCTACAAAAACTTCTGTACAGTAAAGGAGCATAAGAAAGCTGACAACTGATGCACTGGTGACCAGAGGGGTGTCAGGCAATGTAATATGCTTTTTTACATTCTAGCAGTAATAAGTGTTATTCATCAACAATTGCTTATATGGAAAGTATTACTTGTCCAATTCTGGGGAATCGGGCACTGGTCACAGGTACCACAGCGGGTGGTGCAGGGATGAGTGAGAGCATTTTTGTGTGCGCGTTTTATTTACTTTATTTCTGGTTATTTTACTTTTATTATTTTATTTTACACCCTGCCCCACAAAGGTCAATTAAAGGGACGTTATTCCCTCCCACCAAGAAACAGAGACTTAGCAACTGATGACTTATCCTAGCTGTAGTAAGTCTGGGCATGCTGGGAGTTGTAGTTTTGCAACAGCTGGAGAGCTTCAGGTTGGCCATCCCTGACCTGTCCTCTGGGTAGGTTACCAGCATCTCATCGGTGGTGGTCCAACACCCGGGATTCCTGTCGATCAGCTGTTTGAGAAGGCTCACTCTCTACTTACCTTTGAATAGGACGGAGCTGCAACCACAGTAGGCAGCAAGAAGGGCGCAGCTCTCACAGGAGCGTCGGCCTTTCTCACAAAAGCTGATCAGAGGGGGTCTCGGGGGTCGGACCCCCATAGCTGAGTTACAAATAGTCAGGTCACCCCCTTTAAACCCAGCGTCAGCCTGCCAGTATCAGCATTACAGTGATCATATGACCAACAGGACGAAGACCGGGCTGTATATGTGAGAAGATAGAAAACCCGCTCGCTCCTATATAGAGGACCCAATATTCAGCTGTCTGATTGAGTAGCTTGAGCCACAAAAATACCACGGAAAAGACTTCAGGGACCTGGACGTCCCGTCGTCAAAATTCGGCAGGCAGGACTAGACGAGTTAAAGGGGTGTACAAAGAAGTTTAATGTCAATTTAAAGGGGTTTGCCTTTCCAGGAGTTAAAGCGAACCTGTCACCGGGATTTTGTGTACAGAGCTCAGGACATGGGTTGCTAGATCACCGCTAGCACATACGCAATACCCAGTCCCCATAGCTCTGTGTGCTTTTATTGTGTAAAAAAAAAAACGATTTGATACATATGCAAATTAACCTGAGATGAGTCCTGTCCCCGACTCATCTCACACACAGGACTCATCTCAAGTTTTTTTACACAATAAAAGCACACAGAGCTATGGGGACTGGGTATTGCGGATGTGCTAGCGGTGATCTTGCAACCCATGTCCTCAGCTCTATACACAAAACCCTGGTGACAGGTTCCCTTTAAATGATGATGGCCGAAGCTCAGGATGGGTGGGGGTCAGACACCTGCCGATTAGTTGATAGGAGAGGATGCGGTGATGAGCACTGCGGCCTCCCTCCCAGCACAGCGCCGCACATTGTATAGTGGCTGTGCATGGTGTTGCAGTCCAGGCCCATTCATTTCAATGGGACTGAGCTGCGCAGAGGCCACGCGACCTGGTCTAGGATGAGTCCGCTGCGTTCGCCGGAGCACCATGGCCGCTTCAGCTGATCGGCGGGGGTGCCGGCAGTTAAAACCCCCCCGGATCTGGTCTATACAAGGGATGGGCAAGCTGAGGCTCTTCAGTTGTTGAAAAACTACAACTCCCAGCATGCCCAGACTGCCGACAGCTATCAGCCTATAGCAGAGCCTTGTGGGAATTGTAGTTCTACAACAGCTGGAGGGCCGCAGGTTGGCCACCCCTGATCGATGCTGAAGATACAACAATATTATTTCATATTAATATTCCACTCATTTGTATGGAATTTGGGGGCTATAGGGCGATACTTTGAGAATTGATGTAAACGCTCACAAGACACATTTCCATACCCGGCACGGCTAAGTAATTGGTCTCGAGGTAACACACGCACAGGTAAGATAATTTAGAACACGGACCCTCCCCCGCATTAAATTCAATAACAGCACATGCTGGCGATTAGCAGAATGAATGACCCCGGATACCTGACATGAGCGTTACAGTATTTCTTGGCATATTCCGTCCACGTTCCGAATAGTCTAGGGAACAGTCCATCGATCTGCATATAAAGCTGGGAAGAAGGGGGGACATCCTCTGTAAATATCATTCACTTGTAACGGGGAGTTTTTGTTTTTTTTAAGGTCGCTAAGAAACTGAAAATCCTGTGCAGCCATAAGAAGGAGAGAAGAGGAGGGGAGGGGGGCGAAGAAGAAGAGGAGGCTGCTGCAAATTCACTTACCTCCTCGGGTCTTCCGAGCGCCGGCGTCCCGGTGAGAAGAAGGGCTCTTGTCGCTTTCTGGACAATCGGCAGCAGAAGTTTGCTCCGAGAAGCGTTTCGTGATTTCATGTAGTGAGACTCGTCCACTAGAACTACTCTGAAGTGCTGCTTATACAGGGCGTCGATCAGCGTCTTCGCGTCGGCGGTTAATAGGCCGTACCCCAAAACCGTCACTTTGCAAGTGGATATCCTCCTGAGCACAGAATGGAAGCCATGGTTAGAGCCTCGCTGATGTCAGGAATACATGCGATAACTCCAGGAAATGGATACTCAGCAATAGTAGTGTGAAATAACTGTAGTGCAGTAAAATATCTTTGCTTGCTGTCAGTGAATAGAAAGATTTTTACTTTTTACCTGTAGAGGATGAACCCAGTAATGTGACAATCATATAGGTCACAACTTACTACTTGGAAAAATGTTCTGTAACAAGCCATGTACCCGTGAAACCATGACTGATACTCAACAATGGGAAGAAAATAATGGAAGCTTCCATTCATTGACAGCAATCAGAGATTTCCACCAGCAGAATAGTGAGTGCAGCTCTGGAGTATAATACAGGATGTAACTCAGGATCAGTACAGGATAAGTAATGTATGTACACAGTGACTCCACCAGCAGAATAGTGAGTGCAGCTCTGGAGTATAATACAGGATGTAACTCAGGATTAGTACAGGAGAAGTAACGTATGTACACAGTGACAGATAAAACAGGACACAAGGATACATCTAGGTTGCATTAATGGATCCTTCATAGCAGATGTGAACCTAGCCTAAAATTTTTGGGTGGCTTGATAATTACCCAACATCTGTCTTGTTCTCAATGACTGTTATGTCCTCTGGTCCCAGCTCCGGGATCCACTTCTCCATTTCTTCAATCCATGGATACTTCAAGGAGGAGGGAACAACAATGAGCAGCGGCCATTCTTCGCGGTAGCAAAAAGCCACGGCAATCGCCTGGAGAGTTTTCCCGAGGCCCATCTGAAAAATATACACATTCACTTCAATTGTCTGAGTTGTTGGGGGCACAGTCTCTTAAACTAGGACTTTCAACTTATCTACTTCTCTTCCTCTCACAAGAAAAAAAATGTGAATTAAATTTAATCCTGAAAACAGACTAAAGTCAGGACTGACACAATAGATATCTTTAAGTGGAACTCCACCCCCAAAACAGTTTTGCTTAGAGGGTCACTTAATCTCCTAAAAGTGCAGTTTTATTAATTTATGGGGTAAGATGTCGATGATACTATTTTTTTAATACCGAAAATAAGGATTCACATTCCTACAGGCTCCAGAGCTGAAATCTTTCAGTGTTTTCTGCTTGTTCAGTGGCTTAATCTGGTGATTTACACTCTAGGAATTGCAGCCTTTATACTAGGGTATGGTATAATAAACTGGTGTTGGTAACCAAACTGTGAAATTTCATTATAGCTCAGCTTGCCTGTTATCGGTTTGTCTGGCAACAATAAAAAAAAAAAAAAAAAAAAACACAGTAGGATTATGAATGCAGCTCTGGAGTATAATACAGGATGTAACTCAGGATCAGTACAGGATAAGTAACATAATGTATGTACACAGTGACTGCACCAGCAGAATAGTGAGTGCAGCTCCGGAGTATTATACAGGATGTAACTCAGGATCAGTACAGTATAAGTAATGTATGTACACAGTGACTGCACCAGCAGAATAGTGAGTGCAGCTCTGGAGTATAATACAGGATGTAACTCAGGATAAGTAATGTATGTACACAGTGACTGCACCAGCAGAATAGTGAGTGCAGCTCTGGAGTGTAATACAGGATGTAACTCAGGATCAGTACAGGATAAGTAATGTATGTACACAGTGACTGCACCAGCAGAATAGTGAGTGCAGCTCTGGAGTATAATACAGGATGTAACTCAGGATCAGTACAGGATAAGTAATGTATGTACACAGTGACTGCACCAGCAGAATAGTGAGTGCAGCTCTGGAGTATAATACATTATGTAACTCAGGGTCAGTACAGGATAAGTAATGTATGTACACAGTGACTGCACCAGCAGAATAGTGAGTGCAGCTCTGGAGTATAATACATTATGTAACTCAGGGTCAGTACAGGATAAGTAATGTAATGTAATGTACATAGTGACTCCACCAGCAGAATAGTGAGTGTAGCAAACGATGTAATGTGTATGGGTAGATTCCTACTCTAATAAGACATGTCGGGGAGAACTGAATATTTTTGCCGTACGTCAGGAAAGAACTGTGTCCATGTGATTATTTGACTGATAACTATTGAATGTGAGTGGTCAGGTTAATACAGTCTGTAATTTGGGATCAGTAATGCAATTAGATAAAGCTAGTTACCTATATGTACAGTAGATTATAAAGGGACCATAACACCTGTGTCCAGAAGTGGCCATACCCTTTATAAAGTACAAGGAGGAGGTGGCGCTGTACAGATACATTTCATTGAATAACTCAGCGACTATACTACATTTTTAATTACATGCAATTACAAAAGTATTCAGATCCAGGTGCTGGTGTGAAAACTGCAGAATATTTTTCGTAGGGCAAAACCTTTAACATCAACATGGTGCAGAATGTGGAGGAAAGAAAACCTGGGGGGAATTACTGATCATTGTCTAAGACAAAGCCAAATATTAAAAGAAATAAGCCTGGAAACAATAGATTTTCAGAAAGCGGAACCCTCATCATCTTCCCTCCCACACAAAGTATAAATATTTGGAATAAATAATTCATACAATAAATGATGCGGCGCGTCTAATGAAATCGAGAGAAGTGATTAGACCCCTCCACGATCTCTGCTGTGATCAATACAGGGATGTGCCGCTCAATGAATAAAGTCATTAGCTATGAAAGATAATGTGCGCTGCAGACTCCGGCACAGGAACGCCGCCGTGCACAGTGCGCCCCTATCTATCGTATTGCTGCTAGACTGCACTGTTACATGCAGATCACATCTACCAGACATGACACTGAGATGCAAAATACTTTAGGAGGTGGAAGCTTCGCCAAGGGTACACAGGTAATTTCTCCCAGGTTAAAGGGGTTGTCCAGGTTCAGAGCTGAACCTGGACATCCTTCCATTTTCACCCCGGCAGCCCCCCTGACATGAGCATCGGAGCAGTTCATGCTCCGATGCTCTCCTTTGCCCTGCGCTAAATCGCGCAGGGCAAAGGCATTTTTCTGAGTTCCGGTGACGTACCGGGGCTCTCTATGGGGCAGACAGGAACCCCGGTGACGTCACCGGCACTGATGGGCGGGATTTGGCTCTGCCCTAGCCAGTAAAACGGCTAGGGCAGAGCTAAAGCCCGCCCCTCAGAGCCGGTGACATCACCGAACACACTGCTGGGCGGAAGTTACCGCCCGGCAGTGTGTTATTGTAAACACAAGAGCCTGTGCCCTGCGCGATCTAGCGCAGGGCACTGGAGCGCATCGGAGCACGAGATGCTCCGATACTAGGCTCAGGAGGGCTGCGGGGGTGAAAATAAGGGTATGTCCGGGTTCAGCTCTGAACCCGGACAACCCCTTTAAGCTTTTTTTTTTTTTTACAGGGAGCATCCTCTAGGTTATGCCGGTCTACAGACGGCTTCCCCCAGCTTGTCATGATCTACAGGGCACAGGTTATGACGGTCCAAAAGGAGTTGTTTCCACATCAAGTAGGTTCATGGGGAACTTCTTCCCAATTTTACAGGTTCAGACGGTGCATTAGGCTACCTTCACACTCACGTTTTGGGCGGATCCAACATGGATCTGCAAAAACTGATCCATTATAATAATACAACCGCATGCATCCGTTATTAACTCCACTGAAAGTCAATGGAGGACGGATCCGTTTTCTATTGTGCCAGATTGTGTCAGAGAAAACTGATCCGTGCCTATTGACTTCCATTGCGTAGTGTGTGCCAGGATGGATTTGGCTCAGTTTCATCAAGCGCACAGCAAAACGCTGCAGGCGTTAGAGATCGGTATTGAGATCCGTCATAGGATCTCAGAATGCATTCCGTTCACGCAAACAAAAGCGCTGTCCATGGGGACAAAACTGAACTCAACGGAACGGAGTGCACCAGAATGCATTCCGTTCAAGCACACAAAACCGCTTTTGAGTGCATTATGGGAGACGGATTCAGCATGAAATACAATCCGGCACTCATTGACTTACAATGGTTTTAGTGCTGGATCCATCTCAGTCATTTTACAGATAATACAACTGGATCCTTTCTTTTTTTTTTTTTTTTACCAAATTTTTATTAAAGTATTTAAATCAGCAGCAACCATTGTAAGCACAAGATACATAAATCCAGATTTTCATAGTATCATACATACATTGAAAAAGATCATAGTACGGCATTTGTGCTCAACAAAATACATACTTATATCCTGTACACTTTTTCATATGAATAATCACAAATTGTTACAATCTGCCGCATAGATTTCCCTATACAGGCACCACTTTACTTGGGAGATGACTTCCCCAATTGAGGGAACTGTTTGGGATAGCCAGTTTTTCAATATGCACCGTTTTGCCGCCATGATGCAGACATGGGCAATTTGTGTTATCTTTGTACCCTCAGGATAAAAATAGAACAGCAGAAGGTCCGGTGTTAGCGATATCGTAATATGCATCACCTCTTTTAACCACTTTATAAAGGATGTCCAGAAAACCACTACCTCCGGACAATTCCACAACCCGTGAAATTAAGTTGGAGTTCTCTAATGCACACTTTGGGCAATGTGTAATCTTATTTGCCAGAATCGCTGGTCTCGTATTGTAGACCCCGTAGATCGCCCTATGTACTAATTTGAACTGAGTCTCCCGCCATATCTCATTGGGAGTCGAGTTCCTTAGACATAGCCATCCCCTCAGAATATTCTCGTGGATTCCTTGTCTATCAAGCTCTTTATCCCAAGCTTTGAATGGCTGAATAGGGAAGGTCACCTGCCTAGCATCTTGTAGTCTACCTTGGAGATCTGACAAGGATAATGAGGCTGTGGTCGTGCCTAGCATAGGGTCAAACCTAGTTGTGGGAAATTCTTTACTAAGGTCAATCACCCTACCTTTCAAAAAACTATATACCTGACGATATGCCAAAAATAATGACCTGGAATTCAGCTCATACTTGGTGCACAATTCATCAAAATTAAGATATCTATGCTCTGCATTGTGCCACAAATCACCCACCAAGCGTATTCCTTTGGTTCTCCAGTCCCGGAATTGTATGTTCATTCTCCCTTCCATAAATTCGGGGTGTCCCCATATGGGCATATGCTTAGATAATGAGAAAGGCAGCCTAACTGGATCCTTTCTGAACGCAGGCAGATGGTTGAATTATTGACCGGATGCGTTTTTCCTGATCCCCTGAAAGATCCAGCAAAGACAGATGTGAAAGTACCCTTATCCTAGGCCAAAGGGAACTTTGTCCATGTTATGCAGAAAGATTCATCCAGGTTATGCTAGTCCACAGGGAGCTGTCAACGTTATGAAGGTTTGAATGGTTCTTCATTCCAGTGACTCTGGTCCACAGGGAGCTTTGTCAACGTTATGAAGATTTGAATGGTTCTTAATTCCAGTGGCTCTGGTCCATAAGGAGCTTTGTCAACGTTATGAAGGTTTGAATCGTTCTTCATTCCAGTGGCTCTGGTCCACAGGGAGCTTTGTCAACGTTATGAAGGTTTGAATGGTTCTTCATTCCAGTGACTGATCCACAGGGAGCTTTGTCAACATTATCAAGGTTTGAATGGTTCTTCATTCCAGTGACTGATCCACAGGGAGCTTTGTCAACATTATCAAGGTTTGAATGGTTCTTCATTCCAGTGACTGATCCACAGGGAGTTTTGTCAACGTTATGAAGGTTTGAATGGTTCTTCATTCCAGCGACTCTGGTCCACCGGGAGCTCTGTCAACATTATCAAGGTTTGAATGGTTCTTCATTCCAGTGACTGATCCACAGGGAGTTTTGTCAACGTTATGAAGGTTTGAATGGTTCTTCATTCCAGTGACTGATCCACAGGGAGTTTTGTCAACGTTATGAAGGTTTGAATGGTTCTTCATTCCAGTGACTAGTCCATAAGGAGTTTTGTCAACGTTATGAAGGTTCACAGGGAGCTTCTTCCAGGTTATGCAGGTTCACATGGTTCTTCATCCCAGTTACCTTGGTCCAGAGGGTGCTTCGTCCAGGCTATGAAAGCTCACAGAGCTTCTTCCAGGTCGCGTCCGTCCACACTGATTTTCTTCTTGATTACAAAAGTTTAGAAGAGCCTTCTTCCAGGTTACCCAGATTCACAGCTGTGTACTGCAAATCTAATTTTGCAGCAATACAGGCATGCTAACCATGAGTGCTTGCAGATTTGGAAATAGGAGACTACAAGATGAATTCGAAGACATTACCCCTAAAATGTTTGTCTCATCTGACTGCTGCACGTCTACGGCCCTCTCACCCCTGGCTCCCACCCATCAGCTGCTCTCACCAAGGAGTGTGTGCGCAGTCAAAATGGACATGTAACCTTGAAATGCATGCTCACTATAAGTCTACCAGACCGGTAGTCACTCTTTGCAGCAGTTTTTACTCTGCTTCATAGAGTGGGGACTGTGACGTCTGGACAACAATATAGGGAATATGGTAAGGAGGAAGCAGTCGTACTGCACTTATTTTTGGGACCACCCTAACAAATCCATAGTGGTTTTCACCATTTTCCAAGAATGAGTAAAACTTTGCCTAAAAGCTTTTACCAGAAAAGGTCGACCCAAGAACTTGTTTTAGATGGAAAATGTATATTTTAGAGGGCAATGATCGTCAAAGTAAAAAGACAATCACAGAAACGCGTCCCGTCAGAGCTCTGCGTTGTAGACACATCCTCCTTGATATCAAGACATCACTTGAGGTCAAATGGCCTATAAAGCCTTCTTCAATTGAAATGTCACCTGCTAATCTTCTAAAGGTTAAGCTGCAAAATTATTTTTGTTCTCAAACTTTAGCTTTAGGGCTCCAAAACTGCAATGTGCAAATGTTATTTAAGGTGTTTGGTAATAAAGTGAAAGGCATTAAAGCACGGGCGTAACAAAAAAGGGGTTGCCTCATTTCAGCATATAGTATGTATTATGTAGATAAAGTTAATACAAGCCACTTATTCATGTATTATTATCCATATTGCTTCCTTTGATGGCTGGATTCATTTTTCCACCATATTATACACTGCATGTTTCCATGTTTACGACCACCCTGCAAACCAGCAGTGGTGGTCGTGCTTGCATACCTTTAGGGAAAAAAAAAATATGTTTTGAGCCGCGCGACGGGGAGATGCTGTGGCGGCCGTGCGGGGAGCCAGAGCAACACGGGTGCCGAGCAAGTATAAAGCCTCATGCAGACGTCCGTGAAACAAGGTCCGTGAGATACCGGACTGGCATTGCAGGAGCGCACGGCATCGTTGGTTGCTATGACACCGTGCGCTCCTGCAATGCCAGTCCGGTATCTCATGGACCATGTTCCACGGACCTCTGCATGAGGCTTAACCTTTATGAGGTGCCTGGGCATTAGGGGGTCATTAAAGGGGTTGAATAACCCCTTTAATGTGGAGCTTCCTCTAAGTTATGCCCGTTTAATAAAGAGATTCTGCCAAGTTACTCCAGTTCACAGGGAGCGTCGACAAAGTTAGGCTACTTTCACACCTATGGCGTGTATTTGGGCAGGCTGTTCCAGTAGAGAACAGGCTGACAGAA
Source organism: Bufo gargarizans (assembly GCF_014858855.1). Classification (NCBI taxonomy): domain Eukaryota; kingdom Metazoa; phylum Chordata; class Amphibia; order Anura; family Bufonidae; genus Bufo; species Bufo gargarizans. Next base: position 26,381,123 of record NC_058087.1, on the reverse strand, counting down.
TTCTCTGGATCCGGCACTGCCGGATGCAACCGCAATGCCCGCTGGCCTTATTAAGTATAATGGGACCCGGCAGATATCTAGCCACATTCTAGCAAAAATGCCAAGAATTGGCTGGGCACAAACCTCTGCTTGCTGCGGTTTGTGTCAGGCCTATTCTCGACATTCTCTGCTCGATCAGGCGGCCAAATCTCAGTGCCGCAGGTGTGAAAGTAGCCTTACTCCAATTGATGGGGAGTCTCTTCAAAATGAGGCCACTACCAAGGGAGCAGTTTCCAAGTTACTCCAGTTCTTGGAGATTCTCTTCGAAGTGAGGTTCACAGGGAACAGCTTCCTAATTACACCAGTTCGCAGGGAGTCTCTTCAAAGTGAGGCCAGTTCATGGGCAGTAGCTTCCAAGTTATATCGGTTTACAAGCAACATCTCCCAGGTTTTGCAAGTATGTGAAGAGTTTCTCCTCCGAAGGAGGGAGCTTCTTCACAGTAACACTGGTTCACAGAAGCATCCTCTGGGATACTATGGTTCACAGGCAGTGTGACGGTATAGATATCAAAATAAATGTAGATGGTCAAATAGGTGAAGACCCACCGGACATTCTTGTAGCTGGATATAAAATCGTTCATGTCTTATTCCCAAAACCTGAACACAAAGTCTGTCTAACCAAAACCAGGGGAGCAGAACAACTTCACTCAGACAATAGATTAACCATCAGAAACCCCATCTTAGCATTAGAAATGTCCACAGGGCGCTTAGACCTGGTAGAGTAATTTGAAAGGTCAGGTAGAACATACTATGAACTGCAGAAGGGGTCATGTATCAAAAACCATACAGACGAATATTAATAAAAGGAATACTGGACATAATCCATAACTTGGCAGTGTACTGCTCATGATTGGGATCAGGCCACCTACCGGCATCACCTTTGATAACATCACCTCAATCAGAGCTTTTCAAGATGTGGCAATTAAAGGACGCACCCTGTACTGTCTCTAACCCCTCCATGCTTGATAGGCACGTGTGCGTAACTTTCTGAGGGTTGGATGAAAGTGGTAGGACGTCGACAAGAAAATATATCAGATTCTGAGCCAAGAACGGACCTCAGAAAAGCCCATTATCATAAACATTAGGTCCATTAGCATAAACATTAGGCTACTTTCACACTTGCACTTTACTCTACGCTATTGAGAACCACCATAGGATCTTAATAGCGGAGGGGGGAACGATTCAGTTTTGTCCCCATTCATTGTTAATGGGGACAAAACTGAACTGAAGGGAACGGAGTGCACCAGAATGCATTCCGCTACGTTTGGTTGCGTCCCCATCACGGACAGAATAACGTTGCAAGCAGCATTTTTCTGTCTGCGATGTGGTGTGGAACAAGACGGATCGGTTTTCTCTGACGATAGAAAACTGGTCCATCCCCCATTGACCTTCAATGGTGTTCATGACGGATCCGTCTTGGCTATGTTAAAGATAATACAACTGGATCCATTCAGAACAGATGCAGACGGTTGTATTATCAGTAACGGAAGTGTTTTTGCTGATCCATGATGGATCCAGCAAAAAACGCTGGTGTGAAAGTAGCCTGAGCCTCTCCCAGACATCAGAGGCATAGAACTAGTGGTGGAATCTACAGTCCTTCTTAAGGAGTGTGTCCCTTTAGCTTTGTAATTTCTTTGGGGGACAACTCGTTTGATGAACTGGCTGATTTCCTACTACCACTAGGCAACCGGACTTCTACCATGTCGTAATGTATTTAGCTCCGTTTCTTTTATCCTTTTTTTTTTTCTTCAAAGTATTATGTTTTGCATTATATTTGAATGTCATTGTATTTTCACCTTTTGATAACTGTATTATTCACTGTCCTTTATATATTAAAACTTCACTTTAAGAGCCTTCTTGTGTTCTAAACAATTTCACAACCTCAGAACGAGCGTTACGTACTGTATATTGGTGTATCAACCCTGTGAATTGTTAGAGTGGGCAATTGACTTGGTTTAAGGCGTCTTGTCCACTTAAGGGTACTTTCACACTAGCGTTTTTCTTTTCCGGCACTGAGTTCCGTCACAGGGGCTCTATACCGGAAAAGAACTGATCAGGATTATCCCCGTGCATTCTGAATGGAGAGTAAACCGTTCAGGATGCATCAGGATGTCTTCAGTTCAGTAAATTTGAGTGACCAGGCAAAATATTAAATTTTATCACCGGCGAAAAAAAAACTGAAGATTTGCCAGAATGCAGGATCTGGCATTTTTCCCCAAAAGAATGTATTAGTGCCGGAATACAAGACGGATCCGTCTGTCCGCATGACAAGCAGAGAGACGGATCCGTTCTTGCAATGCATTTGTGAGACGGATCCGCATCCGGATGCGTCTCACATATGATTAGTCACATGCAGATCGGTGGATCCGGATCACACTGCCGCAAGTAGTGGCAGCTAATATCCTTTAAATTTGAATGTCAGACAGCTAAAGGGGGAAGATTTAACGTAACCTATGGCTAAAAGTAGCAGAGTGGGAGGTGATGTTAAAATCTGGGTGACCCTTTAATCTCACATCCAAAGTCATGATCCTTGGGGAAGGGGGGTTTATTAATAACTCTGTTCCCTAATTTATAACCATGGCGATCGGTTTCACTAAAGGAAGCCTAATGATATGAGCCTGTAACTTGTCATTAGTGAGAAAAGGAAACTGGGATGCTGCGAGTGGATGCAGCAAAAAATGAATTCGCCAAGTAAACTAATGCGGAGCATCACTGGAAGTGACAATGTACAGTGTATACCACCGGACACTGGCAAGAATCAAAAATGTATAATTTTTTTGTTTATTGGATTTTGCACAAACCAATCTGCAACAATTTAACACTGCTAACATTAACATGCCAAAGTCTGAGAGTTAATAATTCAGGAGGGCTCGTGCCGTGGCGAGCCGCCAACAGCTCTGGTTGCGTAATTATCCTCCGCGGCTGTGGGCTCGTCTTACGGGCCGCAGGTATCCATTGCACAGTGTGACACTATGCGGTAATACCTGATGACCAGGCGTGAAGATGAAGTGATGATTCACAATGCTCTCTCTATACGGCGTAATCTTACTCTAATGAACTCGTATGTGGGAACAAAGGCTCCAATTTCTGCTCCTACAAATTTCTTCTCGGTACGGATAATTAAAGGTAAACAATCTGCCGGCGGGATCCGCACTTGAATATATTCATATGTACAGAGCCATGGAATGAATGGCCCTTTAATAATAAATAATAATAATAATAATAATAATATTCCAGCACAAACAGTGGCCACAAAGATGCTGTCACGGATCCGTGATAAACAGATATACGTGTGCGTCATGCAGTTCATAGACTTCTTCATCAATAAAAAGAATATTAAATATATTTATTTCATCTTCCATCTAAAAACTCTGAAGCCATCTGAAGTTTTACTGCCACTCGGTGCGATTGGGTCGATCCAAACTAAGAGAAGGCAATCAATCAGTCCATATAACGGAGGATCCTATTTACCTGCATCTCATTAATATATTTTTTTTAAAGTAATTTCTATTAACAGTTTGTAATTATACATTACACATATACAATTATACACGCACAGAGCGCTCAGCTGCTGAGCCCCATCCATTCCAATTACCTGTCTTTACAAAATATTTAGGATCTCGCAAAATAGCACAATGAATGCCGATTTGGCAACAATGAGGTATTAAAAGGGTTATGCCACTGTACAGGACATGACTATCTCTTTTTAAGCAACCTAGAACCAAAAGCAGACTGGTAACTTAAAGTGGTCCTGGAAAGACCTACCAGTGGCCCCATGTAGTACAACAGCGGGGCAGGGAACCATGGTCTTCAATGCCCCACCTCAGTATTCACCTGTATCAACGTCCTGAGGACAGAGATACAATGGCATTCAGGAAGGTTCCTGATGCGCCAGTCCGGTACATAAGTACTGATACTCCCAGCATTAATTAAAGCTGAGAACATCAGATCATTATGTACCTGTAAGTGGCGGTACGGACAGCTCGGCAGCCACCTAGGAAAATTTCCCTTATTGGTCTATGGCCAGTCTGCCGGAGCCTATAAACTAAGCTGTCCCTCACATGGATCCAGAGATAGCCTCATTCATTGCTCCGACTGCTTTACTAGATTCTAGTCAGGCTGCAGTTCAGAGGGCGTGTCCTTTCTGCTGCAGCAGTTCTTTCCCTATCACAGCTCAAGGGGATTGTCCTTGTTGCTGCAGCTCTCTCTCTAACTTTCACAGCTCTTAACATTATATACGGCTGGTGGCAGTTGTAGAATGGTAATGAGCATGTCCGACCACCTCAGTAGGTGGACACGCTCATTACTAAACAGAATTAACACCAGGGGACACTATTATAAGGACGTATAGAGAATACATCACAAAGTGGAGCTTTTTTATTTTATTTAAAGTAATTTGTTTTTCAAGATGAATTCTATTAAAATAACACTTAATGGTGGCACAACCGCTTTAAAATAATCCTAAAACGGGTGAACTGGGAAAGACCAGCTCCAAACTGGGGGATGTGAAGGGGAAGGAGAAAGAAAAAAAAAATAGAGTTTAAATGGGTTCACTAGGATGGAAGCTCAACGGGCAGTCTGAATACATTACATTGAGAGAAAACTTCTAATGTGTCGAGAAGTAAAGACACAGTCAATGGAACAGGTCAAGAATCTCAGAAAATTGTCCTGACGTCTGCCAGGATTGATGTCAGCAATTCATTTATCGTATACCAGTTGTGTCGCTTCTTGATGTGTGACAAGTCCAGAATATTATTCTTACAAGAAATTTCCCATTAGTTACATAGTCCCAACATACTGTATTCTTAAGCGATGCACACACAAATCCACTCCCACTCAAGATCATTATTTACTGTCTTGACTGGACCCAATATCCCCATTTCTTATAAACATAATTTTAGAATCAATTTCGAAGGATTTCAATAAAAAAACATTTTTTATACATTATACTCTGTGGGTCACTGTGTACATACATTACTTATCCTGTACTGATCCTGAGTTACATCCTATATTATCCACCAGAGCTGTACTCACTATTCTGCTAGTGGAGTCTCTGTGTACATACATTACATTACTTATCCTGTACTGATCCCGAGTTACACTCACTATTCTGCTGCTGGAGTCACTGTATACATACATTACATTACTTATCCTATACTGATCCTGAGTTACATCCTGTATTATACTCCAGAGCTGCACTCACTATTCTGCTGGTGCAGTCACTGTGTACATACATTACATTACTTATCCTATACTGATCCCGAGTTACATCCTGTATTATACTCCAGAGCTGCACTCACTATTCTGCTGGTGGAGTCACTGTGTACATACATTACTTATCCTGTACTGATCCTGAGTTACATCCTATATTATCCACCAGAGCTGCACTCACTATTCTGCTGGTGCAGTCACTGTGTACATACATTACATTACTTATCCTGTACTGATCCTGAGTTACATCCTGTATTATACTCCAGAGCTGTACTCACTATTCTGCTGGTGGAGCAAAACAAAGGTGAAAGAACAGAACAACCGGACCTTTAGACCAAAACCGAAATGCAATAGCCGTGAAGGGACCACAGATCCCAGCAGTCCAGGAATAACAATGCAAAATAGGAATCACAGCAGCATATCCAGTGCGTCTTTTATTGGAAGCCTTGAGTGCACACACAGACAAAATACACAGTAGCCTTTGTCAAGTATGCGTAGCCGAAACGTCGTATTCTCTCTGTGTGTGCACTCAAGGCTTCCAATAAAAGACGCACTGCATATGCTGCTGTGATTCCTATTTTGCATTGTTATTCTGCTGGTGGAGTCACTGTGTACATACATTACTGCAGATTGGTAATAGCCACCTGCCGCTTCATGGCATATATTTGCACCACATTGGTGGTGTGGTTAAGAGGCTGGAGCAGCGTCAGCTGAAACATATCTGACACTGCTGCAACAGATGGGATCGGAGTCTAACTCCTTAAATGAAGAGGTCAATGCTAAAAACAGCATTTAAAGGGGTCGTCCCACAAAAAATATTCTACAGTTTTCAAACCAGCACCTGAATCTGAATACTTATGTAATTGCATGTAATTAAAAAAAATTGTATAGCCACTGAGCTAGTCAATAAAATGTATATGTATAGCGCCACCTGCTGTTTGTCCTTTGTATTATTTCTTTCTCCTGCTCACTGAGATGGTCGCACATGCTCAGTTTTATCCTTCAACTGCCTCCTGAGCTGTGATAGGGAGAGCTAGGACACGCCTCCTGAGCTGTGATAGGGAGAGCTGGGACCCTCCCCCTGAGCTGTGATAAGGAGAGCTGGGACACGCCTCCTGAGCTGTGATAGGGAGAGCTGGGACACGCCTCCTGAGCTGTGATAGGGAGAGCTGGGACACGCCTCCTGAGCTGTGATAGGGAGAGCATGGATACGCCTCCTGAGCTGTGATAGGGAGAGCATGGATACGCCTCCTGAGCTGTGATAGGGAGATCTGAGACCATCCCCCTGAGCGGTTAGCTTGATATAAATCTAGCAGAGCAATGACTGGTGAGATCTCTGGACCCATGTGAGGTACAGGGCAGGTTCTAGCGTTGTTAGAAAGAGATGGTCATGTAATATATGATTGCATCACCCCTTTAAGCTTTTAAAACAAAGACCCCATAGAACCCTGCATTCCATATGCTATAATGGTGGTGGGCCAACGATTATGGCAGACAGAGGTTGAACAATGTAAGTAACTGAAGGATCGTCAGTTCAAGTCCTCTCGTGGATACAAGAAATCTAATTAAAAAAGACAAAAACAAACTCTGAATAAATTTTTTTTAAAAACACAAGAATCAGCACTATAAGATGGTAAAAATGTTTTTTTTGGGAGGGGGACAAAAACAAATGTCTTCAGGACGGACTGTAAATGAAATAGTAAAGTCTCCTCCTGGCAGATTAGATATGATCTGGTGGAGCTTGGTGACCGCATAGCATTTGTTTAGCTTATGCCCTCTGTAATGCAGGTGACGGGAAAGGTCTCTGGCTGCATATATTTTTAATATGTCAATACCACCGAGTGTTCAGGAGGAAGCTTATTAAAGAGCGAGCGGCAAATCAGAAGGTGCGAAGCGGAAAAAGTGCTTTACATATATTCCGCTACTTAGCATAATTCAGTTAAATTATACCTCCACCATCGACGCGTCGAGAGGATAAAAAAAATATTTTTCTTCTTCTTTTTGCCTCTAAAAAACTGCGCTGAAAACCTCCTTATGTCACTCAAATACCTACATTTAGCACCTAAACCTGGCGGAAATTGTGTCAGCAACAACTGGATAGCAATAATTATCTTTCCATCTGAAGTGACAGGATGGATCCAAATATAGCCGAGGCGGCACAAAATACTCCAGGCGCTCCTGCCAATTGGGTGCTCTTCCTGCTAATTCCATATTCATGACGGGGGGGCAGGGAGGGCTCGGCAGTCACCTCTGAACAAACAAGAACCTGAACGCTGCAAGCTGATAACCCCAATTAATTGAAATAAAACCTGAAGCAACGGCAAACATAAAATTGGCGATGTTGGCAGTTTTCATAGCTGCGCACTGTATAAAGGAATTTTCCATCACTGCAAGATTTCCTAAAAACCTAGGACGGGTTTAGGTTAAGTCCAAGTAGATTTTTCAACATGATGGAAGCCCATGTGAGCATCACAAAATACTGCTGGCCACGTCACTAGTAACTATGGACACCTTAAAGGGTTTCCGTAACCGTGGCTGCCGCATAAAACGTGTTTTCCAATCATAGCCATGAATGGCCAAGATAAAAATAAGCTTTAACCCCTTAAGGACTCGGCCCTATTTCACCTTACGAATTTGGCCATTTTTTGCAAATCTGACCAGTGTCACTTTAAGTGCCGATTACTTTAAAACGCTTTAAAAAGGCCATTCTGAGATAGTTTTTTCGTCTGATATTGTACTTCATGACACTGCTAAAATGAAGTAAAAAAAATGTCATTTTTATTTATAAAAAAATACCAAATTTACAAAAAAATAAATAAAAATTGCAAATTTCCAAGTTTCAATTTCTCTACTGCTATAACACATAGTAATACCTCCAAAAATAGTTATTACTTTACATTCCCCATATGTCTACTTCATGTTTGGATCATTTTGGGAATGATATTTTATTTTTTGGGGATGTTACAAGGCTTACAAGTTTAGAAGCAAATCTTGAAATTTTTCAGAAATTTTTTAAAAACCCAATTTTTAGGGACCAGTTCAGGTCTGAAGTCACTTTGGAAGGCTTACATAATAGAAACCACCCAAAAATGACCCCATTCTATAAATTACCCCCCTCAAGGTATTAAAAACTGATTTTACAAACTTTGTTAACCCTTTAGGTGTTCCACAAGAATTAATGGAAAATAGAGATACAATTTCAAATTTCACTTTTTGGGCAGATTTTCCATTTAAATTTTTTTTTTTCCAGTTACAAAGCAAGGGTTGACAGCCAAACCAAACTCAATATTTATGGCCCTGATTCTGTAGTTTACAGAAACACCCCATATGTGGTCGTAAACCGCTGTACGGGCACACGGCAGGGAGCAGAAGGAAAGGAATGCCATACGGTTTTTGGAAGGCAGATTTTGCTGGACTGTTTTTTTTTTTACACCATGTCCCATTTGGAGGCCCCCCCTGATGCACTTCTAGAGTAGAAACTCCAAAAAAGTGGCCCCATTTTAGAAACTACGGGATAGGGTGGCAGTATTGTTGGTACTAGTTTAGGGTACATATGATTTTTGGTTGCTCTATATTACACTTTTTGTGAGGCAAGGTAACAAGAAATAGCCGTTTTGGCACAGTTTTAATTTTTTGTTATTTACAACATTCATCTGACAGGTTAGATCATGTGATATTTTTAAAGACCAGGTTGTCATGGACGCAACGATACCTAATATGTATACTTTTTTTCCCCCTATTTTTTACCTTTTTTTTTATTTGGGGAAAATAAAGTTTTTGTTTATTTTTACTTGTAACTTAGAATTTTTGGGGGGAAAACTTTATTTTTTAAACTTTTTTTTTCCACTTTATTTTTTGTCCCACTTTGGGACTTGAACCTTTGGGGGTCTAATCCTTTACAATGCATTACAATACTTTTGTATTGGAATGCATTGGCTGTATGAGTAATACAGTGTGTATTACTCATTCAGCTTCCGGCCTGTGAAATCTAGGGGGCTGGATCTCACAGGCTCGTCAACAGAAGGCAGCGCGATGCCTTCCTTAGACATCGCACTGCCTTCCATACCATTGGGTCCCCCCCACAGCCGAATGGGGACCTGATGGCACCGCGAGCAACCGCAGGTAAAAGCCGCAAACCGCAGGTCTGAATTGACCTGCGGTTTGCAGCGATCGCCCCCTCGGCGTTGTGACAGGATGCCCGTTGAATGATTTCAGCAGGCATCCTGTTCCTATTAACCGCCGCCACGCCGCAATCTATTTTTAAACTTAGGACGTACGTCCTGAGTCCTTAAGGACTCGGCAAACATGGCGTACCGGTACGTCCTAAGTCCCTAAGGGGTTAAAAGGCAAAGGTTTAACTTAAAGGGGTTGTCCCACAAAAAATATTCTACAGTTTTCAAACCAGCACCTGGATCGATTCTGAACACTTTTGTAATTGCATGAAATTAAAAATGTTGTATAGCCTATCAGTTATTCAATAAAATGTATCTGTACAGCGCTACTTCATTTCTTATTTCTTTGTCCAGCTCACTGAGATGGCCGCACATGCTCAGTTTTATCTTTCAACAGCCTCCTGATCTGTGATGGGTAGAGAGCTGCAGCAGAATGGACACGCCTCCTGATCTGTGATAGGTAGAGAGCTGCAGCAGAATGGACACGCCTCCTGAGCTGTGATAGGTAGAGAGCTGCAGCAGAATGGACACGCCTCCTGAGCTGCAGCAGAAAGACACTCCCCTTGAGCTTCCAGCTTGAAATAAATCTAGTAGAGCAACAACTTTCTTACATTATTCACGGGATAACCCCTTTAACAATTTTTCTTACTGTTCCAACGCAACTTACAAAAATAGAGCAATAGCCTTCATTAACTATATTGCTTTGAGTCTACAGCTCCTTTGGGTTTCCATGGTAACAGACTACAAACATTTTGTAGTCTGATTCTACAATCATGTGTTATTCTTTTCCTACTGTTCCCCAGTTCTTACAAACTTATATTCGCTATACTGTATGTAGATAGAATCTGAGTAAAAAGTTTTGTCTGTAACTATGTAAGTCACAACTGTAGTTCGGGCTCCATGTCTACACAAAGCAGATAGCGGTGAATTATTGGGAAGTGTTTAACTACAAAGCCTGATAGGTTAGCAAGATCGTGGGGGGGGGGGGGGTATTCTGTTACCATAGAGACAAGGATAAAAACACAAAAGAAAGAAAAAAAAAACTGTATATGGTGCCAAATGCCTCAGAAGTAATAGCCCACTTGTAGTTAAATGGTTAAATATGGAGTAGCTCTAATATCGGGGGTATGCTTACTGTAAAACTGATTTTGGAGATGACAGATTCCATCTGTCAGCCGTTTTGTACCTATGACACTGGCTGACCTGTTACATGTGCGCTTGGCAGCTGAAGGCATCTGTGTTGGTCCTATGTTCATATGTGCCCGCATTGCTGAGAAATATGTTTTTTAACATATGCAAATGAGCCTCTAGGATCAACGGGGGCGTTACCATTACACCTAGAGGTTCTGCTCCCTCTGCAACTGCTGCACCCTCTGCACTTTGATTGACAGGACCAGATGTGATGCCGTTTTCAGTGCCTGGCCCTGTCAAAGTACAGAGGGCACGGTAGTTAGAGAGAGGGGGGAGCCTCTAGGTGCAATGGTAACGCCCCCGTTGCTCCTGGAGGCTCATTTGCATATATTAAAACTTTTTTCTCTGCCACATATGAAAATGGGACCAACACAGATGCCTTCAGCTGCCAAGTGCACATGTAACCGGTCAGCCACTATCATCTGCTGACAGGTGCGGTGCCCTTTAAATCTTTGAAAAAAAGAGACGAGTGTATCGGCAATGTGTTTGGCTGCCAGGAAGAGCAGAAAGAGGAAAGAGAAGAACCCATTTGGAGCCAATATGGCCAAAATGATAACAGATAGAAAGCTACTTCCAGATCTAGAAAACTCAAGTGAGAGAATACAACTATAGCATATAATATAAAACAATGGTCTATCGGTGACCCCCCCCCCCCCCCCCCCAATCCCCAAACCATTGGTAAACTAAAATTCCCAGCATGCTTGGACAAGCACATGACAGTCCAAGCATATTGGGAGTTGTCATTTCCCAGCAGCTGAAGAGCCACAGTTTGGGACGATTATAAGATCGGGGGCGCCCCCCCCCCTTTCTCATAAATAACTTGCCGCCTCAATCATCTGGGTCTGAGTCAATCAGTGATCACGGTAATCGATGGGGGAACCACATGTAGCATTACATGGTGCACATTCAATGGCCACGACAGGTCCGCCAGAATCCGATCTAGGGGCCCCCCTTGCCCCCATGACATCCATATAACTTAACAGGGCAGGTGAAACCGGGTTTTCAAGACGACCCAACCCCTTGAAAATTACTAAAGAAGCAAACTCTGGCACAAACCAAGCGGCTCCTTCATCTCTCTCTCTTACACGACAATTATGAATCAAGCGATGCAAACCGGATTTCGCCCCTGGTTTCCGATAATCTGTCACAATCTCGGTGTAAAGCCCTTGTAATGAAGGCATTAGCCGCTTGTCTGCAGCTAATACTTCACAACGCTACCTCAGAAGAGGTTTGGAGCCGGGTCTGCAGCCTTTCCACAGAAGAAGAAAAGCCAAAGAATATTTAGTTAACGAGACGAAAATTGCTTAAATCCAGAAAGTGGGAAGAAGTCGCGCTCTCTCCGATAAGCCGTAGAAAATGATGTACGAGCTTTCTGCAGTCTCTCCGGCAAAAAAAAATAAAAAAATTAGAAGAAGAAAAAAAAGAAAATGTCAATTTACGCTTGCAACTGGCATTTGCGTTCCCTTTTTTATTTCTAACAAAGCATAAATGTGGGCCGTCTTTGGTAAAGTCACCGCTTAATGGGGCAATTAGCGCTATGCTTTATGCCGTTTTCCCAGTATAAATCTATTTTCCCAGGTAGCGTGCGGCAGACCCAGCTGTTATTTTCTGACCTTACATCAACTCGGGGAAAAAGGGCACCAAATGTGCAGGAGACCTCAGCTAGCACATAACTTACAGCGCCGGCATCTTCTGCAAAACTGGGAGCCAATTAGTTGTTAACCCCTTAAAGGACCTGGACCTGTTATCTGTGATACAGACTAATTATCTTTACACTGCATCTGAATGACCTGGTTATGCACGGCACTATAATGTGGGGGGTACATATGGCGCACTAGTAAACTACATAGAGACCTCCCTCAGGTCTTCTTCACGCCAGTCTTTGCAGATTCCTTTATGGAAACAAATGGATCTGCAGATGCTAAAAATGTCAGTGGGATTCATGAAGATACCAAAATTCTCAATTTGGTGTGCATTAAAGGGGTATTACCATCCCATAAATCAGGGACGTCAATCTCATGTTGCAAAACTACAACTCCCAGCATGCCCTGATAGCTGTGCGGCATGATGGAGGGCGTAGTTTTACAAGTTTGACATAATGTAATACATATCGCCAGGGCATCAGTTTACAATCGGTGGAGGTCCAACCTCTGGGACCCCCATGATCTTGAGAATGAAGGAGTCAGATCACATGACTTTCGATTGTAGTTCCTTTGCGGGTTTTCCCAGCACAATGGCACTCTCGATGGGAGGGAAACCGTAGCCGGCCCCATCGACTTCAGTGGAGTTGAGCTGCAATTCCCATGCACAGCAGTTGACACTTTGCAAAAGAAAACAGTAGAGGGGCTTCAGCCCTGCTGGTCGCACACCCCTTCATTCTCATGACCATGAGGGTCACAGAGGTCGGAAGCCCACAGATCATGGCATCACTAAATTAGATGGGAATATCCCTTTAAAAGGGAAGTTGTCATATTTGCTGTGAAAACAATCATACGTGAGAAAATGCAGTTTTGTTCATGCAGGCGGTGTATGCTACGTGCCCACTGGGTGCCCACCCTTCAACGAGGTCCCTTGACTTATTGCAGCACACCCCTGCCTCCCCCTCTAGTCTCCCTTCCCACTTGACATCAGTTTTCCTTGTAAACCTGTGTTCATACACAGCAGCCAATCTGAAAAGGCTGAACAGCAGGGAGGAGGAGTGACAAAGAGCCTAAACCAATGATGAGACAGGGGGCGTGTCTTAGACTGCCTAAGACTCCTTTAGGCACTGTAGTAAAGCTGTAGTCACAGATCCGCCCCAGTGCAGGTAAGGCTACTTTCACACTAGTGTTTTTTGCGGATGCGTCATGGATCTGCAAAAACGCTTTCATTACAATAATACAACCGCATGCATCTACCATGAACGGATCCGGTTGTATTATGTCTTCTATAGCCATGATGGATCCGTCTTGAACACCATTGAAAGTCAATGGGGGACGGATCAGTTTTCTATTGTGTCAGAGAAAACTGATCCGTCCCCATTGACTTACATTATGTGTCCGTCTTGCTCCGCACCACATCGCGGACAGAAAACCGCTGCTTGCAGTATCGTCCATGGATAATTATATAAGTATAATTTTTGGCTGGACAGTCATTTTAAAGGGGTTTTTTGACCTAAGAATCAACAAACCCAATCTTCAGAACCTGCACTCAAAATATATATATATATATATATATATATATATATATATATATATACACACATACATACACACCTGTCCACAGTCCCACCACTGCAGCCAATCATCAGCGATGACATGTGCTATAATGACACGTCAGTGCTAGGGAGGGGCCATTCTAGTACATGACCACTGAGGACAGTGATTAGCCTCAGCAGTTATAGGACCACTCCACTTCCAACCTGTCAGCGACCAGAAACAGGCATCAAGGGGGCTGTGGTGTGTGAACAGTGGGAGTGGTTTTGTATTGGGTACAGGCTCCCAGGACTAGATGGTCATCCCCAAAGCTGGACAAGCCCTTTAAAGCGGTACTGTCACAACAAAATGCAGTGCAGTCTGCAGGCAGCAGTTATAGAGCAGGAGGAGCGGAGCAGACTGATATATCGTTTTGTGGGCAAAGATTCACTAAGTCCTGTAATTTATACATTTATATCTCAGCTCTTTCCATACTTAAAGGGACTCTGTCACCAGTTTCTAACCCCCCCTTTTATAACTATGGTTCTCTCCATGGTCCCCTTCTCATTACAAAGCTGTTGTTATAAGTTAAATCCGCCGTGTAGTTTTCATAAAAATCGCTTTTATCTAACCTGTCAATCTTCAGGATAAGGTGCCCAGGGCGTTTCTGATGGTCTGAATCTGCCGCTCTTCGCCGCCGCCGTTGGTGCCCAGCTCCTCCCATGATCCTTTCAGCGCCACCTCGATGTAATGCAATCCGCCTCCGGCTCTCCTCAGTGCCCCCTCCTCCTTTGCAAAGATCTCGCGAGTGCGCACAGGCCTGTGCCTGATGCGCCCGTGCGGACGTTTAGATTCTGCCTCGTGGAGCGAAGTGCGCATTCGCGCGCATGCGCACTTCGCTCAACGAGGCAGAATCTAAACGTCCGCACGCGCGAGATCTTTGCAAAGGAGGAGGGGGCACTGAGGAGAGCCGGAGGCGGATTGCATTACATCGAGGTGGCGCTGAAAGGATCATGGGAGGAGCTGGGCACCAACGGCGGCGGCGAAGAGCGGCAGATTCAGACCATCAGAAACGCCCTGGGCACCTTATCCTGAAGATTGACAGGTTAGATAAAAGCGATTTTTATGAAAACTACACGGCGGATTTAACTTATAACAACAGCTTTGTAATGAGAAGGGGACCATGGAGAGAACCATAGTTATAAAAGGGGGGGTTAGAAACTGGTGACAGAGTCCCTTTAAGACCACCCTGTGTACAACTATCAGTGACTGGATGCGATCTCTGTATACATACCTACACATAGATTGCCATCACTGACGGCACCTCCACCGTGTACAACTGGTCAAAAAAAAGAGTCTTAAATGTAAAAATACTAAATTTACTGAATATTTTCCCACAAACTAATATACTATCTGATCAGCTCCTCCTGCTCTATAACATGCTGCCTGCAGATTGCATTTCGCGATGACAGGTCCTAGTTAAAGCGGCTCTCCAGGAATTAAGAAAATGAAAATACTTAAATATTACTTTATTATAAATATATTCACAAATACCTTTCATTATTTATTATGGCTCGTTTTGTCTAGGTAACGATCATTAGTGGAAACAAAATGGCCGCTGTCCTATTAGTCCACACAAAACCTGTCCTGATCACACAGCAGGACAAGTTACTTCACAACACTGAGGTAAAGAGCTGCCTCCTCCTCATCCTTCTTCCCCCACTTGTCAGGGATATGATCCTGAATACAGATGATAAGAACTTTAGCCGAATCTCTGGGGAATTTAGTTCATGAGGAGACATGAAGTACAGAGAGGACGGACAGGACAGGCTGTGGTAATGGAGACTGTAAACAAGTGCTGCTGCTCATTATCCACACCTCACCCTCCTCTCATGTCTCATCATCTCCATTCCCCAGAGATTCCCCTGTATTCAGGATCATGATTCCTGACAAGAAGAGCAGAGAGGAGGATGAGGCAGCACTATGGCTCGATGTGGTGAAGTAACTTGGCCTCCTGTGTGACTAGGACAGGTTTTCTGTGTACTAATAGGACGGCGTCCATTTTATTTCTCCTATTTATTGCTCCGTAGATAAAACAAGCCATTCTAACTAATAAAAGGCATTTGAGATATATTTACCATAAAGTGAAAATTTAAGTATTTCCATTTTCCTAATTCCTGGAGAACCCTTTAGGTTACTCTACTCCTCAAAAAGGCTGGGGCTCCACTGCGAGACAACCTCAATGGTTGCAAACTACTTTGCAACCATCACACACCTCATACTGTCACACTGACACTTTGCATGTCCAGACAATGAAAATCTGCAGAAATCTCAGTACAAATGAAAAAATGCAGCATGCGTTGCGTGAATGAAAATCTGCAGCACACCCTGAGAATGAGTGTGCATAGGGTTTTGTAAAATTAAAACCACTTGCACCGTGCCGTAGATCTGTCAAGTTTTGCATTATTGGAGCTTTATATCCTTGGCACAGCCGCCTCCTGTGCAGATG
Organism: Bufo gargarizans; assembly: GCF_014858855.1. Lineage (NCBI taxonomy): Eukaryota > Metazoa > Chordata > Amphibia > Anura > Bufonidae > Bufo > Bufo gargarizans. Next base: position 26,364,828 of record NC_058087.1, on the reverse strand, counting down.
CCTGAAAACCTTTTGCAGTTTTTAAGTTTAACATTTGATGTTAATTAATTTAATATATTTTTCAGGTTTTCCAATACAAAGCTCCAAGCCTGCTGCTTAAACAGAACCAAATATCCAAATTCTGGCTACCAGGCACCACCACTAGGGGGGAGGGGGGCTTACTTCCTATACACTGATAATATGTCATGAGCTCCCCTAGTGGTGCCTACAGGCATTACCATTTATGTTTGTATACTGGATTTAGAGATCTGTATCTGAAGGGGCGTTTCTTTTGTTATACTGGTCACTGTCAGCAGAGTCAAGGGGTGGGGGAATTTATCAAGCCCCCCCCCCCCTGCAGTAGAAAAGTGGCGCCAAATAGCAAAATGTTGCACAAACCCAATTTTGTTCAAGAATTTGCAACTTTTCACTCGTTTACACTACACATCGCTTTTCATGGTCTAAGCAGTCCACCAGATTTATTATTATTTCCACCCAAAATTGTTTTGTCGATTACACCTAAAACCTACACCTGCTCCTTGGCGCTTGTCAGGCAGGCATACTTTTTACTAAGGGCTCATTCACACGGCCGTTTGTGGTGCGAATTTTTTTGTGATGCGGAGGCACGGAGAGAAACCCCACGGAAGCACTGTGTAGCGCCTCCATTCCACATCGACCTTCCGGATTGTGGACCCATTCAAGTGACAGTGTCCGCATCCTTGATGCAGGGTGCACACGGCCGATGCCTGCATATTGCGGGACCACAATACAGGCACGGCTGAACAACGGCCATGTGCATGAGCCCTAAGACTGATGTCTGAAACGACAGGCCTAATGCATTCTCCCCATGGTCCTCTGGGCACTACTGGTCCCGGTAGACCGCGCACGAATACCTGTGTCCCCTCAAGTGTCAGCTGATGGACACGACCGGCACCGCAGAGGTTAACCTCAGAAACCGAAGACAAACTGGTAGAGTCTTGCAGGTAATAATCATTGATCTCAGGTAGAGGAACTGTCGCCAAAGAAGGGGGAAAAAAAAAAAAAGTACAACAATTAAATAAGGAAATAAAGCAATTTTCCATTTATCAATCAATTTGTTTTTAGTAACAACAAGCCTTTCCTGGGTACCGGGAACGAGGCGCCGCATGCATTTCAAATAGCAAGGGACCCCTGGGGAACGAGATCAATTGAGCAACACAGCTGCAGCGACCGTCTCTCCGGCTTTCTTAAAGTAACAACAGTCGTCATCTTAATGCATTCTCGCAGTTAAGAGAAATTGCCGGTGCGTGCCGGATTAATCTAATAACTCGAAACAAACAAGCTTAACCCTTCAGCAGCTGTAACGCTATCAAAAACAGTCCAATCCTCCAGACTTCCTATTTGTGTCCGGGTGCACGGATAGCCCTCGTGTGAATTCACGGTTATAAAGGCATCAGCACGTGATCGGGACAGGTTTCCATCCTCTAGACCCTGGGGGCACAGCATTCTTCAACCCGAGGGCCACATTGTTAGATCGCACAGCTGCCGAGGGCTGCTGTGAAACGTTACGGGGTATTCCGTCCAGCTACAGGTTCTGCAGATAGATAGGTGGGGGGGCTTGACCATTGAGATCTCTAGTGATCGCCCATTCCTGCAAATTTGAGATCCCTGGCTGGAGGTGGCTTAGTCCCATGACCGTTGGGGTCACTTGCTAAAACGGCAAGTCAATAACACATGTAATCAAAGTGATTATCTGCAATCTTCATGGGACCAATCTACCTCCAAACCGACAAGGACCTAAAGCAGCCAGGAACTGATGGATTTCACTGCAATACCACACACACTCTGTGGACGGGTGTGGCGCCGTTTTTGGATTACGGCAGTAATGTTTTTCTAACCCTATACAATCCCTTTAATTTGCTCTGCAGTATTCGGAGTAAATGCAGGAAAGGGAAAAAAACAACGGACTTTCTTGTAATGTTTAAGCAATGCTGCATCGGTGGCTGCTGTTTTAGGGCCTCCTGCGGATCTACAGCAGGGCGAGAGACCTCCACGGTCACATTCCTTGCACAGCTTTTTATCACCCGGATTATGATACCAGTGCCGGAGGAGCCATTTATTTAAAACTCCGTTTATTGCTTCTTCGCTAGGCCTGACCTTCATTTTGGAGGCCCGCGAGGAGCTTGTGTTTCAGTGATTATCTGCAGTGTAAGGAGAGACTATAGTGGTGCCATCTTCAGCTCGCGATACGACTTTAAAGAGACCCCAAGGGGGGGTTTAAATGGGTCACTGCAGCAGCACTCAACGCGATGTCTGGGACACAAACACATTAAAACCAGCGTGAGAGGGATGCGGCGCAGGGAGGGAGCGATAAAAAGGAAAAGCGGCCGAACGCACAGCAGAGCGCCGTCTCTCCGCACTCCACCACATCATTGATTTCATCTGGGAGGAGTAAGGACCTGGGATTGCTATGGCTTAACCTAGATTTTGGTTTAAAGAACCACCTCCCTTTGGTGAACTGTGCGCCAAACTGCGACAATAAAGGTTTAATGACAAGTCCTAGAGAGATTTTACATGACTTCTTCTTCCTTCAAGGAAACCGCGATAAGCGGAAGTTTACGGAGAGTGAGGATGCACCTGCTCAGTTATCTCTAACCACAAACAGCATCAAGTCTGTTTTCTGTGACGAAGAGTCAAACTGAGAACGTTCTCACACCGAGCAGAAGCATCTGGATTCTGGAAATGAGATCCTTAAAGGGGACCTGAGCCTTAGAAGAAACGGCGAACCTGCAGCGGTGCTTTTCAGAGGATTCATCTACTCCGTTTCTCCGAGATAGTTTCTGTAGATCGGTACTCCGCGTGTGTAAAACATCGAACAGGACTGATGAAACCCTACAGTACAGAGCGCTCTAGAAAGCACAGCTTCAAGATCGCGGTCTCCATGTCGTCTTTAAAGGGAACCTTACACCATGAAAATGCAGTCCAATGTGCAGGAGGAGCTGAGCAGACTGAAATACTGTCTATTGGAGAGGATTCAGTATAAGGGTACTTTCACACTAGCGGCAGAGGAGTCCGACAGGCTGTTCCAGCGGGTGAACAGCCTTGTCTGATCCGTCCTGCCGCTAGTTCACGTGTGCCCCGAGACTGCCGCTCTGTCCCCATTGACTATAATGGGGCGGAGTTCCGGCGGCAGCACAGCAGCGCACGGCGAGAGGCAGCTGGACTAAAAGTTAATAATTACTTTTTATCTAGTGCCGCAGTCTGCCTCCTGAAACTGAAAATTCATTCTTAGGGCTCATGCACACAACCGTGTGCTGCCCGTGGCCGTATTGCGGCCTGCATACAGCGGGTCCGCAATACATGGGCACTGGCCGTGTGCATCCCACATCACGGATCGCATTCACTTCAATGGGTCCGCAATCCAGGATATGCGGAATGGAGGCACGGAACAGAAGCCCATGGAAGCAATATGGAGTGCTTCCGTGGGTTTTCAGTCCGTGCCTCCGCACCGCAAAAAGTAGTGCATGCACTACTTTTTTGCGGCACGGACAGATCACGGACACATTCAAGTTGAATGGGTCTGGATCTGTCTGCGGCTGCCGCACAGATGTTGCTGTGCATTGGGGACCACAAATTGCGGTCCCCAATGCACGGAGCGGCCAGCACACGGTCGTGTGCATGAGCCCTTAGGCTGTTTCACACTAACTCTTTTAGATCCGACAAGCTCATCTCTCTGCATTCTGGCAATGCCGGATGCTAATGCCTTGTCGTCCTGCCCCATTTACTATAATGGGGACTGCTGGAGATCCGGCCACAGCCTAGCAAATATGCAGCGGTTTTAGTCCAGCCAATTTTAGGCATGTTTGCCAGGTTGCGGCCAGATCTCTGCTTAGTTAAAGGGGTTATCCGGGTTCAGAGCTGAACTTGGACATATCCAGAATTTGACCCAGGCAGGCCCACTGACTTGAGCATCGGAGCAGTTCATGCTCCGATGCTTTCCCTAGCCCTGCACAGGATTGCGCAGGGCAAGGGCTCTTTATTTACTATAACACACTGCCGGGCAGAGGCTTCCGCCCAGCAGTGTGTTCTGTGACATCACCGGCTCTGATGGGCATGCTTTAGCGCTGCCCTAGCCATTTTACAGGCTAGGGCAGCGATAAAGCCCGCCCATCAGTGTCGGTGACGTCACCGGGCTCACTGCTGGGTGGAAACCTCCGCCTGGAAGCCCAAATGAAACTAAACAAAATGCCTGATTCGCGCAGGGCAGAAAAAAAAGCATCGGACCATGAACTGCTCCGATGCTCGTCAGGGGGGCTGCCTGGGTGAAATTCTGGGTATGTCCAGGTTCAGCTCTGAACCCGGACAACCCCTTTAATGAGGCCGGTGGGTATCAGGTAGCGTCTGGGGGGGCCGGATCCAGACATCCCTGGCAGGCTGCTCCCTGATGGAGATGTCTGATGCTAGTGTAAAACTAGTGGTACCTGCTCCCTACTGCTCTGGTCCTCCACGTTGCCTCTATTTTCTGGTAGCTGGAGTGTTTACATCTGGCGCTGCCTGGACATAGTCATATGCCCTGCTGCAGCCAAGAACTGGCTTCAGCAGTGACGTGGCCACAAACTGCACATCACCACTGAAGCCAGTCACTGGCTGCAGCTGAGGATGTGACCGGAGAGGCAAGGAGCGGGGAAGTATGAATTTGCTGTTTTAGAAGGCAGACTCCAGGCATTGGACAAAAAGAGGTCAGGTATTTTTTTTCTATCCCATTCATTAGCCAGTTAAGGCTGAAATACAGCAGACGAAGAAATCGTTAAGATTACACGTCAAGGCAGAAACAATATCTTTCAAATTATGTGTTTTTGATATCAGAAATTACTGCTCTCGACAAGACTCTAGCGGGTGACACTTGTGCGAAGGCTGTTAAGCCTCTCGATTTTTGCTCGTTATCGTCTCCTGCCTTTCCTGCCGGCATGTATTTATAACAGGACTCCTGATTATGTAACGCCATCGTAGACTGAGAAAAGTACATAAGTGAAAGAAAACGAGCCCCCGACAAACTCTTAAAATAACTGCCGTCTGCCGAGGAGACTTGGCGCTCCGCCAGAAATCTAATTGGCTAAATATTTCAGTTGCCGGAGAGCGGCATGCATCTTGGTCATTAGATCAACATCATCTATAGCGACACGCTGATTTGTATATTGATGGAGAGCTATATTTTATCCGAACTCCTCTACCTCAACAGCAGTCGATGACGTGTATTGATAGTTCAAACATTCACAGACCTTAGAGCTAAAGATATGTGCCGGGAAAAGTGACGGTAGACATGTCTTACGATTCAATCTTCCATTGGCTGTTGATTAAGGAGCCTTGGGACAGCCAGTCAGAAACAAAACCATGAGGGGCAAGCACCCTGAAACAGCAGTCTGCGCATGCGCTAGGTCCACTTGTCATGTTCCAAGACTTGCTGAAAAAGTCAAAAGTTGACCGATAAGCAGCCACTTCCGCAGGAGGCACGGTTCTCTCTCTGGGAGATACTTTTTTGCATATTATTTTCCTATGGAGCATTGCCACTAGGTCTCCATACACAGCAGGTCTCCATAAGTACAGCCAGCACATCCCTAAATTAGGATCAATGGTTCATTCTAGTAAATTATCGTTTCTGCTCCTCGGAGGCAGGAGCAAGCGGTGTACCTATCAGGGCTATATAAAGCATCTGGGATACTGAAATGTGACCAGAAGGAGCAATTGTTAAATTTTCCATATAACGCAGCATGCAGACAGAGATAGGATGGCATTAACTAAATATACAGTGGGATGCGAAAGTTTGGGCAACCTTGTTAATAGTCATGATTTTCCTGTATAAATCGTTGGTTGTTAAGATAAAAAATGTCAGTTAAATATATCATATAGGAGACACACACAGTGATATTTGAGAAGTGAAATGAAGTTTATTGGATTTACAGAAAGTGCTATAATTGTTTAAACAAAATTAGGCAGGTGCATAAATTTGGGCACCACAAAAAAGAAATTAAATCAATATTTAGTAGATCCTCCTTTTGCAGAAATTACAGCCTCTAAACGCTTCCTGTAGGTTCCAATGAGAGTCTGGATTATGGTTGAAGGTATTTTGGACCATTCCTCTTTACAAAACATCTTTAGTTCATTCAGGTTTGATGGCTTCCGAGCATGGACAGCTCTCTATAAGTCACACCACAGATTTTCTATTATATTCAGGTCTGGGGACTGAGATGGCCATTCCAGAACGTTGTACTTGTTCCTCTGCATAAATGCCTTAGTGGATTTTGATCAGTGTTTAGGGTCGTTGTCTTGTTGAAAGATCCAGCCCCAGCGCAGCTTCAGCTTTGTCACTGATTCCTGGACATTGGTCTCCAGAATCTGCTGATACTGAGTGGAATCCATGCATCCCTCAACTTTGACAAGATTCCCAGTCCCTGCACTGGCCCCACAGCATGATGGAACCACCACCATAATTTACTGTAGGTAGCAGGTGTTTTTCTTGGAATGCTGTGTTCTTTTTCCTCCAAGCGTAACGCCCCTTGTTATGGCCGAATAACTCAATTTTAGTTTCATCAGTCCACAGCACCTTATTCCAAAATGAAGCTGGCTTGTCCCAATGTGCTTTAGCCGACCTCAAGCGGCACTTTTTGTGCTGTCAGCGGAGAAAAGGCTTCTTCTGCATCACTCTCGCATACAGCATCTCCTTGTGTAAAGTGCGCCGAATGGTTGAACGATGCACAGTGACTCCATCTGCAGCAAGATGATGTTGTAGGTCTTTGGTGCTGGTCTATGGGTTGACTCCGACTGTTCTCACCATTCGTCGTTTCTGTCTATCCGAGATTTTTCTTGGTCTGCCACTTTGAGCCTTAACTTGAACTGAGCCTGTGGTCTTCCATTTCCTCAATATGTTCCTAACTGTGGAAACAGACGGCGGAAATCTCTGAGACAGCTTTCTGTATCCTTCCCCTAAACCATGATGGTGAACAATCTGTGTCTTCAGGTCATTTGAGAGTTATTTTGAGACCCCCATGTTGCTACTCTTCAGAGAAAAGTAAAAGAGGAGGGAAACTTACAATTGACCCCCTTAGGCTTTCACACTAGCGTTCGGGTGTCCGCTTGTGAGCTCCGTTTGAAGGGGCTCACAAGCGGCCCCGAACGCCTCCGTACTGCTCTAATGCATTCTGAGTGGATGCGGATCCGCATCCGCTCAGAATGCATCAGTATGGCTCCGTCTGTCCTCCGCTCAGCAGGCGGACACCTGAACGCTGCTTGCAGCGTTCGGTTGTCCGCCTGGCCGTGCAGAGGCGAGCGGATCTGTCCAGACTTACAATGTAAGTCAATGGGGACGGATCCGTTTGAAGATGACACACTATGGCTCAATCTTCAAACGGATCCGTCCCCCATTGACTTTACATTGAAAGTCTGGACGGATCCGTCTGAGGCTACTTTCACACTTAGAAATTTTTTAACAATATAAATGCCGACGGATCCGTACTGAACGGAGCCACCGTCTGCATTATATGAGCGGATCCGTCTCAGACGGATCCGCTCTGAACGCAAGTGTGAAAGTAGCCTTAAATACTCTCTCTCATAATTGGATTCACCTGTGTATGTAGGTCAGGGGTCACTGACCTTACCAAGCCAATTTGAGTTCCAATAATTAGTTCTAAAGGTTTTTGAATCAATAAAATGACAACAACAGTGTCCAAATTTATGCACCTGCCTAATTTTGTTTAAACAATTATAGCACACTTTCTGTAAATCCAATAAACTTCATTTCACTTCTCAAATATCACTGTGTGTGTCTCCTATATAATATATTTAACTGACATTTTTTATCGTAACAACCAACGATTTATACAGGAAAATCATGACGATTAACAAGGCTGCCCAAACTTTCGCATCCCACTGTATAGAATATATTATGTCTACCACCCTCGCTCATATACAGTAAATCGGCTGGGCACGTTTCACTCCTCAGGCTCCTCAGTTTTGTACTCTACTATCTCCAGCAGTCCCATAAAGAATGAATGGATGGCAGGGCTCGTGCTTGACATGATGCTCCATCTGGATTGGGGCTCCTGTTCTTCGTGGTCAGTAGGGGGGCCAGCGGTTGGTTGGACGCCCACCTATCAGTTAGGGGATAGGAGATAACCAATACTTAGCAAAACCTCTTTAAAGGTGCCATCAGACTATATGTGGTAACCTCCTGATATCATTCTGTCTCTACTAGGGCTGGGTGATCAAATAATTTGATTAATTCGCCCTTTTAGAGCCCGGCAATGTTGTCTTTTTGAACAATCACTATATCAAATTTTCTTTCACTGGCTGATCAGCGTGCACCACGGTCACAAGGGACCTGTACAGCAAATGAAAAAGTGTAGCAGTCATTGCTCTCCTTCCCTGTAGGTGGCGCCAGACTTTGGAGAGCGCCAGGAGAAGAAAAAGGGCGTAAATCCAGGAACTGTTGATAGCAGATCCCTGCTCCAGTTCTGTCCCTAAATGGAAAATAATCAATATCTTTTCACAATATTACCAAGCCCTAATCTCCACCACTCAAAGCCCTCCAGAAAATATAGACTGGGTAACCAGGGAGTTTCACTTATGAGCCTATTATGCGTAGCATCATTAATAGATTATACTTTAGGGACCTCACACCATAATTTGTGGATAGTGAAAGTAGGGGTATGAATAAGGGATACTATGAACTTATCTGCCGCAAGAGCTTCATATAAAGGAAGTTACAATATTGCTCTAACAGATAACTTTGGGGATGACGCCTACCAAATAAGCCCAAGGGCTGGGCATGACCAGACCTCCATTATCTTGTCCCCTTTGGGGTGCCTCAAGATTAATACGGGGGTAGTGCGCGTACGCCTCCTTGTGATTTTGGTCCAACTCACCCATCCAGCAAACCAAAAATAGACAGGCAAGGATTAAAGTCCTTTTCACTGAACTATATTTTGGGTGCTGCCTCCAACTTTTTAAAACAGTCTCAAAAGGAGTCTAGACAGTAGAGCTTTAGTGAGGGCTTTGAGCATTCACATTGTCTGAGGTCAGAAAAGAGGCCAATCAATGACTGGCATGTAGAAGGGTTGGCTAATTGATCTGTTACAAAGGAGCTAAATGGGGCAAAATCTTAACAGGGGTTTTCCTGGTAAATACAAATTTTTGAAAATTGGGCAAAAAAAAAAAAAAATATATACCCACCCTCATCCATTCCCCCGCTGGTTGGGAAAAGCCCAGCCAAACAGTGGCTATAGCACCACAGTGGTGAAGATCAGTGAGGACCGAAACGGCAGTAGATCTTTGAGGGCAAGTATGGTTTACTTTTAGTTTTTTAACCTTTGTGACCATTTAAAAAAAAAAAAAAAAAAAAAAAAAAAAAGGAAAACCACTTTAATATTTAAAAGCAACCATACTGATTACAATATGGTCCACAATGATTGGTCCAAGTACATTTGGGTGACTTTTTATGTTCTATCCATCCTTCTCTATTACTTTTGTTAGGACATTTTATTAAAAGTTTATGCTCAAAACAAAACCTTCATTAAACAATCCCTTTCTACCCCAGCCCCCTCCAAAAGGGATAGAGCCAAGTCTAAGCTCAATTAGATCTGATTTCTCCTTCCTTGAGACTCAGGTCACGTATCTCCGAAGCCGTCATCGTTCAATAGATGAATTTTTCTTGTGGCAAAATTCAACTATAAAAGAAAAAAATAGACCTTTCGGTTTATCTTGATCAATATGGAGTGCGCCGTACCTATAGTGATGTGGCCAGGCAAAGGCGACTCGGATCAAAGGCAATAAAACGTCTAAACCTGGCTTTTATAACAGAAGCAGCTGTCTTCTCCAATGTCAACAAATGACATCACACTTTTAATAAATGAAATCAATGAGCGCGTCGAAGAAACAAAATTATTACTTCAGCAGCTTGATATTTAACTTTCGGCAGAAACAAGGCAACCAATTCTGAATTCTCTTAAATCAATCTCGAGAAAGGTCTTCAGATGCCAAAGCCGTGGCGTCCTGCATCGCAGATGTAATTTATAAGACAACCAGTGCGCTCTGCTAATCCATAAACCAAGGGTGGCGGACAGGTGAGGAAACCACGATAGAAAGGCCGATAAAGCATGGGATGAAGAACAGCCTGGAGACCTAGGCTGAGACCTAAGTCTCAAAGTACCATCCCCTAGTATCATCTCATATTACTATTATTTTAAAAGGGGTTCTCCAATATTGAAGCATCGACAAAGAAAAGCATGGTACATCAATAGGAACCAATTTACTTCAGGTTCTCGTCCATAAAGGGGTGTCTAACCCATTTTTGTACACCCCTTCAAGGAATTAAAAGAGGGAGGACCATCTATTCAGGACCTTTATCTCTTGGTCAGAGTGGAGAATGAAGAGTCTCTGAAGGAACTGTCCTGCATTATATACATGACTCACTGATATAAACAGGCACTCTGTAATACTTCATTTCTCTTGTAGGGGCGCTGAGGTTTAACACATAGTGCGAGAATTCTCCATAGATTACAGCTGATCATTTGAGATCCTAGCAGACACTTTGTGATCAGCTCATTTGTTGATGGATCCTTCTAAGTAGTATGGGTAATCCAAAGCAGACAACTCAGGACAGTTCTGTCTCCTGAAGGCTACTTGAATGTTCTGTTCTCCAAAACACGTTCACAACTTCTGCGATTATCTCCATCCATCCCATCATTGGTTGTCTTCTTACTCTTTTTTGCTTCACCTGTTTCAAGCAGATATTTGATTTCCCTAACTTTCTATAAGGCTTCAATGGAGAAAATGATGCACAAGTCTCATGTTCAATCCTATTCAGTCTGCCCATAAGGGAGACCTCGACTGATGAACCACACCAAGGTGACTCTTGTTTAATGTCCTATTAAGTCATCAAAGCCTCTTTTTTCAACTGGTTGAGTCGCAAGTACACTACAGAGATTGTACAGAGACTCCTTACCCATTAAAGGGGTTATCCCATGACTGATGTAAAAAGATGAAGATCACACATCATATACAGGTCCTTCTAAAAAAAATTAGCATATTGTGATAAAGTTCATTATTTTCTGTAATGTACTGATAAACATTAGACTTTCATATATTTTAGATTCATTACACACAACTGAAGTAGTTCAAGCCTTTTATTGTTTTAATATTGATGATTTTGGCATACAGCTCACAAAAACCCAAAATTCCTATCTAAAAAAATTAGCATATCATGAAAAGGTTCTCTAAACGAGCTATTAACCTAATCATCTGAATCAACTAATTAATTCTAAACACCTGCAAAAGATTCCTGAGGCTTTTAAAAACTCCCAGCCTGGTTCATTACTCCAAACCGCAATCATGGGTAAGACTGCCGACCTGACTGCTGTCCAGAAGGCCATCATTGACACCCTCAAGCAGGAGGGTAAGACACAGAAAGACATGTCTGAAGGAATAGGCTGTTCCCAGAGTGCTGTATCAAGGCCCCTCAGTGGGAAGTCTGTGGGAAGGAAAAAGTGTGGCAGAAAACGCTGCACAACGAGAAGAGGTGACCGGACCCTGAGGAAGATTGTGGAGAAGGACCGATTCCAGACCTTGGGGGACCTGCGGAAGCAGTGGACTGAGTCTGGAGTAGAAACATCCAGAGCCACCGTGTACAGGCGTGTGCAGGAAATGGGCTACAGGTGCCGCATTCCCCGGAAACAGCGGCAGAAGCGCCTGACCTGGGCTACAGAGAAGCAGCACTGGACTGTTGCTCAGTGGTCCAAAGTACTTTTTTCAGATGAAAGCAAATTTTGCATGTCATTCGGAAATCAAGGTGCCAGAGTCTGGAGGAAGACTGGGGAGAGGGAAATGCCAAAATGCCTGAAGTCCAGTGTCAAGTCCCCACAGTCAGTGATGGTCTGGGGTGCCATGTCAGCTGCTGGTGTTGGTCCACTGTGTTTTATCAAGGGCAGGGTCAATGCAGCTAGCCATCAGGAGATTTTGGAGCACTTCATGCTTCCATCTGCTGAAAAGCTTTATTTAGATGAAGATGTCATTTTTCAGCACGACCTGGCACCTGCTCACAGTGCCAACACCACTGGTAAATGGTTTACTGACCATGGTATTACTGGGCTCAATTGGCCTGCCAACTCTCCTGACCTGAAGCCCATAGAGAATCTGTGGGATATTGGGAAGAGAAAGTTGAGACGCAAGACCCAACACTCTGGATGAGCTTAAGGCCTCCATAACACCTCAGCAGTGCCACAGGCTGATTGCCTCCATGCCACGCCGCAGTGAAGCAGTCATTTCTGCAAAAGGATTCCCGACCAAGTATTGAGTGCAGAACTGAACATAATTATTTGAAGGTTGACTTTTTTTGTATTAAAAGCACTTTTCTTTTATTGGTCGGATGAAATATGCTAATTTTTTGAGATAGGAATTTTGGGTTTTCATGAGCTGTATGCCAAAATCATCAATATTAAAACAATAAAAGGCTTGAACTACTTCAGTTGTGTGTAATGAATCTAAAATATATGAAAGTCTAATGTTTATCAGTACATTACAGAAAATAATGAACTTTATCACAATATGCTAATTTTTTTAGAAGGACCTGTAGTACACGGAAACCTCTCTCTAACAAAGCTAGAACCAGCCTTGTACCTTACATGGATCCAGATATCTCCCCATTCATGGGCTGGTACTTACTCAGGGAGTGTATCCTTTCTGCTGCAGCTCTCGCCCTATCACCGTTCAAGGGGGAGTGCCCTTAAGGCTCCATTTACACATCCGCAGAATGGGTCCACATCCGTTCCGAAATTTTTTATGGAACGGGTGCGGACCCATTCATTCTCTATGGGGACAGAATGGATGCAGACAGCACACAGTGTGCTGTCTGCATCCGCAATTGCGGAGCGCGTCCCCGATCTTCGGGTCCGCAGCTCAGCAAAAGATAGAACATGTCCTATTCTTGTCTGCAGCTTGTGGACAAGAATAGGCATTTCTATGGGAGTGCCGGGCTGGTGTGTTGCGGACCCGCAATTTGCGGGTCCACAACACATCACGGACGTGTGAATGGAGCCTTATTCTGCAGCTCTCTCCCCATCAGAGCTCCGGCTGGGGTGTGTCCTTTTTGCACCAGCTGTTTCTCTGCAACTGTCACAGTTGCTAACAGTAGATACAGCTGGTGGCAGTAGAAGGATGGAACTGAGCATGTGAGACAACTAAGGGCTCTTCTACACTTGCGTTGTCCGGATCCGTTGTTTACTACATTTGTGGGAATTACACGCCGGATCCGGAAAAACGCAAGTGAACTGAAAGCATTTGAAGACGGATCCGTCTTCAAAATGCGTTCAGTGTTACTATGGCAGCCAGGACGCTATTAAAGTCCTGGTTGCCATAGTAGTAGTGGGGAGCAGTATACTTACCGCCCGTGCGGCTCCCGGGGCGCTCCAGAATGACGTCAGAGCGCCCCACGCGCATGGATGACGTGATCCATGCGATCACGTCATCCATGCGCGTGGCGCGCCCTGACGTCACTCTGAAGCGCCCCAGGAGCCGCACGGACAGTAAGTATACTGCTCCCCCGCTCCCCGCTACACTTTACCATGGCAAACATTCAGAAAAAGCTAAACGTCGGATCCGGTAATGCGCCGAAACGACGTCTAGCTTAAGGCCGGATCCGGATTAATGCCTTTCAATGGGCATTAATTCCGGATCCGGCCTTGCGGCAAGTGTTCAGGATTTTTGGCCGGAGCAAAAAGCGCAGCATGCTGCGGTATTTTCTCCGGCCCAAAAACTTTCCGGTCCTGAACTGAAGACATCCTGATGCATCCTGAACGGATTTCTCTCCATTCAGAATGCATGGGGATAATCCTGATCAGGATTCTTCCGGCATAGGGCCCCGACGACGGAACTCAGTGCCGGAAAAGAACAACGCAAGTGTGAAAGAGCCCTTAAGTTGGTGGACGTGCAGGATACTATACAGATTAAACACCAGGGGGCGCCATTATAAAGACGCATTTTTGCAACAGAAATTTTCAAAAGTAACTAGTTTTCAAGGCTCAATTATATCAGCATGAAATTTAATGGTGGCACAACCCCCTTTGAGGGTACTTATAATACAAATACATATATAATCCAAACAAGCTGGAATTTCAGCTATGACGATGCAGGCAGCAATTGCGCTAAATACTGCAGCACAATGGTTGAGATTTCACGAAATCTCTTCTGCAGAAAAATCTGCAGTGGAAATTGAGAATTTCGGTTTAAGCTTTGGATTTCCAACACATATTTGACCCCTTGAAGCGCGTAGGAAGAAGAGATGAAGTCCGCAGCAAAATCCAGGACAAATCCACACGCAACTCAGATTTTGCAGCCACACGGAATCATAGCAAAATCGGAGTCGGGGGTGGAAAATATGCCCCTTGTGGCCGTACCCTCAAGAAGTATTACAATAAATAAAGGAGTACTCAGAAAACAAACTCTTGGGATCGGCGGAGGTCGCGGTAGTCACTCACCCATCAATCAGATACTTATGATATGCAATATTACAAGTGGGAGAACCCCTCTAATTACATTAAAGTAATTCATCTTTCATTATTCGTTCTATTATTTTTTATCCTTCAAATTTAATTCTTTGTAATTAAATAGCGTCTATCCATCTTGCAATACAAAAATATAACTCATAGTAATTATATGTAATGATAATTACCAACTTCAAGAGAAGCTGCCAAAAAAAAAAAATATATATGAAATTTTGCCAGAATTAAATTTCACTGTTAGCTTCCAACTAATATGCAAAGCAGTTTGCTCTAGTCCTCTCAACTGCGGCACGTAAAAAAATCTGCATCCTCTGGATAAAACAAAGAAAATCATTTTGTCACCGTTCAAGGTTTTGGATGCAAAATTGCATTTCACTATCAAACACAACGCAGCCACAGACCATAGGCCACAGACCACATAGAAGTCACTGTGCAGGGAGGGAGAGGAGTTGAGCTGTGACAATTTCCTCTTATGAATGGTGGATCTTGTGTTCTTTATATATAGGTGCTATTGTAATCCGGATTGTGGTGATAATGAGAAGGCTGCTGAGAAGTGATCTATACAGAACAGCTAGTGGCGGATGGCACCATATTTTTCCGCTTTAAAAAAGACGTATCCCCCCCCCCCCCCCCCCCCCCAAAGTGGGAAAAATGGCAGTACATCTTATAAAGCTTACACTAATGGAAGTGCTCACTAGTATGCAGGAGGCGCGGGGAGCAGTGACTGTAGCGCCGCTAGAACTCACTGCTCCCTGTTTGTAGTCTTTAGGCCAGTTTCTGTTTATCCAGCCGCCCCTCTGCATATTTGCCCCATATTTGTCCCCATTATAGTGAATAGGGCTGGGCCGACTCCTGGCAACACACGTGTGCACACTATAGTATAGATCTGGCATGCTGTTGCCATGTCTGAATAGCCTGCAGGAAAAGATATACGCCAGTGTGAAACTGGCCTTATTCATTTATTTATCTTATGTGTAACCTGAGGCCGGATCGGAGGTCTGACTGGGGGCGTCTGATCAGTGGTGTGATACAGTTTGGGAGTCTGATTGGTGGGTCTGATACAGATTGGTGTCTGATCTGAAGTCTGATTAAAAATATATTTTTTTCCCTGACTTTCCCCCCTTTAAAATAAGGTGCGTCTTATAAGCGAAAAACACTATAAAGATTAAATAGAAGAGTCTCATGATTTCAATGGAAACTCTGTAATGCCTCATTAACACGTCAGTGTTTTGGTCAGTATTTTCAATCAGTGATTGTGAGCCAAAACCAGGTGCAACTCTAAACACAGAACAGGAGCAGATCTTTCCCTTATTCCTCATCTCTGTGGAGGCTCCAGTCCTGGTTTTGGCTCACAATCGCTGATGGAAATAACTGACCAAAACACTGACGTGTGAATGAGGCTTAATACTTCATTTTCGCCCCTTGTTCCCAGGTCCCCTCCTAGATTTTAGTTGATTGCTTGGGGTTCCAACAGCAGGATACCATGTGATCAGCTCGTCCACAGATGACCCCTTTACGTCCTTTACGTCTTAGTGAAAAACGGATTTCAAGCGTATACATTTCCATATTCTGTCTTTGCCCTTGCATTAAAAAATTGACTCAAATGCTAATGTATTAAACTATACACCTGCTATTACTTTTTCAATCCGGTGCCCGTCACCTTCTGCACACACTCGTCTATTCTGCTCACTGACATGGACTGACAGAGTCCTGATCATTAAACAAGCAAATAGGAAGGAAGAGAAGTAGGGGAGGTTGTGATTTGTACATGGCCGAGCGTCTGCCAGTAAATTACTCCACACTGCAATATTTATGGTCATTAGGCGTGCCCCGCCATCTCCCATACACATATTGATCACTCTTTAAATTACATGCAGAGAAAAGGTTTCATTCGGAGCAAACAAGTAGTGCAGGAACAGAGCTTAATATATTCAATCGACAGCCAAACATAACAGGACCCACCAGAAGAAAACGGAAGGGAAATATTACACGCATTTTTACTAACTTGTGAAGTGCTGAATATACTTTTTTGGGGATTGCGTATAGGGGCATGTCCATTGTTCCTGTTGTTCCTTGTTAGTAATATAAAAGGTTCAAAGGGAATCTTTTACCCCTCCACATTTAAAAATCCAATGAGTTTTTGATTCAGTTACATTTCAGAAAGCGACTCGGAACGTCACACATGATCAAAGCAGTGCGGTTTTCCTTCCTGCAACTGATGATGTAGAATCCCTGTAATCAACTATTGCAATGCACAGAATTTTATCACATTGTCATTTTTTACTTATTTTTTGGCTTGCAAAAAGCACCATGATTTTTTTTTTTTTTTTTTTACAAGGACAGTGTTTTTGTAGTCACATCATTTTTTTTCCAGATTTTTTTTTTTTCCATATAGAGACTTCTAAGACAAAGCATCTGAAAAAATTCACACCCAGACCAAGCTACAAAAAAACAAAACAAAAAAAAAAACCACAAAGCATGGTAGGAAATTACCTTGAAAAGTCACTGTTTGTAGGGCTTTTAGAAATACCCATTGGCTAGGATGTAACATTTGATTATAAAAAAAATAATAAAATAAAAAAATAAAAATAAAGCATTTTTTTTTAAATAGTCTGAAAATACCCCTGGGTACAGCCGTGCTGTGGTTTCAAAGCGGTCACATTGCAGATTTTGCTTGTTTGCCGCCTGCCTCTGACCTTGGACTTAGTTTACGGACTTTTGCTTGATCGCTGCCTGCCCTGACCACTGACTTTCTGACGACGCCCTTCCCCTCCTGGTCAGCTGCCACTGACTCGGGGACTGCTCTGGTGTGGGTGTGGCACCTTGCAACTACCCTAACGGCCCAAGCCTATCCTCACCATCAGAGGCTCTAGTGAAGACCAGTTAGTGGCTTAGTCACGCCCCTCCAGGGTATAGCCGGTCAGTGGCACAGTGGGTCCACACCCGCTTGTTTAACAAAAGGCAATAATATCAATAATTTAATATTATGTGATACAAACCCCCCAAAAAACTAAGGGGGTCATTTATGAATAGATATATGCCAATTTTTGCTGTTTGTTGTAGATGCGGTCGCAAAGTGGATTTGCGACCAAATCAGAAACGTCTTCCCCATCCAAGCTACATACGCCAGTGGTGGGAAAGGGGTTAGGCCAGCCTCTCATTTATCATTTTTTGTGTCCGTTTGAGCATAGAAAATTATCTGTCTATGCCAGCAAAGAAGCTGGCATAGATTTTGGCCGGCGGTGGACACGCCTATGTTAAGTAGAGGCCTGCGCCGCTACAAAACTTTGTTGCATCAAGCACCAGCGCAGGGGTTATTAAGATCGGCGTTGAAAAAGCCGGTCTTAATAAATGACCCCATAAGAGTCCTTTTATAAGGCGCAATTTCAGCCCCCAACAGGCGACGATCAACTATACAAGTAGAATGATGCTCATTTATGCAGGGCCCGATGCAAATTCAATGGGGGGACAAAGAATTATTACTACAATCACTGGCCTCCCATTAGCGGCCGCAGAGCTCCTGTTTACCTGCAGAGATGTGCTGCTGCACCTTGCTTGTTGGGTGATCAGCAGCAAGGAGACATTTTTTAATTCCCGATCTTCGGACCAAAAAAAAAAAAAAAAACATTAGCTACGTCCATGTCGGCAGAGCAACCTACATAGACAAACTTAAAGGGCTTGGCCTATCTGGAACCTTGATGGCATATTGATAAGACATGCCATGTCTGGGACCCGCACCGATCTCCAGAACGGGACCCCTGAAACAAACAGTATTCACGCATGCGCAACCACCTTCGGCACCACTAAGGGGGCTCTGAAAATAGTCACGGTGATAAATGGAGCGCACAACGCTCCTTCACTTCATAGGCCCTGTTCTCTAGATAGGAGCTGATCCACACCTATCTGACACTGATGTCACATCCTAGGCGATATGCCATCCATGTCCCAAATGAGCCAGCCCCGTAAAAGTTTTCTCAACAATTACGTCCAATAGTAGATGATAAACAGAGGCCATAAATAAGTTATAGAGTCCTATGTTTAGTGCAATAGGGGCAGAGCATGACACCTTCTGGTGAGATATCAAGCCTTGTGTCATGCACTTCCCCCTCAGGCCCTGCATTAAGTATAAGTACTATTTACGCTAGTAGTGTCCCTTTAATGAGTCTCTGTTGTAAAAGTGCAGTGTTCCTAGAAGATTTCTCGCTATGGGGTAGACACCAGCATGCTCGTTACATATTGCCCCCTTCTGAGACGATACCACGCTGTAGATCTAATGCAAGAATAAAGGATGGGGGCTCTTCTCACACATCCCCTTTAAGTGTAAATTGCTGGCATGACAAGTTGTGCTATTAAAATTTACAAGGATTTGCAGATAATACATGCACCATCAGCTCATTTTACCTCGCTTTCTAGGGGTTTGTAACCTATTGCTGCGATTTCCGAAATTCTAGCAGAGAGCCTCAGACAAATCTGTGGCTCACCATCTGCTACCAAAATGGAGGCACCGCTTAAAAAAAAAAAAAGTTTAAAAATTCGGATTGCAAATAACACTCACAGTGTTGCTGAGCCAAGGAACTGTGCCAGATGATTCCCAGGATTGTCCTGTGGGTATATACACAACCTCTCTCCATAGTCTATTAATTTGTTAATTGGAATACAACAGGCAAAGAAAATTACTAAATGTATTTATACGGCACAATCAGGATCCTAGAAAACAGAAAATATATTTTTTTTAAATTTACAAAAATTAAAATGTATAAAGAAGCGGAACTACTCCTAATATTAAAAGGATTTCTCAAGACTGGGAACCGGAATGTACAGCCTGGGGGGCAAAGGGCAAAAAATATAAATCCAAGGTTTCCTATGCTCTATTTGCAGCACAGAGCTCCCATCTCGTCTGTCAACATGTACAACACATCTGCAGTGTTTTTCCTTTTTTTTTTTTAAACCCTTGCACCCAGTCTGCACATGTCAAAGGCACACAAGACTAAACGTGGCTGAAACGGATGATGTTGCCCATTTCGGCCTCCATCATTTGAGAATGTATTGTTTGAAATGCCGAAAGCCGATATATGTGATGAGCCAACTTTGAAACTGCATGCCATTGTGCTCAAGGACCATGGAGTCAGTTTGTTCAAAACTAATCCCTAGTCGGCTAATTTAGTCTGGCATGTTGATGGTGGGATCATTCGGACTAACAATCTAAAGAACGACTGATTATCCGCTACGCAGCAGATTGCAGTCTCATCTGCTTGGCTATCTCAAATGGTGGTGTGGTGTAAGTGTACGAGATTCCCCAGAGGAGCCGTGACAACTGGGGATGACAGTTTTTTTTATAGAGGCCAATATTTGTTCCTAGTATTCCCATGTTAGACATAAAAAGCAAATTTACAGGATCTGACAGATGCAGGTTTGACCTCTGGTGGAACCTGTAACAATGTGAAGAACCAGGATCCTGGGATCATCCAGGAAGAGAATGAAGTGGGCGCACATGCGGCGTTAACTATCTACCGTGGGCACGTGCTCAATCGGCTACACTGCGCATGCGCTAAAAGCACAGGGCAGTGAAGAGAAGACAGACGATGAACACAAACAGATGTGTAGCTGGTGGAAGAAAGAGGATCACATTCTGCTTGGTACAGTCGTTTACTACAGCGGCACTCATGAACCTCCGTCCATTCGGGAAGTTGACAAAGCAGGGAATGGGAGCACAGCGAGCAGGTAAGTATCCTTTCCTTAACAAGTCTGTCTGGCGTTGGGGGAGGGGCAAATGGGGGGGGGGGGCTGACTGGCAAAAATTGTTTTGAAGCTGGACAACCCCTTTAAGCAATTTTTTTCTCTTATATAGATGTTCTAGTAACATTAGTTCTGCTGATTTTAACCAATTATACAGTAATTACAATTAGTGAGAAATGTCTAATTCAAATACACCACACTTTGTATAAAATATATATATATTAGGGCTGCGAGATTAATGGAATTAATTCAGTTAATCCACTCTATTCGTGTCTGATTTATTTATTTTTAGATCGGGATATCAATTTTTTTCTTCTCGCATGTTATATCAGCACAGGCTGTGTAGTCTCTCCAGTCCCTGATGCTCCCGCCATTAATCCTAGTGAAGACGGCAGGGACTAAAGAGACCCCGCACAGGCTGCGCTGGTATGGTGTTGCAGAAAAGCAGAAGGACCTGTGATGACATCACTGTTATGTTATCAGTACAGGAGGAAGTTGAGCTTAGCAGTGGAGGGGAGCGGTGGAGAAGGACCTGTGATAACATCACCATCATGTGACCAGTACAAGAGGGAGTAGAGCTCAGCAGTGGAGGGAAGCAGTGGGGAAGGACCTGTGATGACATCACCATCATGTGATCAGTACAGGAGGGAGTAGAGCTCAACAGTGGAGGGGAGAAGCGACTGGGAAGGACCTGTGATGACATCACAGTTATGTGATCAGTATAGGAGGCAAAAGAGCTCAGCAGTGGAGGGAAACAGTGGGGAAGGAGCTGGGAGTTGTAGGCCTCTCTCCTCAAACTTCCTCCTGTAATGTCCAAGAGCAAACTCTTGGAGCGAGGAAAGCAATTAAATATTGCACGTAGGAGATTATATATATTTACACACATACAATATTAATTAGAACAGAAGTGGTGTATTTTGCAAACGATGATTACAGTGAAAAGATAAAGACGTCACAAGCAGAAAGTAGAACTGCAATAATGAGGTTTAGCCTTTTTATTAGAATATTGTTGCGAGTCGTTCTGACATACAGGTCTGCTCCTTAAATGAAGCGGGCGGACGAAAGCCAAAAGTTCAGAGAAATTAAGGCTCTGCCCTTCTCCTCGTCATCTGTAAAGATTAACTGATAGAAGAAACATCTTAACAGCGTTCAAAACCATCAATTAAAAATAAGAAGAAATAAAACTTCTAGAACTGTTCTTTCCCTATAAACAGTCGACCTTTCATTAAATGAATTCAGGTTTCTGGTGCCGGATCAGAGACGACGGCTGCTTTGATTTTCACGGTTACCTTGTTCCTTGGCAACTAAGTGAGCAGATCAGTCCGTCCATTCACTTTATGTTAATGTCACCATTAGATTTATATATATATCTTTAACTCAACCAATCTATCGCACTGCCAGGTACAAGAGGTGCCGTTCCGGTTATCGGGGTTTTTGATTTGCATTTAACGAAAATGTTTCTTACTGAATACAAGCTGGATCACACAACACATTACATTTATCACCGATACACAGGGTGGTATACATTTAAGATCGCTTGGAGTCCGCCTATTGTGACACCTATCCGATGTATATCCATTCACTTCCATTCCTATAGACTTATGCATGATTGACTACTGCTCCCCTCAAAAGGGTGACATGGGACCCTAGTTCTCATGATGAGCAGTGGTCCCAGTAATTGGATTCCGCCTTCCTTCTCAGTGTGAATAGGTGATAAATTGTAATTATGGGACAATCACTTTAAAGGGGGAATCACAGAATTTTGTAGAATATTTAGGAGTTTTAGGGCCTCCTGCACACCTTGCAGAATGCGTTCGCGAATTCCCGTGTGGAAAAACCATAGAATATTACAGTACTAGCAAAGGTTATGAGATTACACAAATCTCATGTACGATTTGAGGTTTTTTTCCCGTGCGGAAATTGACCTGCTGTGCGGATTTCAAAATAAATAGCATGTCAATTATGTTTGCAGTTTAGCTGCGGATTTCAGCCTTTTCAATGGAACGGGGAGATCTGAGGCAAAACCTCATCAAATCCGCACCAAAAAAACACAATTAAGCCTCATGCAGACGTCCGTGGAACACGGTCCGTGAGATACAGGACTGGCATTGCAGAGGTGCACGGCGTCATTGGTTGCCATGACGCCGTGTGCTCATCCAATGCCAGTCCAGTATCTCACGGACCGCGTTCCACAGACGTCTGCATGAGGCTTCAGACAATCGTGTGGATCTTATGTGTGTTCACCCGCACTCGTGTGCAGGTGGCCTAAAAGTGCTAAAATGCATGAAAAAGGCCAAAAGGGGATTTCCCTGAAAAGACACTTACCACCCATTCAAAAAGAGTTTTAAAAATTTAGTCTACAATTTTCATTTATTTCCAGGATCTTTGCTATTCAGCTTATAAACTTCTCTAACGTGTATGTGCTTCCTTCTTGACTTCTTGTAATACATGCTGGATGTGAGATCAGTGTGTCCAAGATGCTGCTGTCTTCACTATCTTGTAGGTATCAGCACAGCTAGGACCGATTTCCCTACTACAGTTTCAAGGATCTCTTCTCCCTTTAAATAGGGAGAAATGTTTCCTGGGTGCTCTTCTCAATCTATACTAATACACACAATGTGTGATTCCCCCTCCCTCCTCCAGAAGAGTCTGTCCTGGGTGCTCTTCTCACTCTATATTAATACACAGCATGTGTGATTCCCCCTCTCTCCTCCAGCAGAGTCTGTCCTGGGTGCTCTTCTCACTCTATACTAATACACAGCATGTGTGATTCCCCCTCTCTCCTCCAGCAGAGTCTGTCCTGGGTGCTCTTCTCACTCTATACTAATACACAGCATGTGTGATTCCCCCTCCCTCCTCCAGCAGAGTCTGTCCTGGGTGCTCTTCTCAATCTATACTAATACACACAATGTGTGATTCCCCCTCCCTCCTCCAGCAGAGTCTGTCCTGGGTGCTCTTCTCACTCTATATTAATACACAGCATGTGTGATTCCCCCTCCCTCCTCCAGCAGAGTCTGTCCTGGGTGCTCTTCTCACTCTATACTAATACACAGTATGTGTGATTCCCCCTCCCTCCTCCAGCAGAGTCTGTCCTGGGTGCTCTTCTCACTCTATACTAATACACAGCATGTGTGATTCCCCCTCCCTCCTCCAGCAGAGTCTGTCCTGGGTGCTCTTCTCACTCTACACTAATACACAGTATGTGTGATTCCGCCTCCCTCCTCCAGCAGAGTCTGTCCTGGGTGCTCTTCTCACTCTACACTAATACACAGTATGTGTGATTCCCCCTCCCGCCTCCAGCAGAGTCTGTCCTGGGTGCTCTTCTCACTCTACACTAATACACAGCATGTGTGATTCCCCCTCCCTCCTCCAGCAGAGTCTGTCCTGGGTGCTCTTCTCACTCTATATTAATACATAGCATGTGTGATTCCCCCTCCCTCCTCCAGCAGAGTCTGTCCTGGGTGCTCTTCTCACTCTACACTAATACACAGCATGTGTGATTCCCGCTCCCTCCTCCAGCAGAGTCTGTCCAGGGTGCTCTTCTCACTCTACACTAATACACAGTATGTGTGATTCCCCCTCCCTCCTCCAGCAGAGTCTGTCCTGGGTGCTCTTCTCACTCTACACTAATACACAGCATGTGTGATTCCCCCTCCCGCCTCCAGCAGAGTCTGTCCTGGGTGCTCTTCTCACTCTACACTAATACACAGCATGTGTGATTCCCCCTCCCTCCTCCAGCAGAGTCTGTCCTGGGTGCTCTTCTCACTCTATACTAATACATAGTATGTGTGATTCCCGCAGAGTCTGTCCTGGGTGCTCTTCTCACTCTACACTAATACACAACATGTGTGATTCCCCCTCCCTCCTCCAGCAGAGTCTGTCCAGGGTGCTCTTCTCACTCTACACTAATACACAGCATGTGTGATTCCCCCTCCCTCCTCCAGCAGAGTCTGTCCTGGGTGCTCTTCTCACTCTATACTAATACATAGTATGTGTGATTCCCGCAGAGTCTGTCCTGGGTGCTCTTCTAACTCTACACTAATACACAGCATGTGTGATTTATACCAGCATAATGAGGAGTATACTTTCCTCCCTATTTAATCCCTGTGTAACCTGTCCTTCATGAAGATTTGATAGTAATCCCCTCCCCTTCCACAATCGAATCGACAGCACACAAGCTCCTCTAGTTCCTTTTCCAGCTTTCATCTTTAAGGGCTACTTCACACAGCAGATTTTGTCCACAGAATTTGGTGAAGATTCCGAGCCAATAACAGTGGGGAGGAATATGTGATAATCGCCTCCTACTGTTTTTAATGGGAGACTGTGCTGCTGTTCATACAGCCGAGGCTTACCTTTGTGACCATGCCAAGAAAGAACATGTCCTTTCTTGGCGTGGTGTCAGCACGGACGATGCTGTAAACCCCAGCAGCCATCCACTTGTAGTTCCACTCCGTACACCAGAATGAAACTGTGAGAGGGAACGCCACATTCAAATTGAAAAACCATGAGGGAAGCCACTCTGGCCATAGGCTAAATCCACTGTCTGAACAAGACCCAACACCAAGAGAAGGGAGGCGCAGAGCAGACACAGTCAAGAGCAGTGTGCTCTCCGATCGATGTCAGCGGCAGCAGGACAGCCAGCTACTTACTGAGGTTGCACAGACTCTACAGAAAGACAGGAGGAAAAATGTAGGCTACCTCAGACTACCCGTAGGGAAACCGGGGCCTTCTCATAGCTCTTCTTTATAAGGAACCTAATCTTTTAGCTTGATAATAATGACAAATCATTAATAACTACAAATAATTATTACTAATTATTTTTGTAATTGAACATATGGACTAAAAACATACTAATTTATTGAATTCCATGAATTCTTCTGATTGTATTGCTTGTATAGTATGTTTTATTTTTATGATCTCAATTAAGCTTGCCACTGTAAAACCAATATTCATGTGCGGCATAAAGTCTGTAACGGCACTAACACGATCAAGAGAGCTGCTGCTAGGCAACAATGGAGCTGCCCGCCGGCAGTGAGGATCATCCTGATGGAAGTAACCACCAAACCACTAATAGATGTCTGTGGTTTTACAAAGATTTTTTTTTATAAATTGTTGCTTGTAGGGGTTTATTCACGCCTTGCAGTCATGATTGTTTTTCGCCAAAATTTTTCCTAAACTGCAAAGTTTTGTTGAGGTTTTTGAAAAAAAATAATCACAGCAAACTCTGTGACATGTGAATAAATCCTAAAGGGGGCTTTACAACTACATATATTGGCAAAGATCATAGTGTGTGCTTAAAGGGGTAGTCCGGGTTCAAGCAAAAAAAACAAACAAAAAAAAAAACACAACTGACAATTAAACAGGGTTTTCCAGTTATAATCACGTTTTAAGTAACACCCCCCAGCCTGCCTCCTGAAAAAGACGATTCATACTTACCTGCTCCACGTCGTTCCGTTCCTCCGCGCTGCTTCTGCTCTCTCCATCTACTGGTCGCAGCACTGTATACATACGACTGGATATGGGCACCGCTCCAGACAAGGATTAGGTTCAGCAGTGACCTGCTGCTTGTGGCCATGCAACCAGGAGCAGGTAACTATGAATCTTTTTCAGAAGGTAGGCTGGAGGCCTTAATTTAAATATAATTATATCCTAAAGACCCCTTTAAGGGGATTGACCTGTAATAAAGAATAGATTATTATTTACCTGATGCAGCCCGCACCGCCGCTCTGTTGCTCCTGGCAGGGCTCCATTTTCCCTGCTGCAAAGGCGACTTCACGTCGACAACAGACCACTGCAGCCAATCACTGACCACAGCAGTCATGGGTTGTGCACATAACGTCACCACCGCAGGCAGAAAACCAGAGCCCTGCCAAGAAAAACTCAGCAGCAACGCACGATTTGTCAGGAAAGTAACTATCTATTCTTTATTAGGCTACTTTCACACTAGCGCTTTTGCTGGATCCGGCAGGGTTCAGCAAAAAAACGCTTCCGTTACTGATAATACAACCGTCTGCATCTGTTATGAACGGATCCGGTTGTATTATCTTTAACATTTCCAAGATGGATCCGTCATGAACTCCATTGAAAGTCAATGGGAAACGGATGAGTTTTCTGTGGCAGATCGCGTCAGAGAAAACGGATCCGTCCCAATTGACTTGCATTATGGTGAGGACAGATCCGTTTTGCTACGCATCCTAGGTCGGAAAGCAAACCGCAGCATGCTGCGGTTTGCTCTCCGGTATGAGGATGGAATGCATTTTGGAGCACTCTGTTCAGTTACGTTTTGTCCCTATTGACAATAAATGGGGACAAAACTGAAGCGTTTTTTTTTCCGGTACTGAGACCCTATGATGGCTCTCAATACCGGACAATATCAACGCTAGTGCTTTCTAGTGCTAGAAACTGGACAACCCCTTCAAAACTAGTGCTTTTTATTTATTTTTTTAACTGGTGGCGTGGCTGGTATAGTTTTTCAAGTCAGAATAGTGTAAAATAAGAATACTACTCACCAATCGCCCACCACTCCCAATAATACGTTCTCAGGGTACCCCAAACACAGACAATATAAAAAAGCCAACCAGTGGCTGCGGCTGGTCACCTCTCCGGCCAGCGATTGGCTGTGCAGTGACATTTCCTGAGGTAAGAGGAACAAAGAAGTACTGCAGATACCAGAATCGGAGGAGCGGGGGTGTGTGGCAATTTTTTATATTTTTTTTAAGCAGAATACAACTTTAAATCAATTAAATACCTAAAAAATGAAATTCTTATAAGTAAAATAAAATAAAAACAAAAGTAAAAAGCTGCAAGTTATATCCAATCAACTTTTCCTTTCTTTTTCATTTTCTGTTACATCCATCGGGAGAGCGAGGACTCGGAGATAAAAACAAGATTTGCTGTCCTGTTACTCCAGAACGGACACAATTACAGAATAAGCGGTTTTATTATAAACGAGGGCTAAGCAATCACGTAACTTCTAGGTCCGCGGGAGAAGCAGATATTTACCGCATAAAGAACGAGAAAATGGAGACTGATATCATCGCTGCAAAACCAATCCAGACTGTACAAATTGCACAATTATGGTACCAATTACAACACATTTCTGCTAACAAAATACCCCTTATTGTCAAATTACAAGCCAATTATTCTCTTCCATTAAATGAGAGGGAAAAAAACGGGATTTTTGCCATCGTCTCACAGATGCCAGAATTATAAGGAAGTGCCTCCGAGTGCATGTGAATGAGATCCATGGCACCGGCTACGAGGGCTGATGATCTCTTCGATAGATACCGTATATTACATCCTTCTCTGCTTCTTTAGGTTTATATTTATTAACTAGAAATAGAATAGCACAGGTGATTCAAAAAACACCCTCTTTAAGGGGTTGCCATGTTGGACAATACCTACTTATTTGAAAAGCCCCTTGACAATAAAGTGATCACCTGTGATCTGTAAGAAAACCTGGCAGCAGTAAGTGTTCACTTTCCCAGCAGCGCCACCACAGGAGAAATAAAGAATTGCAAATTGTCCATGTACATCAATGGGTTTGTTTGTGTAATACAGGACAGGTCCTCCAGGGCGACAGTCACTCTTTATGGTTGACCTGTTACATGTGCACTTGGCAGCTGAAGGCATCTGTGTTGGTACCATGCTCATGTGTCCACATTGCTGAGAAAAATGATGTTTTAATATATGCAAATAAG
The DNA here is from genome assembly GCF_014858855.1 of Bufo gargarizans. NCBI lineage: Eukaryota > Metazoa > Chordata > Amphibia > Anura > Bufonidae > Bufo > Bufo gargarizans. Next base: position 26,336,888 of record NC_058087.1, on the reverse strand, counting down.
CTTCTGGGAGCAATGGGGGAGTTGCCGTTACACCTGGAGGCTCAGGCTCAATGGCACACCCCCTGAACTGTGACAGGGCCAGACAGTAAAAAAAAAAGTCATAACTTCTAGCCCTATCAACCCCTTTACTACGGAGAGGCAGCAGGGAAGATGTCCTACTTGCCCCCATCTCTTTAAGAACTAGCCGCTAATTATGTCAGCCATCTTGTAAGACAAGTGCTGTCGTGATGGCTTAATGCACACATGTTCTTCTCCTGATCCTCATTACTAAGCACCTGCGCTCCCCAGAATGCTGCTGCTGCTAGAAAATAATGAAACCATTAAGGTAGCAGAAACAAAGCCCACGCATCAGCAGAATTGTTATTATTCTAAATTAACTTTTAATTAAATTTATATAATAATATGTCAAAAAAAAGCAAAATTAAAAATGGATTGAACTGCTTAAAGGGGAATTACACAATTTCTAGAGCAATCACGTTACATTACTTAGCATTCAAGGAGACGGTGCATTACGAGAGCCTCACACCTGACAAAGCAGCATCACCTAGAGAGCTCCCGGTTATCAATATACTAAAAGCTTGGGACTTAGACATCCTGCACCACTTACCTGACCATTTCCGCTCATAGGCACCAGCACTGCACCACCTGCAAACAAACTGCAGCTATGGGGAAGGTGTAAGGACACAGCTAGCTTTGTGTTGTGGGAAGATGCAAATGTGTAAAAAGCATGTCCAAGAAGTCTTTACATAGATGCAATGTACAAGAAAATTAAGTAATTTTGTAAATACAGAGCCTTCAAAAAGTCTTCAGAACCTTTCACATTTTAACATTTCGTTATGTTGATCCTTATGCTAAAATAAAATTTAAAAAAAATCAAGTTTCCCCATCATTCTGCACTCAGTCATCCATAATGAGAAAGTGAAAATAGAGTATTAGAAATCTTTGAAAATTTGTTAAAAAGGAAAAACTAAAACTTTCGTAGACCATCCGTCTCTCAGTGGGGTGCCAGAACAGAAGCAATGAGCACTTCCAACAATACAGATGAAAGTGCTCATTGCTTTTCCCTTTATAAGATGCACTGCACAGGAGGTCTGACTGGGGAAGGGGGGGGTCAGGAGGTCTGACTGGGGAAGGGGGGGGGGGGGTCAGGAGGTCTGACTGGGGAAGGGGGGGGGGGGTCAGGAGGTCTGACTGGGGAAGGGGGGCGGTCAGGAGGTCTGACTGGGGAAGGGGGGGGGGTCAGGAGGTCTGACTGGGGAAGGGGGGGGGGTCAGGAGGTCTGACTGGGGAAGGGGGGGGGGTCAGGAGGTCTGACTGGGGAAGGGGGGGGGGTCAGGAGGTCTGACTGGGGAAGGGGGGGGGTCAGGAGGTCTGACTGGGGAAGGGGGGGGGGTCAGGAGGTCTGACTGGGGAAGGGGGGGTCAGGAGGTCTGACTGGGGAAGGGGGGGGGTCAGGAGGTCTGACTGGGGAAGGGGGGGGTCAGGAGGTCTGACTGGGGAAGGGGGGGGTCAGGAGGTCTGACTGGGGAAGGGGGGGGTCAGGAGGTCTGACTGGGGAAGGGGGGGGTCAGGAGGTCTGACTGGGGAAGGGGGGGGTCAGGAGGTCTGACTGGGGAAGGGGGGGGGTCAGGAGGTCTGACTGGGGAAGGGGGGGGGTCAGGAGGTCTGACTGGGGAAGGGGGGGGGGTCAGGAGGTCTGACTGGGGAAGGGGGGGGTCAGGAGGTCTGACTGGGGGGAGGTCTAATGGAGGTCTGACTGGGGGGAGGTCAGGAGGCCTAATGGGGGTCTGGAGGTCTGACTGGGGGGATTAGAGGTCCAGGGAAAGGACCCACCCCTGGTGCAAAACACCCTAGGCACGCCACTGATCTATTCTTATGGCTCTGTGTTGTGTCATTCCTTTATTATTCCTGCTAGAAGTTATGAATGAATTGCTAGCAGTCTGCAGTAAGGGTACAGAGGGGAGGTAACCAGTTGGGGGGTGTACCTGCACAGTCTAACTCTATCCAATCAGTGCTGCCATTTTCAGACTGTGCGGGTACACCTCCCCCCCAACTGGTTACCTCCCTCTGTACCCTTGCTGAAGGCTAATAGCAATTCATTCATAATTTCTAGGTGAAATAATAAAGGAATGGCACAACATAGAGCCATAGGAATAGATGATGCAGAATTGTTATTATGTGGGGAATGCATGAAGCTAATAAAACAGACATGTCAGGAGAGGGGACAGGTCCTCTTTAACAAAAACCTGATTCAGAGTACTCTGGACCTCAGACTGGGCAGAAGGTTCTCCTTCCAAAAAGACGATGACCCCAAGTACACAGCCAAGACAACACAGGAGTGGCTTAGAGAAAACTATGTTAATGTCCTGGAGTGGCCCAGCCAGAGCCCTGAGCCCAAAAGGAACATCTTTGGAGAGACCTGACAATGGCTGTCCACCGACGGCCCCGTCCAACCTGACAGAGCTTGAGAGGATCTGCAGAGAAGAATGGCAGAAAATCCCTAAATCCAGGTCTGGAAACCTTGTGGCGTCATCCCCAAGAAGCCCGGAGGCTGTACTCACTGCCAAAGGGGCTTCAACTAAGTCCTGGGTAAAGGGGCTGAATGTCAATGCAAGATTTTAGATTTTCCTTTTTAATAAATTAGGAAAGATTTCTAACATTCTCTCCTCATTATGGGGTACCGAGTGCAGAATGATGGGGGGAATTGGAATTTGTTTTTATGTTAACAATGTCTACATAATTAGCGGTTCAGATTAACTGATCTATTGAATAAGTCACGTAAAGGGGATTTCTGTACTAGGACGTTCTCAGCTACAAGGTTGGGTGGTCCGGTGATCAAGATTACTCTAGGAAAGCAAAAGCGCCAACTCTTGGTCTCTCATGAAAGCAATGATTTTGCTGGACGCTCCTTAAAGGGGTTGGTCCGCGAACAACATTTATAACCTATCCATAGATAAATGACAAACGTAGGCTTGCTAGGAAGCCGACTGCTGGGACCCCCAACTATCATGAATGGAGTGGTGGTGCATACAGGTGACCACCGCTGTCCTTCACTTCTATGAGGCGCATACACTGTTCAAAAATCCCAATGTTGCATGTATAATACATTAGATGCAGCAGAGTAGATAGGAAAAGGTAAAATAACACAAAAGTAATAATAATAGTAGTAATAATGCAAAGATTTTCAATTACAAGTTCAATCATGAACAAATGAAAGAGCATAACGAGAAGACGACCCTCATTAACATGCAAAGAAAGAGTGGAAAAGAGAAAGGAACGGAGAATTACTTGCCTCATCCGCAATCATACACCTACGGAGGGAGAGAGACAAATTATATGTTAATACAAACCCACATGAAAAACAATATGTTAATTAGCAGATCTGCTCTAGCACGCTAAAAAAATCTATATATAAATAAAGCAAATGAGGTCTTCGGTGAAACCAATGAGTCCAATTTGTGCAATTACTGGCTTTGATTTCTGTTAATATAACTCGTTTAAAGACGGTGCAGAAGAGTCTGCAGCCGAGAAGCCTCTGCCTGAGGGTTTTCTTACCTGGGCAGATCAATCCTGTAATTGAGCGCCTATCAATGATATATCAAGGCAATAGGCACCTGTCTACCCCATTTTAAATGTAGCAATGGTCGCACCATTTTGATCTTGGCAGACATATTTAAAGAGGGCGCTGATCGGGAAAAAACATTCAGCGGATCCTCAGCCTGTGTAAAAGGGCCGGAAGGCCTCATTCAGACGGGTGTGTTGTGCCAGTGCTGATAGGGATGAGCCACTTTTTACGATAACTTTTTGTTAGAAGGACCCTGAAGATCACTGATCACAAGTTGTCTCCCACTGATCACCTGGGATCTGTGCAAGAGTCTGGCAGCAGCTGTTTAATACTCCTGCAGCGCCACCTCAGGTGATATGAAGCATTACCAAATTCTTATTGAAATCAATTGGACGTTCTAGGTCCTACAAAGAAAGAGGTACTCGCTACAAAGAGCCACTCTCTGTTCTGGCTAAAAGAAGAGATCAAAGTTATATTTTTTCCCCCATTCATCCCCTATCTGTGTTTGATTGGTCGGAGTTCGGGCAATAGGAACCCCACCAATGAGCTCTATGGGGCTGCCAAGAGCAGCACCAAGCTGAATGGAGCTGCAGCGGATATGTGCGACCATTGCGTCATTCTAATAAGGGAATTTAGAAGCCCCATTCTAAAGATCGGTGGGAGTCACAGAAAACGGATCACAAGCAGAGTCCCACGTTTCTCCATTTGACGAGTTGGTCATGCAGCTCCTCTCAACTCAGCACCCCAACAGAATTGCAAGGTGGGGGTGCCCATCAGTCAGATGCCCCATCTAAAACAGGTTAGGGGATAAGTGTTCATGGCAAAATCCCTTTAATGCAGGAGCTCAACCATTACTTCAAAATTCACTAAAAGGGTTCAAGAACACTGCATCTTAACAAGACATCCCATATCAATATAAATATTCTAGATGTAACACCCGCCCCCAATACTGTTGCAGAACCATAAGAATTAACATATGGAAAAGAGACATTTACTGTAAAAATCTGTAGACTCTAGAAGTTTTTGACAAAAAAAAAAGGTCTCCATTCATTGACAGCAAACAGAGATCTTTAAAGGGGTTCTGCAATTTGTCCAAACTGATGATCTGTCCTCTGGATAGATCAGCAGCATCTGACTGGCGGGGGGCCGACACCCGGAACCCCGCCGATCAGCTCTTTGAGAAGGCAGCAGCGCTCCAGCAGCGCCACGGCCTTCTCACTGTTTACCGCTGGCCCAGTGACGTCACGACTAGTATCGGCTAAGCACCATTCAAGTAAACAGAGCTTAGCCACGCCCAGGCCAGTTGATACTAGTCGTGACGTCACTGGGCCAGCGGTAAACAGTGAGAAGGCCGTGGCGCTGCTGGAGCGCCGCTGCCTTCTCAAAGAGCTGATCGGCGGGGGTTCCGGGTGTCGGACCCCCGCCGATCAAATGCTGATGATCTATCCAGAGGACAGATCATCAGTTTAAACAAACTGCAGAACCCCTTTAAAACCATAAGGAATGCATACAAAAGATGTAAAGGAAACCTTAAATCATAAAATCTTTATATATAATTTTTAAGATTTATTTCTGGACAATAGCCCTTTAAAAGGTCATTTTATAAAGACAGGTCATCAATATCATATCAGAGGGGGTCCAATAACCGGCACCTCCACCAATCAACTACGACATCGGAACTAACCAGCGCCATCCACTGAGTAGTGGACAGAGCTGGTTACTGCAGAGCAGCTCCCATTCACTTCCATGGGAGGAGCGTCCGGTCATCTGCCACTTTACTACATTCCTTTTGACAGTCTGACCTGCAACCTAATCCTAGCCAAAATGTGAGGACAGGTAGCTACCAACCCACCCACCACCTCGGAAAAAAACTAACTTGGCTAGTGAAATACTCTGTGCTGCTGGGATCTGACCGATCACTCACTTCTTTATCTAAAATTGTTCTGAGGTTATGTCAAATGCCCAAGCCTCCAAGACATCGGTCGGATATACCGCTATGGCTTTCTATGAGCAGAAATGACAAAATCTAAAAAATAAACTTGCGAAAATGTGGTCAAGTCTGTAAATAATGCATCGGAAATGTGAAAATCTGTAAGTGCTGTAATTGTCCTATTTGCATGAGTGGAGGCGCCAGGGGGATACACTAAAATGACCCTTTCCCAGAACTAAAGCATACGGGAATAAGTATACCGCCCCCTCAGCTGCCAGAGGCGGTGACAACCATTATCATTAATAGTAGCGAAGGAGAAATCCTGGAATACACAGTACACAAGGCCGCCACAAAACAGACACCCGAGAGGAGGTGAGGGACATGGCCTCATCCGAAGTCACATTCCAGAGCTGCGTGTGACACAGGACACCAGTCTGCAAGCATCATTCCAGGGATGGCTGTCTGCTACGTTTCTGGGGAAATAAATAGCATCTAAATCCAAGGAACATATGACACAATGACTTCACATCGCCATCAATACCGGCAACGCAAAAACTTATGCAACAATATGGTTAACACCTAGAAATTAGGCACAGCCTACTGCGAGTTGTAGCTCTGCAACCACTGGAGAGCCACTGATAGACCACAGTCTTAGTGTCTCAAGATGCGGCACAGAGTCTTTATTTTCTGTGCTAAGAAAGTTTTTCCATTGTGGCTCCTGCTGAGTAATACACCTTGTATGAGCTGCCAAGATGACTAGTAACTGCTCAGAGCATGTCTGACTATGGATGGCAGCTATCGAGTCCCACCAGCTGTTCACCTGACAAACTCATCTATAATACTGCCTCCTATGTACAAGAATATAACTACTATAATACTGCTCCTATGTACAAGAATATAACTACTATAATACTGCTCCTATGTACAAGAATATAACTACTATAATACTGCCTCCTATGTACAAGAATATAACTACTATAATACTGCTCCTATGTACAAGAATATAACTACTATAATACTGCTCCTATGTACAAGAATATAACTACTATAATACTGCTCCTATGTACAAGAATATAACTACTATAATACTGCCTCCTATGTACAAGAATATAACTACTATAATACTGCTCCTATGTACAAGAATATAACTGCTATAATACTGCTCTATGTACAAGAATATAACTACTATAATACTGCCTCCTATGTACAAGAATATAACTACTATAATACTGCCTCCTATGTACAAGAATATAACTACTATAATACCGCTCCTATGTACAAGAATATAACTACTATAATACCGCTCCTATGTACAAGAATATAACTACTATAATACTGCCTCCTATGTACAAGAATATAACTACTATAATACTGCCTCCTATGTACAAGACTATAACTACTATAATACTGCCTCCTATGTACAAGAATATCACTACTATAATACTGCTCCTATGTACAAGAATATAACTACTATAATACTGCTCGTATGTACAAGAATATAACTACTATAATACTGCTCCTATGTACAAGAATATAACTGCTATAATACTGCTCCTATGTACAAGAATATAACTACTATAATACTGCCTCCTATGTACAAGAATATAACTGCTATAATACTGCTCCTATGTACAAGAATATAACTACTATAATACTACTCCTATGTACAAGAATATAACTACTATAATACTGCCTCCTATGTACAAGAATATCACTACTATAATACTGCCTCCTATGTACAAGAATATCACTACTATAATACTGCCTCATATGTACAAGAATATCACTACTATAATACTGCCCCTATGTACAAGAATATCACTACTATAATAATGCACCTATGTACAAGAATATAACTTTTTTAATAATTTTTAAAAGGCTGGATCTCACAGGCTTCCATAGAAGGCAAGCCCCGCTGCCTATGAAAGGCATCGGGCTTGCCTTCTCTGCCATCGGGTCCCTGTAACTGCATTGCGGGGACCCGATGGAGATGCGAAGGGCACCCGTCCGCAAACCCTCTGTATGCCGCAGTCGGCTTTGACCGCGGCATACAAGGGGTTAATACCCTGGCATCAGTGTTTTCACCGATGCCGGTGTATGCAGCAGGGGCCCGGCTGTCAGTGACTGCCGGGTCAGTGCCGCTGATCGGGCAGGCGCAGCTCTCCTGCACCTGCCCGATCAGCCTGCCGTACATGAACGGCACTGGTCCTCAAGTCACTTCCACCAGCGCCGTACATGTATGGCAGAGGTCCTCTACAGGTTAAAACATAAAAGCGCATTGAATAATGGTAAGACCTTGTCACTATGAGATATGGCTGGTGCAACCAATCATCCAGAAGCAGTCTGGCACCAGGAGAGGTATAGAGTGGGCTCAGCATAAATGTTTGTACCTGCATTACCTGTATTTTATGGCGGCCAGTATGGCACCATAACAGGTAGTATTAGTGTTAGGTTCCCATCTTATAGAGATCGCCTTGACGCCGGCAGACGGGCACAAATAATTTGCACCTGCGCATTGGGATGTGCTGACTGACCCCCTTTTTAACCAATCATCCAGTTACCAAACTCTACTGTTACTCTTCCGAAAACTAAGCTTGGTCATAGTAAAGTGATATAAGTGAAGTTTGGCCATTTGGTCACACCAACAATAAGCAACTGCATACATAGCAATTCCCTAATCTGTTCTCAGTACTGGCCCAGACTGTTGTGATCCAATACAAAGATTATGAAGCATGTGACAATTTCTCATCTGTCCGGAGAACATAGACTGCCATTCTCCGTGGCCACTATTACGTGTATGGAGCAGAAGACAAATGCCGCCACCCAATATCTTGCAGGTGTGATATACGTACTGCAGACCCCGATGCAGGGAAAAGAGTCATTAGCAGTGATACACTAGGGGACTACATCACGTCTCAATCCATCTCTAGGTATCTGGTGTCCTTGTCCTGATGATGCCAGTTCTTATTCATGGGATTTCACTCATATCACTCTGACAGTCGCCAGACGGCATCTTGTGCTCAAGCGGATTCACAGTTCGGCCCCTTCTGGTGAGGATGTACAAATCCCCTTATGTCACCTTATTTTTCTAAATAAACTGGAAACAAAATGTCATCAAGAAAAGAGTACAATCCTCCCTTGTTTTCAAATGATTTGAAATAATTTACGAAGTATAATTAAAGGGACAAAGATAATTACAGCAAAAACCGTAATTACACTTACCGGTAATTCCGTTTCCCTGAATCCACCATGACGGCCACAAGTGAGAGAGGTTACCCTTGACCTCTGTAGGGGCAGGAATATACAGGGAGAGTTTAAATTGCCCCCACCCCTCCTCACCTTCAGTGTTCTTCCAAATTACCAAGGAAGGTGAGCAATGTGTGTGTTCATTTGAGTATTTCTTCATACCCAATCTAGATATATAAATAATATATCTATATATATTGCGACACAGTGAAAGGTATTTTCCTCCCAGCATGTGCTGCTGGGCTGATCTACAGCAGGTGAGGTCAAATACCGGACCGGATCCGCAAAACACGGACATCTGAATGGAGTCTTACAGGGGGGTGATCAATGACAGGGGGTGATAAGGGAGTCTATATGGGGTGATCAGGGGGTTAATAAGTGACAGGGGGTGGGGGGGGGGTGTAGTGTAGTGGTGTTTGGTGCTACTTTATAGAGCTGCCTGTGTCCTCTGGTGGTCGATCCAAGCAAAAGGGACCACCAGAGGACCAGGTAGCAGGTATATTAGACGCTGTTATCAAAACAGCGTCTAATATACCTTTTAGGGGTTAAAAAATAAAATAAATAAAAAAATCACATCTACAGCCTGCCAGCGACCGATCGCCGCTGGCAGGCTGTAGATCCACTCGCTTACCTGCAGTTCCTGTGTGCGCGCGTTCCCAGGAAATCTTGCGTCTCGCGAGATGACGCGCCGGCGCATCAAGGAGGAATGAATCGACCGCCTCCGGAACGCAATCCTGCGTTAGGCAGTCCGGAGGTGGTTAAAGTTACTCTATCCTCAAAAACCTTCAGGTATGGCTCTCTACAAGAAAGGGCCTGAATTTCACTTACCGTATATGCCGGCGTATAAGACTACCCCCAACTTTTACACTGAAAATATAGAGTTTGGTATATACTCGCCGTATAAGACTACCCCTTTTTCAACACACAGCAGTACATTACTGCATCCCACCACCATCCCTGGGTACCTCTGCCATCCCTGAATCCCACCACCATCCCTGGGTACCACTGCCATCCCTGCATCCCACCACCATCCCTAGATACCACTGCCATCCCTGCATCCCACCACCATCCCTGGGTACCACCGCCATCCCATGGTATCACCACCATCCCTGCATCCCACCACCTTCCTTGTCCTCCCTCCCTGCCTCCCAGACCCTAAACATGTGCCACCTATACCCTGAACATGTTTCTGTTATGTTATTCTTCATATTCACATATGCACATCTGCGCCGCACTTAGATACGCCGCACGGAGATCTCGCACATGCGCAGGAGCGAGATGCGAGCGGCCGTGAGGATCCCGTGTATCCACACTCGCCGCATGAAATCTCGCACATGCGTAGGGGCGAGATGCAAGCGGCCGGGAGGATGGCGGTACAAGGAGCATACAAGGTACAGAGCAGGGGGCGGTATACAAGATACAGCGCGGGGGGGGGGGGGGGCATATGCTGTGGGTTACATCGCAGCTCTCAGCTGCTGGGGATACAAGGCAATAGCCCGGGCTCTCTCTGTTGATAATTTGGGCGTCCCGGCACTGCAGCGCCCGCCATACCCGGCGTATAAGACGACCCCCGACTTTTGAGAAGCTTTTCATGTGTTAAAAAGTAGTCTTATACGCAGGAATATACAGTATACCTCTAGCAGATGTTATGGCTATCAGGAAAGCAGTTTTGAATGATGGTGGTTTATAGAGATCTCTGCTAAGGGAACAAATGAGGGCTTAGACAGACCATTTAGTACAATATTAAGATCCCACTGAGGAATCCTAGTCAAAGTTGGTCTTATTCTAGAGGCTGCCCTAACAAATCTCTTTACCCAGCAGTGTTCAGCAAGACTTGTATTATATATATATAAATCCAGAAAAAGGACGGCACTCCGGTCTTGAAAAGGTAAAAGTGGTTTTAATCAACCGCAAGGTTGATTAAAACCACTTTTACCTTTTCAAGACCGGAGTGCCGTCCTTTTTCTGGATTCATTGATTGGGGTAAGGAGTCGATTCCCCTGGAACGTGCACCCTATTTTTTCTGTATAGCAGTCAGTGCCGCCATTTTTCACATCTATATATATATATATATATATATAGATATAGATAGATATCTGCACCTTAAGGGTGCTAGGTCCTATTCGTAGTTCTAACCCATTTTGCAAGAAATTTTGAATTTTATTTATGGGTGGAGAAGTAGTGTCTGGGTGTTCTTCTCGCAACCAGCTACAGAACCTCCTCCAGATTTTAAGGTAAATGGCTGATGTAACCTTTTTTCTGCTTGCTCTGAGAGTGAGGATTACTCTGAGAGACCCTGTCTTCTGAGCGACTGGCTTTTAGGATCCAGACAGCTAGGTTGTAGATCTGCGGTTTTGGATGTTTTATTGGCCCCTGATAGACAATATCCCCATGGAAGGGTATTCTCCATGGTTCATCCAATGCCATTTGTTTTAGAGACGAGAACCAACTTCTTTTTAGCCAGTGAGGAGCTATTAGGATTACTGTTGTTGGTTCCCTCTCGATTTTCTGTATTACTCGGGGAATCATAAGAAAGGGTGGAAATGCATAAACAATGTCCCATGTCCATCTTATTGATGGGGTCTAGAGAGCAAAACTGATGGACCTAGGCATTCTCTCTGGACGCAAACAGGTCTATTTCTGGTAGTCCCCACCTGGAAGTGATTTCTTGAAAAAAATAAAAAAAAAAACTGCTTCAAGTCCATACTCCTGGATGTAAGGTTTGTCAACTTAGGAAGTCCACCTCTAGATTTTCTGATCCCTTTAGGTAAACCGACGTTTTCAGATGTCTGCTTTTTTTATTAGGTAGAGGCCTTTTGTAAGGGCCAAGAGGACTGCGTGCAGTTCTCTGTAATTTGAAGACCTGTTTCTTATGATGACTGACCAGTCTCCCCTGGAAGTAGTAACTTCCTTTGCACCCCAACCTAAAGCGCTGGCGTCTGTCACTATTTGTACTTCTGGTGTCAAGAGCCAGTCTGTGCCCTGAAGAAGTTTCTCTTTGTTTTTTCAACCACTTCAGGTCTATTTTGACTACAGGTGGGATGCGGATTATCCTGTCCAGGGATGAATGTTTCTTGTTCCAATTTTTTTGTATCCAATTTTGCAAGGTTCTAGTGTGGCTCCATGGAACTGAACTTATGGAACTGAACTCCATGGAACTGAACTTATGCAAGAGGTTAGAGTACCTAGAAGATTCATCGCCTTCCAGATGGAGCATCTGTGAGAGTTCTGAAAAATGGTATTACTTACCGGTAATTTTATTTTACGGAGCCCATGACAGCACCACCAGAGAGAGGAGGATCCGCCCCCCGAGACAGGAAACCTGCAGAATAAAAAGGGCGGACACTCTCCTCCCCTTCAGTGAGTTTTCCAAGTACCGGAGGAAGGCCGCCAATATATATTAGACATGTAAATGAACATTTTATATATTTTTTTTTTATATATATATCACCCGTGCAAAAAAAAAAGGACACATAGGGAGGGAAAGCCGTGGTGCTGTCATGGGCTCCGTAAAATAAAATTACCGGTAAGTAATACCATTTTTTCCTATCGCCCATGACAGCACCACCAGAGACTTAGAAGAAGGATGTAGAAAGAAGGACCCCCTCACCAAAGGAAGTATCCCCCGAAAGGTTCAAGTCCAACCTATAGTGTTTAAAGAAGGTAGAGGGTGAAGACCAAGTGGCAGCCTTGCAAATTCTCTCAATTGGAACCGCAGACCTCTCTGCCCAAGATGCCGCCACTGCTCTGGTTGAGTGAGCCCTTAAGCCAACAGGAGGGGACAGACCAGAGGAAAGATAGGATAAGGAAATAGCAGCAACAATCCATCGGGCGATGGAATTTTTAGAGGCAGCCGAACCCTTATTCACTCCCTGATATTGCAGAAACAGTGAAGAAGACTTCCGCCAGGTAGATGTGGCCGATAGATATGCTAAGAGAGCTCTTCTGACATCAAGACAATGGAGAGATTCTTCCTCCCTACCTAGTAGAAGGATTCTGGAAAAGGGTAGGAAGAACGATCTCCTGAGAGCGGTGAAATTTAGAGACGACTTTCGGGAGAAAAGCCGGGTCAGGGCGAATGATAACTTTGTCATCTAGAATCAGAGTATACGGAGGATTTATGGAGATGGCCTGAATTTCACTAATCCTGCGGGCGGAAGTTAAGGCTATTAACAGGGCCAATTTTAAGGTCAGAACTTTGATAGAGGAGGACTCAATAGGCTCAAAGGGGGGTACTGACAAGGCTTTTAGTACTACCTCTAAACTCCACGGAGGAGGCTTAGGTACTGACACAAGGGAGGCTCTATCCACAGCCCTAAAAAACCTGGAAACCCACGGATTCCCAGCTAGGTTTAGATTGAACAAGGCAGACAGGGCAGAGACCTGAACTCTTAGAGTGCTGGCTGCTAGGCCTAGTTCTAACCCCTTCTGGAGAAACTCCAGGATAGTCTGTACCGGGGCTACCGCCGGGAGGTTCCCTAGCTGGATCTGAGCGAAGCCAAGAAATTTATGCCAAATCCTGCTATAAATTCCAACCGTGACCTCTTTTTTGCTTTTTAACAGGGTAGAGACTAGGGCGTCAGAAAACCCTTCCCTGTTCAGCAACCACCTCTCAAATTCCAGGCCGTTAAGTGTAGGTTCTCTACGGTTGGATGTAACACCGGCCCCTGGCTTAGAAGCCCCTTGACTGAAGGGAGAACCCAAGGATCGGACACTGACATGGTTCTGAGTCCCGTGAACCAGGCTCTCCTGGGCCAAAAGGGGGCTATCAGGATAACCCTGGCCCTTTCTTCCCGAATCTTCCTCAGAACCCAGGGAATGAGGGGAAAGGGTGGGGAAGGCGTAAGCTAGATGAAATTTCCACTTCTGGGACAGAGCATCCATCCCACAAGGGGACCCCGACCGGTCTAGAGAAAAGAACTTGGGAACTTTTTTGTTTGAATGGGTAGCAAACAAGTCGATTTCCGGAAGACCCCAAAGATGTACAATCTTCTGGAAGACTACCGGGTCCAAAGACCACTCCCCCTGAGACAGGGTATGACGGCTCAGGAAATCGGCTTGTTTGTTCTCCACTCCCTTTATGTGAACGGCTGAAATCGAGGGACATGTTCTCTCTGCTAACTCCAGAATAGAGAAGGCTTTTTTCATGAGGGTTTTGCATCTTGTTCCTCCCTGCTTGTTTAAATAGGACACTACTGTCCTGTTGTCTGACAGAACTCTCAAATTCCTTCCTTTTATTTCTGGAAGTGAACTCTTCATAGCTAAGCCCACTGCCATCAGTTCCTTTAGATTTGAGGATTGCATTTTCTGAAGGGAATTCCAACGGCCCTGATAGTAAGAACCTTGAATGTGAGCTCCCCACCCCCAAGGGCTTGCATCCGTAGTTAGACAGACCAAATTCTCGATCTTCCAGGGGGACCCCTGTGTTAGATTTCTTTCTACTAGCCACCAGGCTAGTATCTGGATAGTCTGGGAGGAGACTTCTAGACTGGCATCCAGTGACCTGTTCTTCCCCCAACTGGCCAGAATCTCCCACTGTAAGGCCCTGGAATGAAGCTGTGCCCACCTCACTGCAGGGATACAAGACATGAGGGAGCCCAGGACTGACATGGCTTTCCTTATGGAAGTCACTGGCCTGTGGGATAGACTCGCAACCTTGCTCTGAACTGTCTGTATTTTTTCCACGGGTAAAAAGCATCTCTGGAGGGAGGAGTCCAAAATTAGGCCCAGGAACACCTGCTTTCTTAGCGGATGGGGTCTTGACTTTTCCTCGTTTATCATCCAGCCCAGTTTGCCTAGGATGGAACGGACCTCTAGAACAGCATGATTGCAAGCTTCTTCTGACTGGGCAACGATTAAAAAGTCGTCTAAGTAAGGGATGAAAAGGATGTCTCTTTCCCTTATGTGGGCCGCCATCTCTGCTACCAATTTTGTAAAGACTCTCGGAGCCATGGAAAGCCCGAAGGGGAGCGCCTGGTACTGAAAATGTTCCAGATGACCATCCAAAAACACTGCTACCCTTAGGAACTTTTGATGTTCTACGGCAATGGGAACGTGGTAATACGAGTCCTTTAAGTCGAGAACCGCCATAAAACACTGAGGGTATAAGAGATTGATTGCTGATTTTATCGTCTCCATCCTGAATTTCTTCGGCTGAAGAAAGAGATTTAGTCTCTTTAGATTTATGATGGTTCTCCAGGAACCGTCTGGTTTCTTGACCAGAAAAAGCGGGGAATAGAATCCTTTCCCCCTTTCCTCTTCTAATACCGGGATTAAAACAGACTTTCCTACTAGTTTCACCACCTCCTCTTCCATGATGGATCTGCCCTGCACGGAACCCGGAACTATGGTGGGTAGAAATCTGGCAGGAGGAGACTGAAGGAATTCTAGATTTAGGCCTCTGGAAATGGTATCGAGAACCCAAGGGCTCGAGGAAATTCTCCTCCACTCCAAAGCGAAAGCCTTCAGTCTGCCCCCTAACGGAATGCTGGCGTCATTGCTGATCAGGCTTCTTTTTGTCTGAGGAGGACTGGCTAAAGAAAAAGTTTCTGCCCTTTCTCTGACCCCTAAACCGGTCTTCCCTAGGTCTTCTATCCTGTTCCTGGTTACCTTTAAAGGGACGAAAGGAACGGCTAAACCTGTTTTTACTGGGGAAGGAGCTCTGAAAACCGGGAAACTTTCTCTTCCTATCAGCCGCCTTATCCAGGAGGTCGTCCAAACTAGGACCAAAAAGATACTCCCCCTCACATGGAACTCCGCAAAGCTTAGTCTTGGAGGCCGTATCGCCACTCCAATTCTTTATCCATAGAGCTCTCCGAGCAGAGTTGGATAAGGCTGCTGACTTAGCGGCCAGTCTGACAGAGTCAGCAGATGCGTCCGCTAAAAAATCGGCTGCTTTTTTAATAGTAGGGAGGGAGGCCAGTATCTCCTCACGGGGACTTCTGTTTTTAAGCTGAACTTCCAATTCGGAAAGCCAAACCATTAAAGAACGGGCCGTACAGGTGGAGGCTATACTGGGCCTAAATGATGAGGTAGATGCCTCCCAAGCCCCCTTAAGAAAGGCGTCTGCTTTTTTATCCAGAGGGTCTTTTAATATACCCATATCCTCAAACGGCAAGGCCGTCTTCCTAGAGACCTTGGAGATGGCTACGTCAATGCGAGGAGCCCTATCCCAGGAGGCAGAGTCCTCTTCTTTGAAGGGGTATTTGCGTTTGAGGTTTTTGGAGATAAATACCCTTTTATTTGGTTTCTTCCACTCGCCTCTAATCAATGCGGCTACATTTTTGTGTACCGGAAAAGTACCATGTTGTCTGGCCTCTAAACCCTCAAACATAATGTCCTGAAGGGAACGGGGCTCTCGGGTCTCTTCTATGCCCATCGTAGAACGAACCGCTTTTAACAGCTTTTCCGTATCTTCTACAGGAAAACATGGTCTCCGCCCCTGACCTTCTTCCTCATCCGGAGAGGACTGCTCTGAGATGTCCGAAAATTCAATCACTGAAGAAGGCAAATCTTCCTCTCCCTCTGAAACACTGGGATTACGCCGGGTCTCTTTACGGACCGGCCTCTGATCCTTCTTGGCAGTTAACGAGGAGTTAACCTCTGACCGAACTAACGCCTGCAGACACTTATAAAAGGAAGGGGATTCCTCCACAACCGTTCTGTCTATACAGGCCTGGCATAACTTTTTATCCCACTCTGAGGGCAAACCCACTTTGCACAGAGCACATTCTCTGTTTTTCTTTTTGGTCACCACTTTCTTAGGCTTAACCTGAAAACAAACAGTAACGCCCAATTAGTAAAAAGGGAATCTAGGTCATAAGAGACCCCACTCACCCCTTCAGAGGTATCGGAGCAGGAGGGACCGCAAGCTCTTCAGATGGCTTGTCCTCCTCCATGATGCAGGCTCAGCCAAGTCGCAAAAGGACGCCGGCCCCTGGAAAATCGCGCTCCTCTCATAGGGCGCATACTGATGACGTCCCCGCCCGACGCCTGCGCCGGTCACATGACGGCAGGAGCGCTATCCGGCACTCACTGCCGAAGCCCCTCCTCTTCCTCCCCCAGGCAGCCAGCGTCAGTCTTCACGGCACCTCCACAGAGGCGCCGGCTTCCAGCTCCAGCACACTGAATACTCCCTCCGGAGCTCAGCTGTGCCTCTGAACGGACCCCCGCGCATATCGATGCCGCCAATCTTACAGGGACCGCAGGTCAGTAACGGAGCGCCACCAGGGAAAGGGATCCGAAGCATCCATGCTGCAGGCTTCCCACCGAGACAGGAAACCACACTGAAGGGGAGGAGAGTGTCTGCCCTTTTTATTCTGCAGGTTTCCTGTCTCGGGGGGCGGATCCTCCTCTCTCTGGTGGTGCTGTCATGGGCGATAGGAAAACTTTGTTACTTGGTGTTTGAGGGATCTTATCTTGTCCTGTGCTAGATAAGTCTTCTGAGATACAGAATGTAAC
This sequence comes from Bufo gargarizans, assembly GCF_014858855.1. Classification (NCBI taxonomy): domain Eukaryota; kingdom Metazoa; phylum Chordata; class Amphibia; order Anura; family Bufonidae; genus Bufo; species Bufo gargarizans. The sequence continues at coordinate 26,319,687 of NC_058087.1, read as the reverse complement.
ACTACGCCCAGAAACCTTATTCTTGTGGACGGGTTAAGTGTAGATTTCTTTAGGTTTATCAATCAGCCCAGCTCTGAAAGGCTGTCTATGAAATCTCTTGTTACCCTGGAGGTTTCTTCTTTTGATCCTCCAATTATTAGAAAGTCATCCAGATAGGGAACGATATTTGATCCCTTTTTTCGTAGAAAAGCCACCATTTCCACCACCAGCTTGGTGAAGGTTTTTGGGGCTGATGAAATGCCGAATGGAAGTGCTACATACTGAAAGTGGTGGAGGGAACCCCTGGGATCTCTTACCACAAATCTAAGTACTTTTGAGAGGTCTGATGGATTGGAATATGATAGTAGGCGTCTTTTAGATCTATCGATGTCAAAAAAGGCACCCTCTGGAATCAGAGGAATGGTAGAGGCAACTGACTCCATCTTGAACCTCCTGTACACGACTGACCTCTTTAAAGAGGACCTTTCACCTGGAAAAACAATGTGAACTAAGTATGCTGATATGGAGAGCGGCGCCCGGGGATTTCACTGCACTTACTATTATCCCCGGGCGCCTCTCCGTTCTCCCGTTATGCCCTCCGGTATCTTCCCTCTGTAAGGTATAGTAGGCGGAGTCCGCCCTTGTTCTGCTGGGCGTCTCCTTCTCCTAGGCTGCAGCGCTGGCCAATCGCAGCGCACAGCTCACAGCCTGGGAGGGTTTTTTCTCCCAGGCTGTGAGCTGTGCGCTGCGATTGGCCAATGCTGCAGCCTAGGAGAAGGAGACGCCCACAGGACAAGGGCAGACTCCGCCTACTATACCTTACAGAGGGAAGATACCGGAGGACATAACGGGAGAACGGAGCGGCGCCCAGGGATAATAAGGGTTTAAGGGTTTTAGATTTATTATTGTGTGGTAAGAATTGTTAAGAATTGTCAAGAAAAGTCTTGAGTAAAACCCTTGTCCTACTTTGGCATGTGGTACTTTTATTATGAGTTCTGATCTGATTAGGTTCTGAACCCCCTGCCAGATCCTTTCTTGAACTCACTTGTCGTGGGTTGTAATTGGGAATTTTTCTGGAGGGGTTGAAGAAAATTCTATCCTGTAACCCTGTGCTAAGATTATGAATGCCCAGGGATTTGACGCGATTAGCTCCCATCTTTCTAGAACATTCTTCAGGCTCCCACTCTGGCGTAAAAACCCCCTACCTTTGCCTCTCTTACTGTAGCTCCAACGACCTGTCTTACCCTTCCCTCTATAGGGTCTAGACTGGGGAGGGGGGGGGGGGAATGGACAAAAGGGTCTCTTTTTAGTTTCTTTTTTTTTCCCGGAAACCCCTTCTTTTTGTCGGCAGCTTTTTCCAGTATCTTACTGGGCCAAATACAAATTCACCTGAGAAGACAATTGAACATAATTTGGCATTGGAGGCCTTGTCCTCCAACCAGGCTTTCATCCACAAGGCTCTTCTGGCCACATTAGCCAAAGCAGCGTCTTTTGCGGAAAAACACACCGACTCATCCGATGCATTAGCCAGGAAAGTAGTTGCGGACTTTAATATTGGCATAGAATTAATAATGTCTTCCATGGGAGTTTTTTAAATGCTCATCTAATTCTGATAACCAGAAATACATAGTTTCTGGCTACAGATGTGGCAGCAATATTAGTCTTTATGCCAAACCTCGTCGCTTCCCAAGCTTTCCTTAGAAGGGAGTCTGCTTTGCGTTCCATCTGATCACTTAAAGGGAACCAGTCACCGGGATTTTGTGTATAGAGCTGAGGACATGGGTTGCTAGATGGCCGCTAGCACATCCGCAATACCCAGTCCCCATAGCTCTGTGTGCTTTTATTGTGTAAAGAAACAGATTTGATACATATGCAAATTAACCAGAGATGAGTCCTGTCCCTGACTCATCTCACGTACAGGACTCATCTCAGGTTAATTTGCATATGTATTAAATCGTTTTCTTTACATAAAAGCAGCACACAGAGCTATGGGGACTGGGTATTGCGGATGTGCTAGCGGCCATCTAGCAACCCACGTCATCAGCGCTATACACAAAATCCCGGTGACAGGTTCCCTTTAACTGTGAAGAATCTTTAAATGGTAAGGCCATCTTCTTAACTACCTTCGCCACCTGAATGTCGATTTAGGGCATCTCAAATATCTTTCATTCGGCTGGATCAAATCTTAATCTATTCCTGAATTCCTTAGATACCACTAGTCTCTTTTCAGGTTTGATCCACTCATCCAGGAGCATATCCTTAATGTTTTCATTGATGGGGAATACTTTAGATTTTTTAGCTTGTAATCCCCCAAACATTTTGTCCTGTACCGTACATGGTTTGGGAGTATCCTCTATACCCATGGAAGACCTTATAACTTTAAGTAACTCTTCCATCTCATCAGAAGAGGAGAAGTATTTCTTGTCATCTTCAACAATTACTCCCTCAGACATAAGATCTTCCTCAAAACCTTGTCTCAGAGGAGGATTGAACGGATAATTTAGGTCTCTTAGGTGGCAGGATGGGACTAGGGGCTCCAAGCGAGGCCATGGAAGATTTTATCTCCTCCTGGATAAAAGCTTTCATCTCAGAAAAGATAGAGTGGTACTCTTCCTTCAGTACGTCCGATATGCAGACTTAGGCCTCATGCACACGGACGTTTTTTTTCACGGTCCGCAAAACGGGGTTCCGTTGGTCCGTGATCCGTGACCGTTTTTCCGTCCGTGGGTCTTCCTTGATTTTTGGAGGATCCACGGACATGAAAAAAAAGTCATTTTGGTGTCCGCCTGGCCGTGCGGAGCCAAACGGATCCGTCCTGAATTACAATGCAAGTCAATGGGGACGGATCCGTTTGATGTTGACACAATATGGTGCCATTTCAAACGGATCCGTCCCCATTGACTTTCAATGTAAAGTCTGGAGTTCTGTTATACCATCGGATTGGAGTTTTCTCCAATCCGATGGTATATTTTAACTTGTAGCGTCCCCATCACCATGGGAACGCCTCTATGTTAGAATATACTGTCGGATATGAGCTACATCGTGAAACTCATTTCCGACAGTATATTCTAACACAGAGGCGTTCCCATGGTGATGGAGACGCTTCAGGTTAGAATATACAAAAAAACTGTGTACATGACTGTCCCCTGCTGCCTGGCAGGTGCTGCCAGGCAGCAGGGGGCAGGCCCCCCCCCCTGTTTTTAACTCATTGGTGGCCAGTAGGCCCCCCCTCCCCTGTTGTTAACTCGTTGGTGGCCAGTGTGCGCACCCCCCTCCCTCCCTCCCTCCCTCTATTGTAATAATAGCATTGGGGCCAGTGTGCGCGCCCCCCCAACCACCCCCCCTCCCTCCCTCTATTGTAATAATAGCATTGGGGCCAGTGTGCGCGCCCCCCCAACCCCCCCCCCCCCCTCCCTCCCTCTATTGTAATAATTGCATTGGGGCCAGTGTGCGCGCCCCCCCAACCCCCCCCCCCCCCTCCCTCCCTCTATTGTAATAATAGCATTGGGGCCAGTGTGCGCGCCCCCCCAACCCCCCCCCCTCCCTCCCTCTATTGAAATAATAGCATTGGGGCCAGTATGATATTCAAACTGGGGAGGGGGGGGGTCTGCCCCCTGCTGCCTGGCAGCCCTGATCTCTTACAGGGGGATATGATGGGGTTAATTGTACTATCATATCCCCCTGTAAGAGATCGGGTGCTGCCAGGCAGCAGGGGGCAGTCTTGTACACAGTTTGTAGTGTATTCTAACTAGAAGCGTCCCATCACCATGGGAACGCCTCTGTGTTAGAATATACTGTCGGATCTGAGTTTTCACGAAGTGAAAACTCAGCTCTGAAAAAGCTTTTATGCAGACGGATCTTCGGATCCGTCTGTATGAAACTAACCTACGGCCACGGATCACGGACACGGATGCCAATCTTGTGTGCATCCGTGTTCTTTCACGGACCCATTGACTTGAATGGGCCCGTGAACCGTTGGCCGTGAAAAAAATAGGACAGGTCATATTTTTTTCACGGCCAGGAAACACGGCTCACGGATGCGGCTGCCAAACGGTGCATTTTCCGATTTTTCCACGGACCCATTGAAAGTCAATGGGTCCGTGAAAAAAAACGGAAAACGGCACAACGGCCACGGATGCACACAACGGTCGTGTGCATGAGGCCTTAACATAATTTCTTTTTGTAGTTATCCGGAAGTCTCTTGGCAAAAGTAGCGCACTTTAGAGGTCTGGACTAAGTCTACTTTCACACTCGCGATTTGGCTTTCCGTTTGTGAGATCAGTTCAGGGCTCTAACAAGTGGTCCAAAACGGATCGGTTAGCATTCCGAATGCATCAGTTCAGTCTCCATTCCGCTGCTTGCAGCGTTTTGGTGTCAGTCTGAGGAAACTAAGCCAAATGTGTCCTGACACACAATGTAAGACAATGGGGACAGATCCGTTTTCACTGACACAATCTGGCACAATAGATCTGTTCCGTCTTGCCTATATTAAAGATAATACAAACGGATCTGCATAAAACGCGAGTGTGAAAGTAGCCTTAGACTTTATTTCTCTAGCTCCCTAAGGTACAGAGAAGAGCAACCAAATATATGGTGAATCATAGGTACACAATATAAAATGAAAGAGACCATACTCCCCATAGGGGAACTCACGGGAGGTGCAGCTGGAGAGGGGTCAGTGCCCTCCTGAAGAAATGCTGGAGCTTCCTGTGTTGACATGGTGGCGGAGATGCTATTTCAGAGCTGCAAGAGCACCACATTTACTTTACCGGCGTCTGACGTTATCCCCGTTTGCCGTAGCTCCGCCTCCCCATTCATTATTGCTAGTATCAATGAAGCGCGCGCCACACAGCATGCGCACGTCCCACATGACTACCGGTATCAGTGGTCTGCTTCCTGAATGTCTCTGGAAGCCCGGTCGCAATATGGACACAGCACAGGCTCCAGCATGAGCCGGAGCGAGCGCCCCATGAGACAGTGGCCATTGGAGGTCTGCTTTCTACTCGGCGTGGAAGGAAGACCCAAATTGAATGGCAACGCAGGCCCCAGCATGAGCCGGAGCGATCGTCCATGTTGCCCCCGCTGCCCAGCCTTGGCCCCTGCTGTGGGGGATGATGAAGGTCTGCCTGCTGACCCCGTAGGGGCAGGAAAAACACTGAGGTGAGGAGGGATGGGGGAAATTTAAACTTTCTCTGTATATTCCTGCCCCTACACAGGTCAAGGGTCATCTCTCTCCTCAGTCCAATAAGGATTTTTTTTCTATCCAAAGTACCCCAAACAATGCATATTTTTGTCCAATATACCAGTCTGTCTTGTCAACACTTTCCTTCCCCTGTTCTCAGCATCACCACATCCTGGCAGGAAGTTCACAAGCAGAACTTCCTGTTTACCTCAGCTTCCTGCTGCCTCTGCCTAAAAAAATTCTTTGCTCTTTAATGTTTCTTAGGGTTTGCTCTGCCTAACATGGAGAGTAGTGATGTAAGAGCATGACTACTGCAGAGAGAACAGTGTGGCAGGTGGCACAAGCCCTGAAAAACATTACAAAGCAAAGCATGCTGGGTTTGGTCAGCAAAGCAGGCAGGAAGCTCAGGAAAACAGGAAGTTCTGCATGTAAACATCCTGTTAGGATGCAGTGATGCTGAGGACAGGGGGAGGTAAGTGCTGACATGAAAAAAGGGTATATGGGTTTAAGATATGTAGTGTTTGGGGTACTGTGAACAGATAAAAATTATCACTATGGGACAGAGAACCTATCTAAAGGTTATCTCCTATCGACAGGATAGGGGATAACTATTAGATTGGTTGGAGTCCTACACACCTCAGACCACCCCAAAATGAATAAAGCGGTAGATCAAACATGCGCACTGCTGCTCCATCTTTACAAGAGTTCCTGAGACAGTCGAGTATAGCACTCTCCAATTTCCAAAACTCCGACAGAGACGAATGGCGCAGCAGATTGCATGCCTAACCTGCCGCTCTGTTCATTTCAGGGGCTCAGTTACCCGTTCCCGTAATAGGAGTGGTAGGATCCCCAGTGATCTAGTAGTTATTCCCTATCCTATGGACAGGGGAAACGTTTCAACAACTGGAATACTCCCTAAGTGTTTTAGACACTTTTTTTTTTAACATCACAGAAAATGGGGTGTAGTTTAGCAGAAAGCAGGGTGGCTTAAGATGCAAAAGCAAGCAGCTAAATTTTGGCATGCAATTCTGCCATAAAATAAGCCAATAGGTGGTGTAAACTTAGACTAGACAGTCTTCAGGTTTTCAGATTAGCCACCCTGGTAAATCTGCTGCACAGTCTAGGTTTAGACTGTCTAAACAAATTCGACAGCATTAGTGAATCTGCCCCATTTACTTTACTTTTCTCAGACTCTTACCACAAGCAGCGCGCAGTAAAACTTCTCAAGTTTTGTGTCTTTTTTTGCAATTTTTTTTTTTTTATTGCATAATGTGCCATCCGCTCATAAAAAGGACAGGTGTACGATAAAAAAAAAAAAAACTGCTATATGGAAAACAATCTCAGGGGTCTCTGGGTCCCCGTATTCTAAAGCAGCACTTATGTAATTATGCAGATACGGTATAATTAGGCTCTGAATGAGCTGCCATTTTTAAAATTAAAAAGAAAACTGCCATGGGCTAAACACAGAACGACATAACAAGCATATAACCGTACGTATGTAATGTTAATTCTCAGTACGGCGGCCTATGAGTTACGCCATCGGCAGCTTGTGCTATTGTATTACTCTAAAGCTGGGTTCAGACAGGGCTCATGAGCGTAGTCGAGAGATCCAGCAATTATGACAACCACCCCCCACCACCCCAAACAAGAGCACTTTTCCCTCATTTAAGTCTCCTCTAAACAGTGTCTTATTTAAAGGGAACACATCAGAAAATGAACTTTCATTATTGCATTTATTTTAAAAAATTTAATGTTCCCAGAACATTTTATGTATTAAGAAAGAAGTAAAATCCTGCAGTTTTCACTGAGGCTCATAATAGGCTTACACTCCCTGTTCTATAGAGATAACTTCTCAGCAGTCATCTTATTATCATCACAGGTAGGACTGAGGCTACTGTCACACCAGCGGCAGGACGGATCCGACAGGCTGTTCACCCTGTCGGATCCATCCTGCAGCGATTGACTATAATGGGGATGGGGGCAGGGCTCCGGCACAGCACGGCAGTGCACGGTGAAAGGCCGCCGGACTAAAAGTACTGCATATCCGACTTTTTAGTCCGTCGGCCTCTCACAGCAAACTGCCGTGCTGCACCGGAGCTCCGCCCCCGTCCCCATTATAGTCAATGGGGACAGAGCGGCGGTCCGGCGAAATAGCGGCAGGACGGATCCGACAGGGTGAACAGCCTGTCGGATCCGTCCTGCCGCTAGTGTGAAAGTAGCCTAAGGCTAGTTTTACAATGTCTTTTCAATGCAACATCTTTCAAGTGCAACTCTTTAAGTGCACATACCGAATTATACCAGAATGTAATATTATGGATATGGAATACACTTTGTCATCACTGTCTACCGACCATCACCCAATTCTCTCCTTTCCAGGCAGATGTCGCAATAACGCCTGTACAAGCGTCATATTTTACTCCCTGGAAATAGTCTAAGGTGTACCGATAAGCCTTAGACTTTTCCCTGCCATTCATCAGCGCAGTGAGCGGCACAGGCAGCGCAGCGATGCTGCTGCTGCCTGAAACAACCAATAACAAGGCTCCTTACAGTGAGTAGCTTAGTTATTGGTCAGTTTGAGCGGGCTGCCGGAGCTTATGGCACACCGCTCTGAAGTGAGGAAGGAGGCACGTGATCCTCCCTGGCGGGGTAAAGTACCTTGCTGTGAAATTTAGTGGGGATCTGAGCGCCTTGTTTTTCTGATGAGTCTGAAGCGCTCAGCCGAGTGCCGTCTCTCCTCCCTGCTGAGTGCGGTACTGAAGACGGCCTCAATAGAAGGTAAAGGGGACTGTCTTCACTACCGCGCTCAGCAGTGAGGAAAAGTGGCTGAGCGCTTCAGGCTCCTGCTTATAGAAGTCAGCGAGGGTCCCAGCGAGACCTCCACACAACCTCCATAACGGACAGACCTGTCACCTGTAAACCTCTACCCATGTCACCTATCAGCTTTCCTATGAATCCGTCAAGGATAATTCATACCCACCTGAGAGCTCATCTACAAGGACGTAACTTTGGTGGGCAGCAATGGCCACGTGATGGATGGCAAACCCCAGTGACCAGCGGCACAGAAACAGCAGCAAAAATTTAAGGGATTGTCCTAAGATCAACACGATTTACCTATCCATACTTGACCCAGAGAACACTAGAACCTGGTAAACAAGGAGGGGCCCCCAGCGATCATGTACTTTAAGGGGACATGTCTGTTTTAGTAACGACTTGCATTTCCCATGCAATAACAATTCTGGGGAATCAATTCTAGTGACTCTATATTGTACCATTCCTCTAGTATTCCTACTAGAACTTATGAACAATGTGCTAGCTGTCTGCAATAAACAAAACAAAAAAAAATATCACAGAAAAAACAAAGATAAAAACATCCTGCACGGTATGATATATAAATGTGCGGATGTCCCTGGCCATATTATTGAAGACAATCACAGAAATAAGATAATAATGCACTTAGTAAAGTAGATGCAAGCACTATATGTGGACTAAGCCCTCACTCTGATATGATAATATCTGAGACACTTAGCTAATATAATTTTGATCAAAACACATCTGTGCCCGCCTACCAAGCGCCAAGGTGGTCTCAGGTCAGGCGGGTCCTACGCTAAATCTACAGACGCCGCACATATGGTGTGCTGCTCCTAGTCACCTCCATGTGCATCAAGCAACCGATGGGAGGAGGAGCAAGCACAGCCATATGTACCACCTAATGAAGGCGCAAGTGCAAAGGAATGCTACTCCCAAGATAAAGTAGAAGCGCATTCACACTTGAACTTATGAACAAATTGCTAGTAGCCTGCAATAAAGGTCCAGCGGGGGGTTACCAGTTGACAGCACTGATTGAATATCAGGCTGGGCAGTGACACCCCCATCTGGACCTTTACTTCAAACTGCTAGCAAGTCATTCATAACTAAAAGCAGAAATAAGAGGAGGGGGGTGCAAGTAGTTTCCAAAACAGACAAATCCGGAGAGGTGAGGGGTCCTCTTTAACAACAGGTGATAAATATTGATCTTAGGACAAACCCTTTAAACCTCATAGAGCGACAGTGACCTCAGCGGTGCCGACCCCCTCAGAACAACAGTGACCTCAGCGGTGCCGACCCCCTCAGAGCGCCAGTGACCTCAGCGGTGCCGACCCCCTCAGAGCGCCAGTGACCTCAGCGGTGCCGACCCCCTCAGAGCGCCAGTGACCTCAGCGGTGCCGACCCCCTCAGAGCGCCAGTGACCTCAGCGGTGCCGACCCCCTCAGAGCGCCAGTGACCTCAGCGGTGCCGACCCCCTCAGAGCGCCAGTGACCTCAGCGGTGCCGACCCCCTCAGAGCGCCAGTGACCTCAGCGGTGCCGACCCCCTCAGAGCGACAGTGACCTCAGCGGTGCCGACCCCCTCAGAGCGCCAGTGACCTCAGCGGTGCCGACCCCCTCAGAGCGCCAGTGACCTCAGCGGTGCCGACCCCCTCAGAGCGCCAGTGACCTCAGCGGTGCCGACCCCCTCAGAGCGCCAGTGACCTCAGCGGTGCCGACCCCCTCAGAGCGCCAGTGACCTCAGCGGTGCCGACCCCCTCAGAGCGCCAGTGACCTCAGCGGTGCCGACCCCCTCAGAGCGACAGTGACCTCAGCGGTGCCGACCCCCTCAGAGCGACAGTGACCTCAGCGGTGCCGACCCCCTCAGAGCGACAGTGACCTCAGCGGTGCCGACCCCCTCAGAGCGACAGTGACCTCAGCGGTGCCGACCCCCTCAGAGCGACAGTGACCTCAGCGGTGCCGACCCCCTCAGAGCGACAGTGACCTCAGCGGTGCCGACCCCCTCAGAGCGACAGTGACCTCAGCGGTGCCGACCCCCTCAGAGCGACAGTGACCTCAGCGGTGCCGACCCCCTCAGAGCGACAGTGACCTCAGCGGTGCCGACCCCCTCAGAGCGACAGTGACCTCAGCTAAATTTTAAATTGTCTAAATTTGCTATTTATGCATGGAAGACAGTTCTAGACTACTACTGTTTTCCCTGCATAAATAGCAACCCCTTAATGTTATGTAGGCCTTCGTATTAACTATTTGAATTACAGTAACTTTCGTACTTATCGGCTGAAAATACTCCCCCAAAATGGTAAGAGGAGTATTTTTACTCTTCCAGAAAAAAATGTAGCGCGACCTCTGTTTCCAGGTATGTCTTCACTGAACCTAACTGCTGCACCCAACTTTTCCTGAGTCTTATATTGTCCACACCAATCATCTTTCCTTCTCATCCCCTGTTATGTCTGCATTGAACTTTTACTGTCTCTTTCCCTGCTGGATTTATTGAGTATTTGTTTACATTGATTATTTCACCCCGGTATCTGGTCCTCCCTTGATTAGGGCATATACAGCCCCCTCCCCTCTTGGTCACACCTGATTGAACACTGAGTGGTATAAATCTAAGTCCTTAGGTCTTTCAGATCTTAGTCTATTCAATGCAACATCTTTTAAGTGCAACTCTTTAGGCTGGATTCACACGTCCGTGGAACACAGTCCGTGGGATACCGGCCTGGATTTCTTCTGAGTGCAGGAGCGCACGGCGTCATTGGTTGCTATGGCGCCGTGCGCTTCCTGCTGCCGCCGCAGTACAGTAATACAGTGGTATGATCTATACCAGTGTATTACTGTACTGCGGCGGCAGCAGGAAGCGCACGGCGTCATAGCAACCAATGACGCCATGCACTCCTGCAGTCAGAAGAAATCCAGGCCGGTATCACACGGACGTGTGAATCCAGCCTTAAGTGCACAAACCAAATTATACCAGAATGGAACCAGAAGGCGACCAAAAGGTAATTACAGAAATAGTTAATATAAACAATGTTTCAGTCTTTCATCTTACTCTTCCCACTTTTCCAAAACCTCCTAAAATAACCAACTATTCATCTCTCCCTCCATCTTACCTTCTCATCTGACCACTTGCACAAACCTATTTGGAAACGTAAAACAATTCCTTCCAAAACACACACAGATACCTCATGCCCTCTCTTATTCTCACCTACTAACACTTTCTCTGCTTCTTATTGCTGGCGAATTCTCTCCAAATCCAGCGCCCCCCTCAGCAAATCCCCACTATCACCTCTACCTCCTACTACAAATCTCCTACAAATTTCTGCAACACCTTAAACCTAATAACCATTCATCTGAATCCAGCTCCATTGGTTCCTCTTGCAGAAGTATTATGGAACGCATGCTCTGTCTGTAACAAACTCTCCTACATTCATGACCTCTTCATCTCTCGAAAAACTTTTCTTTCTGGGTCTCACAGAAACATGGCTGACACCCTCTGACACCTCCTCCCCTGTTGCACTCTCTTATAGCGGATTTCATTTCACTCACAACCCCCACCCCGGCAGCAAACATGGTAGAGAAGTTTGTCTTCTCCCATCAGACACCTGCTCCTACAGCCCAACTCCACTGCCACCCTCCATTACGCTCACTTCATTTGAAGTGCACTCTGTTCGCATCTACTCTCCCTCCAACCTCCAAATAGCTGTCATTTACCACCCCCCAGGCCCAGCCACTATCCTTCTTGACCACTTTAACACATGGCTCCTACACTTTCTTTCTGACGACATCCCCACTATCATCATGGTTGACTACAACATCCCTATTGACACCTGCCACTCAGCCGCCTCTAAACTTCTATCACTCTCTTCCTCGTTCGGCCTCTCACAGTGGTCTTCCGCTCCCACCCACAGAGATGGTCACACTCTGAATCTCATCTTACCTGCCCCTGCTCCCAACCTAACCTTTCTAATTTGCCTCTTCACTTATCCGACCACAACCTACTTACCTTCTCTTCATTGGTCTCTTCTGATGCTCCCCCAGTCCACACACTAGCACACCCACGCAGGAACCTTAAACATCTCGACTTTCGCTTGCTTTCTGACTCTCTTCTGCCACTGTCTACCATCTGTTCCCTCCAAGACCCAGATATTGCCACCACAATAAGTACAGCTTTGGACATTGTTGCGCGCCCCCCCCCCCCCCCCCTCTCTTACACACAACAAAACCCTAAAAATATTTACAGACAACCCTGGCACACCAACATGACCAAAAAACTCAGACAAGCTTCCAGGGCTGCTGTGCGGCGATGGAAGAAATCCCATCACTTCACCGCATACAAGCAATCCCTCCTCATATTCAAATCCTCGCTAATGCAAAACAGTTGACTTCTCATCCCTCATATCTTCCCTGTCCCACAGCCCTAAACAACTTTTTAAACACTTAACTCCCTTCTCCGTCCCCAAGCGCCCCCACCCTCTCCTCTCATCTCAGCTGAGGACTTTGCCACATTCTTCAAACAAAAGATAGTCATCAGAGAAAGCTTCAGTGCACAGTCCCCACAGAACCTCTACACCAGTGGTCCCCAACCTTTTTTGCACTAAGGACCAGTTTCAAGCAAGACAATTTTCCTAGGGGCCGGGTGGGGTGGGGGGTTCTGGGGACGGGGATTAGGGGTGCTGCTCGGCACTGATTCACGCACATAACAAAACACAAGGTGCATATTAAAATATATAACAGTATATAATGATGGGGTTAATGGCATCAGGTACACGCTGGAGTAACTTGCTGTTAATATGAGGCACATTATTTTATCAATTTGGACCTGCAGGTGCCTCACATTAATAGTAAGTAACCTCATGTGTACCTCACATTAATGGTTAACCCAATGTTGCCCATTATTTGATAAGGTACTTGGGGCCACTTACCTTTAATGTGAGGTACATGGGGTACTAATGTAATAGCACCATGTACCTCAGATTAATATTAGGTGACCCCATCTTCTCAAATGATGGCTACTGGAAACATTGTGGTTAATGAGTCACATTAACCCCAAATCTTGCTGGCTGCCTGATACATGTTTTTTGTCTGCCTTTATTTTGAGGCAGGCTAATAATCTTGCAGTGTGTGGGACGGGGTGTGGGACGGGTACCTGCGCAGAGCACTAATGGCTGGGGACTGGAAAACACAAGACTCAGGAGGGGGAGGTTCGCCGAACACACTAGCTAAGACGGCGCAGTGGTAAATCCTGCCCAGTCCCTCCTCCTACTTTATTATTAGCCACACATTCATTGGTGGCAGTGGTGCTGGTAGCGTCAGAGCCCGCTCATTTTATTGGGCTCTGCAGCGGCCGCGTCATGGGAGGGAGGGATGGATTGCCTCCCTCCTTCGCAACTGACTCTGGCCACTCTGATGTGCACGTCGGGCGCGCATGCGCCTGGCGTCTCCGCTCCTCTCTCCTCTGCGGCCTGGCAAACAATCTTCCAGGGCCCGGTCCTGGGCTGCAGCCCAGCGGTTGGGGACCACTGCTCTACACAACTGCTCAGTCCTCTTCTCCCAAAACCTACTTCTCCACCATTACAGAAGAAAAACTCTCAACTCTCCAGATCACATCTCATCACCTGCCCACTTGACCCAATCCCATCCCACCTCATCCCTAACATTATCCAAGGCCTAACTGATCTCTTCAACCTATCGCTAACCTCTGGCGTCTTCCCCTCTGGTTTTAAACATGCTACCATTACACCCATCCTCAAAAAGCCTTCACTTGACCCTTTTTTGTCCAGTTATCGCCCCATATCACTTCTTCCATATGCCTCAAAGCTACTTGAGCAACATGTCCATTCTGAACTGTCCTCTCACCTCTCCTCCTGCTCCCTCTTTGACCAGCTACAATCTTGTTTCCGACCCCACCACTCAACTGAGACTGCCCTCACCAAAGTCACCAATTACCTACTAACAGCCAAAACCCCAAAAAAATTACTCTGTCCTCCTTCTCCTTGACCTGTTCTCTGCGCCTATAACACTTTCGACCACTCCCTTCTGTTGCAAACTCTCATCTCTTGGCATCACTGTCCTGGCCCTCTCCTGGATCCCATCATACCTCAGAGAGCGGACATTTAGATTCTCCCACTCTCACACCACCTCCTTGTCTCATTCCCTCTCTGTTGGTGTCCCGCAAGGCTCTGTCCTAGAATGCCTGCTCTTACTCTATCTACACTTTTGGCCTGGGACATCTCCGACTCCCATGGCTTTCAGTATCACTTTTATGCTGACACACAAATCTACCTGGTCTGGTCCAGACATCACCACCTTACTATCCAGAATCCCACAATGTCTATCCTTTATATCCTCCTTCTCCTCTCGCTTTCTAAAACTTAACATGGATAAAACAGAATTCATTATCATCTTTCCCCTATCTTGCTCAACCCCCCCAAACAGACCTATCTATCACGATCAATGGCTACACACTCCCCGGTCAACCAAGTTCACTGCCTTGGAGTGACCTTGGATTCTGCCCTCTCCTTCCAACCACACATCCAAGCCCTTTCCACCACCTGCCGCCTCCAACTCAAAAACCTCTACCGCATCTGCACTTTCCTCAACTTTGAGTCTGCGAAAATGCTTGTACATGCCCTCATCATCCCCCGCCAAGACTACTGCAACATCCTCCGCAGTGGCCTTCCATCTAGCAGACTTCCAATCTATCCTCAACCCTGCTGCCCGACTAATCCACCTCTCACCCTCTTACTCCTCTGCCTCTCCCCTCTGCCAATCCCTTCACTGGCTCCCCATTGCCCAGCGAACTCAGTTCAAAATACTAACAAATACATACAAGGCCGTCCACAACCAGTCCCCTCCCTACATCTCTGAGCTACTTTCCCAATACATCCCCACACGTAATCTTCGATCCTCACAAGACCTCCTTCTCTCCTATTATAACCTCTTCCCACAATCGCCTCCAAGATTTCTCCTGTGCATACCCCACTAGGGTTGTTTTGGGTATCGAAAGTTCGATACCCAATTTATACTTTTAGCCCGGTATCGATACAATACCAGGATTTGTCTTTTATCGATACAAGGCTGTGCACCATGTTCCCTCAGCAGCACAGGGAAGAAAGCAGTCTCTCACTCCCCCTGTGCTGCTGCCACCAATGAGAGGAGAGAGGGGAGGAGGGGGGGCAGGGCGCACTGCGCCACCAATGATAACTAACGTTTAATACATTACAAATACAGCCAGCGGCAGAAACACATTGCCGGCACCCTGCCTCTGACAGGGCGCTGCGATCCGCGGCAATTAACAGTGAGGGGTTAAATGCAGCAGATCGCAAGAGCCCTGTTAGAGGCAGGGTGCCGGCAATGTGTTTCTGCCGCTGGCTGTATTTGTATATTAAACGTTAATTGTTATTGGTGGCGCAGTGTGCCCTCCCCACCCCCCTCCCCAGTATTAAAATCATTGGTGGCAGTGGCCACAGAGTCCCCTCACCTCCTCTCATTGGTGGAGCAGTGGCAGCTTCTGATCGGAGCCCCAGCAGTGTAATCATGGGGCTCCGATCAGTTACCGTGGCAGCCAGGACGCTACTGAAGCACTGGCTGCCATGGTAATCTCCCTGCTGCCGTGAGCACAAAGCCTAGGGCAGCAGGAACAGTGTGAGATCCTATTCACCCTAATAGAGCTCTATTAGGATGAATAGACAAGGGATTAAAAGATCCCAGGTTCTAGCCCCTAAGGGGGGAAATAGTTATTAAATAAACAGTAAACAAGAAAAAAAAAATATAATCACACCTAAATATTAAGTATAAAATCACCCCCTTTCCCAATTTATATACAGTAAACAATAAAATAATTACATTTCGCCATGTCCGAAAAAGTTAAATATCAAAAAATAGCTCCTATGCGGTGAACGCCGTAAAAGTAAAAAATATAAAAATAAAAAACTGCGCGATTCACCTTGTCCTCCCAAAAAATAGGATAGCACTGTTCGATTATAGGCCAGATGTTTCATAAAATGCGGAATGCATGCAACTTTTTGGGGAGTTTTATATTTTTTGCCTGGTATCGAATGGTATTGAGTATCGCAATACTTTTGTATGGTATCGAAACCGAATCAAAAAAATTGAAACAACCCTATCCCCCACTCTCTGGAACGCTCTACCCCAACATATCAGACTCTCACCTACAGTGGAATCCTTCAAAAGAAACCTGAAAACCCACCTCTTCAGACAAGCCTACAACCAGTGACCCTGCTGCCTCTATACAGCCATGACCAACTGAACCCGCACCTACTGTGTCCTTCTCCCATACCATGTAGATTGTAAGCCTTGCGGGCAGGGCCCTCTCTCCTTCTGTACCAGTTTGTAACTCGTCTTGTTTATGATTAGTGCAATTGTCTGTATTATGTATGTATTCAATTATCGGTCTTCTCATATGTACAGCGCTATGGAATGAATGGCGCTTTAATAATAAATAATAATAATAGTATCACATTATGGTCAATAGGGCCAGCGGGCATTATGCTAGCATCTGTCTTAAGAAATTAAGTAATAAGCTAAACTCCTTGATGTCCTCCAAACAGATGACCCGGTGGACTATAAATGTGAAGCAAGGTAGTTCTTTATTAGGATAAGCTCAACACGTTTCGGGGTATTAATCACCCCTTCATCAGGAGCAAGACATAGGAGTAACAGTTAGGCATTTACAAAGGTATATATACACACACTACACAGATTAAAAGGAGAATGGTGCCACGTGGTGAGAGACGTGTTCTTCCGGTCACATGACTCTGGAACGAGAAGTGCGTTTCCGTCTTGGAACGCATATGGAATAAAGGCTATATGTGGCAGAAATCTAAATTTAGAGAAGAGTAGAGGTGCGAATTGACTATGAACAGTAAATAAAAAGGGGTTTATTCCAAACCAAAATCATTAAGATGAGGATGGCGTAATGAGCAGTGTCTTCCGGTCACGTGACCGGAAGTTTGGGTTGGTGGCAGAGTACCTGTGGAGCGCATTGGTGGCAGAGTTCCACCAGAACTGATTTGATTATTGAAGAGGAGAATAGGGAGCTATGTAGAGGTGCCCTCTGATGAGAAGGGTAATCTGTACCTAACGGTGTATATTATATCTACACATCAATGTAATATCACAAAGTTGTGGCTCCTGGTCACGTGATACCAGAAGTTACGTGTGCAATATTAAAACATAAGATAAGCCTAATAATTTTTTTTATATATATATATATATATATATATATCTATCTACGGGCTAGGCTATACAGACCGATAATTGAATGAAGTAAAAGATAAATGATAAAAGGCAAATAAATAGATAGCCTACAATGGATGAATAAACACATATGTAAAGAAAGGGGGGGGGGGTGGTAAAAGGACATACCGTACATTTTTGATCTAATCCTAATAGACACTAAAGTCATTAATAAATTGTCAGAATTTCAATAAGCAATAAAATAAAACGATGTATAAAAACAATGTATAAAATACAGAATACAAAGTCCACCTAAACTGCAGAAGTGAATGTGTTTTCAGTGGATTTGGGTAGAACTAGGCAGGATATACGTATTTCCGTTTTGATAAGCCAGTAGTTTACCTTCGTTCCACCCCATATTCAGCTATTTTTATTAGGTTATTCATTTAGTAATGGCTGTGTTCTGAGGTCTAATTTAAACCGAAAGGAGAGAGGGTGTTCAACCTACAAATCCAGCACATTTCCCTTCTGCAAAGTTGGGAGCAGGACTGGGACACAATATCAACGGGGGTCAGTTTCCAACCCGCAAAACTGTCACCATGCATTTCCGAAAAGTGTTTCGATACACCATCATGTTTTAGGTTCTGTCGTTGAATGTTAGAGCGGTGTTGATTCAATCGTTCTCTAAGGCCCCTTTCACACGGACGAGTATTCTGCGCGGATGCGATGCGCGAGTTGAACGCATTGCACCCGCACTGAATCAAGACCCAATCATTTTTATGGGGCTGTGCACATGAGCGGTGATTTTCACGCATCACTTGTGCGTTGCGTGAAAATCGCAGCATGCTCTATATTGTGCGTTTTCCAAGCAACGCAGGCCCCATAGAAGTGAATAGGGCTGCATGAAAATCGCAAGCATCCGCTAGCAAGTGCGGATGCGGTGCGATTTTCACGCTCAGTTGCTAGGAGACGATCGGGATGGAGACCCGATTATTATTATTTTCCCTTATAACATGGTTATAAGGGAAAATAATAGCATTCTGAATACAGAATGCATAGTACAATAGCGCTGAAGGGGTTAATAAAAAAACAAACATTAACTCTCCTTAATCTACTTGCTCGTGCAGCCCGGCATCTCTTCTGTCTTCTGTACTGTGTGCAGGAAAAGGACCTGTGGCGACGTCACTCCGGTCATCACATGATCCATCACCATCGTAAAAGATCATGTGATGGACCATGTGATGAGCGCAGTGACGTCACCACAGGTCCTTTACCCAGGTCCTGAAGACAGAAGAGAAGCCGGGCTGCGCGAACAAGTGGATTAAGGCGAGTTAAATTATTTTAAATTATTTTTAACCCCTCCCGCACTATTGTACTAAGCATTCTGTATTAAGAATGCTATTATTTTCGCTTATAACCATGTTATAAGGGAAAATAATACAATCTACAGAACACAGATCCCAAGCCGGAACTTCTGTGAAGAAGTTCGGGTTTGGGTACCAAACATGACGATTTTTCTCATGCACGTGCAAAACGCATTGCAATGTTTTGCACTCACGCGGAAAAATCGCGCATGTTCCCGCAACGCACCCGCACATTTTCCCGCAACGCCCGTCTGAAAGAGGCCCAACTGTCTGGATGGTGCAGCCAATATATTGAAGGCCACAAGGGCATCCAACATATATATCAGGTACCTTGTATTGCAATTTCCCTCCAGCGGAAATATAAATGTAATAGAAGGAAAGCTCAAGTCTGCCAAAACTGGAGCCTGTCCTATACACCAGCATAGTGGCGGGGTACCCCCTCTCAAATGTGCCTAACCCCTAATACGGCATATGGACAGGGGTTTACGTTTAACCCTGGTGAGAAAGGTTAGCATTTTCCTCTCCTCCATCAAACCAGCCGGATACAACTCCCTGCAGGAACATAACCCCCAGCAGAGGAGAAGACTTCGGCCCCGCTTCCTCCTCCATCATTACCCTTGCCTCTATCTATTAACCGGAGGACCCCTTTAAAACAATGCTGTGATTTTTCAATTTGCTGAAACGCTTATTTTTAATTTCTTCGGCTTGCTCCTCGCAGATTCCTGCGCTCAGGCACAAGCTGCTGCCGACACCTCTCTCTCTCTCTCTAAAGACTTCATGACAGATCACTGAAGGCCAATTCCTCCTGGAATTAATTATACAATATGAAAGAGGTAAGACGCTGCACCCTCACCGCTATTTTAAGACATGACACAGCGCGTCGGATTTCTGACTGCAGCCGCTCTGAGCTACTGGATAATGACTGTTAAAGACCAGTGACAGATGTATTATATATAAAAAGAGCGCCGCTGCGGACGTGCACGATGGATCAGTAGTCACCGGCCCGAGGGGCCACAGGCCGGGAGCTTCTAGAAGGGAGATTTGACTTCATGCATCGCTGGTTCGGATGTTTCCGAGGAACAATTGCTGCGTTCCAATAAGACTGCGTTCACATTTTGCGCCAATATCTGGTCGCTGTACTTTTCTATAAAAGGGGGTTTCCAGGTTTAAAGTAAAGTTTATTGATGGCACAATGAGACGTTCTGACATTTTCTAATATGCTCCGTTTTTTTATTTCTCACTCTTTTAAGATCTCTGCTTGCTGTCAGTAAATAGAAACCTGGTCACCACTAACAGCTAGAACTAGAACTTAATTCTTCTTTCATAAATTACAGGTATACTTGGTCGCCGCAATCCGCCAAAAAACGCGCAGCATGTGGTTTTACCGCAAACTGTTGCGGTTTCAAAATTTCGTTCACGCAGTTATACAAGTATAATTCATGTTCACCTGCCCAAACTGCAGCAATAATACTTGGGATGTGAAGTGCAATTTCACATGCAGTATAGAACAGATCACTACGCGCTACTCTTCAAATCAGACAATCTGTCCGTGCAGAACTTTGCCTCTGTGCACCTCTTGGTGTCATTCCAGTTTGTCGTTGCCCTCCCAACCACCGGGACACGCAACACTGAACAGTGCTGACAACTCAGCCTAGGTGCATAGCGATCTACCAGAGTGATAATCCAAGGTCTCTCAGTTCAAGGATTCTGTTTCTCCGAGTTCGTGTAGTGTCAATAACTGGCATTAGGGTTGTTGCGGGTATCGAAATATCAATACCCAATCAATACTTTTGTCCTAGTATCGGTTCGGTACCAGGATTTGCCTTTTATCGATACCAGGCTGCGCTACTGCACTACTGCGCAGCCCAGTATCAGAGAACATGGAGAGCACTGCTGTCAGCACGCGTCATAGAGGTGCCGGCTATGTGATGCTGCCACCGCACCCGCCTCCTGTATCTGTATAAGACGTTAATTATTATTGTTGGCGCAGTGCGCCCTACCCCCCCTCCCAGTATTAAAAACATTGGTGGCACAGTGCGCGCCTGCCCCCCCAGTATTCGAAATATTGGTGGCGCAGTGCGCCCCCACCCCCCCTAGTAATAAAATCATTGGTGGCAGTGGCCACAGGGTCCCCTCTCCTCCTGTTAATTGGTGGTGCAGTGGCAGTTGTGATCGGAGCCCCAGCAGTGTAATCCTGGGGCTCCGATCAGTTACCATGGCAGCTAGGACGCTACTGAAGCCCTGGCTGCCATGGTAAGCTCCCTGCTGCTGTGTGCACTATGCACAGGGCAGCAGGGATAGTGTGAAGTCCTATGCACTCTATTAGAGATCTATCAGGGTCAATAGGACAATGGATTAAAAGATCCCAGGTTCTAAACCCTAAGGGGAGAAATAGTTATTAAATAAAAAGTATTTAAAAAATAAAAATAAAAAAATTAATCACCCCTTTTCCTAATTTTACATATAAAATATTTAAACAATTAATAAACTTATCACATATTGCCACGTACGAAAAGTCCAAACTATTAAAATATTTGCAAAATCTATGCGGTGAACGCTGCCACAGAAAAAATAAAAAAGCGTTATTCCACATTTTTTTGTCACCTTGTCCCCCCAAAAAATAGGATAGGACTTTTCGATAATGGGCTGGACGCTTCATAAAATGCGGAATGCACGTGGCTTTTTTTGGTATATTTTTTTTTTGCGTGGTATCGAATGGTATAGAGTATCGCAATACTTTTTTATAGTATCGAAATCAAATAAAATGTGGGTATCGCAACAAGCCTAACTGGAACATCAACGAGCATGAGGCATCGCACAATTATCCCACACAAATGTATCTAATTTTTGAGGTTTCATGTGGCTAAAAAAACTTTTCAGTTGCCACTTATGCCCCTTCCATATGCCACAGATTGGAGCTAGGTGCTTGAAAAATTTGATCATCTGCAGATCTGATCAACACCTGCTACGTCCTCGATTCATATAACCTTAACCACCTCCGGACCGCCTAACGCACATGTGCGTTCCGGAGGTGGCAGCGCTGCGCACAGTCACGCATATACGCGTCATCTCGCGAGATGACGCGAGTATGCGCCCGCGCGTGCGCAGTTCGCGCCGGCATTTCGTTCAGGACCATTTCGTCAGCAACCTGCCAGCCAATGATCGTGGCTGGCAGGTTGCTGATTTTTAAAAAAGCCAATCACAGAGCCATATAGCAGATCATATTAGTAAATATGATCTGTTATATGGCTGCCTGCTCCTCTGCTGGTTCTTTTCGTCGGTTGGATCCAGCAGAGGAGCAGGCTTCACAGTGAGTACACCAACACTACACTATAGCCCCTGATCACCCCCCTGAACCCCAATTAACCCTTTGATCACCCCTGTCAATCACAAGTGAAAAGAAAAAAGTGATCAGTGCAAACTGTCACTTTTTTTTTTCACTGTTATTGACCGTTAGGTTTTAGGTATAGTTTAGGTCCCTTGGTTAGGTAGTTAGCGATCAGTTAGCGCCCAGCCCACCGCACCGCAGTCCGTTATTCGCTGATTAGCGTATCGCTAATCAGCATTTGTACTTTTATAGTATCTGGAAGTGATCAAAACTGATCACGGTCAGATCTATAATTGTATTAGTGTCACTTTAGTTCGCCCTCCACCCAAAACGCAGTGTTTGCCCGATCAGGCCTGATCGGTCGCCCACACGTGCGTTCGCCAACACCCGCCCCACCGCAGTGACAAAAAAAAATATATTTTTGATCACTGCACATTCACTTTACACGCACTGCGGCGATAAAAAAAATCAGTTTTGATATTTTTTATCAACCGCAGCGGCCTCCGGTACTTCGCTAGCCTCCCCTTTGTAAGACAGGCTTGCTTTTTTTTTCTTGGGTAGTCTCAGGGAATACCCCTAAATTTAGTTGCCCACATGTCTAACAGGGGGTATTCTTCTGAAGAGGCCTACAGGCTTCTGACCCAGTCGGATGAGGAGTGGGAACCCTCATCTGATGAATCCAGCGGGTCAGAATACGAACCTGTAGAAAGCAGTGGCTCTCTGACCCAAAGTTCGGACGAGGAGGCTGAGGTCCCTGATAGCACCAGGCGTACCCGGCCCCGTGTCGCTAGACCGCAGGTTGCGCAGGATCCGCTTCAAGAGCAGCAGAGTGGGGCTCGTGCTGTCGGATTACGTGGTGAGGCATACACCAGCAGCCCAGCCCTCCCTGGACCTAGTACCAGCACTGCCGTACAACCTGGTGAAGTAGCGAGCACCAGAAGGGCAGTTGAAGCTGGTACGGTGGCACGTGCAGTAGTGACCCCGTCGCAGCCACCGCAAAGACGTGCCCGTAGAGCCCCTAGAATCCCAGAGGTGCTGGCAAACCCTGATTGGCAGTCCCCAACTTCAGCCGCACCTGTAGTTTTCCCTTTCACTGCCCAGTCTGGAGTTCGGGTTGAGACGGCTCAGATCGGTTCGGCCCTGGGATTTTTTGAGCTGTTCTTGACTGCGGAGCTTTTAGACATAGTTGTGGCCGAAACAAACAGGTATGCCACACAATTTATCACCGCTAACCCGGAAAGCTTTTATGCCCAGCCTTTCCGGTGGAAACCAGTCCAAGTTTCCGAACTTAAAACTTTTCTGGGCCTCCTCCTCAACATGGGCCTGACAAAAAAGCATGAATTGCGGTCATATTGGTCCACGAACCCGATTCATCACATGCCCATGTTCTCTGCTGCCATGTCCAGGGCACGTTTTGAGGCCATCCTGCGTTTCCTGCACTTTAGTGACAACACCGCCTCCCGTCCCAGGGGCCACCCTGCTTTTGACCGGCTCCACAAAATTCGGCCCCTCATAGACCATTTCAACCAGAAATTTGCAGATATTTATACCCCAGAGCAAAACATCTGCATAGACGAGTCCCTGATACATTTTACCGGGCGCCTTGGCTTCAAACAATACATCCCAAGCAAGCGCGCCCGGTATGGGGTCAAATTGTATAAGCTCTGTGAAAGGGCCACAGGCTATACCCACAAATTTCGGGTCTATGAGGGAAAAGATCAGACCCTGGAGCCGGTCGGTTGCCCTGACTACCTGGGGAGCAGTGGGAAGACAGTTTGTGACTTGGTGTCACCCTTATTCGGCAAGGGGTACCATCTTTATGTGGACAATTTTTACACAAGTGTGGCCCTCTTTAGGCATTTGTTTCTAGAACGGATTGTCGCCTGTGGTACCGCGCGAACTAGTCGCGCGGGCTTCCCCCAACGGCTCGTTACCACCCGTCTTGCAAGGGGGCAGAGGGCCGCACTGTGTAACGAAGAACTGCTCGCGGTGAAATGGAGAGACAAGCGTGACGTTTACATGCTCTCCTCCATTCACGCAGACACGACAATACAAATTGAGCGAGCAACCCGTGTCATTGAAAAGCCCCTCTCAGTCCACGACTATAACCTCCACATGGGAGGGGTCGACTTCAATGACCAGATGTTGTCTCCGTATTTAGTTTCCCGACGCACCAGACGCTGGTATAAGAAGGTGTCTGTATATTTGATTCAATTGGCTCTGTACAATAGTTTTGTTCTCTACAGTAAGGCTGGGAGAACTGGATCCTTCCTCAAATTTCAGGAAGAGATCATCGAGAACCTCCTGTATCCAGGAGGTTCCGTGGCCCCAACCACCAGTGTAGTTAGCCGTCTACACGAGCGACATTTCCCCAATGTCGTGCCTGGTACCTCAACCCAACCGTCACCCCGAAAAAGATGTCGTGTCTGTAGCAGGAGTGGAATAAGGCGTGACACCCGCTATTTCTGTCCTGACTGTCCGGACCACCCTGCCCTATGCTTTGGAGAGTGTTTCCGGAAGTACCACTCACAGGTACACTATTAGCATAGGGATCATCTCACCAGGATAGGCACACAGGGCTATTAGGGCCCATTCACTCACTGCTGCTGCAAACGTCTCCTTTCACATGGGACAAAGTGCATAACGCACTTCGCCACATCTTTGGGCGATTTGCGCTTTGCACATTGTCCCATGGGGAAGGAGAGGTTTGTTCTATAAAAGGTAAAAAAACAAAAAAAATAAAATAAAATAAAAAAAACAGGTAAGCAAACAGGTTAATGTTTAGTTCCAAAAGTTAAAGTTACATGTTCTGTTCCAAAGTTAATAAAATTATTGCGTTGTGGCCTGGTTTTTTCTTTTTTTTTTTTTTTTTTCTTTTTTTACCTTCCAGGTGGACCAACCGATCGACCAGCTGCAGCACCGATGAGCATTCTGACAGAAGCATTGCGCTGCTGTCAGATTACACGCAAGTCGGTGTATGCGGCGCTGCAAGACGGGATTTTCTCCTCTGCAGTGACAGATACGTTTGCCGAGGCATACGAGCTGAGGAGGAGGCGGCGTTCCTTATGCTTTGGCAAGCACTTTGTATATATATATATATATATATATATATATATATATATATAAATAAAAAAATCCCGGCAATGATTTATTCATCCACATCGATTGATGCGAATGGAGAAATCTGGTTTGCCAGGGCATACGAGCTAAGTGGGTATGGATGTAGGGCGGAGCTCCTATGTCCTGGCAGACGCCTTTCCCCTCCATTTTTTTTTTTGGGCAGAGATTTTTTCATCCACATTGATCGATGCGAATGAAGAAATCTGTGCCGTTCATTTTTTTCTTTCAGCCCAGAGGCTGAACAGAAAAAAAAATCTCATTACCTGTATGCTCAAAGGAGAATAGCAGAAACTCCTAATGCTGGCCATACATGTAATGATTTCGGAGACCCTCAAATGCCAGGGCAGTACAAACACCCCACAACTGACCCCATTTTGGAAAGAAGACACCCCAAGGTATTTGCTGAGGGGCATATTGAGTCCATGAAAGATTTAAATTTTTGTCCTAAGTTAGCGGAAAGTGAGACTTTGTGAGAAAAAAATAATAATCAATTTCCGCTAACTTATGCAAAAAAAAAAAAAATTCTATGAACTTGCCAGGCCCCTCATTGGATACCTTGGGGTGTCTTCTTTCCAAAGTGGGGTCACATGTGGGGTATTTATACTGCCCTGGCTTTTTAGGGGCCCTAAAGCGTGAGAAGAAGTCTGGGATCCAAATGTCTAAAAATGCCCTCCTAAAAGGAATTTGGGCCCCTTTGCGCATCTAGGCTGCAAAAAAGTGTCACACATCTGGTATCGCCGTACTCAGGAGAAGTTGGGGAATGTGTTTTGGGGTGTCATTTTACATATACCCATGCTGGGTGAGAAAAATATCTTGGCAAAAGACAACTTTTCCCATTTTTTTATACAAAGTTGGCATTTGACCAAGATATTTTTCTCACCCAGCATGGGTATATGTAAAATGACACCCCAAAACACATTCCCCAACTTCTCCTGAGTACGGCGATACCAGATGTGTCACACTTTTTTGCTGCCAAGGTGGGCAAAGGGGCACATATTCCAAAGTGCACCTTTCGGATTTCACCGGTCATTTTTTACAGATTTTGATTGCAAAGTTCTTCTCACACATTTGGGCCCCTAAATTGCCAGGGCAGTATAACTACGCCACAAGTGACCCCATTTTGGAAAGAAGACACCCCAAGGTATTCCGTGAGGGGCATGGCGAGTTCCTAGAATTTTTTATTTTTTGTCGCAAGTTAGTGGAATATGAGACTTTGTAAGAAAAAATAAAAAAAATAAAATCATCATCATTTTCCGCTAACTTGTGACAAAAAATAAAAAGTTCTATGAACTCACTATGCCCATCAGCGAATACCTTAGGGTGTCTACTTTCCGAAATGGGGTCATTTGTGGGGGTTTTCTACTGTTTGGGCATTGTAGAACCTCAGGAATCATGACAGGTGCTCAGAAAGTCAGAGCTGTTTCAAAAAGCGGAAATTCACATTTTTGTACCATAGTTTGTAAATGCTATAACTTTTACCCAAACCATTTTTTTTTTGCCCAAACATTTTTTTTTTATCAAAGACATGTAGAACAATAAATTTGGCGAAAAATGTATATATGGATGTCGTTTTTTTTGCAAAATTTTACAGCTGAAAGTGAAAAATGTCATTTTTTTGCAAAAAAATCGTTACATTTTGATTAATAACAAAAAAAGTAAAAATGCCAGCAGCAATGAAATACCACCAAATGAAAGCTCTATTAGTGAGAAGAAAAGGAGGTAAAATTCATTTGGGTGGTAAGTTGCATGACTGAGCGATAAACGGTGAAAGTAGTGTAGTGCCGAAGTGTAAAAAGTGCTCTGGTCATGAAGGGGGTTTCACCTAGCGGGGCTGAAGTGGTTAAAGGCTATGTACACCTTTAGGGGGAAAATGTTATTTTTTTTATTAGTGCATTGTACTCATTATGAGCTGAAACTATTTTATTTTAATTGGTCTTTATTAAAAATATGGAGTCCTTTTCTCTGTACAGAGCCGAGATGCTCTACAAGCAGGATCTGAATTTTCTCTCTGCTCCATCAGGCAGGGAGCTGACGGCCCCTTATCTCTGACCTTATAAACACTCATCAAAGCTCAATTCTAATAAGAATGTAGCTTAAATAATTGTTTATGTCCCATTAGTAATTTAGAGAGAAGGGCTATTAGATGAAGTACCATTCACACAGCTAGAAAAACTGTTAACCTTTTGTGACAGAAGGGCTCAATATTTTTATTAAAGATATTTATGTTGACGAGTGTATAAAACCTAACAGATAAAAAGCGAGACTTTGGTAACTATCCCAAAAGATGCACACAATGGTCTTTTGCACACTTTATTTTTTTACATTATTTTTGGAAAAACACTTCTGCTCTCATGTGACAGTCTCATGATTAATGAACTCCATGTCACTCCGACTGCTAATTACTGAAGTGGGATGTAGCCACTTTGGCTACAAACTGCAGACAGGCTTGGCTCCATTTCAGCAAGGGGCTTTCGTACATTAATCATCTCTTTTATGCTCTCGCCGGCTGATTCGCAGCTTTTGTTGTCTGGATTGCTCGCTCTTTTTTGAAGCAATTGTGTGCTGGACAATATTTCTTTCTGCGGAAAGTCTGCAGGCAGCTCCAACAAATGCGATACGGAGAGCTGAGGAAATTAGCACTGTCACAGCCCATTACTGAAACTCTGCAACGGGAACGTTCCAGCTCCTCGGACGGCAGTGGAGGGCGCGACGGTGACAAGCGCCAGCAAGAGACGCTCAGCAGAGGAAGAATCCTTTTCCCTGTTCAGACAGATTTGGATCACGATTACCTCTTGCAGAAAAAAAAAAAAACCCTATGAATGCATATGCCGAGCCAGGAATTGGCGCACGGCCCTGCCTTATTAATGAGGACAGGGCAGAAAAAGAGGGTGATCTTGGGCCACAGAAACAACTGGTTTCTAATAAAAATACAAATGATCAAAATCACAGCCAATAATCAAAAGTAGGAGGCATTCTGCACTGGTCCAGTAAATGAGATGGCATGATAAATGTTCCCCTGTGTCAGCACAACTAGGGCAGTCAAAACGAATGAGTGTTGATGGCGAGCCACCTGCTCTTTCCCTCGCACATCCATCAACTTAAGAATAAGGATGGGGTCTGCGCTAGAGAAGTCACAAGGGGCTCCCTTGCAAAGACCTACTTCAGAAAAATCACTCAGATGACCTGGAACCCACACGAAAAGAGTCAACCAACTTCACTGAATCATAGACTTTCTAAGTAGGTTGACACGCTCTTCGTGCGGTTCCAGTGGAGAAAGAATATGGATGCAAAGGTGGAGACGACTTATCGGACGGTGGCTCAGATAGTGAAGGGTGGTGGACAGTGTCTTAGAAGTGCTAGCGCAGGATACTGGCAGAGCGGTTCTGATTGCTGGGAGGACCCCAACTGATCACAAGAATGTGTGTCCCATGTCCCCTTAATGAATGGAGGGGCAGTCGCTGATGCTCCAAGCTGCCAAGCACTGCATTCACACAAAGGAAACAGGATGCACATTCTCGTGACCGGTAGGGGCCCCAGGGGTCAAACTTCCAGCAATCAGACACTTGACACCTATCAGGCACTGAAAGCCTGTCATTCATCTACCCTATTGACCCATGGTAATAACCTCTCAACTATCCGGCCCCTCTATTTTATTTATTTATTTTATCTGTTCTGTCCCTCTATTATTGTTCCTGGAAATGTATTAAAAAAAATGAAAGCTTGGTATTTTCATTGCAGTGGGTCAAGCCCCAACATATTCTGACACTGCCTAATCCGTGCTGTTGGGCTGTGCATGGACACACCTTAGGGGAGTGATGAGGGGGGAGGGTAACGATAGCACCCAATTGACAATTTAATTATATATTCCCAGAAGGGAAAAAAAACTCCTCTTATTAATATTGCAGAAATGTCCATAATAAAATCTATTTATGTTCTGTCAATCTAAGGCTCTTTTTTTATTGTCAGAGATGTCGCCCGTGTGGTCACTGCCACCAACAGAAAGGATGTAGAGGTTGTTCTCTGCCTTCGGGGCATCCAATAAGGAGGATCTGACTAAGGCCTCTTGCACACGAACGTGTGCGCCCCGTGGCCGTGCTGCGACACTCAAATTGTGGTCCACAATGCACGATCACCCACCGTAGGGCGGCAGCAGCAGCGGATCGCAGACCCATTCACTTTAATGGGTCCACGACCTGTCCGTTCCGCAAAAAGATAGGACATGTCCTATCTTCTTGCGGAACGGAAGTACGGGACGAAACCCCACGGAAGCACTCTGTAGTGCTTAAGTAGGGTTCCGTTCCGTACCATTTTGCATCTCCGGACTTGCGGACCCATTAAAGTGAAGGGGTCCGCATCCGTGATGCGGAATGCACACGGAACGGTGCCCGTGTATAGCAGATACGCAAATGCAGTTCGCAATACGGCCACGGAGCGCACACGTTCGTGTGAAATAAGCCTAAGGACAAATTCATACATTTCTTATTATTAAAAGCATAACAAAGTTTTCTAGTTCTTGCAAATTTACTTACAGGAATTTAAAGGGAAACTGTCACCCAGAAAACATGTAGACAACCGGGTCACATGGCTGCATAGATCCAGAAGCAGTGAGTCCATCCATACATTTATTGTACTTGTCCAATGCTTTTATGATCACTGTGAAGGGTCAAAGAGGCGTTAATGAGGCACTGTAGCGCCCCAGCCTGCATGGTCTCTCTCCGTTCTTTGACCAGTGATGAAAACCTGCGCGTGTGCCGTCAGTGAGAGAGATACAGCTCGCTCTGAACCTGCTCTCACTCCGCAGTCACTGACAAGTATGTTGTATCTTCCGGTCACGCACAAGTTTTCACCAGGGCTCAGAGAGGGTGGAGGCGTTGGGTAATAAGGGGTATTCCCATTTTGAAAAAACATGTCTGCCTGGCCCTCTCGGCCTCTTTGTCCCGACCCGGGTACAGTATGAGGCTGTCGAGAGTTATGTAAACAGCATAGCTTCCGGGCCTACACCATTTGCGCTACTCCTATTCAATGGGAGTTACCAAACTGCTTAACTTCCCCGCTTTGGCTTTCTCCGGCCTCCTAGTGTCCCCAGGTTGGGACGAAGAGGCCGGAGTGAGCCCGGCAGCAATGTTTTTCAATATGGCAATTATTCACGCCTTTTAGACTTATCACAGCGGCAATGAAAAGCATTTTATACATTTCTGGCCATTGACAAGCACAGTAGAGGTCTATATAGTCTCGCTGCTTTCATCCCTTTGAAGCCAGGACTCCAGTTTGCTATCCGTTTTCTAGACAAGACTTTCCCTTTAAGTTGTTTGTTCATTTTGTTGTTTGTTCAGAAATTGTATTCCAACAAATCTGGTTTATGTTCTACCTAAGCAGTGTGATTGTTAATATAATGGGGAGAAAAAGCCGGATATTACCATTTTACGACGGGAAATTTGTTATTACTAATTATTGGCCGTTTCTGAAGGAGTCCGAGTCTGTGATAAAATAGAGGAGTTGGACCTTTGGTGTACAGACTCCACGGCCCTCATTCCCAGGAAGTAAATTATGGTTAAAGGGTTAGTTCAGCAATTTTAAAGGCTATTTACACCCTCAGGGACAAAAAAAATAATTATCGTTGCATTTTACTAATTTTGGACTAAAAATATTTTTTTCAATTGGTCTTTATTAAAAAATATTCAGCCATTCTGTCCCAAAGGGTTAACTGTTTTTCTAGCTGTGTGAATGGTACTTTCACTTTGTGCCAGTCATCTAATAACCCTCCTCTCTAAAGGCCCCTTTACATGGGATGATATTACAGCAGATAGTGGGGAAGGAAGCGTTCCGTCCCGACAATCTGCTGACCAACGGTGGAGGAGACCGATGCATTTTCATGAAGCGATCTCCTCCAGAGTATGGGGAGTAGTGATCGCTGATGCCATCGTACACAGTACAATCTGCTGCCGGAAAACGGTCATTTTTGCGTGTGTACAACGATCGGATTACCTGATGAACTAGTGACTTGTATATTTACATCACCCAATCATTCTAACAAGCGTTATTAATGAACGCTCATTAGCAATAATCTGTGCAATTCTTGGCCCGTCTCAAGGGCCCTTAACCACCTTCCGTCTTCCCTTTGACAATAAACATCCGGGAGGTGGATCTCTATCTCTGAATGGACGTTTCTGAACGTCCATTCAGAGATGGCAGCTACACACTAATCGTGCAGCTGCAGAGCAGGTTGCCCACTGTCAGTGACAGCAGGGCAACCCAGAGAGAAGGCATGGACAGCTCCCAGGTGTCCATGCCTTTGAGATCGCTGTTTACACAGCTAAGCGCTTCCTATCCCAACTGTAGTGCTGTACAGCCTCTCTGGGGGGTGTATTTCCATTGCTACTATGTCAGCCCCCGTTACACGAGAAATCAATAATGGGAAAGAAAAAAAAAAGTGGAGTTAAATGTCCCCCAGACGTCTTGTATGACCTTATGGGGGACGCAAAGTGTAAAATAAAAAAATAAAGTATTAAAATGAAAAAATAAATAAAAAGGTTTCCCATGTTAAAAAAAAAAAGAAAAAAATCCCCAAGGAATAGAAAAAAAAAAATTAAAGTTTTAAAATAAAATAGACATATTTGGTATTGCCGCGTCCGTGACGGTCATCTCTATAAATATATCACGTTATCCACCCTGTCCGATAAACAAAAAATTATAACATCAAGTGATCAAAAAGGCGTATGCCCCTCAAAAAAATAAGAAGATCGCTCAAAAAATACCAAAAAAACATATAGCTCTCAGAACATGGACACATTAACACATCATTTTTTTTGTTTCAAAAATCCTATTATTGTGTTAAAGTGAAATAAATTTAAAAAAGTATACATATTAGGCGTCGCCGCTTCCGTAATGACCAGCGCTATAAAAATATCACATGACCTAACCCCTCGGGTAAACACAGTAAAAACAAAACAAAATAAAAAAAACTGTGCCAAAAAAGTCATTTTTTGTAACCTAACATCACATAAAGTGCAACACCAAGCGAACAAAAAGGCGTATGGGGCATACGACTTTTTGATCGCTTGGTGTTGATCTTTATGTGATGGTTGTCAATAATTTTTATTATTTTCATAATCAAAGAAATTACATTGTTGGTAACATTGTAATACAGAGTAAGTGTTGATCTTTATGTGATGTTAGGTAACAGTTTTGCATAGTTTTTATTTAGTTTTTTTTACGGTGTTCACCCGAGGGGTTAGGTCATGTGATTTTTATAGAGCTGGTTGTTAAGAACGTGGCGACTCCTAATATGTATACTTTTGTTAGGGTCTCATGTTTTGCAAGATGATGTGACAGTTTGATTGGTACTATTTTGGGGGGCCCAAATAGTACCAATCAAACTGTCACATCATCCTGCAAAACATGAGACCCTAACTAAGACAATCGGTCAAGAAATAAAACTATGGCTTTCAGACTATGGAGACACTAAAACATAATTTTTTGGGTTTCAAAAATGCTATTATTGTGTAAAACTTAAATAAATAAGAAAAAGTATACATATTAGGTATTGCCACGTCCGTAACGATCTGCTCTAGAAAATATCATATGACCTAACCCCTCAGGTGAACGCTGTTACAATAAATAAACAAAAACTGTGCTAAAACAACAAATTTTTTGGTCACCTTGCCCCATAAAGTGCTATATTGAACGATCAAAAAATCTTATGTACCCAAAAATCATTAAAAACGTCAACTCTTCCTGCAAAAAACAAGCCCCTGCACAAGACAATCGGCATAAAAATAAAATAAATATGGCGTTCAGAATATGGAGAACCTTTTGATTTTAATGTCTGCATTCGTTTATAAATCATCACATCAAGTTCTGTCCTGCGTCATACCGTAACAAACTTGTATCCCAGTTTTAACTGCTTCAACTTTTGCGCGGACCTGCTTGTGTACCATTGTACGAATTGTCTTTATTGCAATACGATTTTCTGAATACCATTATCTTGCCAAAAAATCAATAAAAAGATTTTGAAAAAAAAAAAAAAGAATATGGAGACACAAAAACAATTTTTTTTCAAAAATGCTTTATGTAAAACTGAAACTAAGTAGACATATTTGATATCATAACTAAAAACTGTGCCAAAACAGCCATTTTTTGGTTACCTTGCCTCACAAAACACGTAATATAGAGCAATTAAAAATCATATGTACCCCAAAATAGTACCGATAAAACTGGCACCTTATCCCCTGGTTTCCAAAATGGGGTCACTTTTTGGGAGTTTCTACTGTAAAGGTGCATCAGGGGGGCTTCAAATGGGACATGGCATCTAAAAACCAGTTCAGCAAAATCTGCCTTCCAACAACCATATGGCGCTCCTTTCCTTTTGCGCCCTTACATCAGTGTACGACCACAAGGTGTGTTTCTGTAAACCGCAGAATCAGGGTAATAAATATGGAGTTTTGTTTGGCTGTTAACCCTCGATGTGTTAAAGAAAAAAATGGATTAAAATGTATAAATTTTAAAATTTGATCTCCATTTTCTTTTATTTCTTGTTGAACACCTAAAGGGTTAATAAAGTGTGTAAAATCAGTTTTAAGTAACTTGAGGGGTGTAGTTTCTACAATGTAGTCATTTATGGGGGGGGGGAGAAGAGTATCCACTATGTAAGCCCCACAAAGTGACTTCAGACCTGAACTGGTCCTTAAAAAGTGGGTTTTGAGAATTTTCTTAAACATTTTAAGACTTGCTTCTGAAAATTCTAAGACTTCTAACGTCCTAAAGAAATAAAATGACACTTACAAAATGATGCCAACATAAAGTACACCTATCGGGAATGTTAAATATTTTATGAGGAATCATTTTCTGTTTTAAAAACAGAGAAATAGAAATTTTGAAAATTGCGAATTTTTCAAATGTTTGGGAAAATTTCAGATTTTTTCATATATAAAGGTGAAATATATTGACTCAAATGTTTGACTATCATGAAGTACAATGTGTCATGAGAAAACAATCTCTGAAAGGCTTGGATAAGTAAAAGCGTTCCAAAGCTATTACCACATAAAGTGGCATATGTCAGATTTGCAAAATTAGGCCTGGTCAGGAAGGGGCAAATGGCCTGGATGTGAAGTGGTTAAATTATTAAAAAGGTTATAAACACTTATTTCAGCCATATTCTTATCAGTAAGATAAAAACACAGCTTTATTGAGTGTTTATAAAAGTCAGAGATCAGAGATAAGGAACCCATAAGCTGAGCTGCCTGACAGGACAGTGTAAAAATACAGATCCTGCTACTAGAGAAACTCAAAGCTGTGCAAGGAAAACGGCTCAAAATGTTTAATAAAGAGCAATTGAAAAAATTATTTTTAGCTCAAAATGAGTACAATACAATAATACAATAATAAAATAAATAAAAATTGCCACCAAAAGGTGTACATAGCCTTTAAGTTATTCCCTATGCACAGGAAAGGAGATTACTATTAGATCTGCAGTATTCCTACTACTGGGACCACCAGCATTCATGACAATGGGGGCCCCTAGAATGGAGGCACAGGTCAAACATGGGGCACTGTTGCTCCATTCACGTCTGTCGGACATAGCTAAGAACAGCATTTGGCAATTTAAAGATAGGATTTAACTTAAAATTACCGGAATGCCCCTTTATGGCACATCTAGTCGTTCAGGCTGGAGGGCACCACGTGGCTGTG
The DNA here is from genome assembly GCF_014858855.1 of Bufo gargarizans. NCBI lineage: Eukaryota > Metazoa > Chordata > Amphibia > Anura > Bufonidae > Bufo > Bufo gargarizans. The sequence goes on along the minus strand of NC_058087.1, from coordinate 26,285,029 downwards.
ACTGGTGCCTGAATTTCACATCAGTACACAAGTTTCATGGTTGTACCACGTGCTGTCTGTTGGCCACCCAGGCAAAGAGGCGATTAAGTTGGCACTTGGAGCTCTATGAACTAAGAGCAGCTAAAGATATAAAAGGTCCTCCTTATAAATATGTAATCATCTAGAGAAAAGAAAGAAAATCTAGCCTAAGCTCAAATACACCATGTTCCAAATTATTACACAAACTATATTTTTCTCTGATTTTCCTAAATGGTCGATGTAAATGACAGTCAGTACAATTTTCAAGTCATCAATTAGTTTGAGTATAAAACAAATTTAAATGAACAAACCTAAATAACAGTATTTTTTTTCACAAAAAAAAAAAAAAGTTCAAAATTATTATGCACAGCATTTACAAACATTTTATAGGTTGTAAAGAACAGACATTTCAATCAAAAACATCTTAGCTGGCCAGGTTACATGTTAAAGGGAGTCAATATACAGTCAGGGTGATTGATTTAAACCATTAGTCAGTAAGGCTTGATTTAAATCATATTTTTTTTTTACATAAAGACTAATTCTTGCTGGTATAACTTATAATATGCAAGATTTTTAAAATAACAACTTTTCATATTAGTTTGATTAGGTTGATTCTGCATTCATAGGTTTGTAGAAGTTAGGATTAAGGTATTTTTCTCAACTCTGTTCATGTTATAACATTTTTGCTGTGAAGAAGAGGCCTGTGATCTCTGCTGAGTCAAATTCCGTTTTGAGAACTGCAAAAGTAAACCAAGCATCTGTGATAATATCTTGTAGGCAGAGAAACTGCCCGATAATCTTACAAAAACCTCTGGAAGAGCAGGACATGGTGAATGGATTAATGGAATTTATTTACCAACAAAATTACACACATAGAAACATAGAATGTGTTGGCAGATAAGAACCGTTTGGCCCATCTAGTCTGCCCAATATACTGAATACTATGGATAGCCCCTGGCCCTATCTTATATTAAGGATGGCCTTATGCCTATCCCATGCATGCTTGTGATTTTGAGTATAGAGCTGAGGACATGGGTTGCTAGATGGCCGCTAGCACATCAGCAATATCCAGTCCTCATAGCTCTGTGTGCTTTTATTGGGTAAAAAAACAGATTTGATACAGATGCAAATTAACCTGAGAGGAGTCCTGTACGTGACTCATCTCACGTTTTTTTACACAATAAAAGCACACAGAGCTATGGGGGCTGGGTATTGCAGATGTGCTATCGGCCATTTAGCAACCCATGTCCTCAGCTCTGTACACAAAATCCCGGTGACAGGTTCCCTTTAAACTCCTTCACTGTATTTGCAGCTACCACTTCTGCAGGAAGGCTATTCCTCGCATCCACTACTCTCTCAGTAAAGTAATACTTCCTGATATCTGTAAAGAATAAATCAAGGCAACTGGACTTACTGTAGATTTCTTAAAAACATTTCACTCGTTCTTCCAATGAACTTTCTCAATTCTGAGTGACTGTACAAAAATTCTCTGGGAATAAATATGTAACTGAATCAACATCTGGTAATTATACCCAGCATGGGGTCAGAGGTCATTATACCCAGCATGGGGTCAGAGGTCATTATACCCAGCATGGGGTCAGAGGGCATTATACCCAGCATGGGGTCAGAGGTCATTATACCCAGCATGGGGTCAGAGGTCATTATACCCAGCATGGGGTCAGAGGTCATTATACCCAGCATGGGGTCAGAGGTCATTATACCCAGCATGGGGTCAGAGGTCATTATACCCAGCATGGGGTCAGAGGTCATTATACCCAGCATGGGGTCAGAGGTCATTATACCCAGCATGGGGTCAAAGGTGTTGATTCTATTATCCTAATTGGAGTTTGTAAGTGATAAAGACTTCCTAGAAAAAGGTGTCAAGACAGCATTGTATGTGGCAGACTATAGATGCCTAACCCCCCCGCCTCTATTCAAGCTTGGCTTCTCCATTTTTACGTAGATGGCCTCCTTCATAACTTGTTTGTACCAATTGGCCTCCTTATCCAAAACACGTACTTTAGTGTCTTCAAAGGTGTGACCCGTTTCTTTTAGATGTAAGTACACGGCTGAATCTTGACCAGAGGTTTTGGCTCTTCTATGCTGAGCCATACAATGCTGTCTTGACACCTTTTTCTGGAAAGTCTTTATCACTTACTGAAAAAAAGAATCATTGATTTTTATCCACCCTGTACACAGCGCTTACATTGCCCTATAGCACACCTATACATGAATGTTATGGTACCTTTGTCTTTAGACTTGCAGAAGCTGGAAAAACGAACTTTGATTGATAAGCAAATGAGCACTCGCAAGTGCCCAGGGGCGGCGTTCACTGTGTTGGTGCCCAGGCTGCCCTGCCTTTTTTCATTGTTCCCCCGCCCCAGCCTCTGCATATGCCCGTCCTCCTATTTCCTTGCTGGTTTTGTGCCGTTCGCCGGAGCATGCGCAGTAGTTAAAGCGATGCCGTGCCAACAATGGGCATCGCAGTGCGCATGGTCCGGCGAGGCAGTGCATACGCGGGATCTCGTCCGGACCTTAGGATGACGCAAGGGAATAGGAGGGCGGACATATGCAGAGGCTCGGGCGGAGGAACAATGAAAAAAGGCAGGGCAGCCTAGGCACCAACACAGTGAACGCCGCCCCTGGGCACTTGCGAGTGCTCATTTGCATATCAAAGTTCATTTTCCAGCTTCTGCAAGTGTAAAGACAAAGGTACCATTACATTCATGTATAGGTGTGCTATAGGGCAATGTAAGCGCTGTATATGGCCATATGGAGGTGACAGACTTCCTTTAACATATCTGTAAAGAATAAATCAAAGCAACTGGACGTACTGTAGATTTCTTGAAAACGTTTCACTCGTTCTTCCAACGAGCTTTCCCTTTAACATAGGACCTCTTCTTTGATCCCATCTTCACAATTCCTGCATCCATTGAACTTGTGAGTTTTTGGAGAGTTTCTGCCTGAATGTCTTTGCAGGATGTTAGAATAGCCTCCCAGAGCTGCTGTTTTGACGTGAACTGCCTCCCACTATCATAGATCTTTTGCTTGAGGAGACTCCAAAGGTTCTCAATAAGGTTTAGGTCACGGGAGGATAGTGGCCTGACCATGAGTTTCTCTCCTTGTATGCCCATAGTAGCCAATGGCTCAGAGGTCTTCTCTGTAGCCTGAGATGGTGCATTGTCAGCATGAAGATTTGCTACAGAAGGCATGGTTCTTCTTTTTGTACCATGGAATAAAGTGGCGAGTCAGAAACTCTAGATACTTTGCCCAGGTCATTTTCACACCTTCAGGGACCCTAAAATGGGCCTACCTGCTGTCTCCCTATGTTTCCAACCCAAAACACGCCACCGCCACCTCCTTGCTGACGTTGCAGCCTTGTTGGGACATGGTGGCCATCCACTACTCCATACATCTGGGCCATCCAGGGATACTCATTAGTATACAAGACTATTTGAAGATTAGTCTTCATGTCTGTCTGGGTCCACTGCAACCACTTCTGAACACTGGTTAGGGGTGGATGAATAGTAGGTTTATGCACAACTGCAGTGAGGATCTAACACCTTCAGGTTTGCGGGACTTCAGAGGCACCAGCAGCTTCACATACTAGTTTGCTTCTTTGTACTGGCATTTTAGCAGCTGCTCTCTTAATCCGATGATTTTGTCTGGCAGAAACCTTCCTCTTTGTGCCTTTATCCGCATGAACCAGTCTGTGCATTGAATCAGCCACAAGTCTCTTCACAGTACGATGAATACGTTTTTGTGAATTATCTAATGTTTTCATACCTTGTCCAAAGCATTGCACTATTTGACGCTTTTCAGCAGCAGAGAGATACTTTTTCTTTCCCATATTGCTTGAAACCTGTAGCCTGCTTTACAATGTGGAACGTCCTTCTTAAACAGTTTTCCTTTAAAGGGGCATTACGGTAGGTACAAGTTATCTCCTATCCACAGGATAGGGGATAACTATCAGATCGGTGGGAGTCCTACCAATCACGAGAAAGGGGGCCCCGTACCCCCTGCAGGACCCTTGCTGCTGCCCTAAAATGACCGGAGTGGACGGTCGCACATGCGTGTGGACACTCAATTCATTTCTATGGGAGTTTGTCACCACCAGACATCTGAGAAGCTCTGACAGATGCCTTTCAGAACCTCCTCCTTGAGCTTCCTTTGTTTTGCTTTCAGTTCCTCATCTCATTAGCCTCTCTCAGCTGTCATGTAGTTGTACTGATTGCATCCCTTTAAATTCCTCCCCATAGTGCATCAGTTTGCGGTTTATATTACTTCCTGGAGTGTGTGTGCATGCTGATCCTACTTCTCAGTCTTCTCAGAAGTGTTGTGCATTCATTTGTGTTTTTCTGTTTGCTGGATCCCAGGTGACCCTGACTCCCTCCGTATCTAGTGTAGGGAGCCGGTGGTCGTGTCCCCTCACTATTATAGGGTGTTCAGGTGTTATACAGTCAAGGTACGAGGATATGCGATCATCTACCATTGGGATTTTCGCATAGGCTGAGCAGTAAGGGAGAGAGCCAGGTCTGATGCAGGGGTCTCCCTTTTGTTCCTTAGTTTTGGATCCAGTGAGTCGTATATTCATTTTGTGTTGTCTTGTTTCCTGTACACCTTCCGTGACAGAGTTCTGGAGATAGAACCCCCACTGATCTGATAGTTATCCCCTATCCTACCGGAATACCCCTTTCATTGGGCTAACCTGGCAAACCAATTACAGCAGGTGTTTGAGATTGATGTCAGTGATCCAAATAGCCCAGAGACACAACACCATCCACGAGTAGCATAACATGGTAAACTTATTATAACACCCTAGACCACCAGACAAGAAATATCTACAAACAATAGGGAAATATTTATAAACAATATATTAAAAAATGTAAACAAAAAATAAAAGAAGAAAAATGTAGTAATTAGTATACTATGTTGTGCTACCTTAAAGGGGTTCTGCACTTTGTTTTAACTGATGATCTATCCTCTGGATAGATCATCAGCTTCTGATCGGCGGGGGTCTGACAGCCGGGACTCCAAAACGCGTCTGGTATTATTGAGATTATTTACGGAATCCAGGACCCACTTAAATAACTCACTAACCCATTGAGGAAAAATCGTGTTGCTGGAATAAATACAGATGAAGTGTGGAGCGCTCCACAGACAGCACGTTAGTTACCCGGTGAAGATCTGGGCAGCTAAGACATAGTGCGCTGCACCACGTGGGACCAATCGTGATGCAGGTACTACTGTCCGTATTGGAGACAGAGACGCTGAGGCTGAGGTGAGTGTTATTGCTACCACGTGGGACGCCACGGCAGATAGTATCTAAATATTTGCAAACAGTGAGTATACACTCCTGATTACTGCTGGATATATATGGCTAAAAATACATTATTATTAATATAAAGGTGAAATTAACTATATATGAGCACAATATCTTATGGAACAGATGATTTGTCTACATATTGCCGACAAGTGTGCATTGTTCTGAAAAAAAAACATTATTGCCATAATTAGAATATACGTTTTTGAACTATATATTTTGAACCATAGTAGCAGTTAAATACGCAGTAGATTAGGACTAAAACAGTCCCTTATTGGTTGCCTATGTGGAGACGAGGAGAGATCAATCAGATCTACCCCATATACAGCTAATATAGGAGCATTGGTATTTTAAGTGTGTGTTTATTTTATTTTTTATTTGTATTTTTTTTTATATTCTCACATTTTAGCTATTTTTTCATACTAGTTGTAATAAATAAATATATGGATGACAAATCTGATGTCTCTGGATAGTTCCAAATGAAGAGTGCCTGTCTACAATACATATAAAAAACATGATGTGCTATCACTGTAAGTTATAAATTATAACAAGGAGCCATATCCGTAATTAATTATCCAAATCATTAATTAGATATTCTAGAGAAACAATAACATTTGCATAATAAAGCAGAGAAAAGAATAAAGGAGGCAGACGGCAGGAACAAAAATGTAGCGGCACAGAAACAAAGATTAAATTTTTTTTTTTTACTGGAAAATTAGGAATCTCTCAAAAGAAAATCTCCTTGTAAAGAAAACAGATAATCGATGCGGGTCGGATACGGGAGAAGAGATTGCGCGTATTTACCAGGGAAAGAAACCTCATCAATGCGATGTTCTTAGAAAGCCAGCGGAATAAGGATGAGCAGAAGAGCAGCCGAGGGGAACCAGAACCTCTGGCAGAACCATTACACTGCGATGGCTGTCAGCCTCACATCCCGGATTTTAAGAGAACTTTCATAACAATCAAGAAGGAACCACTGAGGCGAAAAGTAAAGCAAAGAGAAAAGGGACATATAAAGGGGCTGAAACATTTTTGGACAAATAAAGCTAAAATTAAAGGGGTTTTCTCATCTCAGACAATGGGGGCATAATCGCTAGGATATGTCCCCATTGTCTGATAGGTGATCCCACCGCTGGGACCCGCAACTATATAGAGAACTGAGCAGCGAAAGTAGTGGAGGGCGCACTTCACATGCGCAGCCGCCCTCCATTCATTTCTTTTGGGCCGGCTAATTCTGTCAGACCCATAGAAGTGAATGGGAGCGGTGGCCCGTCAAGCACGGTGCGCTTCTATTTAATAGGGATCGACCGATTATCGGTTTTACAGATATTATCGGCCAATATTCAGAATTTGGACCGTTATCGGTATCAGCATCTATTTTGCCGATATTCCGATAACGTATTGGGAACACAGATCGCGCTACTCTCAGCGCTCTCCGTGTTCCCTCAGCAGCACAGGGGAGAAGGAAGCAGTGTCTCCTCCCCCTGTGATGCTGCTGCCGCCAATGAGGAGGCAGATGGGAAGAGGAGGGGAGGGGCATTGGCCACTGCGCCACCAATGATGTTAACTTATTCATTCAAATTGAACAGGAGGCGGGAGCTGCAGAATCACATAGCCGGCTCCCGACCTCTATGAGCGGTAGCTGCGATCTGCAGTAGTTAACCCCTCAGGTGCCGCGAATCGCAGCTACCGCTCATAGAGGTCGGGAGCTGGCTACGTGATTCTGCAGCCAGCTCCCGCCACCTGTATATGAATAAATGAGAGATTTATGTTCATTGGTGGCGCAGTGCACCCCCCACCCCAGTATTAAAAACATTGGTGGCGCAGTGCACCCCCCACCCCAGTATTAAAAACATTGGTGGCGCAGTGCACCCCCCCACCCATTCCCCCAGTTTTAATCATTGGTGGCAGTGGCCACAGGGTCCCCTCTCCCCTCCTTCTCCGATCGGAGCCCCAGCAATGTAATCCTGGGGCTCCGATCGGTTACCATGGCAGCTGTGTGCACAAAGCACAGGCCAGCAGGGACAGTGTGAGGTCCTGTTCACCCTGATAGAGATCTATCAGGGTGAATAGGACAAGGGTTCTAGTCCCTAAGGGGGCTAAAAGTTAGTAAAAAAAAAAAAAAGTATAAATGAAAAAGAAAGATTTAAAAAAAAAAAAAAAAAAAATTACACATTAACAATAAAAATATTCATTTTCAGCAGATTTGTGTAGGATTTTTTTTTTCTTCAAAAATTTAATTTCACAGAATATCGGTATAAATTATCGGCTATCGGCCTGAAAGTTCACAAATTATCGGTATCGGCCCTATAAAATCAATATAGGTCGATCCCTACTATTTACTATAACAAAGAAAGCTTGGCGGTGGCCGGACCGGAGTCCTCCAGCCACCACTTTGCAGGGCTCCGTTCTTGATAGAGGAGAGGGTCCCAGTTATGGGACCCGCACCTATAAGACAATGGGAGCATATCCTAGCAATATGTCCCCATTGTCTGAAATGAGACAACCCCTTTAAAAGGAGTCCTATCGTAATAAAAAGCTTACTAGACATACATGTGACAGACTAGTTTCTTTGTTAACTTTCCATCCGCAATCTTCCTTGGCGACAAACAGTGCCAGTTTAATTAGACACTGAGATAGATAGATACATAGATACATAGAGTGGGTATTCGCTCTGGTAGACAGGACAAGCGGACGGCAAAGACCAGAGGGAAAGACCAGTTTGTAACTCAAAAACTTACGTGTTTTATTCACACTTATGGCAACAAAACAGTACGACAGTCCATTTGCAGTTTTGGTGTTCGTTCACACCTAGACAGTTCATACAGCAAAAGAGTCACCTGTTATCCTAGGTGTTAGTTCACACCCGATCGGCATTCCTTAGGACAGAACAGACCTCCCAAACTCAGGCCTCCAGCCTAGCACACGGCTCAGATCCCAATCAAGCAACTGCCAAAGCTCCTCTGTCAGAGAGGTAATTACCACCAGCTGACACTGCTGGCAGTTTTTTTTTTTTTATATAGGTCAGTCAAGACCCGGCATGGAACGCGGGGAGTAGTCATCCACCCAGCACTTTGACTACTCCCAGTAAGAGCCGTCCCGGATCAGCTATTACAGCTATACTAAACAGCAAGGTGTCAAACAGCTACTGCTGCTGACACATGAAAACTGGCTCTTACTCCACCGAGGCCAGGAACATCGGTGACACATATCTTCCGTCAACAACTGTCCCTTGTGCCTTCCTACAATAGATACTAGATAGATAGATAGACCCATAGCAGTAAATGGAGCAGAGGCCGCACATGTGCAGGTTGCTCTCCATTCACTGCTACTGGACTCCAAAAACAGCCAAATGCGCTTTGTTTGGCTATTTTTAGAACTCCCATAGCTATGAATGGCGAGCATGCATGGGGCGCTCACCTTCACTCTGGGGCCCCGGAGATGGGACCTGCACCTGTCTGCAATACGCCATCAATGTATAAAATGAGCCAACCCCTTTAAGAGACCCATGCCTAGTAATAATCTAGATCGTATACTGCGACATGTAAGGCCAGTCTCAGGAGATCTGCCTCAGTATGCTGACATAAAGTAGGCTTCCGATGGAAAAGTGTACCACACGACCGCAGGATCAGACGTAGGGGGCACGCAGATCCACGCAGGAGCTGTATACACAAAACTGTAAGGCCTCTTTCACACGGGCGTCATGGATTTGGGCCGGATAAGATGATGCTGGGGGGAGGGGTTAAAAAAAAATTATAATAATTTGTTCGCGCAGCCCGGCTTCTCTTCGTTCTTCATCATTGCTGTGCAGAAGCTAAAGGACCAGTGGTGACGTCACTGCGCTCATCACATGGTCTGTCACATGATCCATCACCATGGTGATGGACCATGTGATGAGCGCAGTGATGTCATCAAAGGTCCTTTACCCAGGTCAGGAAGGAAGGAAGGAAGGAAGGAAGGAAGGAAGGAAGGAAGGAAGGAAGGAAGGAAGGAAGGAAGGAAAGAAAGGAAACCGGGCTGCGCGAACAAGTGGATTAAGGCGAGTTAAATTATTTATTTATTTATTTTAACCCCTCCAGCGCTATTGTACTATGCATTCTGTATTAAGAATGGTATTATTTTCCCTTATAACCATGTTATAAAGGGAAAATAATAATGATCGGGTCCTATCCCGATCATCTCCTGGAAACCATGCGTGAAAATCGCACCGCATCTGCACTTGCTTGCGGATACTTGCGATTTTCACGCAGTCCCGTTCACTTGTATGGGGCCTGCGTTGCTTGAAAAACGCACAAAATAGAGCATGCTGCGATTTTACTGCAACGTACAGGTAATGCGTGAAAATCACCGCTCATGTGCACAGCCCCATAGAAATGAATGGGTCCGGATTCAGTGCGGGTGCAAAGCGTTCACCTCACACATTGCACCCGCGCAGAAATCTCGCCCGTGTGAAAGAGGCCTAAGAGATTTACAAAGCCATTTGCCAAGCTGCTTCATTTTCCTTTTAGATGCTTCACCGCCAAGTGTAGACACACAGCCCTATCACACCCCATTGATAGAAATGCTTTCCAAAGAAAGCTTCATGAAAAGGTCTGCTACTCGCTAATATACTTTGATTCAATGCCTCAATATTTTTTTAAGATTTCCATTTGCCGTCAGTGAAAGAAGAACATTAAAGGGGTTATGCCTCATGTAAAAAATTTAAATCATATAGTACATGGAAATACCTTTTTAATAAACCTACCAGCCCTGTACCTCACACGGATCCAGAGATCTCCCTATTCATTGCTGCAATAGTTCTGCTAGATTCTCTTCAGGCTAGCAGCTCAGGGGGCGTGTCCTTCCTTCTGCAGCTCTCTCCCTATTAGGGTACTTTCACACTTGCGGCAGACGATTCCGGCAGGCAGTTCCGTCGCCAGAACTGCCTGCCGGATCCGGCAATCCAGACGCAAACTGATGGCATTTGTCAGACAGATCCGGGTGCGGATCCGTCTGATAAATGCTTTGAAATACCAGATCCGTCTCTCTGGAAAAACGGATCCGGTATAAATTTTTGTTTTGCATTTTTAAAGGTCTGCGCATTTTGCCGGAACACTTAATGCCGAATCCGGCACTAATACACCTCAATGTAAATTAATGCCGTACCCGACACTCTGGCAAGTGATCAGTATTTTTGGCCGGAGAGAAAACTGCAGCGTGCTGCGCTATTTTCTCCGTCCAAAAAACGTAAGAGGGACTAAACTGATGCATTCTGAACGGATTGCTCTCCATTCAGAATGCATTAGGATAAAACTGATCAGTTTTTTTCCGGTATTCAGCTCCTGTGACGGAACTCAATACCGGAAAGCAAAAACACTAGTGTGAAAGTACCCTTACAGCTCAGAGGGAGTTTTCTTTCTGCTACAACGTTCTCCTGTCCAATCTGCTAAAGCTCTCTCCCTATCACAGTTCAAGGGGCGTGTCCTTTTTGCGGTATCTCTCTCCCTATCTCAGCTCACAGGGCTTGTCCTTTTTGCTACAGCTCTCCCCCTGTACGGTCACAGCTGATATGGCTGGTGGCAGCTGAAGGATGGAAATGAGCATGTGCGTCCACCTCAGTAGATGGACATGCACATTATTATACGGACTGAACAACAGGAGGCACCATTATAATGACGTACAAAGAATATCTCATAAATGGAGCATTTTTGTAACAAAAAGTACCCATATGAGGGCTTGTTTTTTGCTGAACAAATCGTATCTTTCAATGGCACCTTTTTGGGGTACACAAGGGGGCAGGTCACCGCCATGCCTGCTATTAGCTGCACCCCCTCAATCGACAGATACTGATTTCTGCAGGCAGCAGAGATGCAAAGATGGTCATGGAGCGATCCAGGAGGAAACCAGTGTCCGGGACCAGGTAAGTATGTATCGCGGGTTATTCAGATAACATCTTTAACTCTTTGGTAAAACAGCACTACAGCCACTGACTATTTGCATTTTAAATTTTACGACCTTATCTTTGCGGCATAAATACCATGATAATACCAAACATACCTTTTTATTTATTTTTTTACTATTTTGCACAATAAAAACCTTAAGCTGTAACTTAGTTTTCAATGTGTGTGTGTGTGTATATATATTATATATATATATATATATATATATATATATATATATATAAATAAATATAAGGGGACTTCAATATGCGATCATTTAAACCCCCCATAATACGATTGTACTACTTAGGCTACTTTCACACTAGCGTTCAGTACGGATCCGTCTGCATTAATAACTTAGAAAAAATTCTAAGTGTGAAAGTAGCCTGAGCGGATCCGTTCAGACTTTCAATGTAAAGTCAATGGGGGACGGATCCACTTGAAGATTGAGCCATATGGTGACATCTTCAAGCGGATCCGTTCCCATTGACTTACATTGTAAGTCTGAACGGATCCGCTCGCCTCCGCACGGCCAGGCGGACAGCTGAACGCTGCAAGCAGTGTTCAGCTGTCCGCCTGGCCGTGCGGAGGCGAGCGGAGCGGAGGCTGAACGCCGCCAGACTGATGCAGTCTGAGCGGATCCGCTCCATTCAGACTGCATCAGGGCTGGACGGAGGCGTTCGGGTCCGCTCGTGAGCCCCTTCAAAACGGAGCTCACGAGCGGACAGCAGAACGCTAGTGTGAAAGTAGCCTTATATAGTACAGTGTACTAGGGATCAACCAATATTGATTTTTTTTAGAGCAGATACCAATAATCTGTGAACTTTCAGGCCGATAGCCGATAATTTATACCGATATTCTGTACATTTTCATTTTTGAAAAAACTTTTGAAATTACTACACAAATCTGCTGAAAATTAACATGTTTATTGTTAACGTGTAGCTTTTTTTTGTAAATCTTTCTTTTTCATTTATACCTAATATTTGGGTGTTTGTGGGGTTTTGTGGAGTAACTTTTAGCCCACTTAGGGGCTAGAACCCTTGTCCTATTCACCCTGATAGAGCTCTATCAGGGTGAATAGGACCTCACACTGTCCCTGCTGCCCTGTGCATAGTACACACAGCAGGATGGAGCTGACTATGGCAGCCAGGGCTTCAATAGCGTCCTGGCTGCCATGGTAACCGATCGGAGCCCCAGGATTACACTGCTGGGGCTCCGATCAGAAGCTGCCACTGCCACCAATGAAGAGGATGAGAGAGGGGACCCTGTGGCCACTGCCACCAATGATTAATACTGGGGGCTTGGGTGGGGTGCACTGCGCCACCAATGTCTTTAAAGGGCTTCTGTCACCCCACTAAAGTGTTTTTTTTTTTTTGGGCTAGTGAAATTAGTTATATTGCGATATATGACAATATAATTGTGTTACTTACTTTGATCCAGCAGTTTCTGCAAAAAACGAAGTTTTATAATATGTAAATTCGGTCTCTACCAGCAAGTAGGGCGGCTACTTGCTGGTAGCTGCTGCAGAAATCCGCCCCCTCGTCGTGTTGATTGACAGGGCCAGCCGGGATCTCCTCCTCCGGCCAGACCTGTCGGCATTTCAAAAATCGCGCGCTTGTGTTGATTCGGCGCAGGCGCTCTGAGATGAGGAGGCTCGTCTCCTCAGAACTCCCTCAGTGCGCCTGCGCCGATGACATCACCGAAATAGAAGACGTCATCGGCGCAGGCGCACTGAGGGAGTGCTGAGGAGACGAGCCTCCTCATCTCAGAGCGCCTGCGCCGAATCAACACAGGCGCGCAATTTTTGAAATGCCGACAGGGCTGGCCGGAGGAGGAGATCCCGGCTGGCCCTGTCAATCAACACGACGAGGGGGCGGATTTCTGCAGCAGCTAGCAGCAAGTAGCCGCCCTACTTGCTGGTAGAGACCGAATTTACATATTATAAAACTTCATTTTTTGCAGAAACTGCTGGATCAAAGTAAGTAACACAATTATATTGTCATATATCGCAATATAACTAATTTCACTAGCCCAAAAAAAAATAATCACTTTAGTGGGGTGACAGAAGCCCTTTAATACTGGGATTGGGTGGGGGGGACGCACTACGCCACCAATGAAGATAACTCGCCCATTAATTTATATACAGGAGGCGGGTGCTGGCTGTAGAATCATATAGCCGCACTCGACCTCTATGACAAGTAGCTGCGATCCGCGGCAGTTAACCCCTGAGGTGCGGCAGGGGTTAACTGCCGCGGATGGCAGCTACTTGTCATAGAGGTCGGGTGCGGCTATATAATTCTACAGCCAGCTCCCGCCTCCTGTTGAATTTGAATGAACGAGTGAGTTAACATCATTGGTAGAGCAGTGACCACAGCCGCTCCCCTCCTCTCATTGGGAGGGGGAGACACTGCTTCCTAATCCCCTGTGCTGCTGAGGGAACACGGATCGCGACTGCAGCAGCGCGATCCTTGTTCCCGATTCGTTATCGGCATATCAGCAAAATAGATACAGATAACTTGGAAAATCCTAAATATCGATAAAACCGATAATCGGTTGATCCCTACAGTGTACTACGGTGTCAGTAGAAAACCAGTACGCAGTCTATTAGGCCTAATAGGCGCACACAGAAGGCAGACACAGGGGCGTTCTCTGACTGCTATTTAAAGGTCGTATTTGCAGGGAGCCGATGGGTGACAAAGAGATGGCATTGTCACTGCTGACTGCTTTCACGGATCCTGTCCGTTAGAGCAGGCGTCCGGATGTCATTAATCTTGTGAGTGGCAATAACCAGGCTATTTTGTAAAAATGTGTCCATTTAAAGGGGTTATCCCATGTTTAATGTAAAAAAATTAAAATCCGATATCATAAAGTACACGACAATCTCTTTCTAACAAAGCTAGAACCAGCCCCGCACCTCACATGGGTCCAGAGATCTCCACATTCACTGCTGCAATTGCTCTGCTAGATTATCTTCAGCGTGGCAGCTCGGGGGGCGTGTCCTTTCTGTATGGCATCCGTCACTGTCCTCCATAGGGTCACTACCTTGGGCAGCTCCAGTGACATCACTGCCCATATATGGACAGTTATCCACATGCTCCCCTGACAAAAGAGAGACTCTTGTCTTCGATAAAATGGCTGCCCTGCTTGGGTTGAGTCCTGATAATCCATCTCCCATGATTGCAGACGGGACACCTATTGAATCCCCTCGGCATCTCCATCTTGTGCCCTTGCAACAAAAAGTTGTCTTCCCCGTCCACAATACCCTCCAAACATTCTGCCCTACAGGTCATCCCACAAGTGACAAACCCTAGCGGGTGGCCTCGTTTGGAGACAGTCTTCTGCTAGTCCTACAGGCTTAGTATTGCATCTAAACATGGCCCCACCAGGGGGTCCTAAATTGTTCTGGTGGGCTGGTCCTACCCCATGTACGAGCCATGGCAGCAGGTTCCCTTTACATCCCGAGCCCCTCACGTATAACCGATCCTGATTTCACAGGTGAGTGGGGTGAACGCCTCCTTACCTTCCGTGCCTCTGCAGGGCAAACAGGACTCCTTCTCGCTGAAATGGGAGCAGCCTGTCTCTCAGCTTTTCGGGAAGGCACGATAACCTGTCAGCCGCCTCCTGATCCGATTCTCTCTGTTTTACTCTTGACTTCGCCATTCTTCACTAAACGTGGGTGAAAATAAAAATAAAAAAAATAATAATCTTTAAATATTTTCATTTTTCTGCAAATTAAGCCTCCACAATCCTAAAAAACATGGCTGCATTCTTCTAAATACAGTGCCACGCCTGTCCACGGGTACGGCAGATGAGCCGCATTCAGTGCAATGGTGCTGAGCTGTAATACAACCCATGGACAGATGTGGCGCTGTGCCTAGGGTAAAAAAAATAATAATGCAGCATTTTTCTAAACCTGTGAAACCCATTTAAT
The DNA here is from genome assembly GCF_014858855.1 of Bufo gargarizans. Lineage (NCBI taxonomy): Eukaryota > Metazoa > Chordata > Amphibia > Anura > Bufonidae > Bufo > Bufo gargarizans. The sequence goes on along the minus strand of NC_058087.1, from coordinate 26,269,839 downwards.
AATTGCATAACGAACATTTCTGCTTTCAACTTCTCGCCGCCTTCATGACCTCAGCTTGCTGACAGTGAATGTGATTGTGAACATTATTATTTACACGAGGCCGAGAAGCTGTCCAGATCATGCGCTGCTCGCACCGCGGCAGGGCTTGTTACTAAAGCCTGATAGTTCTCTCTCCCGAGCTCTCCGTACACATGAATGCTTCGCTCAGCCGAGCATGCATGTGTCCAGAATGAAGAGAAGGGAAAAAGCTGCTGCCAGACACCTCGGGGAACAAAAGGATATCCATCTAATGGGTATGGCCAGCTTAAGGGCTCACAACCGCATTTTCAGTCCGCACCCGATACGCATTTTTTTGTGCCGATTGGATGCGGACCCATTCATTTCAATGGGGCTGCAAAAAATGCAGACAGCACACCGCATGCTGTCCACATCTGTAAGCCACTCTGTCCCGCAAAAAAAGATAGAACATGTCCTACTCTTGTCTGTTTTGCGCACAAGAATAGGCATTTTTAAAATATGGCGGGAGGTGCAGAACGGGTACATGGACAGTATCAGTGTTTTTCGGATCCGCGATTTACAGCCCGCCCCTCAGTATACTTATACCCTCATTGGCATATTAAAAACCCTTATTTCCCCTAGAGGCCACAATGACTCGGGGAATAACAGTATGTCTTTAATCAGCAAGGTGAGCACCAGCAGGAATTATGGCTGATGTGATAGGGTTGAGCCTGCTGATAGATGCCTTATGTCTGTGTGTGCCGCACAACGCTAATACAATCTCAGGTCCTAACTAGTGTTGAGCAAACTTCTGTTTTCAAGTTCGGAATTCTTAGATAAACCGAACCTCGTACGCCGAACTAGAAAAACAGAAGTTCGCTCATCCCTAGTCCTGACTCATTAGTGGTCGGCTCCTGCCCTGCTCGTTAGGATCAGATCATTGAAAAAACGAGGTCACAGAGAGAAGTAACACCTGATATAAAACACATAGACCAATACACATCCAACACACGGTCCACATGAGACCACCAAGGATCCTGCTGGCACCACTTCCTCCACAGTGAGGGGTGATGGGCAGGGGTTTCATAACAAAGGTCTCAAAAGAAGCCTAAGGTCGACGACTGGTCACGATTAGATCCAACACAGTGCGCCCCACTATAAGTCATCAATAACAGATAGCTGGGGGTCCGAAAGCCCCACCGATCATTCATTATCAGCAGCCGCCGGCAGAATAGAGTGGGTTGGATGCAGTGGCCGTGCCCAGTACTCCAGCTCAGCATTTATTCACTGATCAGAGGGGGTGACCGGTGATGGACCCCCGCTAATCTGATGACTTATGCGGAGGGTAGGTCATCAATATCTAGAACCAGCACAACCCCTCTACTCACTGGCAGAGAAGATCTGGGTCCTACAATACCAAGCAGCTGTGCCAAAGACCATCACAAGCTCTGGAGGACCCAGCTGGTCCACGCATTACAGTCCATCAATGAAGACCATGTAATACTTCATCTGTCCTGTGGAGGCACTGTAGGGAAATTACAGCAGAACCCCTGCAATCAGATTCTACTCTGAGGACTTAAAGGGTTTTCTAAGATTTTACAACTGGCGCCGCTGCCTTCTCGAATAGCTGATCGGCGGGGTGATGGGTGTAGGACCTCGCCGATCAGCTACTGATGACCTATCCAGAGGACAACAGGTGGAGGATGAAGGGACGACTCTTACATTAGCAATTTCAACCCGCCATCTCTCCTGTGTAAATTCATTCAAAAATAGCTCTGCCAAATCGCCGTCACCGCAGCGCCACTTTCTATTCACAACATTACACGTGAATATATTTCCGCTTGAGGAAAATAAATTGGCCTCTTGAGGGATCGTTCTGAGAAGGATGAATCCATCTTACCGCGTTTCTCTCCCCAAACGAAAGTCAAGAAGGAACTGGAAGATGAATTCTAAAATGGACATTATAATGAAGCGCTGCTCGTTATCAGAGGGAGAGGCGCGTTTAATAGCTCATAACCCCCGCCTGAGTGCAATGGGGGCCCGTCCTCCCGAAACCAGCGCTAAGACTACTTCATTAAACCACAACATAAAACCTGAGCGAATCCTTCTACATCTCAATGCAAGAGGACGGCAACTAGAAGAGGACGTTCAAGTCAGTGACTGCATTAACCTCTGCTCTTCCAGGGCGGCCCATGATACAGACAGTAATGTATGTACACAGCAGAACAGCGAGTGCAGCTCTGGAGTATAATAGAGGATGTAACTCAGGATACGTAATGTATGTACACAGTGACTCTACCAGCAGAATAGCGAGTGCAGCTCTGGAGTATAATAGAGGATGTAACTCAGGATACGTAATGTATGTACACAGTGACTCTACCAGCAGAATAGCGAGTGCAGCTCTGGAGTATAATACAGGATGTAACTCAGGATCAGTACAGGATAAGTAATGTATGTACACAATGACTCCACCAGCAGAATAGTGAGTGCAGCTCTGGAGTATAATACAGGATGTAACTCAGGATCAGTACAGGATAAGTAATGTATGTACACAGTGACTGCACCAGCAGAATAGTGAGTGCAGCTCTGGAGTATAATACAGGATGTAACTCAGGATCAGTACAGGATAAGTAATGTATGTACACAGTGACTGCACCAGCAGAATAGTGAGTGCAGCTCTGGAGTATAATACAGGATGTAACTCAGGATCAGTAATGTATTTACACAGTGACTGTACCAGCAGAATAGCGAGTGCAGCTCTGGAGTATAATACAGGATGTAACTCAGGATCAGTACAGGATAAGTAATCTAGTGTATGTATTTATTACAGTATTATGTAGATTTTCTATACGTTAACTATAACATATTTCCAGTGATGGACATGAGCTTTACAGTAAGTGGGCCCAATAATCACTTGGTCGCACACTGGTGCGGTTCGGAGTTAATAAATCAGTCTTCCCCCTGGAACAGACACCTCCACTCTCTGGGAGGACGGCTCTTCAAACTTTCCCTGTGGTTTTAGATTTTTTTATGATAAATAACATGACGGCATCTACAGGATACGGAGGAGACAATATATTTAAACTGGAAACCTGCCACCGCAGATAGAGCAGCGCTACCGCCTACTGCTGTCAGCGAGCCGGAGGATGAGCCAAGTGTGAAGGTGAGGAACACAACCGGTGATCAGATGACGAATAACAGCCAGAGATGCAGCCTGACAACACCATCTGTTACATAACTGACACCCCCAGGACTGTGAGCCACAGGTCACACTACACAGGCATGTTTCTTCATATCCAGAGGCTGCACAGGTTTCCAGCCACTGTATGCAGGCAGCAAGTATCCATTCATCGACAGCAGCCCTTCTCCACCTGCGCCTCCGTCTCCTGCCCTTCTCCACCTGCACCCCATGCGCCTCCTGCCCTTCTCCACCTGCACCCCATGCGCCTCCTGCCCTTCTCCACCTGCACCCCATGCGCCTCCTGCCCTTCTCCATCTGCACCCCATGCGCCTCCTGCCCTTCTCCATCTGCACCCCATGCGCCTCCTGCCCTTCTCCATCTGCACCCCATGCGCCTCCTGCCCTTCTCCATCTGCACCCCATGCGCCTCCTGCCCTTCTCCATCTGCACCCCATGGCGCCTCCTGCCCTTCTCCATCTGCACCCCATGCGCCTCCTGCCCTTCTCCATCTGCACCCCATGCGCCTCCTGCCCTTCTCCATCTGCACCCCATGCGCCTCCTGCCCTTCTCCACCTGAACCCCATGCGCCTCCTGCCTTTCTCCACCTGCGCCTCCTGCCCTTCTCCCCCTGCGCCTCCTGCCCTTCTCCCCCTTCTCCCCCTGCCCTTCTCCACCTGCACCCCATGCGCCTCCTGCCTTCTCCATCTGCACCCCATGCGCCTCCTGCCCTTCTCCACCTGCACCCCATGCGCCTCCTGCCCTTCTCCACCTGCACCCCATGCGCCTCCTGCCCTTCTCCACCTGCACCCCATGCGCCTCCTGCCCTTCTCCATCTGCACCCCATGCGCCTCCTGCCCTTCTCCATCTGCACCCCATGCGCCTCCTGCCCTTCTCCATCTGCACCCCATGCGCCTCCTGCCCTTCTCCATCTGCACCCCATGAGCCTCCTGCCCTTCTCCATCTGCACCCCATGCGCCTCCTGCCCTTCTCCATCTGCACCCCATGCGCCTCCTGCCTTTCTCCACCTGCACCTCCTGCCCTTCTCCACCTGAACCCCATGCGCCTCCTGCCCTTCTCCACCTGCGCCTCCTGCCCTTCTCCCCCTGCCCTTCTCCCCCTGCGCCTCCTGCCCCCGGATCTGCTGCCATTTACCCCCCAATCTCCAGCCCTTCACCACCCGCGCCCCATCTCCTGATTTTTACTCCATTACCGCCTTTTATCTGTTGGAGCCCCCAGCACATCACCCGTCGTCTGTCCCCCCCCCAGCACGTCACCCGTCGCCTGTCCCCCCCCCCAGCACGTCACCCGTCGCCTGTCCCCCCTCCAGCACGTCACCCGTCGCCTGTCCCCCCTCCAGCACGTCACCTGTCTGTCCCCCCCAGCACGTCACCTGTCTGTCCCCCCCAGCACGTCACCTGTCTGTCCCCCCCAGCACGTCACCTGTCTGTCCCCCCCAGCACGTCACCTGTCTGTCCCCCCCAGCACGTCACCTGTCTGTCCCCCCCAGCACGTCACCTGTCTGTCCCCCCCAGCACGTCACCTGTCTGTCCCCCCCAGCACGTCACCTGTCTGTCCCCCCCAGCACGTCACCTGTCTGTCCCCCCCAGCACGTCACCTGTCTGTCCCCCCAGCACGTCACCTGTCTGTCCCCCCCAGCACGTCACCTGTCTGTCCCCCAAGTAGGTCACCTGTCCTCCATGCTGCCTCTGCAGCCACTTTCCACATAGCCAGTCTCCACACTAGTTGCCTCAGACCTGAACCGCTGAAGAGGAAAGCAACAGGCTGCAGCCTAAACCTACCTCACTCCTCACCCGTCCTGTGCAATTACCCAATGTCCCCTCACACATCACACTGACGTCACACTCACACTGACAGCGGCCTCCAGTGACGAACTCCCACCAACCAGCGGCTACGTCAGGAGTCAGCCAAATGACGTCATTCAAACTTCGCGCGCCGCAGACGGAAGTGACGACAAGAAGGAGGCGGGGCATGCGAGCTGAATGGTACCTGTCACTCTCCGGCAGCAGTAGTAAAACTACAGCTCCCAGCAGGCCACATGGGAGAGGGAGGGGCTTCGGCAAGATGTCACAGCTGGGAGTTGTAGTTTCTCATAGTTCGAGAGCCAGAGGATGCATAATGGTGCATAGATAGATTCTTATGGCTCTATATTGTGCCATTCCTCTATTACTCCTGCTAGAAGTTATGAATGAATTACTAGCAGATTGCAGTGAAGGTCCAGATGGGTGTTACCAGCTGGGGGGCGTCCCTGCCAAGGTCTAATACTATCCAATCATTGCTGCCTGTCAGGCTGTGCAGGGACACGCCCAAAACTGGTAACATCCATCAGGACCTTTATTGCAAACTGCAGCAAATTCATTCATAGCTTCCTAGTAGGAATAATCAAGAAATGGCACAACACAGAGTCATAAGAAATGTTATCACCCGGGGAATGCACTTAGTTACTGATACAGACGTGTCAGGAGAGGGGACGGGTCCTGTTTAATAGGATTTCTCATTATCGGACCGTGAGGTGCGGATTTTTACCGCTCGGCGCTGGATGTCTCGCGCAGACGCTGAGTAAACATATGCAAAACCTGAACAAAAATCTCAGGAGTTGCAGTTTTTGCATTTTTTTGTTCAGTCCAGTTTCTGCAGTCCATGCAAATTACGAATGGCTGGAAACACAAGGCGGTAAAGCGGCGCTTACTGTATAAAACCGCCACACGCTCGGCTTTGTAAATTTATTCTGTTAAATCTTTATATAGTTATATATGGCCACCACTTCCGCTTTTGTCACGCAGCCTTCTTAGCATCCTGAATGGCAGCCATGTTTATTTGTGCAGTGATGCATCAGCTGATTCCATATTATTACCTGTCGTGAGGAGGACCTCCAGGGTCGGGGGCGATGTTACAGGCCTCCCAACCGCAAGAGCCTTATCCCGGGGTCTCTCTCCTCTTACTCTACCTCTTCCCCGGAGCTGACACACGGGCCAGGGCGCTCCTCTGTGACCTGACGGCACTAACCCGTCTCCCACAGACCCAGCTCATACCCATATTTTCACCCAGGCAGCCCCCCTGATGTTAGCACTTCCGCCCGGCAGTGTGTTTGGTGACATCACTGGCTCCGATGGGCGTGCTTTAGGGCAGCGGTAAAGGCCCCCCATCAGTGCCGGTGACGTCAACAGGCTTTCTGGCAGCCCCATGGAGAACGGGTACGTCACCGGAACTCCTGAAAATGCCTTTGCCCTGCGCGATTTAACATGAACTGCTCCAATGCTCAAGTCAGGGGGGCTGCCAGGGTGAAAATGGGGATATGTCCGGGTTCAGCCGTTTTGTCCCTATGACACTGGCTGACCTGTTACATGCGCACTTGGCAGCTGAAGACATCTGTGTTGGTCCCATGTTCATATGTGTCCGCATTGCTGAGAAAAATTATGTTTTAATATATGCAAATTAGCCTCTAGGAGCAACAGGGGCGTTACCATTACACCACGGGCTCTGCTCTCTCTGCATCTGCCACGCCCTCTGCACTTTGATTGACAGGGCCAGGCGTAATGACATTTTCACTGCTTGGTCCTGTCAATCAAGGTGGCGAGGGCTCAGCAGCTGCAGAGAGACCAGAGCCTCTAGGTGTAACAGTAATGCCCCCGTTGCTCCTAATAACTAATTTGCATAAATTAAAACCTCATTTTTCTCAGCAATGTGGGCACATATGAACATGGGACCAACACAGATGCCTTCAGCTGCCGAGAACACATATAACAGGTCAGCCAGTGTCATGGGTGCAAATCTGCTGACAGATGCCCTTTAAAGTATGGGCCTATAGAATTCCTTGAGCAAAGTCTCTCTTTGTCTCGGGGCCCTGTTAACTCCATAGGGGCCCACCGCCAGGCCTTGGTATTCACAACAGTCTCCTGTTTCCATCATCCCCTCAAGCTTCATGTCCTCACTCGTGTAGATGAAACTCTGGCATACCATGTGGCTTCAGCCACAGACTTACTTCCCAGAAGGGTCTCTATAGATATCATCTACAATAGTGACCTCTAGTGGCAGCGGATAATAGTACAGCACTAATACTTACACATTGAACTAAATTCACACAGGGTGGGTAGGCACCATATAGACTTTTACAGAAGGGGGTAGTATGCGGTTTACCCCTTCTCAAAAGCATTCTTTGTAGACTACTTAGGGGAAAGCAGGGACTGGGACTATGCCTTTCTATGATGCTTGGGTGACTCTGTGACTAAATGATATCTCAGTAGCTGTTGGTACAGGCATCTTGTGCCCAGCTACAAGAAGAAGAAGAAGAGGTCAGGAGCACAGATGGCTGACATTGGAAGAGAATAGAACAAGACAAGTTCTTGGCTCGGCTTTGATTTCGGAGACGTTACGGACTGTAATATAAAGACATTTAAATGTAAAACCTTCATAGGAAGAGATTCCGTGCGTGTGGCTTTGATGGCAGCTTCCTAGGAAAGAATTGCAGGGCCTTGTGGCTTGTACTCTTTGATTATATCAGGCTTTGACGAGAGAGGACACGATGGGGAGACCTTCTGCGTCGAGCTGCTATCGGTCTATAAGATTATAAGACTTAACCCCGAAACGACCGGCCTTGTAATGTTTCTCACCATGCCGATCAATGAAGATATCTACCTCCATGACTGTAATGTTTCATCAGCACTGACAACGGAAAATGGTCTATACCAGGGATGCTCAACCTGCGGCCCTCCAGCTGCTGCAAAATCTCCCAGCATGCCTGGACAGCCTACATCTATTAGGTCGACAGGCATGCTCAACCTGCGGCCCTCCAGCTGCTGCAAAATCTCCCAGCATGCCTGGACAGCCTACATCTATTAGGGCAGGCATGCTCAACCTGCGGCCCTCCAGCTGTTGCAAAACTACAACTTCCAGCATGCCCCAACAGCCTACAGCAAGGCATTGTGGGAGTTGTAGTTTTACAACAGCTGGGGGGCCGCAGGTTGAGCATGCCTGTATTAGGGCATGCTGGGAGTTGTAGTTTTGCAACAGCTGGAGGCCCGCCGGTTGAGCATTCCTGGTCTATACCGATTACGCCCTGTGCAACAGATTTTTCATTGGGTGGGATCGATCGTTTTAGGCATTTTTAAGGAGCGGTCATACTGTTACTGGGGTTCTCCTATTAGGACATATGGACATCACAGAGGGGCTCCCTGGCTTGTGAACCCCCTGTCCGTTGGCAAAGCGGAGAGCCACTGGTAATCGCAGCTCCTGTGGCCCTTTTATTTTCTCGGATGCCCCTGTATTTGCAGGTAATTGTGAGGAAGTCCAAGGGGGTGGAGTAAATTAAAAACGGGCTGCCCAATACAGATGGGACAGTGGCGCTCGGCAGGCGCTGCTACCTATTTATTGTAGCAGTGGCTGTGCCCCATACTGCAGCTCAGTCCCATTCACTTGAGTAGGACTAAGCTGCAGTACCAGGCAAAGCCACTACAAAATGTGTGGCACTGTGTCTGGAAAACAACAGTATGGCAGTAGCGCCCCCTTGAGCACCACAGCCCCTTCAATCAGCGGATCATTGGGATGGTCAGGAGTTGGATCTCCCACCAATCCAATATTTATGACTTATCCTAAGGATGGGAAAAGCCCTTCTATTATCATTACTTCCAATGAGGCAGTTGCATCAGGCGACACAACCCATGCTGTATAGTATTGGGGAGCACAGCAGGCACAGTATTGGGGGGGGGGGGGCAGGATGGGGTGTTCAGAAGGTGGGAGGATGATGGGAAACTAAGATGTATGTGTGTCAAACTCTGCAGAGAGAAAAGATGGCTGAAAGAAGTCATCATGGTGGTCTGGTGTGAATGGAGAAGATAAGGAAAGAGAACATCTACATCACAGGAGACGTCACTGGATGTAAGAGGTGTGGGGCTGTATTACCCTGTATGTTCTGTACAGCTGTATGTAATGGTTTCCAAGTATGTCTTTAACAGGAGGGAAGGGGTTAGGTTGAGAATTTGGCATGGGGCGGGGGGGCGCCGTTTCAATTTTTGCCTCAGTCAGCATAAAGGCTAGGAGCACCCCACCACCATATTTCTTATTGCTATCCAGTACACAATACTTCTCCTGAGATCATAGCCGCTAAAGCCGAAGTGTCTCTGCAGCAGCAAATGTGCAAAGCTGACAAGCTGCAATTTAAATATAGATGGCGAGAAGAGCGCTCAGAAGAAGGTGATAACAAGCTCCTCATAATGCTCAACACGAGAATGCCAAAGAAAGTCTTCACATGACAGCAATTTGTTTCCTCCTTTGCTTGTCAGAACCTCAAAAACACAACCGTTTATTCCACGTCGACAAGTTATATCCTCACCATGCATCCGAAGGGCTGCGAGACAAAGGAAAAAATACAGTTTGACGCGGAATGCGTCTGTGAACGCAGGATACTGAAGGACTGTTCGCTGGTAACATTTTTAAAAGAGAAAAACACGTCAATAATATGTGTAATGTCCTAAAACAGGTTCCATCTTGTAGAAAAAAAACTAAAACAAGCAAACAAAAAGTTAAGACTGGACTTAAAAGGTTTTTCCAGAATCCAAGTCCACCATGGTTACATACTGTAGTACACACCCGTAAAGAAAGTTTGAGCTCCTGGGAACACAGTCCTACGGCGCTCTTCTTCTGAAAATCCAGCTTCTGCCAACGTTCCATCCTTTACCAGGTTTCAGGCCTCATCTGCGCATGCACCAGGGAGAGGAATAGTTTTGGCTCTGCCCACAGCAGAAGTGAACTCCCGTCCATAGCCGGAAACCTGGTAAAGGACGGAACATTGGCAGAAGCTGGATTTTCAGAAGAAGAGCGTCATCGGACCAGGTTCCCAAAAGGCTGATCTACACAACTTTGGAACAGCAGGTATATTACAGACTTTCTGTGTTCTATGTAATTAAGGTGGCTTTGTGGGGCCCACTGGGTCTTAAAAATTGGCTATTTTAGAACAGGGTTTTCATCTATCCATCAAAAACAGTATATATAAGGTGGTGCGCACCCCGTGTTTGAAGCATGTGTCAAACAATGCTCCAAATGCGTATGCCAAATGAGTTAATAGAATCCAATGGGGCCACAAAAGTTTCCTTCTAGCACCTGCCGATCCTGTATACATTTTGAACACTTTCCTATACAGTTGCCTATTACAAAAATAGCACAACCCATGGTATACTGTGCATTTTTATATTTTCTGGATTATTTTTACAGTACATGGTCTATAGAAAATGCATGTAACTGTGCGGTATACAGTTACATATGTCGCACACACCTCAGGTGATTTTGTCAAATTTAAAGCCAAAGTGTAATACATACAAAGCTCTTCAAAAAGGAGTCTGTCAGCAGTTCTGACCATGCTAAACTGCTGACAGCACTAGGTAAGGACTGGGGAGAGCAGGACATACATAATGCTTTTATTATCAGGAGTAGTATTAATATGAACTTTTATTCTGATGGATTTTGCTCCAGTAAGTGCCCTGGAGGTGGAGTTTTACTGTGAAGTACAGTTTCCATTGAGCTACTATACACTATACTCTTCCCTCTTCTCTAAATGACATTTGTAGTGGTCTTCTATGTGGATGCTACACCTATCACTAAGAGCAGAGGGAGGGGATGTGAATAAGCTGGGGCAAGCCTAGCACTGGACTACTTCTTCTGTTCCCAACATGAAAACAAGGGCATTTCTGGCAGCCACCACTAGGAAGAGCACAGTGAAAATAGATTTTCACAGCTGCTCTGAGCTCCCCCTAGTGGTGGCTACAGGCAGCTAGTTTTATCATGTATCCATGTACTGAAGGGAAGCAGGAGAGATAGATCTCTGTGGGGGATATTTATCAACATAATTATGCTGGTTGTCTGGAGCAGAGGCAGAACTACTGCTGTAGCAGCCATAGCAGCTTCTATGGGGCATGGATTATTTTCAGTAGCTGAGACCATAGCCAGCTGAAGACGGAATATTTTCCCTATCTCAGGCTGTATAGCAGCTAGAGATATGAGCCAGGATTGCAGTGGTAGCCAAAATACAGCCAGCAACAGAGACTTTAGAAACTAAGTTGGGAGTGAGATCTACAAGTAATACTTGCAGATATAATTCACAATAAAAAAAATTACCATAGCTAGCTAAAGAGGGACCTGTTTTAACATGCTCTATCTCAGGCTGTATAGAAGTTAGAGACATGATCCAGGACTGTGGTGCTAGCCATAATACAGCCACATATAAAGTCTTTTGAACTGAGTCAGGAATGAGATCTGCAAGTAATACCTAAAAATCTAATTCACAATTAATAAATAAAAATATTGCCACAGCCAGCTGAAGGGGAGCTGTTTTAACTGGCTCAATCTCAGGTTGTATAGCAGCTAGAGATATGAGCCAGGATTGCATTGCTAGCCAAAATATAGCCAATTATAAAGCCTTTAGAGTCAAGAGAGAGATATACATGTAAGGGTACTTTCACACTTGCGGCAGAGGATTCCGGCCGGAACTACCTGCTGGCAAAACGTATGCAAACTGATGGCATTTGTCTCTCCGGTGTCATCCGGAAAAACAGATCCGGTATAAAAAAAAATTGAATTTTTTTTGCCGGAACACTTAATGACGGATCGGGCACTAATACATTTCAATGTAAATTAATGCCAGATCCGGCATTCCGGCAAGTGTTCAGTCTTTTTGTCCGGAGAGAAAACTGTAGCATGCTGCGGTATTTTCTCCGTCCTGAAATGGCGAAAAGACTGAACTGAAGACATCCTGATGCATCCTGAACGGATTGCTCTCCATTCAGAATGCATGGGGATAAAACTGATCAGTTATTTTCCGGTATAGAGCCCCTAGGACGGAACTCAATGCTGGAAAAGAATAACGCTAGTGTGAAAGTACCCTAATACCTGAAGATGTAATTAACAATACCATAGCCGGCTGAAGGGGAGCTGTTTTTACCTGCCCTATCTCAGGCTGTATAGCAGCTAGCCACAACACAGCTGCAGATAGAGTCAGGAGGGTCAGGATTGAGATCTGCAAGTAACACCTGGAGATTTAAAGGGTTTGTCTCTATTCAGCAAATGGTATTTATCGTGTAGACCAAATTAATACAATGTGATTATCCATATTGCCCCCTTTGCTGGCTGGATACATTTTTACATCATATTATACACTGCTCGTATCCCTAGTTACGACCAACTTGAAATCCAGCAGCGGTGGTCGTGCTTCCACACTAAAGAAAAAAGTACTGGACTATGCGCACTCCGTGGTCCCAGCCACCAGAGAGGCTGGCACCTTTTCTTATATTGTGCAGGCACGGCCACCGCTGCTGGTTTACAGGGTGGTTGTAACCATGGAAACAAACAGTTTATAATGTGATGGAAAAATGAATCCAGCCAGCAAAGGAGGCAATATGAACTATCACAATACATTAGCTGTCGTCCTTAGGTTCAGTTTCCCTTTAAAAGTTGTTGTTTGGTGTCTTCAAAGCTGTCCAAATGCAACATATCAAGTCCAGACAGATTTCGGGTTAAGCCTATGATTTTTAGTTAATGAAAAGCCTGATCTTGCCTTCGAATTACCCAGGTCTGGAGTAAAGAATGAAGAGCGAGCAGTGACATTCTGCATTGTAATGGCGACATCTCCGTGTGCGGAGCAAGACCTTGCTGACATTTTAATCAAGTCCAGTGTATATCCTCTAGTACATGCGGCAGCACAGAGAAGGTCCTGGCTTGGCCTGACCCCGGTGGCTGAACAGCAGATGCCCCTGAACTGGTATCTTTGTAATTATTTTGATGGCTTGTCAATCAGGAAAGTCGTGAAATAAAACATGACTGGTTGGAACTCTCCCAGGAAGCAAAGCCGTCAGTCATTCCTCAGATTCATAAAGCTGCTTGATATATGGCTGAATCCCATGGTTCAGGAAAGCTTATGTATTATTGTTATGTGGGATCAACGCAGCAAAGGATACAATAAAAACTCTTCCCTGGCCGGTCATTTGAATATTTGCAAATAATATAATACAATATGACCTTATAATATAATCCAGTACAGCAATGCAGTGCAACAATGTAACATAATTTGACACAATACAATTATACAGTATAAAGGTCTCTTTACACGGGACGATGTACAAGCAGATTGTCAGGAAGGAAGCGTTCCTTCCCGACAATCTGCTGATCGCTAGCGGAGGAAACTGCTCCACAGATCTCCTCCACAGTATGGGGAGGAGTGATCACTAAAGCCATCGCTCTTCCCCATACAGACTGGTTGTTTCCCGGCAGCAGATCGTGTTTACACAGCACAATCTGCCATCGGGAAACGAGGATTTTTGTGCTGCACTAACGATCCAATTACCCGATGAACGAGCGTTTCGCCTATTCATCGGGTTATGGGCGGTGCATTTACACCTCCGGATCATCGCTAGCGAGCACTAGCAATGATCTTTTCAATTCTCGGCCCTGAACACAAGAGTGATACAATCTAAAACAATAATACAATTTAAAACAATAATACCAAACAACAATTCAATAGAACACAATATTACAATCTAACACAATACAATAAGATACAATAAAAGAATGCAATTCTGCAAAACAATCAAATACAATACAGTACACTTATACAGTACAATACAACAATACAGTTGATTAGGTTATGTAAAACAGAATTGAAACATAAAGTTAAAGTTGCCCTTATACTTTCAGTAGTTGTCGGACGAATGCTCATTTGACCAAAAACTATACCTCCCACGTCCCCCATACACGTTGAGTGCTGGTGTCAGCAGAATTTGCACATGTTCTTAGTGAGGAGAATATGCCGCTGTCATGCTCCTCTACCGAAAACGTATCTCTCATGAGAGCAAAGGATGGGGCATGTTGAAATTATACATGCTCAATCCTTCTTTACCCCCCCCCCCCCCAACAGGGGAGTCGGCACAGCCCCATACACGTAAGATGGTTGTTCAGTCTAGCGTTTGGCCAACTATGCTCTAATGGGTATAGGCACATTAAAAGGGTGATGCCATAATTAATGTAAAAAATATTGGATTACACTTACCGGTAATCGGTTTTCTTTGAGCCTATGACAGCACCCCTGGAGAGTCCGCCTCCACCCCCTCAGGACAGGAAACAGGAACCAGAACCGCCTTTTAAAGGAAGGATCTTCCCCTCTATCTCCAGTCCTTTTCTCAAGAACTAAGAAACATAACATCTTAACAACCTATATCTCATTTTTTTATATATATATATATATATATATATATATATATACGTATATATATATATATATATATATACATCTATGCATCCATATATATACTTATTACGTATACCTATATACAATTTTTACATAGGGTTGGGAATTAACCGGGTGCAGTCATAGGCTCAAAGTAAACCGATTACCAATATTTCTTTCTCGCCTATGACAACACCCCTGGAGAATAGGCAAGAATTTGTCTATGATGGGACCTCAGCCTGAAGTACCTTACGACCAAAGGTAAGACCTTCATTAGAAGGTAACTGTAGTCTATAGTGCCTAAAAAAAAGTATGTGGAGAGCTCCAGGTAGCTGCCTTACAAATTTGCTCTATAGAGGCAGAAGCTCTCTCTGCCCAAGACATGGAAACTGATCTCGTAGAGTGGGCCCCAAACCCCGAGGGCGGAAGAACTCCCTTAGAAGAGTAGGCTAAGGAAATGGCCTATCTAATCCACCTAGCAGTAGTGTGAGAAGAGGCTACAGATCCCTTTCCTGCTCCCTGAAACAAAACCAGCAGACGTGAAGATCTCCAAGGCTGTGTCACGGATGGTGTTACAGAAAACTAGAAGACACAAATGAAGATCCGACTGACTTGATCCAAAACTAAGGAACAAAAGGGTAAGCCCAGTAACAGCCCTAGCTCTCTCCCTTACTGCTCAGCCTATGCAAAAATCTCAATGGTAGAAAATTGCATACCCTCGTTCCTCGACTGTATGACACCTGAACACCCTATAATAGTAAGGGGACACGACCACTGGCTCCCTACACTTAATACGGAGGGAGTCAGGGTCACCTAGGATCAAGCCCACAGGAAAACAGAAATAAAGAAACAGACTTATCTTGTGGATGCAGCAGTAACAGCTTCTAGCATCAGCACACTCCAGGAAGTTGTAAAAACCACAAGGTGAGGCAGTATGGGGAGGAGATATATAGGGAGGCAATCACTGCTAATAGATGACAGCTGGGAGAGGGAGGAGAGATGTCAAAACGAAAGCAAAACAAAAGAAGATCATGCAGGAGGTACTGAAGAGCGTCTATCAGAACTTCTCAAAGATCTGGTGGTGACAGGCTGGGTGCCCTGCAGATATTGCAAAATACATCTCCTAACATCTAGACAGTGGTACTCTGATTCCTTTTTATTTTTAGGGCAAGCACAGAAGGAAGGTAACACTATTTTCTGAGAACGATGAAAACGTGAGGAGACTTTTTGTAAAAAAGAAGGATCAGGAGAAATTACAACCCGATCCTCCAGAATCATCAAATAGGGAGGGTCAATCGAGAGCTCAGAAATCCCACTAACTCTTCTAGCCGAAGTAATGGCCAGAAGGAAAGCAAGCTTAGGGTCCATTCACACGTCCGTAGTGTATTGCGGATCCGCAATACACCCAGCTGGCACCCCCATAGAACTGCCTAAGAATAGGACATGTTCTATTATTTTCGAGAGCCGTGGACCAAAAGATCGGGAGAGCGCTCCGGAAATACAGATGCGGACAGCACACTGTGTGCTGTCCGCATGCATTCCTGCCCCATAGAGAATTAATGGGTCCGCACCCATTCCGCAAATTCCATTCTGCGGACGTGTTAATGGACCCTAGGGGAGAGCAACTTTGGGAGATTTTATCAATAGGCTCAAAGGGGTCTGAAGTGAGAGAGGATATTACCCGATTTAAATCCCAGGGAGGAATTTTACTTTTACAGACCGGGGATGACTTGGATACTGCGGTTATAAACCTCTTAACCCAAGTATGCTCCGCTAATTTAAACTCAAATAGGGTGCTTATGGCAGAAACCTGGACCTTCAAAGTACTGGGCCTAAGTTTTTTGTTCCATCCCTCTTGTAGGAAATCTAAAACAAGCGGGGTGTCAGGAGCTTCCAGCACGTCCACAGTTTTTTTGGCGAATCTGAAAAAGGTCCTTCAAATTCTAAGGTAGATCTCAGAGGTGACCTTCTTCCGACTGGCCAACAGAGTGTTTACCACATCCTCAGAGAGACCTCTTTTCTTTAAAATCTCCCGCTCAAAAACCAGGCAGTCAGGTGTAGATTCTTCACATCTGGGTGAAAAACTGGTCCCTGGGACAAAAGCTAATGTGATTCTGGAAGCACCCACGGTGTTGCTATCAACATTTTGCGGAGCCAGGAAAACCGTACTCTTCTTGGCCAAAAGGGAGCTATAACTATTACTGTGGCTTCCTCCTCTCTGATCTTTTTGAGGACCCTGGGTAAGGAGCCTGAAGGGTCTGATTGGGTGTCTAAAGGGTCTGATTGGGGGTCTGAAGGGTCTGATTGGGGGTCTGAAGGGTCTGTTTGGGGGTCTGATTAGGGGTCTGAAGGGTCTGATTGGGGATTTGATTAGGGGTCTGAAGGGTCTGATTGGGGGTCTGGAGGGTCTGACTGGGGGTCTAGAGAAGTCTAATGGGGGTCTGGAGGTCTAATAGGGGTCCGATTGGGGGTCCTCAGGTCTAATGGGAGTCTGAATGGGTGTCTGGAAGTCTAATTGGGGTCTGATTGGGGGTCTAGAGGTCAAATAGGGGTCAGAAATGGGAGTTTGGAGGTCAAATAGGGGTCTGGAGGTCTGGTATGAAGTCTAATGGGGGTCTGGAGGTCTAATGAGGGTCTTATATGGGGGTCTGGAGGTCTAATGGGGGTCTTATCTGAGGTCTGATATTGGGGCGGGGTCTGACATTGAGGTCTAATGGGGGTCTGATATGGGGTCTGACAGAGGTCTAAAGGGGGTCTGGTCTGAGATAGGGGGGTCTCATCTGGGGTTTGATAAGGGGGTCTGATCTAAAAGGTAAGGGGGTACTTTTTGTACTGGCACACTATCTGTGTGGTACCAGTATTTTCAGGGGGACTGTTTCTACAGTACAGTATAGTATTGGGGGGAGGGCAGAATGTGGTGTTGAAAAGGTGAGGAGGATGATGGAAAAGTAGGAAAGTAAGATATCTGTTTGTTAAACTCTGCAGAGACAAGACGCAGCTGAAAAAAGTCCCCATGGCGGTCTGGTCTGAAGGAGAAGATGAGGAAAGAGAACATCTACATCAGAGGAGACATCACTGGATGGAAGAGGTACATATGTGGGGCTGTATTACCCTGTATGTTCTGTAGCACTGTATGTAATGTTTTCCAAGTATGTCTTTAAAGGGGTTGTCCACTTTATTTTTCGTACTTGTGCTGCCTTCTCTGCTCTGTTTACCTGCTCACCACTACAATTGCTGCGATGAGCAGGTGAACAGAGCAGAGAAAGCAGCTCTCATATCAGCACTGCTCTCTCTTCAAACAGCTGATCTCCCGGCACTTCTTCCAGTCTGATATTAATGACCTATCTTTAGGATAGGTCGTCAGCAACATCCCTTTAACAGTAGGACTGGAGGGAATGGGTTAGGTTGAGAATTTGGCATGGGGGGGGGGGGTGCTTACATTTTTGCCTCAGGCACCAGAAAGGTTAGGTGCACCCCTTCCCCTTGCCATAAAGCACTGAGGGAAGGTGGTGGTGGGTGGCCCAAGCTGAACTCCTGCACCAGGGCCCATGAGCCTTTAGCTATGCCCCTGGGTAGGAGGCACTTCTGGGAACTGGAGTAAAAAATTATTCCTAGGAAACTGCATCTCTGGCTTGGGCATAAACTGGATTTTTCTAGGTTTTTCTCCCTTCCCAGCTTCTCAAGAACCTCCCTGAACCAGGCAATCTGACCCTGAAGAATCTGACCGGACTGGGCCACCAGCAGAAAATCATCCAGGTATGGTATAATGATGATCTCCTTCTCCCTGACGTAGGCCATTATCTTCGAAATAATCTTTGTGAAAACCCTCGGAGCTTGAGCGAGGCCGAAGGGTAACGTCTGGAATTGAAGATGCAGAATCTCTTTCTCTAACTGGACTGCTACCCTCAGAAACCTCTGGTGGCTGGGATGAATGGGGACATGATAATACGCATCCCTCAGGTCTACTGTGGCCTGGAACCTAAAGCAATCCTGGAACAGATTGTACACTGCAGACCTGATGGACTCCATACGAAATCTCTCGTACTGCAGGAATTGGTTCAAACACTTAAGTTTATTATAGTCCAAAACGAGTCATTTTGTTTTTTGACCAGAAAAAGAGTTGAATAAAACCCCTCTGTCAATTCCTGCTCTGGGACTTTTCCCAACATCCTTTTTTCTATCAGGGAAAAAACCTCTGAGATGATGGCAGTCTGTCTTGCGGGATCTGTACGGCAATCTGTAATTACAAATCTCCCTACTGGGAGACTCTGAAAATTTAGCTTTAGGCCTTCCCCTATCGCAGAATGTATCCAGGGGCTGTTGGAGATCTTCTGCCACTGAGGAGCAAAAAGAGACGGACAACCCCCAACAGGCGCTCTGGCATCATTGGGACAGCTTTTTTGAGGCATCTGACCCGGAAAAAAGAAATCCTTTACTCTTCCTGCCCGGACCTGAAAACTGTTTTGCTCTTTCTTTTCCTTTAAAGACTCCTTTATTAAATCTAGGACGGAAAGACCTTTTAGGTGCCTGACTAACGGAGGGAATGTCCTTCTTTTTGTCTGAGGCCTTTTCTAGTAAATCACCAAGTACAGTCCCAAACAAAAATTCTCATTGACAAAGCATAGCACAAAGTTTTGCCTTGGAACCAGCATCCACATTCTAGCCTTTTAATTAAATAGCCCGCCGGGTAGAGTTGGATAAGGCGGAAGCCCTAGCGGAAAATTTCAAGGTATTCGCAGAGGCGTCAGCTAAGAAATACAAGGCATTGTTTATAGTGGGGAAGGAGGAAAGTAACTGCTCCCTAGGGGTACCCCCATTAATGTGATCCTCTAGCTCTCCCATCCAAACTTTTAGGGACCTGGCCACAGACGTAGCGGCAATAGCAATTTGAAAAGCCGTCGCAGAGGCCTCCCAATTCTTTTTTAAATAAACCTCTGCCCTCTTGTCCATTGGGTCCTTGAGCGAACCCATATCATCAAAGGGGAGAGCGGTTTTTCTGGACATTTTGCTACCGGGGCATCAAGTTTTGTGGCCCTATCCCAAGGAGCAGACAATCCCTCATCAAACAGATACTTCCACTTCACCGAAGAAGCCATTCTCTGGCAATTAGCTCCTGAATGTTCCTATGTACATCAAACACTTTTCTCTTTTTGGGGCCTAAACCCTCAAACATAGTCCTGGATAGAATGCTGTGGCTTCTGCTCCTCCAACCCCATAGTAGCTCTAACTGCTTTTATTAAGGAGTTGGTATTCTCCACATGAAATAATGGTCTCCCTGTGACCTCGTCGTCAGAAGACTCTTGAGATGACCCCCATTCTCCTTCTTTCTCCAAACTGGAAAGTATATCACTGTCACCGGAGGGTGAGTCCTTAGTAGCGGCAGCAGATGAAGTACTGGGACGGTGCTTTATCAAACCGCTAACCGACTCTCTGACCTCTTCACGTATCATCTGTTTAATGCTGCCCATAAAAGACGGGGCTTCGTCCTCCATTAACTTGCTGATACACCCTTGACATAGGGGCTTTGCCCAGGCAGAAGGAAGCCTCTTCTTACACACACCACATCCCTTCTCTTTTACTCTGGAGGTCTTCTAGAAGACTCCTTTGAAACCTAAGCAACAAGAAATGACCCCATGAGCACATAAGATAGAAATTTCATGGTGGGGCATAACCCCTCTTACCCCACCCCGGCTGCCGATGTATAATTGGTGGTCTCAGTTGGTTAACGCGCTGAGCCTGCTCCATGTTTCATACGGCACACACCAGCCTCATGGAGGAACTGCCTCGTTTGTTTCACCCAGCATGGCAGTGAGGCGGCTGGGCTTTTCTCCTCTGCGCACGCTAGCCGGCATCCCTCCCCTTTCGGTCCGCAGCGTCAGCTTCCTCCCACCGCCGCAACCCAGAAGAAGCAATTTCATTGCGCGGGCCAGCGGCCGAACATGCAAATTCTCAGGAGCCCCAGAAGGATAAACCCTCTCAGGAACGGGAAGGAGGACGGAAGGGGTAAGGATAGAGAAGGGAGCCCAGACTTCTGCAGCTGCTCCCGGAGGAGCACAGGGTAACCCTCCACACACTATTTACAATACCCGGGCCCCCGCAGTTCTAATGCTAATCTTCTATCGGCGGATCTGATTCCCTCCTGCCCCTTAGGACAGTAAACAGAACTGGAGATAGAGGGGATGATCCCTCCTTTAAAAAGAGGTTCTGCTTCCTGTCCTGAGGAGGAGGAGGCGGTCTCTCCAGGGGTGCTGTCATAGGTGAGAAAGAAATGTAAATCGGACATCATATAGTACATGACTATCTCTTTCTAACAAACCTTAAACCAGCCCTGTACCTCACATGGGTCCAGAGATCTCCCCAGTCATTGCTCCAATTGTTCTGCTAGATTTTTTTCCGACTAGCAGCCCATGGGGCATGTCCTGTCCTTTCTGCTGCAGCACTCTTCCTATCACAGCGGGCTAGACCTTTCTGCCCCAATTCTCTCCATACCACAGCTTTCTCATGGGACATGTCCTTTCTGTTGCGCCACTCTTCCTATCATAGCTTCCTATCACAGGGGGTGTGTCCTTTATGATGCAGCTCTCTCCCTATTACATCTTGGGGACATGTTCTTTATGTTGTAGCTCTCGCCCAATCACAACTCAGGGGTGTGTTCTTTCTGCTGCAGCTCTCTCCCTGTAACTGTCACAGCTTCTAATAATAGATACAGATGGTGGTAGTTGAAGGACAGAACTGAGCATGTGCGACCATCTCAGCGATGTTACAGAGATGGACAGAGAAATAAGGAAAAAAAAAAAACAGCTATTTAATTACATGTAATTACAAAAGTATCCAGATGCTGGTTTGAGAATTGAAGAATATTTTTTGTGAAACAACCCCTTTAAAGGTGGCCATATACATTAGACTAATGTGGGCCAAACTCATAAATTTCAGGGGGACAACAAATCATCTATTGTATTAGGTGCTTGGCCAACATTAGTCAGGGGAAAAAAAATTGATGATTTGTTTAAAGGCGTTGGCCGATCTGGGACATTGATGGTGTATCGCTAGGATATCAGATAGATTTAGGTCACACCTCTGGGATCTGCTCATATCTCAAGAACGAGGCGCCCTGAAGTGAACAGAGAGTAGCCGTGCATGCGCAGTCGCCCTGCATTCACCCCTATGGTAGCTCTGAAAATAGCTGAGCACCGGCTTCGCTATTTCCAGCAGTCTATTAGCGTTGAATGAAGAGGTGGCCGCGCGTCTGAACACAGCAGACCACGTTTGCTCGGCTACTTTCAGAACTCCCATCATGACCCATGGACAGCATGCCGCGCCTATGCTATGCTCTCTCCTTCACTTCCGGGGGCACCGTTCTAGAGATAGGAGCGAGTCCCATAGGTGCGACCCGCACCTTTCTGGCATATCCTAGTGATATGCCATAAATCTCCCAGATAGGCCAACCCTTTGACTTTCTTTTTTAAATTCTTTTTGATTATAATAAATCCACAATATGTAATTCACTTTCTTGAAATTAAAACTTTCCACCAATATTTACATTAAACTATGAGTTGTTTCGGCCTGACTGTAATGGGATGGCTTCTCAGCTGTGATTTGTGCGTCATAGACATCTGATGGAGGAATCATTTTGCAGCTGCACAAACAGGCCTCCGTGGACCCTACATCATGCTGTGTATTACATACATGAGGGGGCACCCAATAAGATGGGCCCCCATTTAGCATGTGCCATTTATAATACCGGTGTCTAATTATATGTTACTCAGCCTCTGAGTGTGAGTGCTAGCCAGGGGTGCACCTAGCCTTTCTGCTACCTGAGGCGAAGACTGAAATGGCGCCCCCACCCCATGACAATTTCTTAAACTAACCCCTTCCCTCCAGCCCTACAGAGCTACAAAACATACAGGATAATACAGCGCCACATACTGTGCTTCCCAATACTATACCGCAGAAACAGATAATCCCCTCTTGCCCCTACCTGGTGCTGCCTGAGGCAATCGCCTCACCTCGCCTCATTGTTGGTGCATCCCTGCTTCTAGCTCTGCATCTACCCGCTATCTAAGCTTTATATAGCGCAACATATTCCATAGGGCAGTACACATGTGGTGTCCCACTAGGTAAGTAGGTTCTCCTACTCCTGAGGGACAGTGGCATTGTATTTAACAGTCCATTTTAATGTGTATTACTATGCTTTTATGTGTATTTTTCCCTGTTATGTGTGTATCAGGCCTATTAGGGTGTAGTTCCTCCTCCTAGACAGTAGAGGGAGCTAGGGAACCCCTAGTATAAATAGTCAGGTCCTGTGCAGGGAAGGGAGTCTGTGTAGTCAGGAGTCTGTGGAGAGACAGAAGAGAGTGTGCACTTCAGCAGAGAGGAGCTGAGGGCCACCTCCTGACATGCAGCTAGACAGCCCAGGCTTCTAGTTGCCACCAGGGGAAGAAGTTGCCTCCTGAGAAACCTGCAGTTCCCACAACCAAAGTGCAGAGCAGAGCAGAAGTGTAACCAGCCAACCCGAGGGCTGAAGGGCAGAAGGATGTTACTTAATGCAAGGATATATATATGTACCCGAGGAAGTTTTTCTACCAAGGATAAAGCCAGTACTAGGGCATACGGGCCTTGGGATCAAGACAGACAGGAGTTCTGAGGAATAGTGCACAGGATTCTGAGGAAAAGTGCAGCCTGATCTGTAAGTGTTTTAACCCTTTGAGTATATTGCAAGAACATTGTGCCTGCCATTTGTAAAAGCCTGCTTATAATTGCTACTGCCATGTGGAACTGAACCCAGACTGTAAATAGTTGACTGTTTCCAGGAAAAAGAAGTTTTGGTTCACCACAACATCGTGTTCCTCAATTAATCCTATCATAAATCGGTGTGCCACCGTTACCGGCACTGGTGTCACGAATCTTAAAGGGATCTTGCCACAGGCACATTAAACACCTGCAACATCCAGGGCACCTCATCTACCATCAGGCCAGGTCCCTATACACCGAGAGTGCCCCAGAGGTCTCCTGTGCCAGCCACTCCATCACTGCGGTACGCCTGCCCAGGGTCCTTCAAGAAACTGTGAGTAACCCAGAGCAAACCTTGTTTGCCTAAGTAACCGTGACCTCACCATCGCAATACCCTGCAGGGCTGCGTACTGCACACAGACCGGAATCACCCTGTTACTAAGGGGTCCACAAGCTAATTCTCCTACCCCAGAAACACTCAAGCCTCTACCCACAGGATGTGTCTGATCAGTTGGGGTCTAACTTCTGGCTCTCCCACCGATCACAAGAGTGGGGGTCCTGTGTCTCCTGTATCATTCATCCCTGTGAGACTGTTACCGATCCCTAAATACGAGGGACCCCTGTTCTTGTGATAGGTGGTGGTCACAACGGCCAGACCTTCACCAACCAGACACCTATTGCTGATCTCGTGGATTGGGAATAAGTTAAAATCTGGGCACAACCCCTTTAAGGAGTAAAATGCTGGGATTTTCCCACTAACAGAGGGACACTTCGAAGGTAAGTATTTGAATGGCCGCCATGTAATACTACATTTGTGGTAAATATTCAACTCCTCCTTGCAGTATCAGCGTCGAGGGAGTGTTTAACAAGCCAGACGCAGCTTAGGCAGGGTGCTGAATCTTGCTTACTTAGGTCTCTTTCACACTTGCGTTGTCCGGATCCGGCGTGTACTCCACTTGCCGGAATTACACGCCGGATCCGGAAAAACGCAAGTGAACTGAAAGCATTTGAAGACGGATCCGTCTTCAAAATGCGTTCAGTGTTACTATGGCAGCCAGGACTCTATTAAAATCCTGGTTGCCATAGTAGGAGCGGGGAGCGGGGGAGTGGTATACTTACAGTCCGTGCGGCTCCCGGGGCGCTCCAGAATGACGTCAGAGCGCCCCATGCGCATGGATGACGTGCCATGTGATCACGTCATCCATGCGCGTGGGGCGCCCTGACGTCACTCTGGAGCACCCCGGGAGCCGCACGGACGGTAAGTATGCTGCTCCCCCGCTCCCCACTACACTTTACCATGGCTGCCGGGACTTTAGCGTCCCGGCAGCCATGGTAACCACTCTAAAAAAGCTAAACGTCGGATCCAGCAATGCGCCGAAACGACGTTTAGCTTAAGGCCGGATCCGGATCAATGCCTTTCAATGGGCATTCATTCCGGATCCGGCCTTGCGGCAAGTGTTCAGGATTTTTGGCCGGAGCAAAAAGCGCAGCATGCTGCAGTATTTTCTCCGGCCAAAAACGTTCCGGTCCTGAACTAAAGACATCCTGATGCATCCTGAACGGATTTCTCTCCATTCAGAATGCATGGGGATAATCCTGATCAGGATTCTTCCGGCATAGAGCCCCGACGACGGAACTCTATGCCGGAAGACAAGAACGCAAGTGTGAAAGAGCCCTTAGGCCTCATGCACACGACAGTATTTTTTCACTGTCCGCAAAACGGGGTTCCGTTGGTCCGTGATCCGTGACCGTTTTTTCGTTCGTGGGTCTTCCTTGATTTTTGGAGGATCCACAGACATGAAAAAAAAGTAGTTTTGGTGTCCGCCTGGCCGTGCGGAGCCAAACGGATCCGTCCTGAATTACAATGCAAGTCAATGGGGACGGATCCGTTTGACGTTGACACAATATGGTGCAATTGCAAACGGATCCGTCCCCCATTGACTTTCAATGTAAAGTCTGGAGTCCCTTTTATACCATCGGATCAGAGTTTTCTCCAATCCGATGGTATATTTTAACTTGAAGCGTCCCCATCACCATGGGAACGCCTCTATGTTAGAATATACTGTCGGATATGAGTTACATCGTGAAAACTCATATCCGACAGTATATTCTAACACAGAGGCGTTCCCATGGTGATGGGGACACTTCTAGTTAGAATATACTACAAACTGTGTACATGACTGCCCCCTGCTGCCTGGCAGCACCCAATCTCTTACAGGGGGCCATGATCAGCACAATTAACCCCTCAGGTGCAGCACCTGAAGGGGTTAATTGTGCGTATCATAGCTGGGGCAATATATTGTGCAGCACTGTAGTATTTGGTTCTGGTGGGGCAGTATATTGTGCTGCACTGTGGTATCTGGTTCTGCTGGGGCAGTATATTGTGCTGCACTGTGGTATCTGGCTCTGCTGGGACAGTATATTGTGCTGCACTGTGGTATCTGCTTCTGCTTGGGCAGTATATTGTGCAGCACTGTAGTATTTGGTTCTGCTGGAGCAGTATATTGTGCTGCACTGTGGTATCTGGTTCTGCTGGGGCAGTATATTGTGCTGCACTGTGGTATCTGGTTCTGCTGGGGCAGTATATTGTGCTGCACTGTGGTATCTGGTTCTGCTGGGGCAGTATATTGTGCTATACTGTGGTATCTGCTTCGTCTTGGGCAGTATATTGTGCAGCACTGTAGTATTTGGTTCTGCTGGGGCAGTATATTGTGCTGCACTGTGGTATCTGGTTCTGCTGGGGCAGTATATTGTGCTGCACTGTGGTATCTGGTTCTGCTGGGGCAGTATATTGTTCTGTACTGTGGCATTTGGTTCTGCTGGGGCAGTATATTGTGCTGCACTGTGGTATTTGTTACTGCTGGGGCAGTATATTGTGCTGCACTGTACTATCTGGTTCTGCTGGGGCAGTATATTGTGCTGCACTGTGGTATCTGGTTCTGCTGGGGCAGTATATTGTGCAGCACTGTACTATCTGGTTCTGCTGGGGCAGTATATTGTTCTGTACTGTGGCATTTGGCTCTGCTAGGGCAGTATATTGTGCTGCACTGTACTATCTGGTTCTGCTGGAGCAGTATATTGTGCTGCACTGTGGTATCTGGTTCTGCTGGGGCAGTATATTGTGCTGCACTGTGGTATCTGGTTCTGCTGGGGCAGTATATTGTGCTGCACTGTGGTATCTGCTTCTGCTTGGGCAGTATATTGTGCAGCACTGTAGTATTTGGTTCTGCTGGGGCAGTATATTGTGCTGCACTGTGGTATCTGGTTCTGCTGGGGCAGTATATTGTGCTGCACTGTGGTATCTGGTTCTGCTGGGGCAGTATATTGTGCTGCACTGTGGTATCTGCTTCTGCTTGGGCAGTATATTGTGCAGCACTGTAGTATTTGGTTCTGCTGGGGCAGTATATTGTGCTGCACTGTGGTATCTGGTTCTGCTGGGGCAGTATATTGTGCAGCACTGTACTATCTGGTTCTGCTGGGGCAGTATATTGTTCTGTACTGTGGCATTTGGTTCTGCTGGGGCAGTATATTGTGCTGCACTGTGGTATTTGTTACTGCTGGGGCAGTATATTGTGCTGCACTGTACTATCTGGTTCTGCTGGGGCAGTATATTGTGCTGCACTGTGGTATCTGGTTCTGCTGGGGCAGTATATTGTGCAGCACTGTACTATCTGGTTCTGCTGGGGCAGTATATTGTTCTGTACTGTGGCATTTGGCTCTGCTAGGGCAGTATATTGTGCTGCACTGTGGTATTTGTTACTGCTGGGGCAGTATATTGTGCTGCACTGTACTATCTGGTTCTGCTGGGGCAGTATATTGTGCTGCACTGTGGTATCTGGTTCTGCTGGGGCAGTATATTGTGCTGCACTGTGGTATCTGGTTCTGCTGGGGCAGTATATTGTGCTGCACTGTGGCATTTGGTTCTGCTGGGGCAGTATATTGTGCTGCACTGTACTATCTGGTTCTGCTGGGGCAGTATATTGTGCTGCACTGTGGTATTTGGTTCTGCCCTACGGTATTGCTGGCCCTGCTTACTTCTGTTATCCCTGCCTCCTTGTGTTCCCGCCTTCTGTCAATTTGGACCCACCAACATGGGGCCACTTTTACTTTGTTCCAGGGCCACTTTAAGTTCCCAGTCTGCTCTAGGCATTAGCCTACAAGTCCTAATTGGGGTTTGACTGAACCTCCATTACAAGAAGAGGAAAAAAAATAATTTTGTGTCCCCCTAAACACCATCCTGGCAAATGTCCTAAGCTCATCTGCTGGACATAACATTTAATCATCTCTTTATAACATATATACAGTTTGGTCTTCATAAATGTCCTGCATCGCTCTGCTCTAAATGACTGGGGCCATAAGGTTTATGTCATCCTTAATGATGAATTGTAATATGTAGATTTTTGATTAGGTTTATGCCTGCTGCTCCCGCTAACAGACGGCCGGTATGATAATGAAGCCTGACAAGCACCAGAGTCTCGTTACCATTTACTGCTTCTGAAATACGACTCAGAAAGGCGAGGAACACCACAGTGACTCCAGCAGAGACAACTTTACTGGCAGGTGAGAAATTCCAGTCACAACCAATAGCAGCAGTACTGCTATAAAAAATACTATATTATATGGTGAAAACATTTTAAATATGTATTTTTGCTAAATACCTTTTCTTTACCTTGAATGCAAAGAATATAACTACTGTAATACTGCTCATATGTACAAGAATATAACTACTATAATACTGCTCCTATGTACAAGAATATAACTACCATAATACTGCTCCTATGTACAAGAATATAACTACTATAATACTGCTCCTATGTACAAGAATATAACTACTATAATACTGCTCCTATGTACAGGACTATAACTACTATAATACTGCCTCCTATGTACAAGAATATAACTACTATAATACTGCCTTCTATGTACAAGAATATCACTACTATAATACTGCTCCTATGTACAAGAATATAACTACTATAATACTGCTCCTATGTACAGAACTATAACTACTATAATACTGCTCCTATGTATAAGAATATAACTACTATAATACTGCCTTCTATGTACAAGAATATAACTACTATAATACTGCTCCTATGTACAAGAATATAACTACTATAATACTGTTCCTATGTACAAGAATATAACTACTATAATACTGCTCCTATGTACAAGAATATAACTACTATAATACTGCTCCTATGTACAAGAATATAACTACTATAATACTACTCCTATGTACAAGAATATAACTACTATAATACTGCTCCTATGTACAAGAATATAACTACTATAATACTGCCCCCTATGTACAAGAATATAACTACTATAATACTGCTCCTATGTACAATAATATAACTACTATAATACTGCCTCCTATGTACAAGAATATAACTACTATAATACTGCTCCTATGTCCAAGAATATAACTACTATAATACTGCTCCTATGTCCAATAATATAACTACTATAATACTGCCTCCTATGTACAAGAATATAACTACTATAATACTGCCTCCTATGTACAAGAATATAACTACTATAATACTGCCCCTATGTACAAGAATATAACTACTATAATACTGCCTCCTATGTACAAGAATATAACTACTATAATACTGCTCCTATGTACAAGAATATAACTACTATAATACTGCCCCTATGTACAATAATATAACTACTATAATACTGCTCCTATGTCCAAGAATATAACTACTATAATACTGCCTCCTATGTACAAGAATATAAGTACTATAATACTGCTCCTATGTCCAAGAATATAACTACTATAATACTGCCTCCTATGTACAAGAATATAAGTACTATAATACTGCTCCTATGTCCAAGAATATAACTACTATAATACTGCCTCCTATATACAAGAATATAATTACTATAATACTGCTCCTATGTACAAGAATATAACTACTATAATACTGCTCCTATGTACAAGAATATGACTACTATAATATTGCTCCTATGTACAAGGATATAACTACTATAATACTGCCTCCTATGTACAAGAATATGACTACTATAATACTGCTCCTATGTACAAGAATATAACTAATATAATACTGCTCCTATGTACAAGAATATAACTACTATAATACTGCCCCTATGTACAATAATATAACTACTATAATACTGCTCCTATGTCCAAGAATATAACTACTATAATACTGCTCCTATGTACAATAATATAACTACTATAATACTGCTCCTATGTCCAAGAATATAACTACTATAATACTGCTCCTATGTACAATAATATAACTACTATAATACTGCCTCCTATGTACAAGAATATAACTACTATAATACTGCCTCCTATGTACAAGAATATAACTACTATAATACTGCCTCCTATGTACAAGAATATAACTACTATAATACTGCCTCCTATGTACAAGAATATAACTACTATAATACTGCCTCCTTGCTGAGAGGTTGTATGTCAGTAGATCTCCTGAGTCGTTGGGTGTCTGGAGAAAGCCCAGGGAGGGGACACCGAGGGAGGGAAAGCTCCCCAAGCAAGGCCCAGGCTTATAGGCCAAATGTGGGAAACAATACCCAGACAACTCTGTCAGGGGATGTAAATCCCAAAGTTTCTACGTATGGGAAGTATGTTAGCAGTACCAGTTCCAGTGTAAGACCAGAAGAAGTAAGTGCCCGGTGAATCCACCTGCCAGTGTGAATGAAGTATCACCTGTGTGCAAGACCAAACTGTTGGAAAGTCCAGAAGGAAAAACCATGCAGAGTGTGCAGGAGGTGAGACAATCTCCATTACCGGCATCAGGTGGACAATCCACCTCCACCCCAGGAAGGCAGAGGAGGACATCTCTGGAAAAGCAAACCATCCAAGAGAATCTGCAGCAGCGTGTGGTGATAGAATCTGAGCGCAGAAGGTCTGGGGAAATGCAAGCTGTGAAGGATATCAAAGGCAGGAATGGAGGAAGACCTCAAGGTGCTACCAATGCCATCTCTGCTACACATCCAGGATCCAGTCGCCCATCAGGATATTGTGACCCAAGAGCAGCGACAGCAGCCGAAAAATTACAGGGAGTGCAAGGTTCTGAGTCTTGTGCCAGGAAAGAATGGAGAGAATGTACCTACAGGAACCTGTACTGCAAGCAAACAGCCTGCAAAACTCTGATTAATATTAAGTAGATGGATCCCCACGCTGATACACACAAAACCATATCTGTTAACCTGTCCTAGGTTGCTAATATAGCTTGTGTGTTTATACAGCTAGACCTGCCAATGACCTTAATACAGTTCATATGTTTGTGTGTTGAAGACAAAGGCAGAGTTATTTACAGTGACTTCATGTTTGGGTGTCATATAACTGTTATATACAGGGTGGGCCATTTATATGGATACACCTTAATAAAATGGGAATGGTTGGTGATATTAACTTCCTGTTTGTGGCACATTAGTATATGTGAGGGGGGAAACTTTTCAAGATGGGTGGTGACCATGGCGGCCATTTTGAAGTCAGCCATTTTGAATCCAACTTTTTGTTTTTTCAATAGGAAGAGGGTCATTTGACACATCAAACTTATTGGGAATTTCACAAGAAAGACACTGATGTGCTTGGTTTTAGCGTAACTTTATTCTTTCATGAATTATTTACAAGTTTCTGACCACTTATAAAATGTGTTCAATGTTCTGCCCATTGTGTTGGATTGTCAATGCAACCCTCTTCTCCCACTCTTCACACACTGATAGCAACACCGCAGGAGAAATTCTAGCACAGGTTTCCAGTATTTACAGTTTCAGGTGCTGCATATGAAGGCAATTGTCTATGCTGTGAAGATACGAGATGTGCAGCACCTGAAACTACGGATACTGGAAGCCTGTGCTAGCATTTCTCCTGCTATCAGTGTGTGAAGAGTGGGAGAAGAGGGTTGCATTGACAATCTAACACAATGGGCAGCACATTGAACACATTTTATAAGTGGTCAGAAACTTGTAAATAACTCATGAAAGAATAAAGTTACGCTAAAACCAAGCACACTGTTGTTTTTCTTGTGAAATTCCCAATAAGTTTGATGTGTCACATGACCCTCTTCCTATTGAAAAAACAAAAGTTGGATTCAAAATGTCCGACATCAAAATTGCCGCCATGGTCACCACCCATCTTGAAAAGTTTCCCCCCTCACATATACTAATGTGCCACAAACAGGAAGTTAATATCACCAACCATTCCCATTTTATTAAGGTGTATCCATATAATTGGCCCACCCTGTATATAGTGTCAGCATGGATGTATTAAACGTTCTTAAAAACAATTTTCCTAAACCTAAGAACTATATAATAGCCTGTTAAAACCAAATGCTAAAAACATTGTAGTCACAGAACGAGTTCTAAAAACATTATTCTGGCCTTAATGTGATTAATTTCAGAAGTTTTCCCATCAGTTCATTTAATAAAGTCCATCAGTTTCTTCAGATCCTTGGTGATCCTTCCATCAGGGGCAGTGTTGTCCAGAATTTTGATGCAGCAGTTCCTGTGGATTCTTCTGTCAAGGACCAGTCGGTTCTGTAGAGTCATCACCGAAAAAGAGCTCAGTTGTTCCACCATTCCCTTCGCAGCATCCCAGATGTAATTCGCAAATCTCTGTTGATGACAATAGAGATGTTAATCCAATCTACATTATTATTTTTTTTATTACTACTAATCGTGCGAATTAATTACTTAAATTCTGTAACTATCTGACTTTTAGCTTTAAATTCATCATAAACTCTTCTACAGACTCTTATGGCATTCATGTATACATGTGAGTCAAAGGATGTAGGGACCGGACATTGTTTTCTTTCCTACTGATTTGATCTCACTCAGGAGGTGAAAATAGAACAAATGGCCTCAGGACTTGATCAGGGCACATTGGCCACTTCATTCTACCTGCATCCTGGGTCGGAGTTTCAAATCTCCACACAATCACCAGATATCTGCGTTTTGATCATTTTGATTGATAAACCAACTGTCAGGAACTATTAGAGTCACTACTCATCTCATTCATCTGAATTAAATAAGAACAATATCCTGGAGGGAAAACACCAAAGGGCTTTATTGCATAAAATCCTGTCTTTAAGGTCAGTTTGTCATATTTTTAAATTGGCCAAATATTTTATGCCAATTATAGGTAAGGATGTAGAGGCCACAGATGCAACTGAACTTTGAGTTTTTTTTCCCTTACCAACATTGTAAATTTGCCTAGGGTTTTTTTGTCACTTACACGTGGTCCGAAAACATATATCCCCGAATCCTGTTGGATAGGATTTCTAATGGACACTAACAGAGGATTACACTCATTATGTGTACAACTGTTTGGTGGTGGTACCTTCAGGACAGTCATCCTTTGCGACAAACCTTCACCTTTACTGACTCTAGAGGTAGTTTCCACTGGTTTATATTCCCAACACTTCAGACTAGTGTTCTCCAATATCCACAGTTAGTATGGTCATCTCTAAACACAATTACCATAGACTGGGTCAGTTCGAGTCACACAGATGTACTTATCAGACCAAAACCAAGTGTCCTATTAGTCATCTGTCTTACAGTCCACTATACTGCAAAAGTCAATTTAGTTGTTCCTGACTCATCTTGATAATATAACACTGTTGGAATTTGATTTGACTGTGATTTCCCCCTTGTACAATATGAAACAAACAATACGACATGAAACAAAACATTATGGCTCTTATAGTCCTGGCACTTGATTGCGATATGACACGTAGACCCAATCAGTCTCTCCTTCCAATTCGACAGCAGTGGCGGTGGTTATCAGGACTTGATGTAGATCTTCAAACCGTAGCTCTAGGACTTTCCGCACGTCTCTCGTTTCACCACTACCTAATCTCCTGATTGTAAAGAATAAATTGCTTCTATACAGTCTGGATTCTAGAAAACAACTGAAACTTGGAAATACACATTAGACAATCAATTTGTGCAACAGACAACATAATTTGGAAAACTACTATGCTGCATCTGGAGCTGTTGGGTTAATAGAGACCTAATCTAGGGGCATTCCCAAAGAGTACTTCATAAGGACTTAGGCCTATCTTCCGGTTAGATGTGTACCGGATGGAGAAAAACCCCAAGGGTAGGTTCTTTCACCTCAGTCAGTATCCTTTAGCTGTAGTCTTTGCTACAGGCCAAATCTCAGAATATCCTGGAAAGAGATCAATACAGACACAGACATATTCACACTGTTCCTTTGTTCTGAATGTAGTCAATCCGCAGTCTCTGAAATGGATAGGATGGCCTTGGCATATGCCTTCCTGGAACTCCCAAAGTTCTCCCATCATTATTACAGCATTCACCTTCAACTAACCTAGTGGCAGCATTGTTGAACCCAGGAGCCATCCATCATAGAACCCAATCACACCTTCTCTCTCTTGATTTACCCATGTTCTAAATCCATCCTCTTTAGGTAGAGTGCCCTCTGAAGGAACAGTTCCTTGCCAACTTTCCAGAGTCCATTCTCAATCATCACGTCTACCTTTATTTTTTTATGTTTCCTTTCAGCCTCTGTAGCCTGTATCTGAAAAAGACAAACTTTTTGGAAGTCCACTGGCCCTAAGCCATCCCATATCACACAGACTTCCACTTAGCGTAGATTTCAGGAAATAGTTTAGCCTTTACCACCTCAGGCAGCATCAGGGCATCAAACATCTTTTATACACTCAGCATTCATTATTGATGGGCTTACCCATGGATCAGACAAAATCTCTTCTTCACCAGATTAGACCATAATAAGGAGTGATACCAAAGGAATACCTGGATTAATATTGATGTTAGCAGTCTTAACCTCAGCCATCTTACAAACCTCAGCGAGTGTCTTCAGCTCTGTCTCCTGCACTAACATTGCTGGAGAGAGTGTATCTTTCTTGACAACATCTGATTAAGTAGGAACAGCATATTCTGTCCGAGATGATCCATCTTCCAAGAACCTGAAAGTATCTACCAGAAACTCAAAAATGTGGTTATTAATTGGAGACAGTCATGCAAATTTTTTTTAATTTTAGAGGTGGGAAGGCACTGCTATGGGAAAGCACTACTACTACTAGAGGTGGGAAGGCACTACTACTACTACTACTCCCTCCCCCCTCCAGACGCAGCAGAGTAGTCAGATTTAATTTTGTACACCCTTAAGACAGTGATTCATTGGTGAGAGGAGTAGGAATTAAATTACTATCTACTCCTACACATGTGATACTACCCTTAGCCATGAGAGATCATGGAACATGCTTGCTATGAGGCAATGGAATTAGATCCTAAGGGTTGTATAGATAATAGGGATCCAGCATTTGATTCTGGATTGTTAATTCCCTATGGGCGTTGCACTTGAAAGGCTGGACATTTGTAGCTCCTCCCAGGGGCGAGGAAGTGGGCAAGTACATACAAAGTCTTCCTTCCCCCTTCTAGTGGGGAGGACTGATAGGCAGCCACGACAGCCTTAGGCCTTTGTTCAATTCAACTTCGACAACATAAAGGGACAAAATGAACTTCACTCAGGCCTAGCCAACACTAGACCTTTCTAGATGATCCTTAAGACCATCCACAAAGGAAGCACTTAGGATTTTCTCATGCATATCTAAGGTAAGCTCAAAAACCCAAATCCACCCAACTTTCCTGGAGATTAGTGAAAACTTACTCCACATTCTCTGTTCTGTCCTGATCCATATTCAGACAATTTGACAGGCTAATCACCTAAATGCTTTCTCCCAGACTCAATGATCTTCACTGTGTATTAAATCCCTAGCTCTACATTGGACTCAGTATAAAACTGAGTCTGCTTATATAGCACCTACTAGTAGCCATTAGGCTCCAGGAGAAGTATATAGTGGGCTCAGCATGCATGTTGGTACTTGCATCCCTGGATCCGATGAAAGCTGTAATGGCACCGGACGGGGTTAAAAGCAGAGTGTGCTTGGCGTGCATGCTGTACCTGCGCTCCCTGGACTTTGTGTGGCTGTCATGGCCCATAAAAGGTAGGAACTAGTGTTAGGGACCAATCATTAAGGCGACCTTGACGTGGTGAGTGGCTTATTACGCTTTGGCCAAAATGTACACCAATGCCTTATTCAACATCCAGCATAAAGGCAGGGCAGAGTGCTGGTTGCAGAGTGCAATTGCATTTTGTGTTTTTGCGTTTGTATCTGTATTTTGCCATAGCAATCTGCACCTGCTAGGGGTTGTGTGGGCTGAATCCCCCATATAATATCTGATTACTATTGATCAAAAATGGTAATACACAATTCAAACAATATGTAACCACTATTGATCCCACACTACCTTTGGCGAAGACCCCAGGTCTAATTCACCTCTGTAGGGATACAAAATCTTAATAACTGCCAATTGCTTATTTACTATGCAATTGGTGTTAATCCTACTCATCAATTTCTTTAGGGATACACAATCTTAATAACTTCCAATCGAATTGGTGTTAATCCTACTGATCAATCTCTGTAGGGATACACAATCTTAACTTCCAATCGAATTGGTGTTAATCCTACTCAATTCCCATCATGAGGACCCCTGGTCACTACTCATGAATTTCCCAAAACTCTCATCAGAGCTTGGCTTAGGCCCAATTCTATGTCATGAATATGCAACTTAGCTGTCTAACAACTTCCGCTTTGTTCCAGCATGTCCTACCACATGAAAATCCACACAAAGAAGGAATACTCAAATGGCTTCTTTTGTTCTAAAGGACAGATCAGCTATAATTTGAACCCTTCTATCGAGATAACACCAATTCAACTCCTGAGAATCCACCTGGGCAAAAGGCTCTGGGAAGGTTTTGTAAGAAATAAAGCTTTCTTAAATTTTGCTGCAGTTTGTGACCTCGTCTGATGGTTTTGCACAAGTCCTCTTATGCGTTTGAATCGGAAATTACGCAAGCTGTCTGCCCACCCAGGGTCGCCAAAATGTCATAGCAATTTTTGCGATTCTCATCCTCTTTGTGTGGTGCCAAATCAATTAGAAGTAAAAGTATGTGTACACCATACGGCTTTCATAATGAGACCAGACACACAGTTGGTTTCACTGAAAGCATTTTCTCATCCCCATTTAGCTTTATTCAAGTTACATTGACTTAAATAGCAGACATGACATCACAAAAGGGGTGTTCCATCCTTAAGAAGAGACTATTGGCTCCTTAACCTGATAGGAGTGGTTTCAGCAACTTCAAATCTGACTTCATAGGTAGATTTGAAAACTGCAACCTATTCCCTCCTTCCCCCTCCCCTATTGACCTTAAGACAGAATGCACACATGGTTCATACATCTTGTTTGCGGCCATCTAGTGGACAAAAATGTGAACTACAGATTGTTCACATTATATATAGAGAGAAATAAACTCTATCTCTCACAGTGACATAGTGTTAGTAAAAGAAGAAGATTTACCTAGAAGTCAGTGGAAATTAGCCAAAGTTTTAGAATTTCAAAAAGATGAAGACCAACTAGTAACTAGTTGTTACAAATAGGAAACTCAAAACTTGCCAAAAAAGGAAAATGTCTCACTACTCCACTCAAGTTGGAACGTCCTATACAGAAGTTAGTTGTTCTACTTCAGAGTGATAAAAGACACTAGGAAGTTGAGAACATGATGGAAAATTCCTCAAATTCATGTTTAATTCCTACCACTATGAACATAGAATTATAGGTAATTTTGGTGGGAGTGTAGCTGGCCAGCTAGGACCTGTCCTAGGTTGCTAATATAGCTTGTGTGTTTATATAGCTAGACCTGCCAGTGACCTTAATACAGTTCCTATGTTTGTGTGTTGAAGACAAAGGCAGAGTTATTTACAGTGACTTCATGTTTAGATGTCATATAACTGTTATATATTGTGTTCACAGAAGCAGAAAAGAAAATATGCCTTTAAGATTCATTATATGGATGTAAGGTAAGCTCAATGGCACAGCAGAAACAACAGAAAGCATAGAGTTAAACTGTTGTTGCTGGGTAGAAGTCTCGACCAATCACAGCCAGCCTCACACACAGCAGGAGTTTTTACCAATCACAGCCAGCCTCACACACAGCCTGTGTGGGAAATTCCCCCAGCAGGAGCTGCTGAAATCATTATTTACCAGGTAGAGGAGATGAACAGACACACACTCCACTAACAACTGTGTTTCATGGAAGCAGAGAGGCCAAAATAGGTATTTAAAACAGTTATATAATGTTCCTATTGTTAACGTAGTGATTAGAACTGTATACTGAACCAGTTATATGACTTACAGTTCCACTAATTGCAAATACCATACAAACGAACTACTGAGCCATACAATCCTACAATCCAAACAAATTGCATACAAATGCGAACTGCTCATACCAGATAATAAGCAATTGTATAGAGCAAACTGCAAACCAAGTAGAGCAAGTGAACTATTGTTCAACCTCAGATATACCTCAGAGAGATCATAAAGTGCTTGAATAACTTAAAGTGGGAATACAGATACTCAAGAGAGAAATATAGCCACCATTTTATGTTGAATGACAAGATTGAACAGTTGAACCACCATCTTATGCATACCGCCATTTAGTGATACTTTATTCAACACATGTTATGTACATGGACTATCTGCTGCAGAGGTGGCAGTGTTATATGAAGAAAAGTTGAAGTTAATAAAGAAGTTATTTCAAGCATTTGGTGTGCTCTTTAAAAATACTGTTTCCAAAGAATGGCGCTAGAGGAATTACAGAGTAATAGACAGTCTGGTTAGACTAAAAGTCAAAAATATATCAAAATTCCTCTAATGCCACAGCGCAAAAGACACTTCATAGTGCTGCGCCTGCCACAGTTATGCCTATAAAGTAGTTCCAACTAGTTTGTGGAGCCTTATTTCGGGGTTACTATCTTGTTTAACACCCATGATGTAATTGTACATAGACTAATGGAGGTCTGAATGGGAAGGTGCCTGCTGCTAGAGATTACCATTCGAGGTAGAAGACTCCAGCTTAATAACATCTATGGGCCACAGACAGTGAGCGAAAGGACTTTTTAATTATGTTAATCCATACTTATAAACATCTATTCCTGTTATCATAGGTGGAGACTTTAATGCCACCACTACAACCAGTGACAGCCCTAGTAGTAGACCCCTTACAATATTATTCTGCAGGCCGGCCTGTCTGATGCTTTTGTACAGGGTGGTAGGAGTAGAAAATCCACTTACACCTGTGCAGGACGTAGCAGTAGGATAGATCTGGCTCTGGTGAGTCCTACTGAAGCTATAAGTGAAAGAAGGGAAAACACAGTCCCTTATTCTGATCATTTGGCCTTGCACTTTTGTTTGGGTGCCACTAAGCATCCACATCTTGGTAGAGGGCTATGGAAACTGAATTCTAGTCTTTTAGATGATAGCTCTGTCAAGGAATACATTCACTCTTTCTTTCAGGACCAACTTGACAGAGTGGATTTCTATGATAACAGGGCTGACTGGTGGGAGGATGTCAAGGAGGAGATACGTTCCCTCTTCAGAGACTGTCATTTAAGAAGAGGAAGTATTCCCAGTATCTGAGACTGCGCAAAGAATTGGAGTCACTCTATTCGGCGGGTGGGGATGACCAATAAAGGATTGACCGGCTGAAATCTGAGATAAGGCAGTATCAGTACAGACGGTACACCTCCCTGGTAGCTGAACCTTATGGGTCCTTAGGGGCTCCTGATCCCTTTGAGAATTGCCAGGAGCGCGTGGCTAAAAAACTGATCACAGGTCTCACTGACTCCCAGGGTGTTTTACAAGACTCTCGGGAGGATATCCTGGGGGTGGTGAGATCGTACTATACTGACTTGTTTCAGAGGAAGGCTTTGGATAAGGAAAAAGTGACCCAATTCTTGGAGGCAACTCCAGGGCCTGATACTAGAGATTTGGACTTTTCTCCTTTAGCAGCAGAAATAACGGTGGAAAAGATAAAAGAGGCTACTGATAAATTATATCTGAAGAAGGCACCAGGTCCAGACGGTATTACTGCAGAATTTTATAAGAAGTTTAAAGACCTCTTAGCTCCAACCCTCGTGGATGTATACAGAAATTATCTAGAAAATGACCTGATGCCTCCGTCCATGAGGGTGTCCTCGTTAATTCTGCTGTCTAAAGGGAAAGAGCCTAGTGACATTAAGAACTGGAGGCTAATTGCCCTTTTTTATTGTCGACAAGAAGATTTTGGCAAAAATTCTGTTCTCTAGGTTATTTTGTTTGTCCCGGGCACTGTTGGCAGGCTGTCAGTTCGGCACAGTTAGAGGGCGGAACATCAATGGAGCAGTCATCTCGATAAGGGAGATGTTTGAGAGATGTAAAGCTCTGAGGTGTGGGAGGTATGTTGTAGGTCTGGACCAGGCTAAAGCCTTTGACAGAGTAGACCATGAGTATCTATGGGCCACTTTATCAAAGTACAGTATTCCGGGACAATTTGTAGATTGGCTAAAATCTTTGTATAGAGAGGCAGAGAGCTTTCCTCTGGTTAATGGTTGGCAGGGTGACACATTCAGGGTTGATGCAGGGGTGAGACAGGGTTGCCCGTTGAGTCCGCTGCTGTATGTGTTTGCCTTAGACCCGTTCCTGAGATCACTGCAGCGGTGTGATTTTCAGGAGGTGTCGGTCCCCCATTGCTTGCCCCTGGATGTTTTTGCCTACGCGGATGATGTGACGGTGGTGATATCTGAACCTCGTGAGGTGGAGATGTTATCTGCTGTCATCAGAAGTTATTCTGAGGCCTCAGGGTCTCTGGTCAACCTTGAGAAGAGTCAAGCTTTCTGAACATTGGATACTGACCCTAATTTTGATCTGCCACAGTTTGCAAAGGCCTCGACCCATATTAAAATCCTTGGGGTTAAATTTGGTAGGGAAGATAATGCCAAACTTAATTGGGAATGGATCCACAGGATTTACTTTATGCTGTTAAAAACAAAGCAGGGCGCACCATAGGGTAATACCGTTGGTAGACAGATAAAATAAATGGTTCCAGTACAGGGCTCACCTTTTGTGGTTGTGCTATTTGTAGGCACAACTCTAGTAAAAGCTTGTCAATGACTGCGATGGAGTCACGGTTCACTGGTGGATCTGCAGCCGCGGAGGGATGACTTCTTGTCGGAGATCCCTGAAGTCTCCAAGAAGTGGTAGGATACAGATATAAATAGATAAAATATCCCAGGGCGCAAGAATCCAGTCCAGATAGTAATAGTAAATAGAAACGTATTTATTGCAGAAGTACAACGCGTTTCGGGGAGTAGTTCCCCTTCATCAGGTACATAACACTGCATATCAGTTGAGGAGAAGTCAGGTGGATACACAGCTGATAGTCCTACTGAATAGACTGTTAGCTGCTTTTTTTCTTGCCATAATACAAATTCTAACAGTCTATTCAGTAGGACTATCAGCTGTGTATCCACCTGACTTCTCCTCAACGCAACTGATGGTCCCAACCCCAGTTATAAGGCAAGAAATCCCACTTATTAAACCTGACAGGGCACACCTGTGAAGTGAAAACCATTTCAGGTGACTACCTCTTGAAGCTCATCAAGAGAATGCCAAGAATGTGCAAAGCAGTAATCAAAGCAAAAGGTGGCTACTTTGAAGAACCTAGAATATGACATATTTTCAGTTGTTTCACACTTGTTTGTTATGTATATAATTCCACATGTGTTAATTCATAGTTTTGATGCCTTCATAGTCATGAAAATAAAGAAAACTCTTTGAATGAGAAGGTGTGTCCAAACTTTTGGTCTGTACTGTATGAGCACGAAAGATAAAGAGGTGTTTATGGCTAAACCACACGAATTTATAGATTGGTGGTATAATATATATCAGAAAAGTACGTCCCTCTCATTAATCTACAGTAAATGGAGAATGGAAGTTGCCAAACTGAACAAATTTAGAAGTGAGGAGAAGTGAGGTCAAGAAATCGGTAATAAGAAAAGAATAAAATGGGAATCAATCTATAGGAATGTTCGGAAAATTCTATATCCGGGAACCACAGATTAATTCAGTTTAGGATCCTACATCGACTATACTTAACACCTAGCGCTCTCTCTCGGTTTTATAAGGATGTTAGATAGATGCCACATGTGTCAGGCCCAATGTGCAGATTTCTTACATCTGGTTTGGTCCTGCCCCACGGTACAACATTTTTGGACTGATGTTCACTCTCAACTTTGTAGATGCTCTTCTTCTGACTGTCAAATAGATACAACTACGGCAGTTTTAGACTCCTCTGTATATGATGAGCAGGGACGGGAAAACCTGCTCTGGATGAAGTCACTTATGCTGGCCAGGGTAATAATTGCTAGGAATTGGGGTGCAAGGATCCCTTTGCAGGTATCTGAATGGTACCATCTGGTAGATAAAGTGAGAAGATATGAAAAACTGGCTATTCACAACAAGGGCCAAAAAGCCAGATGGGATAGAACGTGGCAGACTTGATCGTAAGGTCTAACTCTTGTTGTAGATGTGCACCCCAGACAACGACAAAAAGGGCGGGGGAAGAGGGAGGGAATGGGGAATAATTATGTTTTTACTTGGTATTCATGGTAGAAGAGTCCACTTAAGCTATGTTTATTGTCCAATGTATTTCTGGTATATCATGATGTTAAATGTGTTAATGGTTTTTGTTGGGGGTTTTTTTTCCGATGGAAAATAAAAATTAATTAATTAAAAGAAAATGTTACAGTTAATATACCTTTTACTTTCTTATGAACATTTATGATTTATACTGAATGATCTTTGATTTATTATGCTGAAAAATTATTTCTGTATTTATGTTTGTTTTATACAAATAAAAATTGCCTTCTATGTACAAAAATATAACTACTATAATACTGCTCCTATGTACAAAAATATAACTACTATAATACTTCTCCTATGTACAAGAATATAACTACTAAAATACTGCTCCTATGTACAAGAATATAACTACTATAATACTGCCTCCTATGTACAAGACAATAACTACTATAATACTGCTCCTCTGTACAAGAATATAACTACTATAATACTGCCTCCTATGTACAATAATATAACTACTATAATACTGCCTCCTATGTACAAGAATATAACTACTATAATACTGTCTCCTATGTACAAGAATATAACTACTATAATACTGCCTCCTATGTACAAGACAATAACTACTATAATACTGCTCCTATGTACAAGAATATAACTACTATAATACTGCTCCTATGTACAAGAATATAACTACTATAATACTGCCTCCTATGTACAAGAATATAACTACTATAATACTGCTCCTATGTACAAGAATATAACTGCTATAATACTGCTCCTATGTACAAGAATATATCTACTATAATACTGCTCCTATGTACAAGAATATATCTACTATAATACTGCCTCCTATGTACAAGAATATAACTACTATAATACTGCCTCCTATGTACAAGAATATAACTACTATAATACTGCTCCTATGTACAAGAATATAACTACTATAATACTGCCTCCTATGTACAAGAATATAACTACTATGATACTGCCTCCTATGTACAAGAACATAACTACTATAATACTGCCTCCTATGTACAAGAATATAACTACTATAATACTGCCTCCTATGTGCAAGAATATAACTACTATAATACTGCTCCTATGTACAAGAATATAACTACTATAATACTGCCTCCTATGTGCAAGAATATAACTACTATAATACTGCTCCTATGTACAAGAATATAACTACTATAATACTGCCTCCTATGTACAAGAATATAACTACTATAATACTGCTCCTATGTACAAGAATATGACTACTATAATACTGCTCCTATGTACAAGAATATAACTACTAAAATACTGCATCATGTGTACAAGAATAAAACTACTATAATGCTGAAATACAGGTGAAACTCGAAAAATTAGAATATCATACAAAAGTCCATTTATTTCAGTAATACAAATTAAAAGGAATTGCATTAATGC
This sequence comes from Bufo gargarizans, assembly GCF_014858855.1. NCBI lineage: Eukaryota > Metazoa > Chordata > Amphibia > Anura > Bufonidae > Bufo > Bufo gargarizans. The sequence goes on along the minus strand of NC_058087.1, from coordinate 26,226,758 downwards.
AGCTTAAAATTCGAATTTTGTAAAAAGGTTCAATATTCTAGGCTCAAAGTGTCACACTCTAGTCAGCTAATTAATCCATACCCCCTGAGCAAAGAGTACCTCAAAATTTAGACTTTGGGGTTTCATAAGCTGTAAGCCATAATCATCCAAATTATAATAAATAAAGGCGTGAAATATCTCACTTTGCCTGTAATGAGTCTCATATATTAGCTTCACCTTTTCAGCTGCATTACTGAAATGAATGAACTTTGCACGATATTCTAATTTTTCGAGTTTCACCTGTATGTGGATGATTATAATGGACCTGGGCAGGTTCTAGATTTGATCAATCTGCCTAATGGACACAATGCCTGCATTTCTAGTCAGCTATATATACATAGTCCCACATACACATGCAGTTATACAACATGCAAATTTTTAGCTGAGTAGACCGTAAAATATGACAAGCACTTGTGCTGCTTCGAGTGTTAAGACTATTTCAATGATCTTTTCCCACATAGGACTACATTATCAACAGCTGCTACAATAAACATGCCGGGCACCTGTTCTCCATTGTAAAGTATTACTGTGGAATGAAGCAGGACTTATTTTGGGGGCTAGTGCGGTGTCTAATTAAACTGGCAATGTTAGACACCGAGGAAGAATGAGGATGGAGAGCTAGAAAAGAAACTAGAAACTTCCATATACAGTCAGGTCCATAAATATTGGGACATCGACACAATTCTAACATTTCTGGCTCTATACACCACCACAATGGATTCAAAATGAAACGGACAAGATGTGCTTTACCTGCAGACTGCCAGCTTTATTGATTTTGAGGGTATTTACATCCAAATCAGGTGAACGGTGCAGGAATTACAGCAGTTTGCATCTGTGCCTCCCACTTGTTAAGGGGCCAAAAGTAATTAGACAGAATAAAACCATTAATCAAACTTTCACTTTTTAATACTTGGTTGCAAATCCTTTGCAGTCAATTACAGCCTGAAGTCTGGAACGCATAGACATCACCAGACGCTGGGTTTCATCCCTGGTGATGCTCTGCCAGGCCTCTACTGCAACTGTCTTCAGTTCCTGCTTGTTCTTGGGGCATTTTCCCTTCAGTTTTGTCTTCAGCAAGTGAAATGCAGCTCCATCGGATTCAGGTCCGGTGATTGACTCGGCCATTGCAGAACATGCCACTTCTTTCCCTTAAAAAACTCTTTGGTTGCTTTTGCAGTCTGCTTTGGGTCATTGTCCATCTGCACTGTGAAGCGCCGTCCAATGAGTTCTGAAACATTTGGCTGAATATGAGCAGATAATATTGCCTGAAACACTTCAGAATTCATCCTGCTGCTTTTGTCATCAGTCACATCATCAATAAATACAAGAGAAGCAGTTCCATTGGCAGCCATACATGCCCACGCCATGACACTACCACCACCATGCTTCACTGATGAGGTGGTATGCTTAGGATCATGAGCAGTTCCTTTCCTTCTCCATACTCGTCTCTTCACATCACTCTGGTACAAGTTGATCTTGGACTCATCTGTCCATAGGATGTTGTTCCAGAACTGTGAAGGCTTTTTTAGATGTCGTTTGGCAAACTCTAATCTGGCCTTCCTGTTTTTGAGGCTCACCAATGGTTTACATCTTGTGGTGAACCCTCTGTATTCACTCTGGTGAAGTCTTCTCTTGATTGTTGACTTTGACACACATACACCTACCTCCTGGAGGGTGTTCTTGATCTGGCCAACTGTTGTGAACGGTGTTTTCTTCACCAGGGAGAATTCTTCGGTCATCCACCACAGTTGTTTTCCGTGGTCTTCTGGGTCTTTTGGTGTTTCTGAGCTCACCGGTGCGTTCCTTCTTTTTAAGAATGTTCCAAACAGTTGTTTTGGCCAGGCCTAATGTTTTTGCTATCTCTCTGATGGGTTTGTTTTTTCAGCCTAATGATGGCTTCACTGATAGTGACAGCTCTTTGGATCTCACCTTGAGAGTTGACAGCAACAGATTCCAAATGCAAATAGCAGACGTGAAATGACCTCTGGACCTTTTATCTGCTCATTGTAATTGGGATAATGAGGGAATAACACACACCGGCCATGGAGCAGCTGAGAAGCCAATTGTCCCATTACTTTTGGTCCCTTAACAAGTGGGAGGCACAGATGCAAACTGTTGTAATTCCTGCACCGTTCACCTGATCTGGATGTAAATACCCTCAAATTAAATATGACAGTCTGCAGTTAAAGCACATCTTGTTCCTTTCATTTCAAATCCATTATGGTGGTGTATAGAGCCAAAAATGTTAGAATTATGTCCATGTCCCAATATTTATGGACCTGACTGTATATCAAATCTATCTATCTATTACAAGTGATATGCAGTTGGTTACTGGTGAAATGGTACATCAATAAGATATTTTCTGAAAAGTAATGAATGAGGTTGTGGACAGCTACTACCCCACTGGAAAACAAGGGGCCCATATTCTGTTCTTGCACATTATCTATCTATCTATCTATTATACATAATGTGCAGTTGGTTACTGATGAACTGGCACAACAATGAGACATAGTGATGGATGAGGTTGTCTACAGCCACTACCCCACTGGAGAACATGGGCCCATATTCTGTTCTTGCACAGGGGCCCCTCTGCTGTCAGCTTCCACCCCTGCATCCAGTTACTTATTTTGTACATTGCTGCCCTGCACTATAACTTGGGACAACATCTTGCCAGTTCACATCCGAATACACAGTATGGTAATACCCACCTGGGTTGTCGCCCTGCCTTCACCCAAGGGCACACAGACGATATGTAGCCAGTGGAAGATACTTTCAAGTGAGCAGATCTCTAATCCAGGTTCACATGGGGTCACGGAGTGCAGCTGAGATCAAATGCTGCATCGGTATGAATTTGTCGCATTAAAATGATCATAAAAGCCGTACTTTTTGCACTTACGCTGGGATATAGACGTATAGACGATATTTATCCACCGGCCCCATTAACCCAACAGATTCCAAAAAAACGGGTTTGGATCCATGTCAGCTTATGGGTGACAATGTACTGCCCCGGAGCAAGGGTAGTTTAGACTATGGACATTTTGGGACATTTGCCCTTATTGGCTCTATGCAAAGTCATCATCTTCTTCCTTTATCGCACATTGAAGGGTGAACTTGCATTGTAATTTATGCTGTTGTGTGCACTTATGCTGTTTTATATTGTTGAACTGCACTTACATTTTTATTGTAATATATTCTGTTAATTTGCACTGTTATTACACTGTAGCTGCACTGCAGAAAGGGTTAATGCACAGCTAGCTAATATTGAGAGACTTTATGACTTTCTACTTATGCAAAGTTTTGGAGGGAAATAACTAGACACACCAACCTTCTGACTGTCTGGTTTAGTCTGTAGGTAGCCCTTCTTATAGACTTGCATGGAAACTATGGTAGAAATTGCAACATTGTTTCTGTTTAGGCTGTGCTTCTCCACTCCACCCTTTCCACTAGAAGGTTCTAGTTCAGTTAGAAACTGTATTTAAGGAGAGCAGTCTGAGCCCCCAGTTGTCTGCAGATTGGTACCAGTGTTTAGTAGGAGAGACTCTGCCAGACTGCACCAGTGACCAGAAGAAGACGCTGAGATGGGGATGCTGAGCCACAGACCCCAGGTTACCGGCCTGTTGACCAGGGAGCCAGATGGATGACTAAGCCACAACCAGCCTTTGGCCAGGGAACCAGCCTTTTGAGAGAGAGAGAGGTACAGCTAGCTAAGGCCTTTCCTCAGCACCAAACCTTCTTCTGCCAAGAAGGAGACTGGAGAAGACAGCTCAGTGCAGTTCTTGTATTGTTTTGTATTTGAGTTCCTCAAGTAAAGAAGCACATTGGTTTACTGCAAACTCTGACTCTTTGGACTTATTTCCCATATGGGTTCACCACGCCTTACCATCCCGTCCAGAGATCAGAAACATGTGGTGAAACCTCAACGGTGTCCGGCGGACCCGGCGTAACGATTTGGGGTGAACCCAGCCACCCCAAACCCTGCCACTGCAAAATATTCTACCTGATGTCTATAAAACTACATATGTCAGAGCCTTCCGTCAGAAGTATATTTCAACAAATGGAACGCTTAGGTGGGAACAGAGTCTTAAAGGGGTTGATAATGCAGGGAAATGCAGGGGTGACAGCACATTGACAACACATGACCGCTAAAGCCAATCACTGGCCTCAGCAACATACGAGACCGCCATGATTTAGAGGAAACTGTCTAACGTACAGCGAATTTATAATTGTATCTACACAGTGATCCTGATTACCAGTAGGTCTTTTATACTGTGGCACCGAGTAACTCCACTAGTCCTGCACGGCCGGTGTTATATGACTCTGTAATGATATTAATTATATGTTGTGGGCAGGGGCTTAGCTAAAGGCTCATGGGACCTGGTGCAAGAGTTCAGCTTGGGCCCCATTACTTCAGTGCTTTATGGCTAGGGGCAGGGGTGCATGCCAAATTCTTGACCTAACCCCTTCCCTACAGCCAGAGGTGTAACATGACCAGAATGCACAAGGGTCTTTGGACCCCCTCAGGCTCCTGGGCCCAGTAGCGACTGCTACCTCTGAACCCACTATAGCTACGCCCCTGGCTGAGAGACGCAGATGTTTTGGTGGGATCAAGGTGTCAGGTGGACTTTTTTTATCTTACTGTTGGAGTTGGGTTGTTGCTTAGACAACTCCCAAAAAAGCAATGGTTCTCCAAATATACAAAAATATAATAATCTTTATTAGATAATAAATATAAAAGATAAATGATTATTCAGAGGAAAGAAAATGGCAAGATGATACCGAGAGCATTGCAAAGGGCATTATACCAAGTATAGTGATCCGTGCCTTTAAAGTATAAGATGGAAATTAATGGTGCTACTAAACATATCACAATAAAAATAATGAAATATAAAATCTCTGATAATCCCTAAAAAAAAAAATCACAAAGGGGCATCAGTATATACAGTTATTAGGTTATAGAATAGCGCCACCGGCGCACAGTTATGTCCAATCCAAAACTACCTATTCGCTATATTGCATTAGCAGTGTTCATGGACACATCTCAATAGATGGAAAAATGTATAAAGGGTATTTTCAAAAATGAGTGATACCAATATGCATAACTGCACTGATATTCAAAATCTATAGTGTATGCCGCAACACTGCAAATGCATACAACATACAAAAGAATATACGGTACATGTAATATACCCTAAGGTAAAAGGATAGAACATAAATATCCTAGTGGAACATGCCCTGTGACATGGTTCACTGTAGCCTGGAATGCCGCCCCACGCACAGACACCTCGACGCGCATTTCATCCTCCTGACGAAGCCTTGTTTAACTCAGGAGTCACTGCCGAGCGGGTGATCGCTGTTGGTTTATCTTTTCAAGCCCCAGACAATCGGCTATTATCACCCCTGCAGGAAAAATGTAGTACTACATGGCATAGTCTTCCAGAGTGGGAGTCCTGAGCAGAGGATCACTGCTATGATATCCCTAATAGGTCTTATTTCGACAACCCCTTTAACCACGCTGGCAGTAAAGGGCCCCTGTGCAAGAAGTGTCTGGGCCCCTTGCTATTGAATGTAATAAAACAATACACAAAGCATGAGACACTGGACACATGCCATGCATATGGTGCACACGTCAATCACACTGCAGGCATGCCGCACACATCACACACGCCATGCACACATTAGACACATACTGCACATATCACCAACACACTGGAAACAAGACACACACACATCACTTACACGCTGGACACATGCAACATGCACCCCTAACACTCTGGACATATCCCACACACACACATCAGGAAGACACTGGACACATGCCGTGCACGGCACTAAAATACTGGACACGTGCCACACGTGGCATTAACACACTGGACACATGCTGCATGCATCACTTACACGCTGGACACATGCAAAGTGCACCCTTAACACTGAACACACCACACAAATGAACAGTGAGCACCCAGGGGTGTAGCCATAGAGGAAGCAGAGGAAGCGGCTGCTTTGGGGGCCGGACTCAGAAGGGGCCCACCCAGGAGGAGCAGGACTAAAAGATTTTATTGTCAGGGCCCCTTCAACGCTATTATAAAATAACATTATATATAGTGATAGTATATACAGTGATATGACATGCAGAATATACATGTAGGAAACAGACGGAGCGCCTACCGGGCCTTGTCTGAGAGATCTCTCATGACTAGTCGCAGGAGTAGGGGTTGCATGGGAGGAAGAAGAAGTTGCTGGGGGGCCCAAATAAAAAATGTGCTGTGGGGCCCAGTCATTTCTAGTTACGACACTTTATGCATCTCTTTCCCGGGAGGATCCCTCATATCTGTGCATTACACTGACACCCAAATGATTTTAATAAGAACCTTGTAGTGCTTTAATTCTCCTGTGGGGGTGCTGTAGGGAAATTGTGCAGTTGCTGTCAGGCTCGCCAACAGATTACAGCTGTGGGAAAAACCTGCTAATGGTTGGTGGACCCTTGTAACAAACAGGGTTTGTTGAAAGGAACAATCCCTTTAACAGAAATCTCTGAAAAATACCAAAGGGGTGTAATCTCTTTTGTTTTAATCTCACATGTATGGATGACCTATCAGAGGATTATATTAGGTGGATATAAGTGTATGATGCAGACCAGGGACACTTCTTTTTCCGGGGTGTACCCTCTCTGAGCTCCTGCTGTCTAGCACTAACGCCTGCGCCGTCCCTTCTTCTCTGTAGCGTAAATGGATGTCAAGTGTGTAGCACAGGTTTGGCCATCCGCCCGCACCGCTTCTCACATCCCGGCTTCTCTAAAGAGGTTAAGCTTTTGTAATTTATTCTTTATCTAATAAACGTAGGGATGTGACCCGCTATATTGTATTATTCTGCTGCCACATCATTTGTAATCTCTAAGGCTGGAAGATTTCTGTCTCTTTTGACAGATCTGGAGACCACATGATGGATTGAGAAAATCACGGTAAGGGTGTTAAGGCTTTGAAATTGCTGCGGTCTAATGGGGATACCTACTGTGCGTGCGCTTACAAGAAACAAGCAAGGCACCCGATATAAGACATGGGTGATTACAGATTATCACTAGACTCCAGAAGAATCTATGTATGTTCCTCAGAGGAAATGGTAGGATGCCACTGCTTATATACGGAAACATTCTCAGACGGCAAAGGATTAGGCCCGGTGAATATCTCATACCATGTCCATGGTGTGACGTCATTGGAGGCTTGTCGAGTGAGCCGGTCACAGTGTCTCTATCATCTTATGGAGCTGCATTTGTGTCTCTGAGCAGTCTGCCTTCAAGATGGAGTAGCAAAAGGAAAAGAAGGAGTCTTGCAGCACCACCTTAGACCATCAGAATTGTTATCATTAACACCCTTCACTGCCCTAGCTCACCAGGGGTGTTATCATTAGCCTCTTCACTTCCCTAGCTCACCAGGGATGTTATCATTAGCCTCTTCACTGCACTAGCTCACCAGGGGTGTAATTAATAAAGTTTCACTGCCCTAGCTCACCAGGAATGTTATCATTAACTTCTTCACTGCCCTAGCTCACCAGGAATGTTATCATTAACCTCTTCACTGCCTTAGCTCACCAGGGATGTTATCATTAGCCTCTTCACTGCCCTAGCTCACCAGGGGTGTTATCATTAGCCTCTTCACTTCCCTAGCTCACCAGGGATGTTATCATTTGCCTCTTCACTGCCCTAGCTCACCAGGGGTGTTATCATTAGCCTCTTCACTTCCCTAGCTCACCAGGGATGTTATCATTCGCCTCTTCACTGCCCTAGCTCACCAGGGGTGTTATCATTAGCCTCTTCACTGCACTAGCTCACCAGGGATGTAATTATTAAAGTTTCACTGCCCTAGCTCACCAGGGATGTTATAGTTAGAATCTTCACTGCCCTAGCTCACCAGGGATGTTATCATTAGCCTCTTCACTGCCCTAGCTCACCAGGGATGTTATCATTAGCCTCTTCACTGCCCTAGCTCACCAGGGATGTTATAATTAGCCTCTTCACTGCCCTAGCTCACCAGGGATGTTATCATTAGCCTCTTCACTGCCCTAGCTCACCAGGGATGTCATCATTAGCCTCTTCACTGCCCTAGCCCACTTGGAATGTGGTCATTAACCCCTTCACTGATCTACACACCCCAACAATAAGCTGTTTGAGCGCTGCGGCCTTCTCGTAGCTTACCCTAGGCAGGTGACATCACATTCATCACGTGGCCTGGGCACAGCTCAGTCCAATACCAAGCACAGCTGCTCTCCAAATATGGCACTGTGCTTGGTAAGCTGCAAGAAGGCCGTGGCGCTGACAGGAGCTATATACATAAAGTGTATTATTATTATTATTGTTATTATTATTATTGTTTTTTTCATATCCATAGCCCAGCAGGGATGTTACTGTTAACCACCTCACTGTTTTAGACCACCAGTGATATTATCATTGGCCTCTACTCTGCCCTAGTACACCAGGACCATCAGCCCTCCTTTTGCAGTGCACCCCTTCCAGTAACACTAGTGAGCATGCAGCCAAATAACCTCACATATAAAGGAACATTGTGGAATATTTTACGTCCTAAACGTATGATGCATAATATATTATTTTAGGGTTATAAATATCTAATCCAATGCAAAAAACATCTTCCGGCCCAGAATCCATTTGCAGGACTAGACCACATGCGATGCATTTTACTCTACCGGCTTTTGTATTTTTCTTGTTGACCATCAATTAAATGTTCTAATGTAGTGTAATAATAAATGACAACCGCATACAAAATTATTTCATTAGTCGTAAAAGTTTTATGGTCGGAAGGACAGAAAAGAAGAAAAATGTTTTCAATTAGGATGAGATGCAGGACATTCTCCAAACAGCCTGACTGCTGACACTACACTTTTCACATTGGGGTGTCTGTGGGGTGCTGGGGGATATAAACATTATAATAAAATATTGTATATTGAGGCTACATATTTATTGCATCAGTATAAAGGCACAATGCTGTGAGAAGGTTTGTTTTAAAGCGTTTGGCAGCTAAAGGAAGAGCACATTATTCATTCATTGTTCCTTAAAATCTTGGCTTGAGATGAGGCTATAAAGTGTAAACCTGCCTTTACTGCAGTATTATAATAGTTATACTGATACAAAGGAGCAGTATTATAGTAGTTATATTCTTGTACATAGGAGCAGTATTATAGTAGTTATATTCCTGTACATAGGAGGCAGTATTATAGTAGTTATATTGTTATATATAGGAGACAGTATTATAGTAGTTATATTTTTGTACATAGGAGCAGTATTATAGTAGTTATATTCTTGTACATAGGAGCAGTATTATAGTAGTAATATTCTTGTACATAGGAAGCAGTATTATAGTAGTTATATTGTTATATATAGGAGACAGTATTATAGTAGTTATAGTCTTGTACATAGGAGCAGTATTATAGTAGTTATAGTCTTGTACATAGGAGCAGTATTATAGTAGTTATATTATACATAGGAGCAGTATTATAGTAGTTATAGTCTTGTACATAGGAGCAGTATTATAGTAGTTATATTCTTGTACATAGGAGCAGTATTATAGTAGTTATAGTCTTGTACATAGGCGGTATTATAGTAGTTATATTATACATAGGAGCAGGGTCGGTAGGGGGGGCCCATGAGAGGTTCCGTGGCAGGGCAGGGAGAGATGAGCGCTTCCATTGTGGAAGCGCTCATCTCTATATTCATCTGTATCGCCGTCCTCAGTACAGAGATACAGATGGATACTGCAGCAGGGCAGGGGAGAGGTGTTTCCCTTACCGATTCCTCTGATAGGCTGCAGGCCTAGAGCCTGCAGCCTATCAGAGGCTGGTGCAGGCGGCACGATGGCGCCATCGCGCCACCTGAGCCGTACAGCGCAGGACACAGGCCGGAAGAGGCCTTCACCGTTTCACTGAGAGTGTCATGGAGGTAAGTATGTGAGTTAATTTTTTATATTTTTTTAACACTATACTGTTGCCCAAAATGGGGAAGGGCCGGGAGAGGAGCACTATTGGGGCATCTACTATGGGGCACACATGGGGGGAGAGAAGCAGTATAGGGACATCTACTAGGGGGCATTATACTGGCACACATGAGGGGAGAGGAGCACTATGGGGACATATACTAGGGGACATTATACTAGCATACATTGGGGGAGAGGAGCACTATGGAGGCATCTCCTAGGGGGCATTATACTGGCACACATGGGGGGAGAGGAGCACTATGGGGTATCTACTAGTGGTCATTATACTGGCACACATGGGGGGAGAGGAGCACTATGGGGGCATCTCCTAGGGGGCTTTATACTGGCACACATGGGAGAGGAGCACTATGGGGGCATCTCCTACGGGGCATTATACTGGCACACATGGGGGAGAGGTGCACTATGGGGTATCTACTAGGGGTCATTGTACTGGCACACATGGGGGGAGAGGAGCACTATGGGGGAATCTACTAGGGGGCTTTATACTGGCACACATGTGGGGAAAGGAGCACTATGGAGGCATCTACTAGGGGGCATTATTTACTTGCACATATAGGGGCAGAGGAGCATTATATGGATTCTTCTACTAGGGGGCATTATTTACTGGCACAGATCGGAGGGTGCACTATGGGGGCATCTACAAGGAGGCATTATTTACTGGCACACATGGGAGGGAGGAGCACTATGGGGGCATCTGCTGGGAGCCCTATATATTAGAATTATACTGGCACTATGCGGGGAGGAGCCAATATGAGGGCATCTACTCTGGGGGCCCTATATATTGGCATTATATACTGTCACACATGGGGGGCACTATGGAGAAGTGAGGCCATAGAAGGGGGGGAGGGGGGGAGGAGCACTATGGGGTATCTACTGGGGGCACTATATAGGAGTATTTTATACTGGTGCAAAATTATGGGGCACTATGGGGACATTAGCTCAAGAGTTTTTTTGGGGGGCACACAGTAGGGGGCATTGGCACACATTATGAGGGCACTATAGGGACATTGGCTCTACTAGGGGCACAAAGAGGAGGTATTATTTTTACTGCCACACAACAGGGCATTTTTTTTTTATTATTATTATTATTTTTGGGGGACATCATATTTATAAGTGTCAGGGACACTATTTGCTGGCCGCAGTTATTTTTTAGGGCAGTGTGTGCCAATTATTGAAGGGGGACTATCTGGTACTAGTATTTTCAGGGGGTTTATCTGTTTCTGCAGTATAGTATTGGGGAGCATAGTAGGCGCAGGATGGGGTGTTTAGAAGGTTGGAGGATTTTGGAAAAGTAGGAAACTAAGATGTCTGTCTGTCAAAATCTGCAGAGAGAAGAGACGGCTGAAAGGAATCATCATGGTGGTCTGGTCTGAAAGGAGAAGATGAGGCTGAAAGGAATCATCATGGTGGTCTGGTCTGAAAGGAGAAGATGAGGAAAGGGAAGATCTAAGAAGACGTCACTGGATGTACAAGGTAGACAGTATTATAGTAGTTGTATTCTTGTACATAGGAACAGTATTACAGTAGTTATATTATTGTACATAGGAGCAACATTATAGTAGTTATATTCTTGTACATAGGAGGCAGGATTATAGTAGTTATATTCTTGTACATAGGAGCAGTATTATAGTAGTTATATTCTTGTACATAGGAGGCAGTATTATAGTAGTTATATTCCTGTACATAGGAAGCAGTATTATAGTAGTTATATTCTTGTACATAGGAGGCAGTATTATAGTAGTTATAGTCTTGTACATAGGAGGCAGTATTATAGTAGTTAAATTCTTGTACACAGGAGGCAGTATTATAGTAGTTATATTCTTGTACATAGGAGGCAGTATTATAGTAGTTATATTCTTGTACATAGGAGGCAGTATTATAGTAGTTATATTCTTGTACATAGGAGCAGTATTATAGTAGTTATATTCTTGTACATAGGAGCAAGTATTATAGTAGTTATATTCTTGTACATAGGAGGCAGTATTATAGTAGTTATATTCTTGTACATAGGAGGCAGTATTATAGTAGTTATATTCTTGTACATAGGAGCAGTATTATAGTAGTTATATTCTTGTACATAGGAGCAGTATTATAGTAGATTATATTCTTGTACATAGGAGCAGTATTATAGTAGTTATATTCTTGTACATAGGAGGCAGTATTATAGTAGTTATATTCCTGTACATAGGAGCAGTATTATAGTAGTTATATTCTTGTACATAGGAGCAGTATTATAGTAGTTATATTCTTGTACATAGGAGCAGTATTATAGTAGTTATATTCTTGTACATAGGAGCAATATTATAGTAGTTATATTCTTATACATAGGGGGCAGTATTATAGTAGTTATATTCTTGTACATAGGAGCAGTATTATAGTAGTTATATTCTTGTAATATGAGCAGTATTATAGTAGTTATATTATTGTACATAGGATCAGTATTATAGTAGTTATATTCTTGTACATAGGAGCAGTATTATAGTGTTTATATTCTTGTACATAGGAGCAGTATTATAGTAGTTATATTCTTGTAATATGAGCAGTATTATAGTAGTTATATTCTTGTACATAGGAGCAGTATTATAGTAGTTATATTCTTGTACATAGGAGCAGTATTATAGTAGTTATATTCTTGTACATAGGAGCAGTATTATAGTAGTTATATTCTTGTACATAGGAGCAGTATTATAGTAGTTATATTCTTGTACTCAGGAGGCAGTATTATAGTAGTTATATCCTTGTACATAGGAGCAGTATTATAGTAGTTATATTCTTGTACATAGGAGCAGTATTATAGTAGTTATATTCTTGTACATAGGAGCAGTATTATAGTAGTTATATTCTTGTACATAGGAGCAGTATTATAGTAGTTATATTCTTGTACATAGGAGGCAGTATTATAGTAGTTATATTCTTGTACATAGGAGGCAGTATTATAGTAGTTATATTCTGCGCATTCATGGCTGGTGCTGCATTAATTCAGTTACGGTACTCGTCATGTCATTTGCTCCTTGAAGCCAGTGAATCCTGAATTGAAGAGTGAACCTTGGCTTGTCAGCTTGTGTGTTCAGGCTTATTAAAGGTTTCATCCTCTTCTCTGACATTGATGCATTGTACACAACATTTGTTGATTTCTCTTATTCCATTGGAATATTTCCATTTGGATGAATATTAGATGTTGGATTAGATTCATTTCTGAAGCTGGCTATACATATTAGTCTTTTGTCGGTGAGAACATAGGGTTCAGACGACACATTAAAGTGTGTGGGGAGCTCCAGAATCTTCCCCGACAGATGATGTTGGGGGAGACGATGAATATTTTTGCCTGGGAGATAAGCTACAGACATAGCAGTGGCAGCGTCTTTCTCCCCTTTCACTATAGAATACACATACACGTTCGGCTGTACTGAACATGTATGGGGAAGCCAGGAGGGAGTCAAAAAAGAGAGAGCTCTCAACATAACGATCGATCGGCCAACAGCTAATGTATAAGGGCAGCTTAAATGTATGAATGTGTCTCTATAGATGCAAGAGTAATCTCTGTGTGGGGCCAAAGGGGTGATGTAGAGGGAGTTTGGTTTTTATACCGCAGATTGGTCCCTTTGTTCTTTAAATTGGTAGGGGTCCAATCTCAAGATAACCAGTAACGTTATAGAGTAGTAACTGGTTTTCCCTAAAGACATGACATGGGTGCATTGTCCTATGAGCCTGGGCATTCCATATCAGCCAGTTGCACCCTGTATGTGACCATTATAACCCCCCCCCCCCTTGTTATTTCTGATGCCAAACATAGCTGGTCCAGCAATCCCCATGTTGTGTGTGTGATCGCTGTAGTCTGTCAGCGAAAGAGTTAAGGACATTCTGTGAGACAACTCCAAAAATAGCAAGAACATGTGTCTCTGGGTGGGCTGCAGATCTACTGACAGCTTGCCGCAGTGCACGAGGACTGCTCTCCCCTCATAGGATGCAGCCTGAAAACCCTGCTGCGTGTGCCCTCGTCTCTATTTAAGTCTTCATCTCTTGCGAAAGGCAGTGACGCCGCCAAAAGTGCTCAAGTCTAAGAGTTTTTTAGCGATTTATTATAGATATTATTAGTGGATGGGAATTTATACATCCGCATTCATTCATAAAGTAACTGCTGCAGTTTATTGCACCCAGAAGTGTCACTGAAAGGTTTTGGGCCCCAATGCAAAAATCATAACAGGGCCCCCACTAACTATATGTCATTTATGAAACTTGTGTCTTATTCTGTGGCCGAGCGGTCCTTAAAGGGGTTGTCTCATCATGGACAATGGGGGCATATCGCTATTATATGCCCCCATTGTCTTATAGGTGCGTGTCTCACCGCTGGGACCCACACCTATATCAAGAACGGAGCCCCGCAAGGTGGTGGCTGGAGGATTGCCGTCCGGCCACCGCCAAGCCGGCTCCCCATAGAAGTAAATGGGACCGTACCGCACATTCGCAGCCCCCGCTCCTATTCATTTCTATGGGGCCGACGGAAATAGCCGAGCCAGCATTCGGATATTTTAGCCTGCCCTATAGAAAATGAATAGAGGGCAGCTAAGCATGCGTAGTGTGCCCTCCTTCACTTGCAAGGCTCCGTTCTTGATATAGGTGAGGGTCCCAGCCATGGGACCTGCACCTATAAGACAACGGGGGCATATCATAGAAATATGCCCCCATTGTCCATGATGAGACAACCCCCTTAATGTAATAAGATTGACTGAAAGGTCTAGCTACAGTGGATATAAAAAGTCTACACACCCCTGTTAAAATGTCAGGTTTCTGTGCTGTAAAAAAAAATTAGAAAAAGATAAATCATTTCAGAACTTTTTCCACCTTTAATGTGACCTATAAACTGTACAACTCAATTGAAAAACAAACTATAATCTTTTAGGTAGAGTGAAAAAAAAAAACTAAAATAATGTGGTTGCGTAAGTGTGCACACCCTCTTATAACGGGGGATGTAGCTGTGTTCAGAATTAAGCAATCACATTCACAATCCTGTTAGATAGCAGTCAGCGTACACCGGCCATCATGTAAAGTGCCTCTGATTAACCCCAAATAAAGCTCAGCTGCTCTAGTTGGTCTTTCCTGAAATTTTCTTAGTCACATCTCACAGCAGAAGCCATGGTCCACAGAGAGCTTCCAAAGCTTCAGAGGGATCTCATTGTTACAAGGTATCAGTCAGGAGAAGGGTACAAAGGAATTTCCAAGGCATTAGATAAACCCTGGAACACAGTGAAGACCGTCATCATCAAGTGGAGAAAATATGGCACAACAGTGATATTACCAAGAACTGGACATCCCTCCAAAATTGATGAAAAAACGAGAAGAAACCTGGTCTGGGAGGCGACCCAGAGGCCTACAGCAACATTGAAGGAGCTGCAGGAATATCTTGCAAGTCCTGGCTGTGTGGTACATGTGACAGCAATCTCCCGTATTCTTCATATGTCTGGGCTATGGGGTAGAGTGGCAAGACGAAAGCCTTTTCTTACGAAGAAAAACATCCAAGCCAGGCTACATTTTGCAAAAACACATCTGAAGTCTCCCAAAAGCATGTGGGAAAAGGTGTTCTAGCCTGATGAAACCAAGGTTGAACTTTTTGGCCATAATTCCAAAAGATATGTTTGGCGCAAAAACAACACTGCACATCACCAAAAGAACCCCATCCCCACAGTGAAGCATGGTGGTGGCAGCATCATGCCAAGGGGCTGTTCTTCTTCAGCTGGAACTGGGGCCTTAGTTAAGCTAGAGGGAATTATGAACAGTTCCAAATACCAGTCAATATTGGCACAAAACCTTCAGGCTTCTGCTAGAAAGCTGAACATGAAGAGGAACTTCATCTTTCAGCATGACAACGACCCAAAGCATACATCCAAATAAACAAAGGAATGGCTTCACCAGAAGAAGATTAAAGTTTTGGAATGTCCCAGCCAGAGCCCAGACCTGAATCCGATTGAAATCTGTGGGGTGATCTGAAGAGGGCTGTGCCCAGGAGATGCCCTCGCAATCTGACAGATTTGGAGTGTTTTAGCAAAGAAGAGTGGGCAAATCTTGGCAAGTCAAAATGTGCCATGCTGATAGACTCATACCTAAAAAGACTGAGCGCTGTAATAAAATCAAAAGGTGCTTCAACAAAGTATTAGTTTAAGGGTGTGCACACTTATGCAACCATATTATTTTATTTTCATATTTTTTTCTTCCCTCCACCTAAAAGATTTCAGTTTGTTTTTCAATTGAGTTGTACAGTTTATAGGTCACATTAGAGGTGGAAAAAGTTCTGAAATGATTTATATTTGTCAAATTTTTTTGACATTACAGAAATTTTAATTTTTTTATCCACTCTATATAGCATTGATCAGTGGGGATCTGAACACTGTGACTTCCATATGTCACAAGAGCACGTAGATTTAAGTCCATCCTACCAGCCGCTTCCCCTATAGCTATGCCCCTGATGAATGCCCTTTGTCACCCTTATCATTATTATATATCTATATACCACCCTCTGTCATCTTTTTCATCATGATCATACATCTACCTGTATAACCCCCACCTGTCTCCTTTATCATTTTTATTATACAACTGTGAACACCCTCTGTTACTCTTATTATTTTTATTATAATACATCTATATCTTCCCCCCCTATCACCTTTATCATTATGATTATACGGTACATCTATATCTTCCCCCCCTATCACCTTTATCATTATGATTATACGGTACATCTATATCTTCCCCCCCTATCACCTTTATCATTATGATTATACGGTACATCTATATCTTCCCCCCTATCACCTTTATCATTATGATTATACATCTATATCTGCTCTCTATCACCCTTATCATTATTGTTCTTTGACCGCCTTCTGTCAACCTTATCATTTTTTATTATTATTTATCTTTTTTGCCCTCTGTCAAGCTTTACATTATTTTTATAATATATTTTTGAGCACCCTCTGTCACTTTTATCATTATTGTTATTCTGACCACCCCGTCACCCTTATCATTATTTTTTTAGAGCACCCACTATTACCCTTACCATCCTTATTATTATTTTTCTGACCGCCCTCTGTCAAGCTTATCATTTTTATTTTTCTATGAGGTCCCTCTGTCATCCTTAACGTTAAATTATTATTGTTCTTTGACCACCCCCTGTCGCAGGTATCATTAATTTTTGGGACCACGCACTATCACTGCTATCATTATTCCTCTTCTATGAACACCCTCTGTTAACCTTATCATTATGATTATTTTTCTATGTGCACCCTCTGTCAGCCTGATCATTATTGTTCTTTGACTCTCAATATTACTGGTATTTCTATTAGTAAATGAGTGCAGTCAGACTTGGCTACCAGTGTAGGTGTCTGAGTGCTCCTCTACTGAACGCACATCTTAATTTGGAGCACAAGCGAGCAGCCGGTGCACCTGCATCCACCGCACACTCATATATCACAGGCGACAATTGTTCACAACACAAGTGACATAGTTGCCTCATCCCATTAATCTTTTGTGCCGCCTGCTTCTAGAGAATAACTCTGAGTCTCCGGAAAATTCTATCGATACAGCAGAATATCCTGACAGTGGAAACCTTTCCTTACTGTTCCACACATTCTGCTGCAGCAGCATAAACCCAGCAGAAATGTCTCCGAGGCTTCAAATATCAAGAGAAATTGTAGATTAAACAGGTTTACCGAGATAATATCAGATAATGGTAAAATGAAGATACATACTTGGGCGTCCCACGAGATTGTCAGTGCAGATGATGGAGTGTTTAGTATTTCAGTCCTAGCAGGCCTAAATGAGTTTATGGTTCTGGAATAATAATAAATGATACATAATAAAAGCCTAAAACTGATGGGGGGCTATCAATCTTTTTAGGGTAAAAAAAAAATGGGCACAAGTGCCGACATATCCAACACATTAGAAAAAAAATCATAAATAATTTATGACAAAAGAAGGGTAAATGACCAGACCTATTGTTAACTGCTTTCCATTACCTAAAGCTGTTTTTGCCTGGAGGTCGCCAGGGACAGGGTTAGTTTTTAGGAGTTGCTAAATTGAGGAGTTTATCCAGACCCTTATCTCCTAAGTGGCCCCTTGAGAATCAAACCCCCATGAGTTACCCGAATTTACCATTGCCCACAAAGTTTTTAGCCATTTGGACATTAATGGCATAGCCACAGGACGTATCATAAATGTCCAATAGATGTGGGACCGACACCTGTTTTGAGAACAGGACCCCCCATTTCGCTTTGCCATCAGGTGGATGTGCATGCGCGGCTCTCTCCATTCATTTCTATGGGATACACTTGCACCACTTGAACATTTATAGCATATCATTTGGTTATACCTTAAAGGGGTGAACCCGGACATATCCCCTTCTTCCCCAACTCAGCCCCTCTGACATGCTTCGATGCTGTTTTGTTTATACTTTTACATTGCTAGGTGGAGGCTTCCACCTAGCAGTGTTCCTGGTGACGTCACCCCATTCATGGGCGGGCTGTAGCCCTACCCTAGGCGTTTTACAGGCTAGGGCAGAGCTAAAGCCCGCCCATAAGTGCTGGTGATGTCCCTGGGCTCACTGCTAGGCAGAAGCCTCCGCCTAGCTTACCCATGGAGAGCGTGGTACATCACCGGATCTCCAGAAAAAGCCCTTGCCTTGCCAGAGGGGCTGAGTGGGGGAAGAAGAAGGGCACATGTCCGGGTTCAGCTCTGAACCCGGACAACCCCTTTAAATTTCTAGATGGGTTTAACCCCTTTAATTGCTCTTGACCACTAGGGTATGTAAAATTAACGCTTTCACTACCCTTGACCACCGTTGATCTTGAAATTACAAGAAAAACTGGGCAACTGCTATCTTAACACTGTCTACCAACACACATGTAATTCTTTTTGGGTCTTCACTTTCCATAATGGAAATGGTCACAGGATATAATACCTTGTTAGACACAACTGCTGCTATTATCTGACACAGGGGCATTGAAATCCAAGCCTCTGAAATTGGTGTGAGACCTGCTGGCGTCTTCCAATGAAAGGATGCATGGTAGGACAATGGCAAGACACCACCTTTGTCACGTAACTGTGCAACACCAATGTGGCTACACCGCCCTAAACGTCGCATGTTGCCGTTTCAGGTTATAATATCCACATAAGCGTCTTTAAGGTTGGAACTGTTACCAATTTCTCTTTGCCACAGGCCTCCAGATTTTAGGAATACCCAGTGTCAGTGCAAGAAGATTAATGTGCTCAGATTGCCTTCAAGCAGAACGTTCGCTGGTTGCCTCAGAAACCTGGTCGGTCTCTGGCCCTGGGGAGATGTTTGAGAACCTCCACTATGTTCAGCTGTAAGATTTCCTCACTTGGAGAACAGGCTGTGCAAGCAATAGCTGAGATATTAAGAGAAAATGTTTTCAAGGCTCCGGTATAGCATGGCCAGAGGCGGTCCTGAGCGCCGGCACCTCAGCCGTGCAAGCGCCAAAGTTGTCCCCGCTGATTTATAGCTTTCCATGTTGTCACATTTCTTACATTAGTTGTGATGTTTCCTGTGCTCATGAATATTCCCTGAACCTACTCAGTGCCGCACTGTTTAGAGCAGCAGTTCTCACTCCAGAGCTGTAATTGGGGTCATGAACATTGTCAGACATCTTTTAAGGCTAAGCGGTGAGCTAGGCTTTCCTTTACTTGAGTTTACTACCTAGCCATGTGTCCAAATATAAGGAAATCAGGTCGGCTCTCAAGGCACATACATAGACTGACACTCCGAGAAGTATATAAAAAGGTTTAATGGATCCCCATATAAAACAAATGCTGCTTGTGCAACAATAATACAATTGATGGATACACTTAGGTTAGGGCTATCCTCCATCCAAGTCGCGTTGCAGCAGCTGCATGTCTCATTGCGACACCATTAATAGATTACATGAAATGTTGCTCAACAAATGTCGTTGTGTAACTTTACACTTTTTTGTTGCCTGACATATATCGCCGTGTAGTCCTTCCCTAAATGCTGCTGGCCCCAATAACTGTGGATTATGATGGAGAGTAAAGAACCCAATATAATCCACAAACAATAGATGTCAGATCAGTGTGGAGCAAAATAAATATAAAGGTTGAAAATCCTAATAATGTCCACAAAATAGTGGGCCTAGATTTACTAATAGTGTCCTACTTTGCATGGGCGGATTGGACATAGACCTTACAGGGAAAGTTCCCGGTGAGCTGATGCCCAGGGGGCCGCCTGAGCCCTCCGCACGACCGTCCAGTGGAAGTTTTTGGGGATGTATTTTGTGCTGATGCAGTATTTGTGATGGACTGTGATATTTGGCTCTGTTGGGGTGGTATAATGTGCCACTATATAAGGAATTGTTGGCCCTGACTTCCATTAATTTGGACCCGACTGCAAAACCACTTTTAGTATTTTTTCCAGGGTTTAGTATTTTTTCCAGGCAGTATCGTAAATCTTGTGCCAGATTAACAATAGAATTCCATTTGTGCACCAACGATTTGCCACTTATACAACTTGTGTAGTTTCAATCCAAATATGCACCAAAATTTTGGCGCAGTCTTTTGTGTACAGAGCTGCAGTTAGGCCATGGCCCCTTTCTCATTAAAGGGAACCTGTCACTGGCATTTTGGGTATAGAGCTGAGGACATGGGCTGCTAGATGGCCGCTAGCACATCTGCAATACCCAGTCCCCATAGCTCTGTGTGCTTTTATTGTGTAAAAAACCCGATTTGATACATATGCAAATTAACCTGAGATGAGTCCTGTATGTGAGAGGAGTCAGAGACAGGACACATCTCAGGTTAATTTGCATATGTATCAAATCGGGTTTTTTTACACAATAAAAGCACACAGAGCTATGGGGACTGGGTATAGCCACGACCCTTGTTAGACAAGGTGTAAAATGCTTAGAAAAGAGTGTAAAACAGTAAATGTAATCAAAAGCATGAGCGCCAGGTTTTTGGGCACAAAACAATTGCACTTTGACAATAGTAAATCTGAAATTTTCTCTGTGTGACTGTAATGATGATAAATGGAAGTGATTACAAAATTGTAGGAATGGAAAATTTATTGGGGAAAAGTGGGTACAAGATGAGATATGGCCTCTAGCCTTGATACAAGATGAGATATGGCCTCTACCCTGGATACAAGATGAGATACGGCCTCTAGCCTGGATACAAGATGAGATATGGCCTCTACCCTGGATACAAGAGGAGAAACGGCCTCTAGCCTGGATACAAGATGAGGTACGGCCTCTACCCTGGATACAAGATGAGATACGGCCTCTAGCCTGGATACAAGTTGAGATACTGCCTCTAGCCTGGATACAAAATGAGATACGGTTTCTAGCCTGGATGCAAGATGAGATACGGCCTCTAGCCTGGATAAAAGATAAGATACAGCCTCTAGCCTGGATACAATATGAGGTACGGCCTCTAGCCTGGATACAAGATGAGGTACGGCCTCTATCCTGGATACAAGATGAGATACGGCCTCTAGCCTGGATACAAAATGAGATACTGCTTCTAGCCTGGATGCAAGATGAGATATGGCCTCTAGCCTGGATACAAGACAAGATACAGCCTCTAGCCTGGACACAAGATAAGATACAGTCTCTAACCTGGATACCGGATGAGATACGGCCTCCACCCTAGATACAAGACAAGATACAGCCTCTTGCTTGGATACAAGATGAGATACGGTCTCTAGCCTGGATACAAGATGAGATACGGTTGGGCATGGAGGCATAGAGGTTCCGTATAGTAGCCTGCGGGACATTTGCCCACAGATGTTACAGCAGAAACTGTAGATCCTGCACACTCATAGGTTGCTGAAGCTGATGTCCCAGCTGGTCCCATAAATGCCTGATTGGGGACCGGGCAGTGAAGGAAGTGTTGTAATCTGGCGGAGACATTCCTGGGAAACCCTTGATGTGTGCAGGTGAGCATTATCCTGCTAAAAAAATACCAGCTGGAAGTCCTGCCATGAGAGGAACATGTGTCCACAGGATGTCCTGCACATATCGCTGAGCTGTTAGTGTCCCTCGTATCACTACTAGGGTTGACCGGCGCGTCATATGCGATGGTTCCCGAGATCATCACACCAGCAGTTGGGGCAGTGTGTGGCTGGCAGGATTGAAGCGTTCACCAGGGTCGTAGCTAAAGGCTCATGGGCCCTGGTGCAAGAGTTCAGCTTGGGCCACCTTCCCTCAGTACATTGTGGCCAGGGGCAGGGAAGCACATAGCCTTCGTGCTGCCTGAAGCAAAAATTTAAACAGCCCCCCCATGCCAAATTTCTGACCTAACCCCTTCCCTCCAGCCAGAGGTGTAACATGACCAGCATGCACTTTCTATAATACCACTTTCTTCTTATGTCTTTGGGCTCCTTGGCCCGGTAGCGACTGCTACCTCTGCACCCCTTATAGCTACGCCCCTGGGTTCACCACGCTTACAGGAACCTAAGCATCGTCGGATCCCAAACAGAACCTGGATTCATCACTGAAGACGATGCAGTTCCAGTCCATAACAGTCCAGGTTTCTCATTAACGACACTTGTGCAGACAAATAAAATGGCGACTGTCTGTTAAAGGGGTATTCTCATCTTCCCTTTTCATACTTACCTTTCTTAAGCGCGATGTTCACTTCGTGGATTCTTCTCCTGGCCGGGCCGCGCTTGCGCAGAAGACTAAAGATTTTCTCCCGGCTGGGCAGCGCGATGTCCTGAACTCGCACGCCGCCGCGCATGCGCCATGGTGACTTATTCCTGGCCCGTATAGTACAGAGCTGGCTTGCGCGTTCGCGGCTCTGTATTATACTGGCCAGGAAGAAGTTATCATGGCGCATGCGCGGCGACGTGCGCGTTCAGGACATTGCGCGGCCTGGCCGGGAGAGAATCTTCAGTCTTCTGAGCAAATGCGGCCCGGCGGGATTTGACAGGAGAGGTGGCCGTATCCAGGGGAGACCAAAGACAACATCAGGTAAGAGGGGACTTATTTTCTAAAAAAGGGTGGGAATTGGGTAATAACATGTATTTAGAAAAATGATCACTGTCAAATCATTAACAGATTTAACAGTGATCATTAAGATGAGAATACCCCTTTAATGGCGGGACACGTAGCGGGCACTGTGACACCAAAGTTTCTTCTGCTAAGCACCTGGATATAGTCCAGACAGAGACAGGGGTGTGTAATGAAGGGGCCATCTGTGTCTGGGTGGTGGACAACGAAACTGTGGGAGCTGTTCGTGCTTGTCACGGGATCAATTGATCCTCTGTAATGGTGGTCTGTCTGGGCTGTCCGGAGCCTGTTCGCCATGTGTGCATGCCGTCATGTAACCACTTCTTCTCCTAACAGCTAGGTCACAACGTCCCAGCTGCAGGGCAATTCCTTGAAACAATCATCCTGCTTCACTCAGCCCAGTGATGCATCCCTCTCAAAGTCTGTCAACTGGGAAAAATTTCTAAGTAAGTTTATCAGTGCATGCGTATGGTAGGAAACATCCGAGGACTAGCTAAAATCTTCCCAATGCCTTTGCAGGCATAATAGAATATTGAAGTACTTAATATTCTTGGTAATATTATTGGAGGAAAGTCATCTACAGTAAAAAATATACCGTATATTTGTACCATGATAGCCAATGAATAGAAGATAAAAAATAAAAAAAATTAAGAGGAATGAGATTCCTCAGTGGTTGGTACCTGTTAATGGCTAACTGGAAAGTTGATGACAAAATTGCAAGCTTTCGAGGCTACTTGAGACTCTTTGTCAGACGTCTCTTAAGACAGTATCTTAAGATTCACATATTTATATACCAAAGTACATAGGAATAAGGTAAAGCAGATCAATATGAGTGGAAGAGTGAATAGTTGTAGCAGTAAATTGTTGGAGCACTTATACATGAGTAGGGATGAGCGAACTCGAACTGTATAGTTCGGGTTCGTACCGAATTTTGGGGTGTCAGTGACACGGACCCGAACCCGGACATTTTCGTAAAAGTCCGGGTTTGGGTTCGGTGTTCGCCGCTTTCTTGGCGCTTTTTGACGCTTTCTTGGCGCTTTTTGAAAGGCTGCAAAGCAGCCAATCAACAAGCGTCATACTACTTGCCCCAAGAGGCCATCACAGCCATGCCTACTATTGGCATGGCTGTGATTGGCCAGAGCACTATGTGACCCAGCCTCTATTTAAGCTGGAGTCACATAGCGCCGCCCGTCACTCTGCTCTGATTAGCGTAGGGAGAGGTTGCGGCTGCGACAGTAAGGGCGAGATTAGGCAGATTAACTCCTCCAAAGGACTTGATTATTGATCGATCTGCAGCTGTGGATCATTGAGCTGCTGATACTCAATTGCTCACTGTTTTTAGGCTGCCCAGACCGTTTGTCAGTCACATTTTTCTGGGGTGATCGGCGGCCATTTTGTGTCTTGTGGTGCGCCAGCACAAGCTGCGCCCGTCACCAAGTGCATTTAACCCTCAGTAGTGTGGTTGGTCAAGCTGTCACACCAAGTGCATTTAACCAGCAATAGTGTGGTTATTTTTTGGCCATATCCCAGTCTAATTCTGTCACTAAATCCATACCGATCACCCAGCGCCTAAATACTAGGCCTCAAATTTATATCCCGCTAAATCTCTCGTTACCGCTGTACTGTTGTGGCTGGGCAAGTTATTTAGTGTCCGTTAAAGCACATTTTTTGTTCAGGGTTGAAATACAATTCCCAATTTAGCAATTTCATAATTTAGTGGTTTCTGCTATATCAGAGCTATTTGAAATCTATCCCTAAAAGGGTATATAATATTCAAGGTGCACATAGGGTCATTCAGAATAACTTCACACACACGCTACTGTGCATTTCCAAGTCTAATTCTGTCACTAAATCCATACCGGTCACCCAGCGCCTAAATACTAGGCCTCAAATTTATATCCCGCTGAATTTGAATACAATACATTGGGCCAAATAATATTTTTATTGTTGTGGTGAACCATAACAATGAGGAAAACATCTAGTAAGGGACGCGGACATGGACATGGTCGTGGTGGTGTTAGTGGACCCTCTGGTGCTGGGAGAGGACGTGGCCGTTCTGCCACATCCACACGTCCTAGTGTACCAACTACCTCAGGTCCCAGTAGCCGCCAGAATTTACAGCGATATATGGTGGGGCCCAATGCCGTTCTAAGGATGGTAAGGCCTGAGCAGGTACAGGCATTAGTCAATTGGGTGGCCGACAGTGGATCCAGCACGTTCACATTATCTCCCACCCAGTCTTCTGCAGAAAGCGCACAGATGGCGCCTGAAAACCAACCCCATCAGTCTGTCACATCACCCCCATGCATATCAGGGAAACTGTCTGAGCCTCAAGTTATGCAGCAGTCTCTTATGCTGTTTGAAGACTCCGCTGGCAGGGTTTCCCAAGGGCATCCACCTAGCCCTTCCCCAGCGGTGGAAGACATAGACTGCACTGACGCACAACCACTTATGTTTCCTGATGATGAGGACATGGGAATACCACCTCAGCATGTCTCTGATGATGACGAAACACAGGTGCCAACTGCTGCGTCTTTCTGCAGTGTGCAGACTGAACAGGAGGTCAGGGATCAAGACTGGGTGGAAGACGATGCAGGGGACGATGAGGTCCTAGACCCCACATGGAATGAAGGTCGTGCCACTGACTTTCACAGTTCGGAGGAAGAGGCAGTGGTGAGACCGAGCCAACAGCGTAGCAAAAGAGGGAGCAGTGGGCAAAAGCAGAACACCCGACGCCAAGAGACTCCGCCTGCTACTGACCGCCGCCATCTGGGACCGAGCACCCCAAAGGCAGCTTCAAGGAGTTCCCTGGCATGGCACTTCTTCAAACAATGTGCTGACGACAAGACCCGAGTGGTTTGCACGCTGTGCCATCAGAGCCTGAAGCGAGGCATTAACGTTCTGAACCTGAGCACAACCTGCATGACCAGGCACCTGCATGCAAAGCATGAACTGCAGTGGAGTAAACACCTTAAAACCAAGGAAGTCACTCAGGCTCCCCCTGCTACCTCTTCTGCTGCTGCCGCCTCGGCCTCTTCTGCTGCTGCCGCCTCGGCCTCTTCCTCCGCCTCTGGAGGAACGTTGGCACCTGCCGCCCAGCAAACAGGGGATGTACCACCAACACCACCACCACCTCCGCCACCAAGAGTCTCAACCATGTCACACGGCAGCGTTCAGCTCTCCATCTCACAAACATTTGAGAGAAAGCGTAAATTCCCACCTAGCCACCCTCGATCCCTGGCCCTGAATGCCAGCATTTCTAAACTACTGGCCTATGAAATGCTGTCATTTAGGCTGGTGGACACAGACAGCTTCAAACAGCTCATGTCGCTTGCTGTCCCACAGTATGTTGTTCCCAGCCGCCACTACTTCTCCAAGAGAGCCGTGCCTTCCCTGCACAACCAAGTATCCGATAAAATCAAGTGTGCACTGCGCAACGCCATCTGTGGCAAGGTCCACCTAACCACAGATACGTGGACCAGTAAGCACGGCCAGGGACGCTATATCTCCCTAACTGCACACTGGGTGAATGTAGTGGCAGCTGGGCCCCAGGCGGAGAGCTGTTTGGCGCACGTCCTTCCGCCGCCAAGGATCGCAGGGCAACATTCTTTGCCTCCTGTTGCCACCTCCTCCTTCTCGGCTTCCTCCTCCTCTTCTTCCACCTGCTCATCCAGTCAGCCACACACATTCACCACCAACTTCAGCACAGCCCGGGGTAAACGTCAGCAGGCCATTCTGAAACTCATATGTTTGGGGGACAGGCCCCACACCGCACAGGAGTTGTGGCGGGGTATAAAACAACAGACCGACGAGTGGTTGCTGCCGGTGAGCCTCAAGCCCGGCCTGGTGGTGTGTGATAATGGGCGAAATCTCGTTGCAGCTCTGGGACTAGCCAATTTGACGCACATCCCTTGCTTGGCGCATGTGCTGAATTTGGTGGTGCAGAAGTTCATTCACAACTACCCCGACATGTCAGAGCTGCTGCATAAAGTGCGGGCCGTCTGTTCGCGCTTCCGGCGTTCACATCCTGCTGCTGCTCGCCTGTCTGCGCTACAGCGTAACTTCGGCCTTCCCGCTCACCTCCTCATATGCGACGTGCCCACCAGGTGGAACTCCACCTTGCACATGCTGGACAGACTGTGCGAGCAGCAGCAGGCCATAGTGGAGTTTCAGCTGCAGCACGCACGGGTCAGTCGCACTACAGAACAGCACCACTTCACCACCAATGACTGGGCCTCCATGCGAGACCTGTGTGCCCTGTTGCGCTGTTTCGAGTACTCCACCAACATGGCCAGTGGCGATGACGCCGTTATCAGCGTTACAATACCACTTCTATGTCTCCTTGAGAAAACACTTAGGGCGATGATGGAAGAGGAGGTGGCCCAGGAGGAGGAGGAGGAGGAGGAGGAAGAGGGGTCATTTTTAGCACTTTCAGGCCAGTCTCTTCGAAGTGACTCAGAGGGAGGTTTTTGGCAACAGCAGAGGCCAGGTACAAATGTGGCCAGCCAGGGCCCACTACTGGAGGACGAGGATGAGGAGGAGGTGGAGGAGGATGAGGATGAAGCATGGTCACAGCGGGGTGGCACCCAACGCAGCTCGGGTCCATCACTGGTGCGTGGCTGGGGGGAAAGGCAGGACGATGACGATACGCCTCCCACAGAGGACAGCTTGTCCTTACCCCTGGGCAGCCTGGCACACATGAGCGACTACATGCTGCAGTGCCTGCGCAACGACAGCAGAGTTGCCCACATTTTAACCTGTGCGGACTACTGGGTTGCCACCCTGCTGGATCCACGCTACAAAGACAATGTGCCCACCTTACTTCCTGCACTGGAGCGTGATAGGAAGATGCGCGAGTACAAGCGCACGTTGGTAGACACGCTACTGAGAGCATTCCCAAATGTCACAGGGGAACAAGTGGAAGCCCAAGGCCAAGGCAGAGGAGGAGCAAGAGGTCGCCAAGGCAGCTGTGTCACGGCCAGCTCCTCTGAGGGCAGGGTTAGCATGGCAGAGATGTGGAAAACTTTTGTCAACACGCCACAGCTAACTGCACCACCACCTGATACGCAACGTGTTAGCAGGAGGCAACATTTCACTAACATGGTGGAACAGTACATGTGCACACCCCTCCACGTACTGACTGATGGTTCGGCCCCATTCAACTTCTGGGTCTCTAAATTGTCCACGTGGCCAGAGCTAGCCTTTTATGCCTTGGAGGTGCTGGCCTGCCCGGCGGCCAGCGTTTTGTCTGAACGTGTATTCAGCACGGCAGGGGGCGTCATTACAGACAAACGCAGCCGCCTGTCTACAGCCAATGTGGACAAGCTGACGTTCATAAAAATGAACCAGGCATGGATCCCACAGGACCTGTCCGTCCCTTGTCCAGATTAGACATTAACTACCTCCCCTTAACCATATATTATTGGACTCCAGGGCACTTCCTCATTCAATCCTATTTTTATTTTCATTTTACCATTATATTGCGAGGCTACCCAAAGTTGAATGAACCTCTCCTCTGTCTGGGTGCCGGGGCCTAAATATATGACAATGGACTGTTCCAGTGGTGGGTGACGTGAAGCCTGATTCTCTGCTATGACATGCAGACTAATTCTCTGCTGACATGAAGCCAGATCCTCTGTTACGGGACCTCTCTCCTCTGCCTGGGTGCTGGGCCTAAATATCTGAGAATGGACTGTTCCAGTGGTGGCTGACGTGAAGCCTGATTTTCTGCTATGACATGCAGACTGATTCTCTGCTGACATGAAGCCAGATCCTCTGTTACGGGACCTCTCTCCTCTGCCTGGGTGCTGGGCCTAAATTTATGCCAATGGACTGTTGCATTGGTGGCTGACGTGAAGCCTCATTCTCTGCTATGACATGCAGACTAATTCTCTGCTGACATGAAGCCAGATTGTCTGTTACGGGACCTCTCTCCTCTGCCTGGGTGCTGGGCCTAAATTTATGACAATGGACTATAGCAGTGGTGGCTGACGTGAAGCCTGATTCTCTGCTATGACATGAAGACTGATTCTCTGCTGACATGAAGCCAGATTGTCTGTTACGGGACCTCTCTCCTCTGCCTGGGTGCTGGGCCTAAATTTATGAAAATGGACTGTTGCAGTGGTGGGTGACGTGAAGCCTGATTCTCTGCTATGATATGAAGACTGATTCTCTGCTGACATGAAGCCAGATCCTCTGTTACGGGACCTCTCTCCTCTGCCTGGGTGCTGGGCCTAAATATCTGACAATGGACTGTTGCATTGGTGGCTGACGTGAAGCCTGATTCTCTGCTATGACATGCAGACTAATTCTCTGCTGACATGAAGCCAGATTGTCTGTTACGGGACCTCTCTCCTCTGCCTGGGTGCTGGGCCTAAATTTATGAAAATGGACTGTTGCAGTGGTGGCTGACGTGAAGCCTGATTCTCTGCTATGACATGAAGACTGATTCTCTGCTGACATGAAGCCAGATTGTCTGTTACGGGACCTCTCTCCTCTGCCTGGGTGCTGGGCCTAAATTTATGAAAATGGACTCTTACAGTGGTGGGTGACGTGAAGCCTGATTCTCTGCTATGACATGAAGACTGATTCTCTGCTGACATGAAGCCAGATTGTCTGTTACGGGACCTCTCTCCTCTGCCTGGGTGCTGGGCCTAAATTTATGAAAATGGACTCTTACAGTGGTGGGTGACGTGAAGCCTGATTTTATCACAAGACACGGAGGCTCCTATTGCATATAACTCTCTTTACTGTTACCATAGCAGCAAAGAAGAACATGTCAATCAAAAGAAAAAACCATAACAACTGACTCCTCCCCTCCATCCCAGTATATATTGTCTCTCCCCTCTGGGATCATCCTCTTTCTTTGCTGCTGCCATGGCAGAAAAGTAGTCTTCATTTTAGCTGTATATCTTTCTGTGTTTTGGAGTTTCCTTTTAGGTTTGTCGCCTCATGGCTTGCTAGTCCAGGTGTCCCCTGGCCACCTTATTCCCCAGATACCTCGTTTCTGCGGGAATATACTGATTTCATTTATATTTTTTCTTATATAGATATATTCGCTTTATTGTGCCTCACTTGCTTCTCGGTTGTCTTGCCCTCCCTTTTTCCCCCTTCCTGTCCGGTCTCCGGTCCCCAGTACCTGTGTTTTTCATCAGTGCTCCGTTCCGGCCGAAGTCTCGCGATCCGCGAGATTTCGGCCGCCATCTTGATTTTCCCCAGCGAGATTTCGGACGCCTGCCGCTCTCAGGCTTTCCCTACACTGCGGGCCTAGGCCCCACCTCCCGCCCTCTACCTTCCGGTTGCGACGCGCGCCTTTTTCTCAGCGCTTCTTCCTGTCGCCTCAGCAGTCCCACACCGGTCTACAGGATCATTCGCCTGCGTTATTTCGGTAAGTTTGGGCTTCCTTATAGGCGCTTTAGTTGGTATTCCTTGGGTGCAGTGCCCTCATTAGCGTTTTTTCCCTTCTTTTACAGGTCTGTCTTTCTGGTGGTCTGGGGTGACTAACTCCTACCACTTATCATGTCTCGCCGTAGCTCCTCATCCAGGCAGGATGCCCCTAGTACACCCCTTGTTCCCGCTAATGCCCCCTTCCGCGATGCAGGTCCACAAGGGTTAGAACAGACTGCGCTACAGCAATCTATTTCTGACGCAATCATGGCGGCGATGGGCTCTATGTCCTCAGCACTGTCCCAGTCGATCTCTCAGGCCCTAAGTGCACAATCCGCTGAGTCCATGCAGGACCAGGCTTTGGATATCGCCAGACCATCTGCCTCCAGAACTCTCAGAACCGATGGTAATCCATCACGTGACCACGCGGTTGTCCCGCGGAAAAGAGCCTGCGCACGACAGGCAGAACGCTCTCGTGCATGGAAGTCGGCCAGGACTATACCTGAGCCACAGTCTGATTCTGAAAGAGAATCGAACGAGGAGGCGCGTAATGAGTCTTTATATGACTCTTTAGATGAAATTCAGGATGTTGAGGTTGATCCTCTGGATATATCGCCCACCCCCGGGCCGTCCATACCAGCGGTTTCCGTACAGGGAAACCAGCCTCTCCCAGACGACCTCATGGTTGACTCCCTGGGTACTCCTCTGTTCAACCCGGACGAGCTCCATCATCCCCGCTCTGCAGAATGGCTCCCCACCACTCCGGTGGCCCAATATTTAGAGGCAAAAATCCGTACTCCTCTGAGTAAGGAGTCCCGGAACAAATTGCGGGCAGAATGCCCTCGGCCTTTAATTTTGAATAAAGTGTGTGAGACGCCTACGGTGGACCCGAAGATGGTCCAATTCCTCACCAAAACGAAATTCAACCCAAAAAAGGGGTTGGATTCCGCTCTGCGGGCCGTTCAGGACAAACTCCTTGACATCACGGGGCCCCTCGCCAAGATCTTTGAGATGGCGGAGTCCGCTAAGTCGGAGGGCAGGCCGGTCGACCCGGTTGAATTGGGCGGATGGGTCCAGCGGGCCATCTGCATCACGGGCAACGTGAACACCTCTCTGGCCATCGAACGGCGAAAGGCCATTCTGATGAAGGTGGAACCGAAGCTGTCCAATTTAGCCTTGTCTGAGGCAGGCAAGAATGCCCAGGGTCTCTTATTTGGAGACTCATTCATTAAGGAGCTGGGCAGATACGTCGGGGCCTTTACGGCGTTAGACAAGGCCCAAACGTCAATGAAACGTGTTTTCAACAACCGTTTTTCCAGCAGGGCCGGCAGTTCTAGGGGCCGTCTGTCCGGCCGGTCGGATTTCCACTCCCGCGGAACGGGACGAGGCTCCTTCAGTTATCGATCCTCCCTCCAGGACCCAAGGCACCAGCCGTCCTTTTTCCCGTCCAGGGGCTCTTCGGGTCGGTCCAGGAATTACCGCGGGACCCCGTCCTATCGCCGTCCAGTTGGTGAGTCCCCAACCAGTGATTCCTTTGCTTTCTTCAACAGGTTGTGTCGGGGGCAGACTCCGTTTCTGTTTCAATGCCTGGTCCGAGATCACCTCAGACCAGTGGGTACTCCAAACCATCAGGGGATTCACGATAGACTTGGTGACCTCACCGAGCCAACTACCCACCCCTCGCCCCATCCACTTAACCGGTTCGCTTCTGCGTCTTTTACACAGGGAGCTGGTGGGGTTGGTCCACAAGAGGGCGATCGAGCGCACCTCACCTCACCCCGACAGGGTGGTCAGTGGCATGTTTTTGGTCCAGAAAAAGGGCGGTCAAATGCGCCCAGTTATCAACCTGAAGGCCCTCAACTCACTGGTTCAGTACCGGCATTTCAAGATGGAAGGCATCCATCTTTTAAGGGATATGCTACTACCCGGCGATTGGATGGTCAAACTGGACCTCAAAGATGCATACCTTACGGTTCCGGTAGCCCCGTCTTCCAGAGACCTGCTTTGTTTCCTTTGGGGAGACCAGATTTGGCGGTTCACTTGCCTGCCGTTCGGTCTTTCGTCCGCCCCGTGGTGTTTCACCAAGGTGATGAAACCGGTGGTATCTTGGCTCCGCAGCAGAGGGGTGCGCATGATAATTTATCTCGACGATATCCTTATCATGGCGCACAATCCATCCCTTCTCCGATCTCACCTCACCTTGACCACCGACCTCCTTTCCCGCTTGGGTTTTATCATAAACCACGAGAAGTCTTGCCTCACTCCGGCTACATCCATGGAGTTCCTGGGATTCAGAGTGGATTCCGTGTCCCTATCTCTTCATCTCCCTCTGTCCAAGGTACGGTCCATTCGCAAAGAGCTGCGCCACGCTCTTCTTCGACCGCAGTTGTCGTTGCGACACCTGGCGCGTCTAATTGGCCTGTTGGCATCCTCTATCCAGGCCATTTTCCCTGCACCCTTGCACTATCGGGCTCTCCAGAGGCTCAAAATTGCCCATCTTCGGGCAGGATCCACATACTCGGACCTGGTCACGCTGGACACGGAGACGAGGGACGAGTTGAGGTGGTGGATCCAGAATCTATCGGTTTGGAATGGCAAGGCTTTGCTGGGTCCTTCGCCGGACCTGATCATCGAATCCGACGCCAGCTTACACGGCTGGGGAGCTCACTGCAACGGGATTTCCACCGGGGGGCCTTGGTCCCCGGAGGAGTCTCGTCTTCATATCAATGGCCTAGAGTTGCTGGCAGGGTCGCTGGCGATTCGCAGTTTTGCGAATGGCACTGTCACGACTTGTATCAGACTGCGGATGGACAATGTATCCGCAGTCAGATATGTCAACGGGATGGGCGGAACGCGCTCGTCGGTTCTGACGTACCTGGCACAGGACTTTTGGGAGTTCTGCCTCACCAGGGGTATCGTGGTGGTTGCGGAACACCTTCCCGGCCTCCGCAATGTAGTGGCGGATTGGAATTCACGTTACTTTTCGGATTCCAGCGACTGGAAGCTAGACGAGGAGGTGTTCCTAGCTTTGTCGTCTCGCTGGGGTCCTCCATCGGTGGATTTATTCGCGAGCCGCTTGAACGCCCAGACCTCCCGGTTCTTCAGCTGGCGGCCGGACCCGTTGGCGGAGGCAGTAGACGCCTTCCTCCAGCTGTGGGGGGGTTCACTGATGTACGCATTTCCCCCCTTTGCCCTGATTTCTCGGGTCCTCCTTCAGGTTCAGCGCCAGCGAGCGGAATTGATCTTGATCATACCTCTGTGGCGGTCTCAGCCCTGGTTCCCGATGGTCCTGGATATGCTGGTGGACTCTCCGCTCCTCCTTCCAGACCTTCCGCATCTTTTGCGGGCCCCCTCGGGGGACTCCCACCCCCTCATTCAGTCACGCCTTCTTCGTCTTCTCGCTTGCAGGATCTCGGGTGCCCCGACACGTTGTCGGGAGTTTCGAACACGACTGTTTTCCTTTTGGAAAACGCTTGGGCTCCAGGGACCAGACGTGCTTACCGAGCCGCCTGGGACTCTTGGGCTCGCTGGTACGGAGAACGGGATCTGGATCCCCTTCGAGCACCTGTAATGTCGATCCTGTCTTTCTTGTCCTCTTTATTCGATGCGGGCAAAGCCTACCGTACAATTAATCTGTACAGGTCGGCCATCTCGTCACGACACGAGGGTTTTGAGGGTTGTCCGGCTGGACAACATCCTCTTGTATGCCGTTTGTTGAAGGGTTCTCGTTTGTCTCGTCCTCCCAGACCTCGCTTTTCTACCACTTGGGATGTGGGGTTGGTTTTGTCCTTTCTCCTTTCATGGTCTCCTAATGACCAGTTGTCACTACGACATTTATCTGCCAAGTTGGTTACACTTTTGTGCCTCATTTCTTGTAAGCGGGTGTCGGACGTCCGGGCTCTGGATTACGATGCTCGGTCCTTCACTCCGGATGGGGTCTTATTTAACATTTCTAGGCGCACAAAAACGAGCATCCGCTCTGTGTCTTACCCAGCATTCCGGCAGTCCCCTCTTTTGTGCCCGGTGGCATGCCTTCAGGAGTATGAGGCTAGGACGGTTTCCCTACGGGATCCTTCTTTCCCTAATTTGTTTATTTCTTTTCGGAGGCCTTATGCTCCCGTTTCTAGTGTCACCCTCTCTCGTTGGGTTAAGGAGATTCTGGGTCTGGCGGGTATTGACACCTCTATTTTTACGGCGCATTCGGTTCGCAGTGCTTCTGCTACGTCCATGTGGGTCTCGGGAGCCCGTCTGGAGGACGTTTTGCGCGTGGCGGATTGGTCCAGGGTCTCTACCTTTCGGGAATTTTACTTTCGTCCCGAGTCACATGCTTTTCATTCTATCGTCTCTCAGCTTTAAACTTGCAATAGGAGCCTCCGTGTCTTGTGATAAAATTTCATGATTTTCCTATTACATGACGTAAAGTCATGATTTTATTAAAGACACGGAGGCGAGTATTGCCCACCCTCCCACCCAGTTTTTGGTTATGTTCAACTGTATTGTTGTACTTGTCCTATTGTTCATAAGACTGCCCATTTTGATGTGTTCATGTGTGCACTACCTCTTGCTTGGTTTCGTGCCATTTTCATGTGATTTTACCTCGTGTTTATTTTATTTTATTCTGCAGGTTGATTGATTTCTTCATTCATGGTTCCAGTTCGGTTGGCGCTGTTGCCGTTTAGGTTTTTCGGTGGATCCGAGTTTCCTGGTCGATTCGGGGTCAGGAATGTCTATCGGGTTACGGATGGTCCAAGTTCCGTCGATGTCTGCGGTTTTTTGCTGTTCAAAGAAAGAGGATGATCCCAGAGGGGAGAGACAATATATACTGGGATGGAGGGGAGGAGTCAGTTGTTATGGTTTTTTCTTTTGATTGACATGTTCTTCTTTGCTGCTATGGTAACAGTAAAGAGAGTTATATGCAATACTCGCCTCCGTGTCTTTAATAAAATCATGACTTTACGTCATGTAATAGGAAAATCATGAAATTCTCTGCTATGACATGAAGACTGATTCTCTGCTGACATGAAGCCAGATTGTCTGTTACGGGACCTCTCTCCTCTGCCTGGGTGCTGGGCCTAAATTTATGAAAATGGACTCTTACAGTGGTGGGTGACGTGAAGCCTGATTCTCTGCTATGACATGAAGACTGATTCTCTGCTGACATGAAGCCAGATTGTCTGTTACGGGACCTCTCTCCTCTGCCTGGGTGCTGGGCCTAAATTTATGAAAATGGACTGTTGCAGTGGTGGGTGACGGGAAGCCAGATTCTCTGCTATGGGACCTCTCTCCAATTGATTTTGGTTAATTTTTATTTATTTAATTTTTATTTTAATTCATTTCCCTATCCACATTTGTTTGCAGGGGATTTACCTACATGTTGCTGCCTTTTGCAGCCCTCTAGCCCTTTCCTGGGCTGTTTTACAGCCGTTTTAGTGCCGAAAAGTTCGGGTCCCCATTGACTTCAATGGGGTTCGGGTTCGGGACGAAGTTCGGATCGGGTTCGGATCCCGAACCCGAACATTTTCGGGAAGTTCGGCCGAACTTCTCGAACCCGAACATCCAGGTGTTCGCTCAACTCTATACATGAGGATTAGAGATGAGCGAATCGAAGTTGACAAAGTGGAATTTGATCCGAATATTAGGAAAAATTCGATTTGCACCGAATCCGAATTTCCTCACGCTTCGTGGTAACGAGTCGCATTTTTTCCTAAAATGGCTGCTGCACGTGTGAGGACATAGAGAAAGGAACTCTGGGAAGACGGGATCACCCATAATGCCATGCATGCAGCCAATCAGCAGCCAGCCAGCCCTGTGATGTCACAGCCCTATAAATAAAAGAGACGTTATTATAGGAGTTATAGAAATTTAGCTCACATAGAAAAAAAAAAAATGAAATAAAGCTTTTAATAAAGAAAATATATAAAATAAGTGACTCCGACAAAAATATTAATCAACCAAATGCCCACAAGAAAAATAGTGTAACTGGATATATTAAACAGATACATTGACATAACCAAGGCAAATTATATATAGACAATACCATATACAAATAGTATTGGCCACTTGATGTAGTTACTCACGGTTCCTGTGATTTAGGAAAGGCGCCACTTAGTAGAATTACTCACAGTTCGGCCTCATGCACACGACCGTTCCGTTTTTTGCAGTCCACAAATGGCGGATCTGCAAAAAACGGAAGCCGCCGGTGTGACTTCTGCAATTTGCGGAACGGAACGAGCGGCCCATTGTAGAAATGTCTATTCTTGTCCGCAAAACGGTCAAGAATAGGACATGTTCTATTTTTTTTGCAGGGGCCACTGAACGAAGCAACGGATGCGGACAGCACACGGAGTGTATTAGTGGCAAAATAAAAATATATTTGCCATTCAGCGGTGAAGTTATATGTTTTAAAGCCTTTTGTGTCGTGCATGAATGGAAAAAGAAAAAATATATTTGCCGATCAGCGGTGCAGTTATCTGTTCTAAAGCCTTTTGTGGCATGTATTAGTGGAAAAAGAAAAAATATTTTTGCCGTTTAGCGGTGCAGTTATCTGTTCTAAAGCCTTTTGTGGGGTGTATTAGTGGAAAAAGAAAAAATATATTTGCTGGTCAGCGGTGCAGTTATATGTTATAAAGCCTTTTGTGGCATGTATTAGTGAAAATAGAAAAAATATATTTGACGTTCAGCGGTGCAGTTATCTGTTCTAAATCCTTTTGTGGCATGTATTAGTGGAAAAAGAAAAAATATATTTGCCGTTCAGCATGCAGCTATATGTTCTAAAGCCTTTTGTGGCGTGTATTAATAGAAAAAGAAAAAATATATTTGCCGTTCAGCGGTGCAGCTATATGTTCTAAAGCCTTTTGTGGCGTGTATTGGTGGAAAAAGAAAAAATATATTTGCCGTTCAGTGGTGCAGTTATCTGTTCTAAAGCCTTTTGTGGTGTGTATTGGTGGAAAAAGAAAAAAAATATTTGCTGTTTAGCAGTGCAGTTATATGTCCTAAAGCCTTTTGTGGCGTGTATTAGTGGCCAAATAAAAATATATTTGCCATTCAGCAGTGCAGTTATCTGTTCTAAAGCCTTCTGTGGCATGTATTAGTGGCAATAGAAAAATATATTTGCCAGTCAAAGGTGCAGTTATATGTTCTAAAGCCTTTTGTGTCGTGCATAAATGGGAAAAAATAAGAGCCTATTTGCCGTTCAGCGGTGCAGTTATATATTCTAAAGCCCTTTTTGGCATGTATTAGTGGCACAAAAATGTATTTGCCGTTGTGTGGTGAAGTGAGAAAATTACAGCCATTTTTGGTATTAGTGGTAAAAAAAGGGCTTATTAGCCGTTGTGTGCTGAAGTGAGAAAATTGCAGACTTTTTTGGGGTGATTTGATTTTCCTTTTTATTTATTTATTTTATCTAACAGTATGTCAGACAGAGAAGAGCCAGGCCCTGCACAGGGGAGTGGCAAAGGCCTAAATGTTTCTGGCGCAGGCAGAGGTCGCAGCAGAGTAAGGAGGCGTGGCAGCAGTGGTCGCAGCGAGAGGCCTGAGCTCCTGGTGTCATCTAGAGGTCGTGTCTTGACCAGCAACCCAGCGGTTCTGGAATGGTTGACTCGGTTCTCCACTTCGTCCCAAGTGACATCAGACACCCCAGCCAAGAGTTGGTGGGTTCCTCTGACACTATGCTTAGTTGGCATTGCCTGGAAGCAAGCCTGGAAGCAGGCCCTGTGCCCCTACCTGTCCTAAACCTTCCTCTTTCATTTCCAGTTCCTTTACCGCAAGAAGCATTATATGCCGTAGGCTAAGCTCCACTTTTCAGCGAGGACAAGCTACTAGAGGACAGTCAGCAGCTACTGCCCAGCCAAGATCTGGAGGAGACAGCCGTCGCTTCCTCCGGTAGGCGGGCAAGTAGTGATGAGGAGTGCGGCGTGGGAGCTGGTATTGCGAGCGGTCAGGCTCTTGATCTAGAGACCGTTGAGGAGGACATCAGTGACGTGTAGACAGTACTCGATGATGATGATGTAGCTGATCGCACTTGGGATCCAGGTGACAAGAGGGCTTCATCATCATCGGGAGAAGAGGGTGGCAGCTTGCCCGTGAGCAAGAGGTGGAGCCAGCAAGTCGCTAGCATGGCCGGGAGTCA
Source organism: Bufo gargarizans (assembly GCF_014858855.1). Lineage (NCBI taxonomy): Eukaryota > Metazoa > Chordata > Amphibia > Anura > Bufonidae > Bufo > Bufo gargarizans. The sequence goes on along the minus strand of NC_058087.1, from coordinate 26,188,182 downwards.
GCAGGGTGGCAGAAGTGGGAGGTCGGGAGCCAAACTTGCCTGGGGTAGACCACCCGCTTCGTATGAGCCTACCTGCCCGGGAAGTAGCGGTGCACGGGTTCATGGAAGCATCGGCGGTAGCAGTCAGTCAGTGCATAGTGTTGGGGGTAAAATCCCCTACTTGGGAGTGTGGCAGTTTTTTGTTAAGCCGCCGGAGGAGGTGAACATGGTCATATATAGAATCTGTGGGCAGAAGGTAAAGCGTGGCCAGGCTGCCAATGTTGGCACCAAGGTCCTGCGTCAATATATGTAGCGTCACCATAAAGTGGCCTGGGAGAACTGTGGCTCCCAAGTGGTGGTCCAGCTGCATCACCCAGTGGCCCGCACCTAGTTTCAGGCAGTCAAGGCTCCGCCTCCTCAGCCGAAGGCTGCTAGTCCTGATGCTCCTGATCCTCGCCTTCCTACTTCTCATCAGTCATTCCGTCAGTAATGGATCACCGAAGCGATTGCCAAGAGACAGTAGTATGGTGCACTCATCCAATTGCACAGAAGCTGAATGTGCTCCTTTCCAAGTTGCTGGTGCTGCAGTCCGTCCCTTTCCAAGTGGTGGACTCTGCACTAGTGTTGATTGAGCACCAAAGTGCTCAGGTGTTCAGGCGCTCGGGTCGAACACCTCGGGATGCTCGGGTGCTCTACCAAGCACCCGAGCACAAAAGAAAGTCAATGGGAGAACCCGAGCATTAAACCAGGCACCCCCTGCTCTGAAGAGGGGAGGGTGTCTGGTTTATAGGAAAAGGTCATAAATTGATGGAAACGCCACAGAAATGGTTCAGGAACAGCATGGGGTGGATGTCTGAATGCATCTTGGACTCCCAGGTCGCTGCTGGGAACGATGTTGTCCGAGTAGTACGCCACTTTTACAGACTGACACTAATACGCACAAAACCAACGATATAATCGATTTTAGATGAAAAATTACAAGGAAGAGGCACTCGGATACAACCTGTATATCACATAAAGGAGGGCCTCATTCACACTGTGGTACAATTGTTCAGGTAGTGGGACCCCTTCACTCATAAAGCCTATACACTAAGTGAAAGGGCTTCCAAAAATTACAAGGAACCAGCACTCCAATATACCCTTTATTACACATAAAGCATCATACATACTTGAAAAATTATGATTAATGGCCTGCTGGTGCCCCTCAAAAACATTAGGAGCAAGGGCCTGCTGGTGACCCTCTTAAACATTATGGGCAAGGGCCTGCTGCTGAGCTGACCATCTAAAACATTAGGGGTGAGAGTCTGCTGCAGAGCTGACTCTCTAAAACATTAGGGGCGAGTGCCTGCTGCTGATCTGAGCATCGAAAAAATTATGGGCGAGTGCCTGCTGCTTAGCTAGCCATTGAAAAAATTATGGGCGAGGGCCTGCTGGTGAGCTGACCCTGTAAAACATTATGGTTTGAGGGCCTGCTGGTGAGCTGACCCTGTAAAACATTATATGCAAGGGCCTTTAGGTGAGCTGACCCTCTAAAAGATTGTAGGTGAGAGCCTGCTGGTGAGCTGACCCTCTAAAACATTACATGCGAGGGCCTGCAGGTGAGCTTGCCCTCTAAAAGATTGTAGGTGAGGGCCTGCTGGTGAGCTGACCCTGTAAAACATTAAATGCGAGGGCTTGTAGGTGAGCTGACCCTCTACAACATTAGGAGCGATGGCAGACTAATAAGCATGTTGATATGATGGAAAAAGAGGAGGAGGAGGATGAGAAAAGGAAGATTGAACCATATACCCTTTTTGTGGTGAAAGGGGTGCATGGGAATACAGTGTATTCAGTACATTATAAAAAAAAAAACGTTTAAAGTGCCTTTATGTTCAGCCACTTTCCTCTGGTGGAGTAGAGAAGTGGGCAATCCAGGCCTTTAATAAGAGTCAACCTGTCAGCATTTTCAGTTGACAGGAGGATGCGCTTATCAGTTATTATGCCCCCACAAGCACTAAATACCCGCGTAGAGCGCCAGTTTGTGCCACGTGTCCAGCTTGGACACCCAGTAGTTGTAAGGCACAGAGGGATCATTGAGGATGCTGACATGGTCTGCTACGTACTCCTTCACCATCTTCCAAAATATTTCCCTCCTTGTGACACCAGGCCGCACATCAGGGTAAGAGTGCTGGCGGGGTGTCATGAACTATCCCAGGCTTTGGAGAATGTTGCCCTGCCTCTGTTGGAACTGCTGTGTGTTCCCCTTGTCTCCCCTCCTCGGTTGCCCAAGGAACTATGTACTCTGCCGCCAGTGTTGTCAGCTGGAAATTTTTGGAGCAATTTTTCCACAAGCACCTTCTGGTATTGCACCATTTTGCTTGTCCGCTCCACCACAGGAATGAGAGATGAGACGTTCTCTTTGTAGCGGGGATCGAGTAGGGTGAACAACCAGTAATCTGTGTTGTCCAAAATGTGTAAAACGCGTGGGTCACCAGCCTAACATAAAGTCAGCCATGTGTGCCAGAGTCCCAACAGGTAAGACTCACAGAGGTCAAACAACCATGCCCACTCCTCGCATGTGAAGAGCGGAAGCTGACTGGAAAGGCGACGACCATGTTGCAGCTGGTATTCCACTACTGCCCTCTGCTGCTCACAAAGCCTGGCCAACATGTGGAACGTCGAGTTCCAGCGCGTGCTCACGTCGCACAACACAACAATAGTCCTTAAAAGGACTTTTGGGTCTCTGACAAGTTTTCCAACTGAAAAAAAGAAAATTTCACTCCCTACACTATCTTTCCCTTCTTCAGAATAGCTCTACCTGACTAACATATATAGCACCCGATGATGCGTTTCAGCCAGCCAATCACTGAAATGCCAGTAACCAACATGGCTATGGCATTACAGTGAAGGGCAGTACTTACCTGCACGTTTATTGGCTGCATAGCAGCCAACAAACGTGCGGGGAGGAGACTCGAGCATTGCGCTCTAGCACATGCGGTATTCAGCCGAATACCGCCATGTGCTGAGTATCAAGATGCTCGAGCCGAACTGGTGTTCGGCCGAGCTTGCTCGATCAACACTACTCTGCACCTTTCAGAGAACTGATGGCTTGTGCCGAGCCGAGGTGGAGAGTCTCAAGCCGTCATTTCTTTGCCAAAATGGCAGTACCAGCCCTGCACACACATGTAGAACAGAAGGTGGGCCAGTCCTTGAGTCTGTCGGTGTGCACAGCAGCGCCGACGTGTGGAGCTCTAACTACGGTCAGGGACAATACATGTCCTTTACGGCCCACTGGGTAAATGTGGTTCCTGCACAGTCACACCAGCAACTTGGCCAGGTGACGCCGCTTCCGCCTCCACGTTGTCACGCCGTTGGTCCTGCGACAATGTCCACTCTCTGCCTCCTCATCCTCCCCCGTGTCCTCAGCCTCCACTGCAGGGACAATTCACAGTGTCCCTCCAGCATACCACATGAGCAGAGCACGGCGGTGTCACACTGTTCTGCACCTCGTTTGCCTGGGCGAATGGAGTCACACAGGGGAGAAACTGCTCCGTGTCCTTCACCGAGAAATCGAATCCTGGCTTTCTCGGCGACAACTAAAAATCGGAACCCCGACAACGGGAAGAACATGTTGTCGGCACTGCGTCAAGGAGTGCTGAGCCATGTGCCCTGCATGGCACACGTGTTCAATCTGGTTGTCAAGCGGTTCCTGAAGTCTTCCACCCATCTGCAAGACATCCTTAAAATGGCCAGGAAACTTTGCATGCACTTCAACCACTCGTACACCGCAAAGCACACCCTCCTTGAGCTGCAGCGGCAGAACGGCATCCCCCAGCATAGGCTGATATGCGATGTTTTCACCCATTGGAATTCCACCCTCCATATGTTGCACCGACTATACGAACAGAGAAAGGCCATACACGATTTCTTGGTGATCCAAGCGGACAGTAGTACTCCCCTGTGTGACTTCGATATCAGCTAGTGGCAGCTCATGCGTGACACCTGCCATTTGCTCAGGCCCTTTGAGGAGGCCACGTTATTTGTCAGTCGCCAGGACTACGGGATGAACGATGTCATTCCACTGCTTCATGTCCGAGAACAGCTGGTAAATCTGGCTGGTCAGGGGACTGCAGATGTGGCGCCTAGCCCTGTGGGGGCTGAACTGGAGGAGGAGGAAAAGGAGGAGGAGAACATTGGAGCACAAGCAATGTGTAGCGAAATGGGTGGTTTTTCTACACAGGTGACAGGAGAGGAGGAGCAGGACCAGCCAGAGGAGCTACAGGGTGATGAGGAAGACGAGGCAGAGGACCCAGTCACACCGTGGCAGTATGCAGTTGAGATGGAGGCAGAGAGTCCCTCCGAGGCACTTGCACAAATGGCCCGATACATGCTCACTTGATTGCGTAGTGACAGCCATATTGTCACCATTCGGCAGAGGGATGACTTCTGGCTCTCCACCTTGTTGGACCCTCGCTACTGGTCCAAAATGGGGGCCTTTTTTACACCCGCTGAGAGGGAGAACAAACTGAACTACTATAGAGACACCCTATGTAGTCAGTTGGCCGCTGCCTATCTGCGCCATCGTCCATCCTCTCGCAGGTCTGCGCTCACGTTCCACTGCCATGGCTGCTGGGGAGGGGTGGGGTGGCAGAAGCAGTACCAGCTCCATCAGCCGCAGCCTGAGTCTTGAGTCGTATAGTGAAGAAACTACTCACCAGCAGCTAGACATAGAGCAGAACCTGAATCAGCAGGTGATGGCATACTTGGAGTGCACCCTGCCAGCCGTCATTGAATATCCTCTGGACTACTGGGCAGCCAAACTGGCGGGTGTTTAGTGCGGCGGGGGCCATAGTTACTCCAAAAAGAAGAACTCGCCTGTCCACCCAAAATGTGGAGAGGCTGACCTTTGTCTTGTCAAGATAAATTAGGCGTGGATCAGCCAGGATTTCCACCCACTAATGCCTGATGCAGCAGACTAGATCATCCATGGTGCCACACCAACACTTTGACAAAAGAGACTGGTTTCTTCTGGCTACCTGCCTCAGCTACTATTCTGATGCTGCCACCCGCCTGATGCCACACATCTTATGCCAAGTGCTCCTTCTTTCACCCACCATCTTCAGCTGATACTGGTATTGCTACCACCTCTACACTATGTCACCTTGCCACTCTGTGGTCTCCTCATGCTGCTGACACCTCCACACTATGTCATCTTACCACTCTGTGGTCTTCTGATGCTGCTGCCACCTCCATACTATGTCACCAGGTCACTCTGTGGTCTCCTGATGCTGCCGCCACCTCCACACTGTCATTGTGCCACTCTACAGCCTCCTCCTGATGCTGCTGCCACCTCCAGACTCTGTCATTGGGCCACTCTGTGGTCTCCTCATGCTGCTTCCACCTCACCACTATGTCATAGGGCCACTCTGTGGACTTCTCATGCTGTTCCCACCCTCCCCACTTCATGACTGGGCCACTATTTTGCCTTTAGGCCTGGCTGACATGATTTATTTGACCCTTCCTCTGATCTGTCGGAAGGAAGGAAAAATGAGATGCACAACGGATCCTGTCTGTGTAGCAGCTGTAAGGCCTGTATGGTCCCATCAGCATTGACTTGTGATTTGGTAGCCAAAAGCAGAAGTGGGTACAAAACACAGAAGACATGCAAATATTCCATTCACGTGTCATCTCTGTTTTGGATCCACTCCTGTTTTTTTTTGCATTAGCAATACTGATGGATTACTGACCAAATGCTGACCAAGTGAAGGCGGATGCTCAACAGACAGGATCCGTTTTTTGGGGGCTATTGTTCTGACGGATCAGAGGAAGGGCAAAATAATCAGTGATGTCAACACAAACGTACTGCTGACACCCTCTCCACTCTGTCGGGGGGGCTCTACTTGTATAAGCGTTTAACAAAACAGGTTCTGTAGACATCTATGTGGAATCAGCTGACGACGCTGTAAAAGGAGTGCGCTTCTTCTTGGCGCTAACATAGACCTGTAAGGCTGAGTTCATACTTGAGTTATTTGGTCAGTTTTGGCCCCGTGACTGCCCAAATAAGTGAAGTGTGCAGTGATTCTAAGAGTGACGCCTGTCATCTACATGTCATACAGACTCATAGTATTATTTCACTAACAAAGCACACGCCCTATGCGTGTTACTGCAAGCCACAGTGTTCTACACCACTATAAATGCTCTCTGCAGCCAGGAAATAGCAGGGTTTTTTTTACGTAATTCGCCGCAAATAAATTCGGATTGAACCAAATTTTTCCCCAAAAATTAGAACTGGCAAATCGAATTTTTGAAAAATTTGCTCATCTCTAATGAGGATTATAGATAAGAAGTGTGAAAGTTTTATTGTCCCCTAATTGATATCCAGTCCATGAATGTGATGAACCCAAGGGGTCTGAGGGGCATATTCCTAAAGAGATGCAGAAGGACATATATCCATGAGACACATTCATTCCTGATCTGAGTGTGTTAAAGGTTGTCATGAACTTGTATTCCCAGACTCTCCTGTCCTTCTGAGATTTGAAATTTCTCTTTAATATCAAAAGGGAATTTTAAATCTTAAAAGGACAGGAGACTCTGTTCATGACAACCTTTGACAATCTCAGATCAGGAATGAATGTGTCTTGATTTTATGTTACGCGCTAAGCTCTGTTCACTTGAATGGAGCTTAGCCCCGGCCAGGCAAGTTGATACTAGTTATGACGTCACTTGACCAGTGGTAAACAGTGAGAAGGCCACCGGCGCTGCTGGAGCACCGCTGCCTTCTCGAACAGCTGAATGGCGGGGGTCCCAGGTGTCGGACCCCCGCCGATCGTATGCTGATGATCTATCCAGAGGATAGCTCATCAGTTTAAACAAACTGCAGAACCCCTTTAAGGCCTGTTTCCCACTATTGGTAAAACAGATCTGGCAGGCTGTTCCAGTCAGGAACAGCCTCTTGGATCGGTCCTTGCTGTGCATAGCCATGCGCTGCCAGCAATCTGTCCGGCCCAATTGACTATAATGGGGTCCGGCTGAGATCCAGCCACAACCTCGCAAATATGCCAAGGACTGGCCGGACGAAAACGGTATTTGTCATGAACTTGTATTTCCAGACTCTCCTGTCCTTCTGAGATTTGAAAATCCTTTGTAATATCAAAAGGGAATTTCAAACTTTAGAAGGACAGGAGAGTCTGGGAATACAAGTTCATGACAAATTTCAATGAATGTGTCTCATGGATTTATGTTCTTCTACATCTCTTAAGGAATTTACCCCTCAGATCTCTTGGGTTCATTGCATTTATGGACTGGTTTAGTCCTCTCATTAAGAGAAACAAAATAAGAGCATTGCCGGTTTGATTCCTTTTAATGGTAACAAAAATAGAAGCAATGATGTTACATAATGAGCTTGAGACATCACCAGTCCCTTCATCAGGCGTACTACAAGAATATATGAAGAAACAGCATTATATATACAATAAGAACAGAGGCATGGTGTAATGAATGGACATTTGAAAAACAACAGACTATAAAAGATCTTGAGTCCTTAATTATCTTACAGATAAGGGGTGTGAAAGTTTTATGGTCTCTATATTGATGTTACCTCAGAAACCTGGTGACCCCACTATGTCTATAGAGGACTCTTTTGATCTTATAGTGTGTCATAAATCCCATGAACAAATTCAGTCCAGTATTCTAAGTGTCAAGCAGTGTTATAAATTTGTACTCCCAAATTCTTCTGGCTCTTTGAGATTACCTTTTAATATGACAACTTTCATGTGTTCTTCATTGTGTCTACAGAAATGCTTAGCCACGGGAAAGTAATGCTTCTTCTCTTAAATTGTGTGGCGGTGGGACCTCAACCTTGTTTTAAGTTTCTGTCCTGTTTCCCCAACATAGAGGCCCCCAACAGGATATTTAGATACACAACATTAGATATAGAACATGTGAATGCCCCAGGGATCTTATAGTCCTGCTGTGTGTTGGGGATCTTATCTGTTGTCATTGTATAGGAACAGGTTTTGTATCTTATATTACAGGAATGGGTTCCTTTTTGTGTGGTACATGGCCATGAACTTCTGATCAGAATGTTCCTCAGATTTGAAGGTTGTCGGTAAGCTAGTAAGCGGGGATCTGGGAAAATTGTTTTTAGCCGGACGTCCTTATGTAGGACATGGTGTAATTATTTGGCAGTTTTCCTCAGTACCTCTAGTTGTGGGTTGTAGGTCACGACCAGAGATACACACTGGTTCTCTTTCTTTTCCTTGTATTGGAGAAGTTGACTTCTGGGGATTCTGGGGCTTTTGTGATTTGATCTTCAATTGAAGCAAGTAGATAGCCCTGGTGTAAAAATGTATTTTCAGATGTTGTAAATGCTCATCCTTGTCTGATGGGCTGGAGCAGATTCAGTTATATCTGATGGCCTGACTATAGATGATAGACTTTTTAATATGTTTGGGGTGTAAGCTGTCCCATTTGAGGTATGTAGGCCGATCAATAGGTTTTCAATACAGGGATGTCTGTATTGAGCTGTTTTGAAGTCTTATGGTGGTGTCCGGAAAGCTGATTTCTGTATGTGAATAGTTGAGGGTCAGGTTTATGGTAGGATGGAATTTATTAAATCGTTCATGTTCTGTCAGTCCAGATTATTGGGATGTCATCAATAAAACGGAAGTAGGTCAAGCGTTTATTGGGGTTTGATACCAAGAAGTCACTTTTCACTTTTGCCATGAAAAAATGTGCATATTGTGGTGTCATTTTACTGCCCATGGTGGTCCTGGTGCATTATAAATATATCTCCTTGCCAAAAGAGAAATAGTTATGGGTAAGGAGTTGGTGAGTTGGAGTACAGTCTTTGAGACAATCCCATTAGCCTCCAGGTATACTCGGCAAGCAGTTAATCCATCATCGTGTGGGATATTCAAATACAGCCGCACCCGGATCCGACTACAAATGCTGTCAGTTGTCACACAGATCGGCGGATCCGGCAGGCAGCTCTGACGACGGAACTGCCTGCCGGATCACACTAACGCTAGTGTGAAAGTACCCTAACTAGACAGAATTGTCACCTCACCTAAGTACTTGGTAAACACACGATCAGACTCTCCTCAACCAGCAGGTCAGTGCAGCTCCAAGCTCTGACACTGAAGGAGCCTCTCAGCCCTGTGTGTAGTCTCCCAATAATGATCCCAGTGGCTGCACCTTGGTTTGCCTCAGACTAGGGGAAACAATTGTACTGGAGTGGGAAGGAATGGCAGGTCCCTCTACCAACCGACCCATCATTCCATAAAGTCCAGTCCCATAATACACTTTAATGAAAAGTTTCTCAGCAAACTACACTTTTCTGAAACCACCCAGCACTCCAGGATTATTTTAACCTCACCCCTCTGAGCAATTTGGGTGAGATATACAGCCCCTCTAGTACTTTACCACACACAGTGTTACACCTTGTATACATCATGAGAGGACTTTAGTACAGCATGAGGTGTATGTACTGGTGAAGCAGACTGTGTTACATCTACTGGTGGAGCAGACTGTGTTATATCTACTGGTGGAGCAGACTGTGTTACATCTACTGGTGGAGCAGATTGTGTTACATCTACTGGTGGAGCAGATTGTGTTACATCTACTGGTGGAGCAGACTGTGTTACATCTACTGGTGGAGCAGACTGTGTTATATCTACTGGTGAAGCAGACTGTGTTATATCTACTGGTGGAGCAGACTGTGTTACATCTACTGGTGGAGCAGACTGTGTTACATCTACTGGTGGAGCAGACTGTGTTACATCTACTGGTGGAGCAGATTGTGTTACATCTACTGGTGGAGCAGACTGTGTTACATCTACTGGTGGAGGAGACTGTGTTATAACTACTGGTGGAGCAGACTGTGTTACATCTACTGGTGGAGCAGACTGTGTTACATCTACTGGTGGAGCAGACTGTGTTACATCTACTGGTGGAGCAGACTGTGTTATATCTACTGGTGGAGCAGACTGTGTTGCATCTACTGGTGGAGCAGACTGTGTTATATCTACTGGTGGAGCAGACTGTGTTACATCTACTGGTGGAGCAGACTGTGTTACATCTACTGGTGGAGCAGATTGTGTTACATCTACTGGTGGAGCAGACTGTGTTGCATCTACTGGTGGAGCAGACTGTGTTGCATCTACTGGTGGAGCAGACTGTGTTACATCTACTGGTGGAGCAGACTGTGTTACATCTACTGGTGGAGCAGACTGTGTTACATCTACTGGTGGAGCAGACTGTGTTATATCTACTGGTGGAGCAGACTGTGTTACATCTACTGGTGGAGCAGACTGTGTTACATCTACTGGTGGAGCAGATTGTGTTACATCTACTGGTGGAGCAGACTGTGTTGCATCTACTGGTGGAGCAGACTGTGTTATATCTACTGGTGGAGCAGACTGTGTTACATCTACTGGTGGAGCAGATTGTGTTACATCTACTGGTGGAGCAGACTGTGTTGCATCTACTGGTGGAGCAGACTGTGTTGCATCTACTGGTGGAGCAGACTGTGTTATATCTACTGGTGGAGCAGACTGTGTTACATCTACTGGTGGAGCAGACTGTGTTACATCTACTGGTGGAGGAGACTGTGTTACATCTACTGGTGGAGGAGACTGTGTTACATCTACTGGTGGAGCAGACTGTGTTACATCTACTGGTGGAGGAGACTGTGTTACATCTACTGGTGGAGCAGACTGTGTTACATCTACTGGTGGAGCAGACTGTGTTACATCTACTGGTGGAGCAGACTGTGTTACATCTACTGGTGGAGCAGACTGTGGTCAAATGTCACCACAGACCGGTTCCAGATGGCGTAGTGCGGTCCATGTGACCGGCTCGTCTGACTCACGGATCATGATGCTGTGGTTTCCAGCCTGGCCGTGGCGTACTGTCCTGATGCTATGAGTTCAGGTCAGTCAAGTTGCGGTTGGTCCCGGAAACGCGGAGAATTGTATGTCAGAGACGCTTCGGGTATGTTCACATGCAGAGAACATGATTCTGATTCACGCACTGCTGGAAAGAAAATCTGCGCTGCGTCAATATACCGGTAAATCATGGATTTTTTTTAAAACTCAATTGACACAGCTTTAGACCGTGTTCACACAGCTGAAATACATAAAAAAAAATCTAAGTGTAACGGCTAAGGCTACGTTCACACTCGTGTCTGGTGCGGATCCGTCATGGATCTGCACAGACAGATCCGCACCGATAATACAACCGCATGCATCCGTTCAAAACGGATCCGTTTGTATTATCTTTAACATAGCCAAAACGGATCCATCTTAAACACAGTTGAAAGTCAATGGCGGGCGGATCCGTTTTCTATTGTGCCATATTGTGTCAGTGAAAATGGATCCGTCCCCATTGACTTACATTGTGTGCCAGGACGGATCCGTTTGCCTCTGCATCGTCAGGCGGACACCAAAACGCAGCAGGCAGCCTCCAGAGCGGAATGGAGGCTGAACGGAGGCAAACTGAGGCATTCCGAGCGGATCCTTATCTATTCAGAGTGCATTAGGGCAAAACTGATCCAGTTTTGGAGCGCTTGTGAGAGCCCTGAACGGACCTCACAAACGGAAACCAAAACGCCAGTGTGAAAGTAGCCTAACCCTCAGATTTCTCCTACAGTTTTGCGATTTGCGCAGATGATGAGAAAAAATAAACGCACCTTATGCACCGATTTTCCCATTGAAAACAACCTGTATTGTGAACAGAAGCAGTAAACCACCTCTGGCAGGGGGCGCTCCCACTTGCCCCCCATTCACATTGTGCATTCACTATCATCTTATCTGTCAGCCACCAAGATCTGACATCTCTCTCTCACTGCAGCCCCCTGCTGGCTCATCGTCCGCATAGAGCATGCCCTGCCCGCGCTGCCTTGTGGGAAATGTAGTTTTTTACACCCGCCGCTGTCCTCCGCTCTGAGGTAAAACGAAACTACCATCCCCGCCGTGCCCTGCGCCGCGGCGCGCTGCATTGTGGGAGCCGAGGAACCCATTATGTAGCTGGGGCTTAGAGCGGCTAGGGGCGTGCCTTGTCTGCACAGTGTACACAGGTTCCAAGTGCCGAACAGCAGAATTTGCAGCCTTGGATGTGACTGGGGGAAGAGGACATAATGTAACTCAAGATTAGTAACAAGATAAGTAAAGCAAAGTGTTTGCCCAAGTGACCCATACTGCAAAATGAGGAGCACCAGTGGAGCTCTAGCAGCGACCTCCCCTCCCCCTCTGTGTTTGTAGGTGTTGATAGGACCTATGAGTGGCTGTGTTCCCTGCCTGCCTGCATGCTCGTCTCGTCTGTCTGTCTGTCTGCCTTGTCGCCTATAGAGACATACCTATAGTACCCCCCTACAAACCTGCTTGCGCTGGTCCCCCGTCTGTTATCATGAACGGCAAGAATGTTCCATTGCTTCTGATTATGGGGGTGTACTACTGACTGACATGCGATTTGTTCTCCTGCTGGGTATGGCTGTTAAATGTCCCTGCAGCCTGTAAGGGGTTAAATCCCGTGGTATTGGACGGACCCGGCGTTATCTAGAACCTTCTGTGAGTCACCTCTGCGTTTTTCTTCCTTTTGTGTGTGTGTGTGTGCATTTAGATGTATAGCTTGCAAATGTAAGTGTGAATCCATTGAAACCTATGGGAGGGGGAGGGGGGGGCATGCTGTGCTGAAACGGAATGGTGCCCCCTGTGGCCGGAACGATCGGTTAGCCACCGTAGGGTTTGCCGAGTGCTAATAAACTGCACGGTGTGTATAGGGGTCTATACAATACCTATAGGACACGTGCACGGTACCGTATATCTTACCGCTGTGAACGCGATGGCGGGGGTTAGGTAAGGATGTTTAATTCTAGCTAAAGGATCCAATTAAACATTTCGATGGACCGGATCGTTTTTGTGCGCCCCCCCCCCCCCTTTCCTTCGTTCCGGGGCCGCTGGTTGCCTATAGACACGTCTTATTGTTTGGGCTCTGTCCTCATTAATCATTTTAGCAGTTTACGCTTTTTAGATATTCAATGACTTCTCCGGGCGATTTTATCCGTCGCTTATACGCAATATTTTCTGTCCGAGATGATTTGGGGAGGAGGGGGGGTGGGGTGAAAATGGAGCAGCTGTGTTCTAAATCTGGAAATTGTAATATATAAGCCCTGCCGGCCTATTATGAGACGGGTGGCGACCGCTGCGTGAGGAGATGCCCGTTGTTTTTTGTCTTCTGCTCGGTCAGTTTAATTCATTCTCGCCGTTCTGTATCGGAGCCAACAAAGGAACAGCTGGACGCGTTTCCTAGTAAAATCCGAATTCCTCCCTGCCTCCTGAAGGGGTTAATGCCTGAGCCCGGCGCGGTCTTCACACTCAGGTACAATGTGCTGGATGAGGGGCTGTTTTTTTTTGTGGCGGTTGGTATTGTTTGGGTGGTTTTCCTTGGGCACACGCTGTACCACCGTGTGTGTGCCTGGTCCTACACGGCCGGGATGAGGCCGGTGTAACCCGACGAGTTCTACCGTGTGACCTTAAATGACTCATGGTAATCGGCACTAAGCTGCGTGTAGTTGTCAGGATCCGTCCCGGCTCCCGAAATGCCAGGAAATTTTAAAGGGGTAATACTAAATTTTGTCTTATAATTCTATATTATAACTTTATCCCTTGTGCCCGCTTGTCCTCACGCCACCTGTCTCATGGGCACAGTCGGGCACTCTCTGTATTGATAAGAAGTCATTGCATCTCGATGGATGGAATGTCACTGGGGCCGCTTATCTCTGCAAAAACCATCCAACTCTATTGTTCTTCCAGAGATAAGCGGCATCGGGGACATCACTTCCATTGAAATACAGTGTCCACTCAGACTATTCGAGTAGGCATATACATGCGGAATAATAGCTGTCGGATATTGGGGTGGGGGGTTAGTAAAGGGTTTTCCGAGATTTTTAAACAGTGGGCACAGTATGAAAGGAATATGAAGAAAATAAAAATTTTACTTTTTAAACGTCCTGCCGATCTTGTATTACTGCCGTTCATCCGTCACATAAGCCCTGCAACCAGTCGCTCTCCTCAGTGGTCCAATTCCGTTCATGACCACCGAGGACAGTGATTGGCTGCAGCGGTAACGTGATCAATGTGACCTGAGCGGCGGTGCGGAAGATTTAAAGGATAATTTTTTAAAATTTTATTATGCATTTCACAGAGGGTACTTTTGGGCTATATTTTATGCCTTTTCTGGTAAAAAAAAGTATATAGTAAATCTGTGTGGCCCTGGGAGGCCCCGCCCAATTTCTTGAAAATGGGCAACAGTGGCGCAAAATTGAAAAAATAAAAATCGTCAACTTTTTGTTTGTTTGTAAAACTGGTGTGTGCCAAATTTCCACCTTTTTGTGGCAGAAAACTGTCGCAAGATGCATAATAAATTAACCCACTATGTCTGTCGTAGAGTTTGAATGACCTATACTCGGAAGGATAATCTGGCATCTTCCGTGGGCTCAGTTTAAAGGGGCATTCCCATCTTGGGCTGGTTAATCTACAGACTGCCGGAATTTGCAATGTCCGGTCTAGCCAGATAGGGCCGTGCACCCCTGGAGACTATAAGGGGATCCGTTGGGGGTTCAGACCGTTTCCGGCATGATCTCCAGGTTTTGGCCGGACAAAAAAACAGTGCGTGCACCATTTTTTGGGGCTCATGCCGGAAAGCTTTTTGGTTCCCATTATAGTCAAAAGGGTCTGCCGGTGAACGGCAGCATCTGACTAGACCAGATAGGGTGAACTCCAGCAGGTGTGGAACTAGCCTTCAACATCTACAGGATGGGCCATACATTTCTGATAGATGGGGGTCTCAGCTATGTTATACCCACCTGCAGGCTCGGACTGGCCCACAGGGGTATAGGTGATTCCCCTGGTGGGCCCCTGAGCACGGTGGGCCCCTAGTCTCCTACCCCCTGCACAAGTGGCACAGAACACAGTAGACTTCCTGCACTACATACATATATTCCATTTACAGCACCTCAACCAGCCTGTGTTTATATAGAAAACTCTTAAAGAAACTCCCCAGTTTATTATTCTAGACACGATCAGAGCTGAGGTGACTTCTAGGTGTAGAGGAAAGCCACCAGTGTCCTCTTCTACCCAGGACCTACCTTCTCAAAGTCACTGCGGGGACCCCCATATTCACTCATCTGGTAGCATCTTACTTCTGTGTGAGCGGGTAATATTTAAGTATATCTGTACGGTGGGCCCCCAGATTTTACTGGTGGGCCCTAGACACCCCAGTCTGACACTGCCCACCTGTCTCCAGAACAGGGCCCCTATCTGTTAAGACCTTCACTGGTCCTTGCATCCAAAAGAAAGTGAATGGAGAGATGGAGACAAGTGCCCCCGAGACCTGACTACTATATAAATGAATTTGGACAGCCACCTCTTCCTTCACCTGAATGGGGGGTCTGGGAGCCCCACCTCTAGGATTAGACATTTATGGCGTATCCTGGACTCGTAACCAGGATCCCCATTGATTGCCTGAAGCTGATGCTGTGACCTTGGTGCCTTGACTCGCAGGTTGAAGGAGCTTATCACAGATCTGGGTTGTTGGGCTCTTTCTTGACAACATACCGTATGTGCTTGCTTTGGCCCCTTAGTTCAGGAGATCTTTGGGGCCCCAACATTTAGACGTCCACCAATCATAGTTGTCACAAAATGTGTATAAAACGGCAAGCACCCTTTAAAGGGGTTTTCAGAGTTACTTATACTGATGACCTATCTTCTGGATAGGTCACTGGTATCTGATCAGTCCGACCCTCAGTTGCTTGATAAGGCAGTAGCACAGCAGCCTTCGCTCAGCTTTTCCTAGGCCTTGTGACGTCACTTTCATTGGTCAGTGATGTAAAGAGCTGAGAGAAGTCTGTGGCGCTACTGCAAGCGCCGGTGCCCTCTCATATAGTTGCTTCAGCGGGGGTACCAGGTATTGTAACCTCCCTCCTGAAGACTTATCCAGAGGATAGATCAGCAGTTTAAAAGTCATGGAAAACCCCTTTAAGCTGCTTATAGACTGCCTACAGTGAGCACTAGAGGGTGCTTACAGCATACGGTGGTACTGTTTAGTTCAGTCGATACAGTATGCAGTACGCTCCCCCTGGTGGTGGCTGCAGGTAGCTAGAATTTTATCTTCTGTCTATGTGGGTTTTGCCGTCCAACTTTAAAAACGAATATTATTAATTTAATAGACATAGAACGTCTACTGCATTTATAAATAAACTGAATGGTGTTCCCTTTAAGGGCTCGTTCAGACGACCATATTTAAATTTGCAGAACGGATGCGGACCCATTCATTTCAATGGGCAAAAAAGGTAGAGCATGTCCTATTCTTGTCTGCAATTGCAGACAAGAATAGGCTTTGCAGTCATAAGGCTGGCCGTGTGCGTTCCACAAAATGCGTGAAGCACGTGGCCTGTATCAGTGTTTTGCTGGACCGCGAAACACATATGGTCGTCTGAATGAGCCCTAAGGCTTGAGTGCAGACTTTTTCAATTTCAAGTCCTTCTCAAAGGAATCCAGTAAGTTTTGCTCTTGTTGCACCTTTTTTGCTGGAAAGCTATGTGAGCTGTCCGTGTGCCTGTAAGAATATATTCATGTGCCGTGAGCTCCCCCTAGTGCTGGCTGTGAGTAGATGGAATTTGGGGTTCAAGGCTTTAGGGGTTGGGGCTTTGTGTGCCATTTTGCGCTGTGTATGCAGCGTCTGTTTACCGTATGCGTTGGTGAAGCTGTCGTCTGGCACGTGCGTTACAGGGGTTGTCTGAGATTTTGATATTGATGGCCTATTTTCAGAATAGGTCATCAATAGCTGATTGCAGCGGGTCTGACTTCCAGCACCCCAGACGATCGTCTGTTTGAAGAGGCTGCATTGCTCCTGTGAGTGCCGCGGCCTCTTCTTAGGCCAGTGGTGTCACATTTTTTCGGTCACATGGCCTATGTGCAGCTCAGTCCCATCCAAGTGAATAGGCCTGGGCTGCAGTACCAAGCACAGCCACTATACAGTGTACGGTGTTGTGCTTGATGATCCGTAAGGAGGCTGCCGCGGCCTCTTAGAACGGCCCCACTGAGCAGATATCGATGACCTTTCCTGAGAATGGGCCATCAATATTAAAATCTTGGACAACCCTTTAAACAGACTCCTAAAACGAATGCCATTGAGCGACATCTTTCAACCAAAAACAAAAACCATAATGCATGCTGCATGGTGTACATACTCGCATGAGAGCCTTAAATAACTGAATGATGTACTTCCTACCATCTTTAGTCCCAGGGGAAAAAAAATTAGAGCTATATTAGGGGAACTCTGCAGTAAATGTACAATATCCCAGCAGCGCCACCACAGGAGGAATTAAGCATTACACGGTGACTAATGCAAAGATATACCAATCCCACTGAATGGAAGACCATCTTTCTATTTACTCAGAATTCACTGATAATTTCTTTGAAAACTGTTTCTCTTGGTTTTGCCTTACAAATACTGGTGAAGAATACTGACCACGTGAACGTGGCTTTAGACTGGCTTCTCACCTTGCAGGAGTTGCTATTTGGCTGCAAAACAGAGTGACGATTAAGGCGACATTCACACGAACGCATTTTGTTTCTGTGTCCGTTGCATTTTTTTTGCAGATAGGATGCAGACTTATTTATTTAAACGGGTCCGCAAAAAAATGGCTACAGCACACCATGTGCTATCTGCATCTGTGTCTCTGTTCCGTAGCCCCGCAAAAAAGCTAAAACATGTTCTATCCTTGTCAGTTTTGCGGACAAGGATAGGCATTGTTACAAAGGATCCGGAAAAAGGAAAAAACAGATACCATATGGACATCATTTATTAATTTTTTTATTTTTTACGGACCGCAAAATACATAAGGACATGTGAATGTAGCCTAATAGTTCAGATTTTAGCTGCTGTAAATTTGGAAATCATGCAGATCTGAATGTCGGTGTGGTTCAGCCACCACATGGCTGCAACATGAGAACCCGGCCTTGTGGAGTTGAAAGAGTAATTGGAGTCACTAGTAATATTCACACCGATGATGCAGCAATTATGGCTACAGTACATGGTATGAGCTGCCAATAGATGTCACAACTGCTCTGAATTTGTGACCAGCAGAAGTTGTCACATTCCAAGCCCATTTAGCCATTGTCCTAACAGATAATGAAAAAATATTCACCAGCACTTACTATTTACTGCACTTACATAAGAAAATACTATAATAACCATAGCTACTATAATACTGCCACCTACATACAGAACAACTACTGTACTACTGCACTAGTATATAAGAACAACTACTATAATACTGCTCCAATGTACAAGAATATAACTACTATAATACTGCTCCTATGTACAAGAATATAACTACTATAATACTGCCTCCTATGTACAAGAATATAACTACTATAATACTGCCTCCTATGTACAAGAATATAACTACTATAATACTGCCTCCTATGTACAAGAATATAATTACTATAATACTGCCTCCTATGTACAAGAATATAACTACTATAATACTGCCTCCTATGTACAAGAATATAATTACTATAATACTGCCTCCTATGTACAAGAATATACCTACTATAATACTGCTCCTATGTACAAGAATATAACTACTATAATACTGCTCCTATGTACAAGAATATAACTACTATAATACCGCCTCCTATGTACAAGAATATAGCTACTATAATGCTGCCTTCTATGTACAAGAATATAACTAGTTTAATACTGCCCTCTCTGTACCACACCCTGTTCTCCTCTGTGCTGCCTGTGTGTTCGCTGCTGAATTAATGCAGTAAGTCACATAATGACTGCGGTTTCTATAGTAACAGGCTGGGAGCTCAGCCAAATTGAATTTGCCACATTATAGCAATATTACGGGTTTAATTTGCCAAAAAGAAAGTCTGATAACTACTGCAGCCTTAGAATAGCAGAGCACATCTTCCTGGGGCCTGTCCTGTGTGTGTGTATGGTGGCATGTCTGACTGTGTATTTGTAGTCCTTTCTATCTTGTGAGCGTTCGCTCTGTGCCTTTTTGGTGTCTTGCAAGTACTCTCTTATTTCGGTCTCTTATGAGAATTTTGCTCGCTTTAGTTTCCTCTCTTGTATTCGCTGTATCTCCCTTGCTTACTCTTTCTATCTTTGACCGTCTGTTAGTGTCTATTTTCTTCGATATCTTGCCGAGCGCTTGTTTTTGCCCTCCCTCTCATTTGTTGTCACACTCTCTCCCACTTTTTCTCTTTTGGTTACTTGCAAGCACCGTCTTTTTGATACTTGCGAGCATTCTTGTTAACACTTTTTCTCTTTTGTCTTTTGAGAACTCTTTTGCAGTCAACTTCTTTGGTGTTTTGCAAGTTCTTTCACTTACAATATTTTTTTTCCTGAGAGTTCTCTAACTCATGCCATCACAAGGTGTTTTTTTTAGTTTTTTTTTTGTTTGTGAGTTCTCAGACTTGCACTCTCTCAATCTTTTATTTGTTGTCTTGCAAGCTCCCTCTGACACTCACTCTGTCTATTTTTTGGTGTCTTGTGAGCTCCCTCTGACTTGCACTCACAACCTTTTTGGTTTCTCACGAGCTCCCTCTGACTTGCACTCTCACAACCTTTTTGGTTTCTTGGGAGCTCCCTCTGACTTGCACTCAACCTTTTTGGTGTGTCACATGTTTACTCTTGCCTCCTCTGACCATCTGCTTCTGTGGTGTCTTGAGTGTGTGCTTGCTCTCAATGGCCTTCTCTGTCACGCTTGTTCGTTTTTTGTTTTTTTTTGTCTTCCGTGTGTTGTCCTCCTTTTTATGAGTTCAATGTGGAATCTTGCAGTGGAGAATCCACATGGTAAGTACCGGTTTTCTGCAGCAAAGCCTTCCTCAGGTGTTGCAAATTTCGATTCAGAATTCATAGTGAAAATGCTGCAAATTTTGTGCAGACTTCGCCCCTTTGCAGAAACCCACAGCTCCAGCCCCGATCGGGATGAGAAGTGGCCAATTGTGGAAATGCAGTGAATTATCCAGAGTTCGAAAGAGGGTGGTGCTATAACTGGGAAGTAGAGTTTAGGGTTGAATGACAGTGGAGGCGGATGGGTTAACCATTGTCGCTAACATTCTACATCCCCCAAAATTGCAGATTTTTTATTTTTATTTTTTCATGTGTGAATCTATACCTTTCCCTGACTTGCCCTTTAAATATGCAGAGTACAAGAATTTGCTGCCTAGAAGAGCTTGCAATCTAGATCTGTCATTGTGCAGCGGACCCTGGAGACCTGCAATGTGCCAACGCTGCAGTTTACTCCAAACAGTTACAAAGAATACATCTCGGTTACACTGTATCACTCAGTCTTGTGCTGTATCTGAATATCTGCTACAATTGTATACATCTGAAAGAGCGAGGTTTCTGATGTACCGCTGCTAATGAGCACGTTTTAATGAAAATTAATTACTGCCTCTTGGACGAGCATATTACCAAGCAGGAAGCTGCTGGCAATTATTAAAGGAAATATTTATTTTTTTATTTTGAAACAAAGGGCTTTTTTCCCCGGTGACTCTCCTCACCCCCTGGTGGCTGCAGAGGGTACCGCAGCTACCCCTTTAAAATTACCAAGCTTTAATAATAGATAATTGCTGCTGGAGTCATGAAAGAAGTAGTTATGGGCGAGCTTGCTCAGTAACACCTCTCGAGTATCATTCCAATTTTTAAGTTCTTGCCGTGTGGAGCTCAAACTTCTATTTTTGCCTTGGATTTTGCGCTGATTTATTTTATTTTTTATTTCGGTCTCTCGCTCTATTGTGGGCACTTCATTTGCTTGCAGGTTATGTGAAATAATGAGGTGTAAGTGATATGTAATGGAGCTGTTGTTGTGATGCATGCAAATCAATATCTCCTAATGGTTCTTGTAAAGGATAATGCTATAATTAATTCAATTAAAATGTTGCAGCGACATTCCGCATTAATCCGGGTGGGGTTTTCTTTTTTTTGGGCGGGATGGGGGGGGGGGGCACATTACCGTGAAATGAAGGGGGGGGGGGGGAGACTACAACAAATCCTAGACTGGAAAAGGTTAACACGATTAGTTTTCCTGCAAGCTCTTGAGTGATGAAATTAATGCGGCACCGAGCGGAGTGCCTAAAACCGATGTTAAGGAGACGGTGATGAGACCCCCTGGTGTGGTGCCACAGCTGGGCTGGTTCGAGGCACTGCCTTGTAATAATAGAATCAGTTTCAAGGCAGAAAAGTAATCCGCAAAGTATAATGGAATTGTCCTGCTTGATGCTGCACACCTGGTGCAGATCCGTTCTTCTTCCTCCTGTGTCCTCATGCCATAGGCATATAAAGGGGAGACTACACGCACGCTACAATGGAATCCGCATAGGATTGTCAGCTATTGTGGTATGAGCTGTTTCAGGCAGTGTATTTCAGTGGGTGAGATATTGACTCCCCCCACAACAACTGTCACAAGTCCTAGGATTTAAGAACCTCCAGAGATGTCTACATACATAGGGGTGGATGGTTTGGCCTTTTTTATTTATTTATTTTTATTAAAAACATTTCCCGCTCCTTTAAGGAGTTGGGGTACCACAGTGGAACTAAGAAATTGTGTGAGTAGGTGTTTTGTATGAAATTGTGTTGGAGGGAGGTTAAAAGAGAAGGTGGTACACAGTGAGTTAAGACCCTTTATCACAGACCGATGCACAAGGCAGTGATTGGGACAGCACCGTTCTCTCCTGATCATTGCCGATCGTTGAGCCTCAGAGCTGAAAAATCACTACTGAGAGCCAGGGAGGGAGAGGGTGGAGCCAGGGACAGAGGGAAAGGGTGGAGCCAGGGAGGGAGAATGGGAGAGAGGATATGGCCAGGAAAGGGAGAGGTGGAGCCAGGCAAGGAGGTGCTGTGAAGAGAGGGAGTGTGAAGCCAGGGAGGTCGATGGGGTGGAGAGAGTTAAGAGGGAGCGTGGTGGAGCCAAGAAAGGAGATGAGAGGGTGGAGCCAGAGTAGGAGCAGAGGGAGAGAGGGTGGAGCAAGGGTAGGAGCAGAGGGAGAGAGGATGGAGCAAGGGTAGGAGCAGAGGGTGGAGTGTGTGAGAGGGTGGAGCTAGGGAGGGAGAATAGGGAGAGAGCATGGTCAGGAAAGGAGGTGGGTGGAGGTAGAGAAGTAGAAGGAAGTGGAGAGAGGGCCAGGGAGGGACGGCTTGGAGAAAGAGTGAGTGAGGAGGGACAGTGGATGGAGGCCAAGTAGGAGAGGGTGGAGCCTGGGAAGGAGGATTGGGGAGAGAGGGCATGGCTAGCAAAAGGGGGAGGTTAAGGCATGGAAGGAGAAGGTGTGGAGAGATAGAGGGTAGAGCCAAGGATAGAGAGCGGGTGGTGAGAGAGGGTGAAGACTAGGAAGGGGTGGGGGTAGAGGGAGTGAAGAGAGATAAGGTGGAGACAGGGAAGGAAATGCGGTGGACCCAAGAAAAGAGATAAGAGGGTGGAATTGCTCATTCATCAGGTGATCCTGTTGTTCATGCAGGCACCACCGATGGTTTCTGGGCAGCAGATCATGTGGTCTAAATGGCGATCTGCTGCCCAGAAAAATGCAAATGTATGAGGACGAGTGTTCGCAATTGCGATACCCCGTCCTCATACTGTGAAGGAGATCGCTGCAGCCTGCATGTAAATGTCTCCTTCACTGAAGGAGCAGTTGACTGTTGGGAAGGAACGTTGCTCCTCGGCCTATGTAAACCCGCCTTTAGTCGTTCTCCCACCAATTGTGACTGATAAAGGGATGGTGCACGGGTGCAGCTTAGCGGGAGGTGGCGTGACCTCTCATGGCCTGGCAAATTTAGTATAGTTTATGAAACTGGTTTAACTATTATAGCGTACCGAAGATAAAAAACTCTGCTCACCGCATTATGTTGTAATAGCATCTCCATAAACCGTGTCCATTCTTGGTGTCCAGGAAACACTGATTTGGCAACAGGTCCAACACTTCTCAAAATAAGGCAAAAAAAAATTCTGCCACCCAAGCTGAACTAATAAAAATCATTATTTATTAGACAATCTATTAAAAAATAAAATAACATGACACAAAGCCCGATTCCTATAGCTGAAGTCTATTCCAGCTCCTGTCTAGTGTAGATGTGACTTTCCGGAGCACATTGGGCTATAGATGTGCACATCTCACTCCAGCGCACAGGGAAACGGGACTGACGTAGGAGACGTCAGGCGCAGGAGGTGGAAAATGGTGTGATAGTTGGTATACATTTTGACACCAGCTTTCATACCCTTTTTATATATGTTCCACTGCATACATTTTTGTTGGAGTGTTAAACATGTTTGATTTTATACATAAAAACTATATGACCCCTTTAAATTGACTTTGCATTGTGACTGTGAAGGGGTTAATCATTTTACACTTGCTTTGACACCTTTCTCTTCGACTGCAGAAACGAGTGTGATCACACCCCGTAGTGCACACCGCACCTGGTGCCGCCACATCCAGTGATTGATTTCAAATCTGCCAAGGTCACTTGTATTCGTGTAGATAATCTGCCGTGCGGCTCTTTTGCCCGATAACTTTTCCTTCCGACCCCTCAGTAGACACAACCGCTGGTAGCTCATCTAATTTATGAAGAAAAGGATCAGGCATGTTGATATCCTACTGCCTAATGCACCCACAAAATTTGCCTTCAAGGGCAAGTAGAGAATCCCAACCATCAATATCTTATTGGCAGGGGTCTGACACTCTGCACCGCTGCACCTCTCCATC
This sequence comes from Bufo gargarizans, assembly GCF_014858855.1. Lineage (NCBI taxonomy): Eukaryota > Metazoa > Chordata > Amphibia > Anura > Bufonidae > Bufo > Bufo gargarizans. Next base: position 26,164,450 of record NC_058087.1, on the reverse strand, counting down.
CACTGGAGGTCCTGGGGGGCAGGGGTCCCCTGGAACTTGCGTTTTCATGATTGCTGGGTTCTCTATCACCGGGTCAATCATAAATTTATCATCCACCATGTTGGTAATCGGAAACCCGCTTTGAATGGGGTATTCCCATCTCAGACTTTTGTCACATCCTGCGTTTTATTCGTTCAGTTCCGTGCATTGGGGACCGCAATTTGACCGCGGCCGGGACGGTTCTCAGACCCGTTCAACTTGAATGGGTCTGTGATCCATCTGTTTCACAAAAAGATAGAACAAGTTCTATTTTTTATTTGCAGATTGGAACCCCACGGAAGCACTCCGTAGTGCTTCTGTAGGGTTCCGTTCCGTGCTTCCGTTCCGCACCGTGTCTCCGGATTTGCGGACCCACTTGAATGGGTCCGCATCCGTGATGAGGAATGCACACGGTCAGTGCCCTGCGTATTGCGGAACTGCCGTATGCGGCCCGCAATATGGGCACCTGCAAGAGGCCTTATACTTAGTGTAAGACCCAAGGGGTGGAGCATGATACAGGAATTTTCTAATTGGTGCTCTTTGAATCCATGGACCTCCCCCACGGTGCCTGCACTGTGCATGGCATAGTGTGTCTGTGCCCTACAGAGTTCTTTAAAAAAAAAAAATATATATATATATATATATATATATATATATATATATATATATATATATATATATATATATATATATATATATATATATATTTTTCTATCTGCTCATTGTAAAGTCTTTTTGTTCTTTTGTAGTCATAGTATGGTTTCCACATTGTAGCAACTAGCAGCTGCCTCCACTCCAGTCTGTTGGACTCCACCTTTTCACATTAGTTCTTTTAGAAACCATGTTTAATGGGGGTTATCTCAAATAAAAGGGGTTCTCCGGACTTTTAATATTGATGACCTATATCCTCAGATCGATGAAGGTCTGACTCCTGGCACTCCTGCTGATCAATTGTATGAAAGGAAGGTGCGCGTGTCGTCTCCATTCTCTCTTGCTGCTCGTCATAGACATAGCAGCAGGAAGAGAGAAGGGAGACAGCCTTCGCATGCCTTCCCTTCATATAGCTGACCAGCGGGGGTGCCGGCTGTCGGAACCCCGCCGATCTGATATTGATTACCTGAGGATAGGTCATCAATATTAAAAGCCCAGAGAACCCCTTTAATAAAATATTTTTGGCCGCAGAGTAGTGCATATGCACACCCATTGATTTTGGGCCTAGGCCTCTCTGTATACACTATCATGTAAGCAGGGTCTGGGTGCAGGCTATGGGGGGATTTTATTCCCGCCAGCAGCATCTTTCCTCTGAGAATTCGTCTTTTTATTCTGACTTAGTTCAGTCATTAGCCGCTGTTTTCGTCCTCATCATCTGCAGCAAAGCTCTAGGTAATCTATTATAAGTGAATGAGGCCACTCCGAACCCACCTGGGACCTGTTGTGTATCCGGCATGTGACAGACTTCCAACCCTTGAAGATGGAAGACGGTTGTGTTTTCTTTCTGGAGGCTGGCTCTATGCCGTCAGGTCCGCTGTACTGCTTAATCTGAAATTAAACTGGAAGAACGTCGATGTCCTGGATGTGTGCAAGTGGTGATCGCTGGGATTGCTGATGGTTTGCCGATACCACAATCTCCACTACTTTTTTTGGAGGAGATGACTTCATGAATTTGTTTTTTTATTTTTACTAATATTGTTTTACACTTTCTGAAAATCAAATTAGGAAACTTGTGTGAAAAGGAAAAATGGCCAACAATTTTATGTTTGAGAGGTGGGGTCTCCTGCCTCTGTACCCCCACCTATTGAGAGAATAGGTTGCTCCATGATGCACTGCCACCTCTTCATTCCCATCCTCGTTCAGGTGGCTAGGTTTGAGGATCCCATTTTCTCAGATGTGAATCCTAGAGTTGGAACCCGGCACCCCTAGTGTGTTTTTTTTTTTTTTTTTTTTTTTTTTTTTTTTTTGATCCCGTAATATTTGATATGTTGGTACAAAATAAGTGCAGTGAATTAGAGCAGTACGGATGGTGCTGATGTTAGCGCTATAGCAGACTAGATTTAGCCCTATTTCTTAATTTTTTTTACTCTCTACTACGTATAAGACTAAGGGTCCATTCACACGTCTGTAATTTGGGTCGGCATTCGTTCCACAATTTGCGGACCCATTCACTTTCAATGGGGCTGGAACGGATGCGAATCCGTTATTTCAGGGTCCACAATTCCGTTCCTGAAAAAAATAGAACATGTCCTATTCTTGCGGACCAGAAAAGGCATTTTCTATTATAGCATCTGTGATGTGCGGTCCGCAAATTGCGGATCAAACATTGCAGGTGTCCGTTTTTTTGCGGATCCGCAAAACACTAACGGACGTGTGAATGGACCCTCAACCTTTGTTCTGCTTTATTTCTTAAAATCATCCATTACTTGTAGAGGTAATTCTTAAAACGCTCAGTAAGAAGCATCGTAATACGGCTTATACATAAATACTTGTATCTGCTACTTAGTGTCTCAGTAGCAATACGAGATCGCTCTTTATTAGTTGTGCTGGTGTTTACGCGCACACACCAGCACTGCTTGTCTCAAGTTTATTTCCCCTGTAGATAAATAAATACCTCTTTTCTACCTAACTATGCTCTCACTGTTAAAATAAAAACCTAACTAACGACATGTTTAGGCTACTTTCACACCTGCGTTCAGGTGTCCGCTCGTGAGCTCCGTTTGAAGGGGCTCACAAGCGGCCCTGAACGCAGTCGTCTGGCCCTAATGCATTCTCAGTGGAGGCGGATCCGCTCAGAATGCATCCGTCTGCCAGCGCTCAGCCTCCGCTCCGCTCAGTGAGCGGACACCTGAACGCTGCAAGCAGCGTTCGGGTGTCCGCCTGGCCGTGCGGAGGCGAGCGGATCCGTTCCGACTTATAATGGAAGTCAATGGGGACGGATCCGCTTGAAGATGACACCATATGGCTCAATCTTCAAGCGGATCCGTCCCCCACTGACTTTCAATGTGAAGTCGGAACGGATCCGCTCAGGCTACTTTCACACTTAGAAATTTTTCTAAGTTATAATGCAGACGGATCCGTTCTGAACAGAGCCACCGTCTGCATTATAGGAGCGGATCCGTTCAGAACGGATCCGCTCGAACGCTAGTGTGAAAGTAGCCTTAGCCGGTAAAAATGCCGTCCTCCGGGTAATCGGGCAGTGTATACGCAAGGACAGCTCTCTATAAATCCTTGTCTGATGTCAGATTATATCCTAATCTGACATCATCATACAAGGATTGGCAATAAAGCAGTAGACTGCGGAGTGAGGCTGTCAATGTGCCGGATTTCACGTGGTCTTGCTGCTTTTTTATTTTTAAAGTTGTGTTTTTCTTTCGACATGGAAATAGGTTGATGTTTTTCTACAGTTTTCAAGTCCTGCTGCTTTTTCTCTGTAGGGTAAAATTTAAGTTGCTTTGACTTCACATACAATCGGGTCCATAAATATTGGGACATTGACACAATTCAAACATTTCTGGCTCTATGCACCACCACAATGGATTTGAAATGAAACAAACAAGATGTGCTTTACCTGCAGACTGTCAGATTTATTTAGAGGGTATTTACATCCAAATCAGGTGAACGGTGCAGGAATTACAACAGTTTGCATATGTGCCTCCCACCTTGTTAAGGGACCAGAAGTAATGGGACAATTGGCTTCTCAGGGGTTCCATGGCCGGTGTGTGTTATTCCCTCATTATCCCAATTACAATGAGCAGATAAAAGGTCCAGAGGTCATTTCACGTCTGCTATTTGCATCTGGAATCTGTTGCTGTCAACTCTCAAGATGAGATCCAAAGAGCTGTCACTATCAGTGAAGCAAGCCATCATTAGGCTGAAAAAACACAACAAACCCATCAGAGAGATAGCAAAAACATTAGGTGTGACCAAAACAACTGTTTGGAACATTCTTAAAAAGAAGGAACGCACCGGTGAGCTCAGCAACACCAAAATACTTGGGAGACCACGGAAAACAACTGTGGTGGATGACCGAAGAATTCTTTCCCTGGTGAAGAAAACACCCTTCACAACAGTTGGCCAGGTCAAGAACACTCTCCAGGAGGTAGGTGTATGTGTGTCAACAGTCAAGAGAAGACTTCACCAGAGTGAATACAGAGGGTTCACCACAAGATGTAAACCATTGGTGAGCCTCAAAAACAGGAAGGCCAGGTCAGAGTTTGCCAAACGACATCTAAAAAAGCCTTCACAGTTCTGGAACAACATCCTATGGACAGATGAGACCAAGATCAACTTGTACCAGAGTGATGGAAAGAGAAGAGTATGGAGAAGGAAAGGAACTGCTCATGATCCTAAGCATACCACCTCATCAGTGAAGCATGGTGGTGGTAGTGTCATGGCGTGGGCATGTATGGCTGCCAATGGAACTGGTTCTCTTGTATCTATTGATGATGTGACTGCTGACAGAAGCAGCAGGATGAATTCTGAAGTGTTTTCGGGCAATATTATCTGCTCATATTCAGCCAAATGCTTCAGAACTCATTAGACGGCGCTTCACAGTGCAGATGGACAATGACCCAAAGCATACTGCAAAAGCAACCAAAGAGTTTTTTAAGGGAACGAAGTGGAATGTTATGCAATGGCCAAGTCAATCACCGGACCTGAATCCGATTGAGCATTTCACTTGCTGAAGACAAAACTGAAGGGAAAATTCCCCAAGAACAAGCAGGAACTGCAGACAGTGGCAGTAGAGGCCTGGCAGAGCGTCACCAGGGATGAGACCAGCGTCTGGTGATGTCTATGCGTTCCAGACTTCAGGCTGTAATTGACTGCAAAGGATTTGCAACTAAGTATTAAAAAGTGAAAGTTTGATTTATGATTATTCTGTCCCATTACTTTTGGTCCCTTAACAAGTGGGAGGCACATATGCAGACTATTGTAATTCCTGCACCGTTCACCTGATTTGGATGTAAATCCCCTCAAATTAAAGCTGACAGTCTGCAGGTAAAGCACATCTTGTCCGTTTCATTTCAAATCCATTGTGGTGGTGTATAGAGCTAAAAATGTTAGAACTTTGTCGATGTCCCAATATTTATGGACCTGACTGTAGGAGACTCTTGTGGTGTGAAAAACCAGTGCTGCGCCCCTTCTTTTTCTGCGCCACCCAATATCTAGCGCCGGACGCTGCATCGTGAAGGGCAGGAGCTCTAGTTATTATGCGTAAAGTGTCATTCACACTATCATGTCCGTGCTCAGACCTGTGAAAAGGTGGTCAGTGATGCCTCTGTGAAGATGTCCGTGTTTGGACTGTTTGTGAACAGGATTAAATGTGGTATATTTTTCTTTACTTCATGGTTATAGTTGACAAGGTTAAATAGAAACGGGTCCATCAGGTCATATGGAATGAGAATGAGGACAGCAGCAGAGGATGAGCGTTCTGATCTTGTGGGGGCAGTGACCCGTCCTGCCACCCTGGGGCAGTTTTATGATGTGCGGAGGTGTATGGAGCCAAGTGAAAGCGCCCTATAGTAGGGTAAATAGTACAGTATGCAGCACTTTAGGGGTGTGCTTATTTTACTGGGGCAGTGACCTGTGTCTGTCTGTGCTGTGCTGTCAGAACTGCATGTCGGAGCAATTAACCTGTACATTACAGAAAATCTGTCAGTGTATTGGACTTTGTTGTATATTGTAACATTTTCTGTGTTTCATAAAACTCATGAATTCATCTGTTGCTTAAATTTTGCAACAACCTGTAGTTAACTGTTCTCTTCCTTCGTTACATAGGTGAATGACACCGTCTTGGACGCTGAAGAACATTTTACGTCAGCCTTGAGTTCTTCCCTGTAGTGTAAAAGGTGACCAAAGAAGGAAGACAGCGACCCCTGTAAGTGCGGATTCTTAGCATAGTGTCTGCTTTTTTTTTTTTTTTGCACATTGTATAAATATAGTATATTGTCATATAGGTAGGATCAGTTGTTATAATGTGGTTTTGAGTTTCGTTCATAATTATATATATATATATATATATATATATATATATATATATATATATATATATATATATATATATAATTTTTTTTTTTTTTTTTTTTTTTTTGATTTTACTAGAATTAGACAATATGTGATACTGCAATATGGTTCAAAGAAGTCGTTGTGAGAACATTTTGCCATTGTATGGTGGTATAATATGAGCACTGTGTGGCACTATTATTTTAGCATAGTATGCTGTATAACTGTATTTAGTTAGTGTCCCACTATGGTTTGGTCCATGTCTGTTTGGACAAATTTAGACCCTTTTATTTTTTTCTGCGTAAAATGATTAAAATATGGTCTAATGGAAGACTAAATAGCTGAAAATCATACAAAATATTTGCTTTAATTCGTTTTTGTTGCCGAATCCAGACATGTAGAAAAAAAATTAGGTCTTTAAAGGAATCTGTCAGCAGTTTTGACCATGCTAAATGAAACCTATGGGGCGAGACTAATGACAGCAATAGCTAGGGGCCGGGGGAGAGTGTGACACACATGTCTTTTGTGGAACTTTTAACAGTAGATTAGACCACCAAACAGTAGTACAAATAATAATGTGTGGTAACAATGTATACCGCACCAAACTAACAAAACCACACATATAGTTGAAATGTATACTTTATTGTATTATATCAAAGTTAGACATACAGTGATTAGATAAAATCAATTACAAATTGCAGTGCAGATGAGCGCTATGTAAAGTGGTGCCCCAACCAGACGCTAGGTCTGTGCAAGCCCAAAAACTGAATCCCCTTACATACATTAATGGGGTAGTGATGCACATGGGCAGCTATATGTGGGGTTTTGTTAGTTTGGTGCTGTAAACCTTTATCAGGAGTAGTATGAATTTGAACTTTTATTCTGCCAGGTCCTGCTCTTACAAGTGCACTGGAGGCGGAGCTTCACAGTAAAGTGCTCTTTGGATTGAGCTGCTTTACAGCCCCCCCTCTCTGCTCTGAGTGACAGCTGTATCATCCATCCAGAATAGCAGTACAGCTGTCACAGACCAGAGGGGAGAGGCCTTGAACACACAACTGAATTTCCGCCTCCAGTGCACTTAAAGGGTGTCTATCATCAGTTTTGACCATGCTAAACAGAGGACAGCTGTAGGTAGGAGCTGGGAAGGGCAGTACAAACTCGCCTTTTATGGAACTTTTTATTATCAGGAGTAGTGCGAATATGAATTTTTATTATGCTGGATTCTGCTCCTGATTGGATGCTACAACTGTCACTCAAAAAAGAGGGATGGGGCTATGAAGTAGTTCAGTGAGAAAAGATCCGCCTCTTGGGCAATGTCAGGACCAAACCTGGAAGAATAAAAGATCATATTCGCACTGCTCTTGACAGCCCCTACCTAGTGCTGTCAGCAGTTCAGCATGGTCAAAACTGCTGACAGATTCTCTTTTAAGGTCCAGCGTTACGAATGTTTATTCGGAACTAGTATGTCTGGTCTCCCTGACTCCTCCTCAGACTGCATTAATTCCATTTAAGTACTTCTTCATATTCAGTGTGCCCCTCCTGGGTGCAGTGAGACAAGTGCAATTTGTATACACACCCAGAGGGAGATGAGAGTGCCTGCACTATGCCGGAAGGACAGGTAATTGTAGCTAAAACCTGATGTCGCAGAGAAGAAAGGTCATGGCAGGGCACAACCTAAATATTCCCAGTTACAATAAGCAATGTACAACAATGAGTGTATAGGAAGATACCCGGCACCGATCGCCCAGGTCTCGTCTCTTCTCGTCTCTACTTCCTGGTGCCTCTCGATGAACAGGAAATCCTTTCTCATTGGTGATCTATTTCCTGTGTGAGTGTCAGAACAGGAATTGAAGGGGAGCAATTGAGGGTCCTTCCATTTCTGGGCTACAGTTGACCAGAAACAGTGGAGACTGGTCCCTCTGCTCTGGAATGGAGGTCCGATTAATAGACAAATGCCTTTTTTTTTTTTTTTTTTTTTTCTTTTCTTTTTTTATGGTGCACACCTTAGCCGGCATAAGAAAAATTGTTTTGTGGGTTGGGCAACACCTTTAAAAGGGTTGCATCGGAATAGAAAAACATGGCTGCTTTCTACAGGAAACAGCACCACAGCTGCCCATAGGTTGCGTCTGGTATTGCAGACTCTACTACATTGAAGGGCTTAGGGCTCTTTCACACCTGCCTTCTTTTCTTCCGGCATAGAGTTCCGTCGTCGGGGCTCTATGCCGGAAGAATACTGATCAGGATTATCCTAATGCATTCTGAATGGACAGTCCGTCCTTCAGGATGCATCAGGATGTCTTCTGTTCCGGAATGGAACGTTTTTTGGCCGCAGCAAATAGCGCAGCATGCTGCGCTTTTTGCTCCGGCCAAAAATCCGGAACACTTGCCGCAAGGCCGGATCCGGAATGAATGCCCATTGAAAGGCATTGATCCGGATCCGACCTTAAGCTAAACGTCGTTTCGGCGCATTGCCGGATGCGATGTTTAGCTTTTTCTCAATGGTTACCATGGCTGCCGGGACGCTAAAGTCCTGGCAGCCATGGTAAAGTGTAGTGGGGAGCGGGGGAGCAGTATACTTACCGTCCGTGCGGCTCCCGGGGCGCTCCAGAGTGACGTCAGGGCGCCCCAAGCGCATGGATGACGTGATCGCATGGATCACATGATCCATGGGCCTGGGGCGCTCTGACGTCACTCTGGAGCGCCCCGGGAGCCGCACGGACGGTAAGTATACTGCTCCCCCGCTCCCCACTACTATTATGGCAACCAGGACTTTAATAGCGTCCTGGGTGCCATAGTAACACTGAAAGCATTTTGAAGATGGATCCGTCTTCAAATGCTTTCAGTACACTTGCGTTTTTCCGGATCCGGCGCGTAATTCCGGCAAGTGGAGTACACGCCGGATCCGGACAACGCAAGTGTGAAAGAGGCCTAAGCTGCAATACCACACCCAACCTGTGGACAAGTGTGCTGTTTTTGGAAGAAAGCGGTCATATTTTTCTGACCCTGTTTCGCTAGTTTCACATTTGCAGCACAGCTTTCCGACAGGCTGTTCCAGCAGAGAATAGTCTGCCAGAGTTCTCCAGTTCTGCCCACTGGTCCCTATTGACTATAATTGGATCCGGCCGCACACCGTCAAATAGGCTAGTATTCAGCCAGACAAAAAAATGCTGCATGCGACATTTTGGAATTAAAGGGCATCAGCAGATTTGCACCTATGACACTGGCTGACCTGTTACATGTGCACTTGGCAGCTGAAGGCATCCGTGTTGGTCCCATGTTCATATGTGCCCGCATTGCTGAGAAAAGTGATGTTTTAGTATATGCAAATGAGCCTCTAGGAGCAGCAGGGGCGTTACCTTTACACCTAGAGGCTCTGCTCTCTCTGCACTTTGATCGATAAGGCCAGGCGCTATCACGTTTTCACTGTCTGGTCCTGTTAAAATGCAGGGGGCGCTGCAGTTAGAGAGAACAGATCCTCTAGGTGTAATGGTAACGCCCCCGTTGCTCCTAGAGGCTCGTTTCCATATGATAACACCTAATTTTTCTCAGTAATGCAGGCACATATGAACATGGGACCAACACCGATTCCTTTAGCTACCAAGCGCACATGTAACAGGTCAGCCAGTGTCATAAGTACAAAACTGCTGACAGATGCCCTTTAAGGATTCCATGATGAATGTGATGCCAAGGTTTAAGAATGAGGAAGGGGGACCCTCTGGGTGGCGCAGAGAGTAGCCCCATGATAGCGGTGAGGTTGGCACACAAGTGTTTAACACTGGCGCGTGTACCCATGACAACACTGGCAGGCAGCTCAATGTTTTCTCATGGGAACACTGGGTCACATTGCATCTAATTAGTTTTTTGCAGTTAATTTGCTTACCTGTGCTAGAAAATTGAAAGGTGAATACTAGTTGCTATGAAAACGCAAGGTTAATGGAGCAGAGCAGGAACTGTTGTCATAGGGACTCCTCTCCTACAGGATAGTAGGTCGGTCACCAATGACTTGGCGCAGAAACATGACAGTCTTCATTTTTCAAGGGTCTTTAGTTCAACAAAAGTATTTAAAGGCTGTTTACAGCCTTACTTATTTAAAGGGGCTTACCGCTTTTGATATATATATTTTTTCTTAGAGGGGTACACTGACTTTAAACCAACCATGTGGTGGTGTGCCTATTGCACCTCCTGCTAAACTGAAATCTGAAAGAACATTGGAGTGAGTGTTCAGTTTCCCTGCAGCGCCACCACGGGTAAAATGAAGCACTACATGCTTCTCATTGAAATCATTGGGCTGTTCATGTGATGCTGGGTCCTCCAGAGGAAAATATGCACTTGTTAGCTGGTCTCTGCTGTAGTTGGCAGAGGAAGGGTGTGAATGGGGAAGCCCCCCCCCCCCCCTGTATTGTATTTTATATTGACCCAATATATTCCTTTATCTGTGCTAATTGGGAGTCGAGGGCTTTCCCTGAAGTGCAATATTGATGTATATTCGACCCCCACCGAGCAGCTGTTTGAAGAGGAGCGCCACAGCCTCATCCTTGGCCAGTGACTTAACTTCATCGGTCACATGCCCTGTTTGCAGCTTAGTCTTATTCAAGTGAATGGGCCTGGGATGCAGTACCAAAAACGGCCACTATACAGCGTACGGCGCTGTGAGAAAGCTGCAGCACTCACCGCAGCACCAGCTGATCATAGGGGGTGCCAGCAGTCAGACCTCCACCGATCAGATACTGATGAGCTATCCTAGGGCCAGGCTGTATAAACATGATCACACCAGGTCCTATCAATCAAAGTGCAGAAAGAGCAGAGCCTCTAGGTGTAATTGTAACGCCCCCGTTGCTCCTAGAGGCTCATTGCATATACTAAAACATAATTTTTCCCAGCAATGTGGGCACATATGAACATGGGACCAACACAGATGCCTTCAGCTACCAAGTGCACATGTAACAGGTCAGTTAGTGTCATGGGTACAAAACTGCTGACAGATGCCCTTTAACCATTTTTATCTATCTAACCTTACAGTAACATAATACTTAAGGTACTTTCACACTAGCGTTTTTCTTTTCCAGCATTGAGTTCCGTCCTAGGGGGCTCAATACCGGAAAATAACTGATCAGGATTATCCCCATGCATTCTGAATGGAGAGCAATCCGTTCAGGTTGCATCAGGATGTCTTCAGTTCAGTCTTTTTGACTGATCAGGCAAAAGATAAAACCGTGGCATGCTACGGTTTATATCTGGCCCCAAAAACTGAACACTTGCCTGAATTAGTTTTTTTCCATAGGAATGTATTAGTGCTGGATCCGGCATTCAAAATGCTGAATCAGTCCTTCCCATCTGCGCATCCGCAGACTGGAAAAAATTTGAAAAAAATAAATGCCGGATCCATTTTTCTGGATGATACCGGAAAGACGGATCCCGCATTTCAATGCATTTGTAAGACGGATCAGGATCCTGATCACTCTTACAAATGCCATCAGTTGGCATATGTTTTGACGGATACGGCGGGCAGTTCCAGGCCTTCCGGCGGCAGAACTGACTGCCGGATCACTCTGCTGCACCTTTAGATGGTTACATTTTTGTTTGCAGTCACTCAATTCATCAGCGATTTTAATACTATCGATCAGTCATGATTTCCTATATCGTTTGGAAAACCATAACTGCAAATTCTGAAATGTTCTTGTCTCAACACGAATGGCTTTGCATATACCGCATGAACCCTCACAACTTCCAGATTGTTCTGTGCGGAGGGATGAGCGTCTACCATGTTAATAGATTACCTTAGGGAGTCATTTTGATGCCGTATTTAATTAAAACCGGATTGCTCTTCTTTGGTCTCATTGGATATGGAGACTGAATCCTGATCTTTGGTATTTAGTAGCCATGTCTATCTGGGGTGTTTGCCCTCCCCCATTGTATTTGGCAAAGCAGAGATTCTCAAATTCATCACTGGAGGAGCTCACAACGTTGACCGTTTAGTTATATATTGACCTGTACACACTAAGGGGTAATTGTAGGGTCTCCTGTTATCTCCGTTCCCCCACAATCGGCTCATCAGCAGGAGGAGGTCCTACAAGCGATACACATGGATACATCCTGATCACATTGAGGGGTCTCCTGACTGATCTGGTTACATTGTATCATTTCCTTCATTCACATTGAGGACGCTGTGCAGACAGGCACACCCCTGACAGCTTAGCCGAGATACAGAATTGTCTTCTCGGCTCCCACAATGCACCACACTCCAGTGCAGTACATTGTGGGAGACGTAGTTCATATCCACGTCAGACTATAGGACACTGCCTGGTCTAAGAACTACACCTCCCACAATGCTCCATAACAGAGCATGCTCTGTACAGACCCGTGAACCAGCAAGGGTTTGCAGTGAGATCTCTAGCAACCTGAGGGCTAACAAGCAACCAACAGAATTGTGAATGCAGCTCTGGATGGGAGAAGACTTCTGTGTAACTCGAGATCCATTCCAAGATAAGTAAAGGTAGTCCTGGTTATTTGTAGACTGGAGAGGAGACCTGCTACATGATGCAGGTGGAGCATCCTAGGAGCTGGCTTTTCTGTGTAGTGAGGACACATTGATGCTCAAAGTGACAGGCGCTCCTCTCTGCTGTGTGATGTGCACCAATATCAGCCAATTACCAGTGAGCTAGAGGTGATGTCAGTGCTCAGCACATATGATATTTTATTTTTTATATACAGTATCATTTGCTTTGCAGAATAAAATCGCTCCAGATTCTCCCATTCACACCGCTCCTTGCACACACATTGTCGTGGCTGCAATATGCTGCAGTTCGTAACACTCGGCATTCCTCTACAGATATTTAAAAATATTAGAATCATTTTATTTTACCATATAAAAATACAAAAAAAAAATCATTGTAAATTAAACAAAAACCTATTACATTAGTATTATGGTAAGAACTTCTACCTAGAACCTCCAAAAATATATTTATTACATTTTTTGCCCCTCTCTTGGGGCGTTTCTATTAATTGCTATGTCTGATATGAAAATGATTTCTGTAATTTTACTCGTGAATATTGATAGAACAAAAAATAATATATATATATTTTTTTTTTTATACCCAACCATTATAATACGAATACAATGCAGCGCCCCTAAAACGTTGGTTAGAGAGCGAATTTTTATTGTATTATTTATGGTATTTCTTTTTACGGTTTAAAACGCGTATTTTATTTTTTCACATTTTATATATTTTACTTTAACGTGCTTATTTATTATTTTATTTTTTACTGCTGTGTAAAATATAGCTTTAATGATCAATCCTACCATCCCCCTCACTTGGCATTTTCACACGTTCACACATTTTATTATACATATATAATTTTTTTTTTACATCATCTGCTACTGAATTGCTAATGAAGATCTGAATTTAGCCTGGGACGTGTTGGAGTTGTTCTGCTCTGTTACTGGCTGGGCTGCCACTGACATCACATCATGGGCAGCTGTTGGCTGTGTGCTTACTCTCAGCCTCCTGTATTTGCCTTAACAGACTGTTTGCCAGGTGCACGAAGCATCGTCTGAGTGCAGGGTGGCAGTAATCGCTCTCTCAAAGAGCAATTCAGAGTAATTGTGTAGATGCTATGGAAAGCATATCTTCTGTAATTTGTTGCAATGAAACTAGAAGCCGGGATGGTTCAGGTATGTGACTGCAGAGCAAGTCCTCGACTTGTTAGCTACTGTGCTTTTTTTTTTTTTTTTTCTATTTTTTTTTTTTTTTTTTTTTTTATATATTGTGCAGTTTTTCTGCTCTTGTTACTAGTGCAATATTTTATCAAATTTTTTTTTGGAAGGTGCACTGTATGAATTGGCTGCGATATTTTTGTGTAAGTTTTAAATGATATGGGATCAGAGTTATGTCTCTAGAATCTAGTAGATATTGATGTGTATTGTTCCTTGTGAGAGAATATCTCCGAATCTTCCAGAAAACCCAAAAACTTGTGTAGTGTTTTATATTTATCTATAACAAGAAATGATTTGTTATATTTATCTGTAATATATATTCTCATTTCTTGTGATATATAGGTGTGTGTGTGTGTGTGTATATATATATATATATATATATATATCACTTTTTATTTTTTAGATTTGTGACATCTTAGTAAAAACAATTCATTCATTATTTTTATTATTCTATATAATATATACATATATAGTTGTATGTGATGAGTTCGCTTTGTTCATTATCGGAGCGTGCCAGGCATATATGTCATAGGTCACTTGGTGAGAGTTTTAATACTTCTGGAGAGCCGGACTGGACCCAAGTCCAGAGCCCTCCCATGTGTTTTGTGAAAAACTGCCATTGCTCTCTATATGTCTGTTCTCCAACGTCAATCCTTAGGTGCCACCGTCTCCTGCAGTTATTTTAGTTTTTGATTATTTTTGGCCATTTTTTGTCATATGCAGTTTTTCTCGTGTGTAAAGTCTGCCTGTCGGTAAAATGACCTTATCTAGCCGAGTGTTACTGTTTGCAGGACATTACAATTGGTCGTCGCTGTTCGCTGGTGATTTAGTAACAGTTACTGGAGGAGTTAAAACTGTGTTGGCGAGAGATGGAGGGTCCAGTAACACATAATTATCATGTAATGTTCCTGGTCTGTTGTGCTGTCAGAGCTGTAAATATATTGCATGCTCAGTGGTGTGAACTTTGAAGCCCCCACCCCTCGCCTCGCGTGGTCCCCTGATGGACCGTACTGCACGTTATTGCACTTTTCTTCCCCAGCGCTGCAGGCTTTTTTTTCTTCCTCCTCTAGAGATCACCTTGGCGTGTAACCAGGTGACTGCGATTGATTTCATTTTAATAGGATAAAATGACACGGCCGGCCCCGTTGATGTGCTGTGAATCTCTCATCGTCTTTCCACTTTTTTTTTTTTTTTTTTTTTTGAAGTGTAACATTCTGCATAATATTTAAGGAGGCGCTTATTACCGTGTCCTTCTAAGCACAACGTTCCCACCAGTGATAATGAGAGCAGATGATGATGCGGGCTGCGTTATATGTAGAGGTATTTCAGATCTGCAAAGCCAGAATCCTATTAACAAAGGCTGTCTTTCTTTATGCTTTTTATGTATTTTGAGAAGAAAAACCAATTCTTTTTTTTTTTTAAATCTTCTTTTGTTTTTGTTTTTTTGCTTCTTTTATATTCCAGTCCAGTGTCCCGATGTTTTGAATGATAAATCTGTGCAAATTGCCAAATCCTAGGCTTGTTTTCCCATTTAGGTTTCCAAATCTCTTTGCAGTGAAGTTTTTTTTTTTTTTATTGCATACATTTTTTATTTGCATTATTCATGGTTGCAGATGAGAGGAAGGTTCCTTTCCGGAGTCTTGTCCGTGCAGATATTTTTGGGGCAAGTGATTGTAAAATTTTTTGCATCTGTATCTGTACCCCTCTATATTTTTGTGTGTTGTCTTTAGGTTGGTGCGAGAGATGCTGCACTTGACCTCCAGCCACATCACCCAGCCCAGGACCTTCCACTGGTGACAGGGACATGGGACGGCTTCTGTCACCTTCCAGATGGTTCATTACAACTGACATCCTGCTTAATCTCGGTGGGAAGGAGCCTGAAAATATTTCTCTTTGTTACTCTGGGACATCACATACTCATAGCAGTAGGATTCATCAGGTAAATTTCCCATCAAACTCCCCCGTCCCCCAGGTATGTACATTAAAATCTAGAAGAAAAAATGTGAAACAAGGTTAGGAATTTGATTAAAAAACAACTGGTCTTGTGACGTCTCGATCTTCCTGTTCCTCCAGATCTTAGTTCTTGGATGGGGGTTGGATGTATGTTGTCTTGCCTTTTGTCTACAATATGCTGCAACAATCTTTTTTTGGTGGTGTAGGACTAAAAGTCTCAGCATGTCCCTACAGCCCGAGGCCTATGGGGCATACTGAGAGTTTCACATCTGCACCAGATGGTAGTTAACTGCCTTGGAAATATCTCTTGGAACTTGACAGTAATTGCCATGCTAGGTTTCAAAAACTGGAAGAACAATGGCCGAGTGCCCCCGCTGGTGTCTTGACCTTCCAGTCCTCCTATGGATCATTCTGGATGGAGAGGGGAGAAGTGGCCAATAATTGCCCACCTCTCGATGAGGTCACCTCAGAAGGGCTTACTAATTGGAGAGCAGATTTGATAAGGGCAAGGCATTAGGCTCCTGTCGGTAGTGAATCGCAACGGAAACTTCCAAAATTGGCTTCCAATTATTGTTTTATTCCGGT
Organism: Bufo gargarizans; assembly: GCF_014858855.1. NCBI lineage: Eukaryota > Metazoa > Chordata > Amphibia > Anura > Bufonidae > Bufo > Bufo gargarizans. Next base: position 26,148,183 of record NC_058087.1, on the reverse strand, counting down.
TATATTATTGGGGTAAAATATTTCTTTGCAGATCAGTATTTTTACATATATATATATATATATATATATATATATATATATATATATATATATATATATTTTTTACAATGCTCATGAAACCATAATAATGGAAGAAAATGTAAACCATTAACACCCACATAGATGAGGTCCTCAACCAACACACTGATAATGAGCCCACACGCCGAGACCTTGCCTTCCTGCCCATCTGTACATGTATTGCGCCGTAGCGTGCAGCTTAAAACCCAATGTTCTTTTACTTTACATAGCGCTAAACCTATGTACATGGAATCTGTCGCCTCCCTCCCATACATATGGGAGTATGAATTCACATGCTGGGGGTAATAGTGATGTATGTTAGGTGACCCAGCATCTGGGAACCTTTGGAAACTCAGAAAGGTCCCTGCTGGTTACAACGTTTCGCTCTGCGCGGCGCTTGGATTATTTAGCATAGAACTAAACAAACGATGATAAATCTGCCCTTCCCTTTGTCTGGATTTTTTAGGGGCACATTGCTGTGATAATGTATTTATATCTATGCCCGGAATCTGCTCTTTTGTTCTTGCTACCTGTACGGCACTATTTTTTTTTTTTTGAAGCTGCAGCTAATACTTCTCCTCTCTTGTTCCCATGGTAACAGGAACCGCTCTATTGTTAAAGTCTATGTTTAGAATCCTGGCTGACACTTCAGGAAAACAATTAAAGCCAACCCCCTATTTTACAGAATTATAGCCCCTAAAAATTGGGATGGAGGGGGGGGGTGGTGGTGGTGGTGGTGGTTGGAGAACTCATTTGGTGTCATTGCAGAAGTATTGGTACCCTAGACTGGTTTACAGTAAGCAAACAATCAAATGACTGCAGTGAAAGCCATTATTGTCATAGGTTGGTGGGTGAAACTCTACATAATGTATGGCATGGATGGGGTACATAATTGTATGGACATGAAGCGCAAGAAAAATAAAAAATGGTTTTATAAAAATGCAAAAAAATTCATAATATTAATAAAATAAAAAAAAAAAATATATATATATATATATATATATATATATATATATATATATATATATATATATATATATATATATATATATAATTTAATTTTTTTAAATAAAATTCCCATAAGTTGCCGAGCAATATAAAAATCTGTGTCAGTTCTCAGTTCTAAAAAAAGTCTCAAATTGATTGTCTTGCAATTTTTCATTTTTAACGGGGCTTATTGAGGTCTGTCTAATAACCTGCCCTTGAGGCACGTGTCCGCTTTGCAAGCGATTGTGCCGGTGTGCAAGGTTTAAATGGGAAAGCCACACTCTGTAGACCACTGGGAATGCATAGAATTGGCCATATCTGGAAATAGATGAAGAGCCTGAGGATTGGATCATGGGGCTTGACTATTTCCTGACTATTCATGGGTAGAAGGGAAAGGGAAGGGGAGTTATAATCACCATGGGTACAGTTAATGGATTTAATTGTGGTGGAATGTGACACCTCAGGGGTTAAATTGGAACCGCACAGTCAATAGACCTCACTGGTTAAGCTGTTGCAGTCTGAGAAAGGGCACTGGGCTAAGAATTTGAGGATCGGCAAATTGTGCCTATTTTACCAGATTGTTTTAACCCCTTCTGTGCTATACATGGTTGACTTGATAGTTAATAAGACTGCTGTATGTCCAGGGTAACGCGCTATGGGATACCTTGCGGGTGTGTATTGTGCTCATGACTCGATACACATCCTCCAGCAGTAGAGACAATTAGTTATGGCAGCCACAGTTTTCTGGTTATTAACTATGAATTGCCACTATTTGTCGCCATGAAATATTCATGGTGAACGTCTACACACCTGCCGTGTCTCATGTATGGAGTCGTAATCTGCATAATATCATGTAGCAGAGCCAAGTTCACCTTTTTGGAGGCTATGCAGCTGGTAAAGCCATTGGTTATGGGGTATATTTTATTATAACGCAGTCCCGAGAGTGAAATGGTGAACTCGGCTCTGCTACATCTGTCCATAAAAGACCAGCACCAGCTAGATATGAATTTTAAAAAAAAAAAAATTTTTTTTTTTTCCCCGGCATCTTCAGGTTTTGTATATCCTTTAAAGTTTTAAAGTGACCTTTTCCAATGAGGATGTCTGGTATTGTTGCTGTAAAAGACGACCCCGATGCAATGAAGGGATCCGAGAACGACCTGAGCCACTCCAGCTCCATCGAGAACCTCCTCCAGACCGCAGGGCTTGAGAAGTCGCCGGCAGAAAGGGATGACGGTGGTTGCGATAACCAGCAGGATCCTACGGTAAGGCCGAGTCACCAAGGGCCAATGTAACCTGTATTATCAATGATCATCCCTTACAGCGTTAGGATTCTTAAAAATGCGTGCACTGCATGAGTTTGTCATTGTGTGGGGAAAAAAATTACGCTTAACATAAAATCTATATGTACACATGCAGCATAGATCGCTTCATTGCTTGTGAATATATTTTACCAATATTGTTCTCGCCTTTCCCTGTGATGAATGCTTAAAAAAAGGAATAAAATTATAGCTTCTCACAAGATATAATTGCATGAGAAGTTGCAAATATCGCCAGGTCCCATTTTCCTTCTGCCATCTAAATCTTGGCATCGACTCGGATTCCTCAGGTCACAGCGAAGTCATGGTCTTAAAGGATTGCTTCTGTAACCTGTATGTCATATAAAATAGCAGTAAAAAAACAGACACAAAGAAGTAGTAAAAGTATAACGGAGTCAAAAACATTGGTTGCTGTTCCGTTACACCGCCAGTATTGTTTTAGGCCAGGCGGTCAAAAATGTTTTTAAATTATTGAATGTTGCAGTTTTTTGTTTTGTGATACTTTTGTACCGTTTTTGGCAGATTCCTCTACATTCACCACCCCCTTTCACAATGAGAAGTTTTGTATGTATGAATATCATGGAGCTTTACATATATATTTTAACCTCTACAAGCGTGCGTAGTGCGTACTCAGATATTTCTTATTTTTTTCTGTATATAGAATTTTTTTGGGTGCGTTACATAACCGTGTATGCCGAAGTGAGGATGGAAGGCACAGCATTTGAGATGCCACCCTTGCTTTAAAATCTTTGCCAACCCACAACTATTTATTTTACTTTTGTGATCTTATATTGCCCCCCAAGCTTCTAAGCGAGGGGAGCGGATAGTCTTATCCATAATTAATGCAATGTGTGAAAATAAGTCTATACTTTGGCCAATTTCATCAGAAGGCCTGGTTGTTCCATTAACAGTGGATTAGCATTTTTAGTTGCTTAGATTTAATAAAAAAAAAAAAAAAAAAAAAAATATATATATATATATATTTTTTATATTTCTATGCTAATAAGACTAAAACTTAATATTAATGATCTGTATTAAATCAATATTTCCCGCAGACTCTGAACCACATACAGGACACTGGCAACCGATTATGTAAATTCTAATACAAATAGCTTGACTAGTATGGCCGTATGAGCTTACAGTCTAAAGGTTACCAGTTGGGGTTACCTCCCATTGAGGACACTCCTGATGCAGGTGTAGGTTAGAGCACACAGCACCCCTGCTGGAATTAGGATGGGTGCGCACATTCTCCAGATGTTAGTTGAAAGTCTATGGGAAATATAAAACCTAGGACACAAAATTTTTTTTTTTTTTTTTCTACAACCATTTTTGTTATTTAGGTGGCATCTTTTGGTGTTTTTCTGGCATTTTGACATCTCCTCTGTAGGGGGGAAAAATGCTAGAAACCCAAAATATCTGCTTAGGACAAAAAAAAAAAAAAAGATAAATATGTAAATGGTTTCTATAGCGTATTTTTAAACTGATTTGTTTGTGTAGAAACCCTGATAAAGACACCCTGTAAGTAGCCTAGTCCAGTGATAGGCAAACTGCGGCTCTCCAGCCGTTGCAAAACTACAACTCCTACCATGCCCTGCTGTAGGCTGAAAGCTGTAGGCAGTCTTTGCATGCTGGGAGTTGTAGTTCTTCAACAGCTGGAGAGCCGCAGTTTGCCTATCACTGGCCTAGTCAATGATAACTTCACTTAAAGGGGATCTCTGGGATTATGTAAGTGTAAATATATTCCTCCTGAGTACCTTGTCGATCATGGCTGCGGGTGGGCAGGATTGATTAGACAGGTCTGTTCAGTGCAGTACTTAGCTGTGTCTGTTTTCATATGTCCTGTGCAGACAGACGTAACTAATCAATCCGGAACATGGGAGATAAAAAAAAAAAATTCTGTTTCTGTGCTTCAGAGGATCTGCATTTCAGGACCAAACCTTGAAGAAAACCTTTTTGCAAGTGAGAAAATTAGTTGTTGGAACTCCCTTCATGTAATCCTGGTGATCCCTTTTAATCGCATTTGATTCATTTACCCTTCTTCCTATCGAATATGGAGAAGAGAGTAGAGAAAAATTTTGCTGTTTTTCAATTTCGCTAGGAATGTTCCCAAGCAATGTGCCATGAATGGTGACAGTGACACACTCAAACCCTCACTTCGTCGCTACAATTTTCCGCGTAATTACAAAAGCGTTCAACTGCACTGCAGAGCTGGGTTTGATTGACACAGAACCCTTTCCACTTCATTACTCCATGAGAACTCGCAGCCCGAAACTAGTTCCCCCGTTTCCACCGGCGGGCGTTAGGGGGTTGGCTTTAGTGGAGCATGGAATTTTAAGGATAAGCTTAGTAACGTTCTTACTGGGGTTGCTGGCTCCTTTAAGAATTGACTACTTCTATCACGACCCTGAGCAGATTTGACACTTGTGATTGGTTCCCCGATTTTAATTTTGACACCTTTTTGTTAACTTGCAAATTTTTTAAAAAAATTTGCAGAAATTAAATTTGACCATCCACGCTGAATATAGTAGTAGTATGGTGAATGCAACTTTCTCTATAGACGAGGGAAATTTCCGTGACCTTGACAAGGTCACTTGTGACATTGAGCCCAACTAGTTGTGAAGGTTAGAAAAACTCTTTAAGTACCCTATTAGGTCATTCGGGGTCTTCATCTATTTGCCCGAATGTTCACAAAGAGGATCTCTTGCTCTAGAGGTCCCAGCACATTCATACATCACATGGGCAGCTCATTGATTTGAATGGGAATTGTGTAATGCTTCATTTCCCCTGTGGTGGCGCTGTAGGGTTCCCTCATGGATTATATTTGAGCACTGAGGGTTTCAGCAGTGAGACACAGAATTTAGTTTTAGTTCCTGATTGGCCGCCCTTCCGAACAGTAACGCTGTCCAGAGATATTGGGTCAGGCCGATAAACTGGGCCTTGCCTTGATTGTCTTTATAGTGTAGATAGGTGCTGATACATTGGCCTGCACTGGTTTTGGCACTTTTGAGGGTACATGCACACATTCAGGATTCATGTGCAGAGAATCTGCACTGAAACCCGCAGGTGTTCGCAGGCAAATCTGTGCGGTCAATCTGCATCAATTGGTGTGGATTTTCCGCACGCGGGTTTTACTAAGTGAATGAAGAAAATCCGGTCAGTAAAAATAAAATAAATTGACATGCTGCGGATTTTAAAGTCTGCAACGTAGGTCAAAATCTGCGCGGAAAAAAATCTGCATCGTGTGTATTGAGAATTTGAAATTCTCATAGAACATTGTACATGACCTACAGTGCGGATTTTCCGCACGCAATCCTGATCGTGTGCATTTAGCCTTAAAGGGGATTAGTTATTGATGACCTATACTCTGCGACAAGGTCATCTATATCCGATGGCTGGCGGTCCGACGGCCAGCACCTCCACCTATCAGCTCTGTCGTGCGGGTGCCGGAAGCTGTACAGTGGATGGAAGGCTCTGTCCACGGAGTATTTATGGGCGCAGACGTACTGCAGCTGTTCAGTCACGTGTGAACCCAGCCTTAAAGGGAACCGGTCACTGGGATTTTGTGTATAGAGCTGAGGACATGGGTTGCTAGATGGCCGATAGCACATCCGCAATACCCAGTCCCCATAGCTCTGTGTGCTTTTATTGTGTAAAAAAAACGATTTGATACATATGCAAATTAACCTGAGATGAGTCCTGTCCCGGAGAGGAGTCCAGCACCGCCCCGCATCCTCAGAATCTCCTCTTTGCTTTAAAGGGAACCTGTCACCGGGATTTTGAGTATAGAGCTGAGGACATGGGTTGCTAGATGGCCGCTAGCACATCCGCAATACGCAGTCCCCATAGCTCTGTGTGCTTTTATTTTGTCAAAAAACCGATTTGATACATATGCAAATTAACCTGAGATGAGTCCTGTATGTGAGATGAGTCAGGGACAGGACTCATCTCAGGTTAATTTGCATATGTATCAAATCGGTTTTTTTTACACAATAAAAGCACACAGAGCTATGGGGACTGCGTATTGCGGATGTGCTAGCGGCCATCTAGCAACCCATGTCCTCAGCTCTATACACAAAATCCTGGTGACAGGTTCCCTTTAAACCTGGGAGCAAGTGAAAACAACCAAATAGGAAGTGATGGGCTAAAAAGCAAATGAATAAAACAATCCACTTAGATTCTCGAACATTTCTGTAGCGTCACATACCAGTTATATGATCCTGAGCCAAATGCCAATGATATGGTCCCTATCTGATTTCAACTCCCAGTGATATGGTTGGTTGAAGCCCTGCCCTGGTATGAAGTTTCCATAAGACTTGTATTATACTTTAAAATTTGATGGTAATATAAAATATAGTTGTTTGATTACAGCTGCGTACAATAACATAACTGGTGCCAAGTACATACTGCGTATCTGCAGCTTTCAACAGCTAGGCAGTGAAATGTAGAACTCCACTCCTGAGCCATTGGTTGTAGAACCCAGATGACCAAAAACATGGTCAAAGGATTCAGGTGATATTGTCTGTGTGCATGGCCAGTTTACATTACTTGTGTACGTTTAGTAGTTTGTTTTTTGTTCCAAACCGTTTTGGGTGATTAAACTGATAATATCCAATCTAATTGTGCAATTATCATGTGAGGTTTTATTGTATAGAGCCGGTAATTGGGAATGGGCTTGTCCAGATACATCCGACACCAAGGGAAGCAATATTATAGCACAAACAGAATAGATTTTAACCATTCAATCCTACTGTTTCCCTTAGTGTCAGGTGGTGCCGGATACCTGTGACACCAAGGGAAGCAATACAATTGAACTCACAAAATCCAAATTAATTGTACCATTATTGTGAGCAATCAGAAAAAATGTTTAGATATGCTGTATGCAGCTGGTAAGGACAATCGGTGGTGCCAGATACCTGTGACACTGAGGCTACATGCACACGACTGTGTGCCCCCCCCCCCCGTGGTCGTATTGCGGCCCGCATACAGCGGCTATCGGCCGTCTGCATTCCAGATTGCAAACACAGAGATGCGGAACAGAGGCACTGATCGGAACCCTACGGAAGCACTATGGAGTACTTCTGTGGTGTTTGTGGCCGTGCCTCCGCACCGCTAAAAAGTAGCGCATGCACTACTATTTTGCCATGCGGATCGTGGACCCCATTCAAGTGAATGGGTCCGCGATCCACATGCGGCTGTCCCATGGCAACTTGCGGTCCACAGCACGGGCACAGAGCCATTAAGTTCGTGTGCATGTAGCCTAAGGGAAACAATATGTTTGAACTGATGAGATCCAAGCTATTTCTTCTATCGTATTGTTTCCCTTGGTGTCACAGGTATCTGCACCGCCTTGTCCTTACCAGAGGTATCAGGCACCACCTTAGACCAAGGGAAACAGTATCATTAAACTGATAAAATCCAACCTATTTGTGCTATCATATTGTTTCCCTTGGTGTCTGATGTATCCGGCACCACATATTATCCTTACCAGCTCCATACAATAAATCTATAGTCTTCCATCTAAATGTACCTAATAATAGTAAAGAGGTTAAGCCTGAGGATCATATGCAACCCTTACTATGGTTCTGCTTTGAACATTTTGCCCCAGATTGACTTCATACCCACACCTGAAACAAGTTACAGACTTTTAGTATCCACTTAGCTTCACAGGGACAGATTCAATCAAGAGAGGATTTAAGCGGAATCCTTGGACTCCCGCTCTTCTGTGCGCAGACTGTCCGTCTGATCTGTCATATATGGGTCTCTTAAATTTTTTTCAAAATTTTTCACTTTACCCTTGCTCAGTAGGTTTGCATTTGTTTTGTTTTTTAATTCCTGTATGTTATTACTTTTTTGTCTTATTTTATTTAAATTGTATTTTAGAACCTAATGTTAAAGTATATATTTTTAGCCCCAAAAATAATTTACGGTAAAGTCACTTGAATCCTACAGAGTAGATTACTACTATAAGCAGTTTGCGTTGCTCGGCCTCAAGTAACGTGTCTGAAGACATCTTTTTTTTCCGGCTTTCCATTTTTCAGTGTAATAGAGGCTAGGCTATACAGTTCTTCAACACCGGCTTCAGAATTGACACATCAAGCTTCTGGAATTGGTTTAAGTTGGAGAGCGTGCATCGGATGATCAGGGAGATTTATCACACTAACCTTCAATCTTGATGCATGATGTTGATAGAGAGACAAACCAAATAAATGTAAAAAAAATAAAAATGAAAAATAAAACAAGGCGCCAACTAGAGGCTGATATAATTTGTTTTTGTATTTACATGTAGCGTGATCAGTATAATGTAGGGAAACGAATACGGAAACTAAGTGAATTATTTGTCTGCCAGCCGGATCTCGGGGGATTGGAGGGGGAACGGAGTCAATATCCAAGAATTCATCTAAGTTGATGTATTTTTTATTAAAATGTCATTCGAAATCGGTTGGGTTTATTTTCGCATTAACTCGATCAGTGGAATACACATAAGCAGTAAGCCGCAAATCAGACTTTTTTTTTTTTTGTGGCTAAATTTTTATGATATATATTTTTAATTGCAAAACATAATTGGGATCATAATTTGTGTTTAGCAAAAATGAGTGTAGGACAAAATAATAAAAGCATTAGAATGTTATTAGGCTTTTGTCTTATTAATTACTACTAGAAAATGCGATTACAGACTCACATCATGACTTATTAAAAAGTTGGGGGGGGGGGGGGTGTCAACATTAGCTCATGTGTCGTGGGCGTGCCTGTTTTATAAATTGATGAGTCAAGGTGAAATTGTTTTACGGCCCATCAAGGCTAGGCAGATTTTTTTTTTATTTTTTTTATTTATATATATTTTTTTAAATGTAGTTATAGCGCATTTCCCAAAAAGAAACCCGATTTCATTTTGCCAGTCTTCATAATTAGGCCTATTGCACACGACCGTATGGCTTTTTCAGTGTTTTGCGGTCCGTTTTTCATGGATCCGCTGTTCCGTTTTTTGTTTCCGTTGTGTTTCTGTTCCGTTTTTCCGTATGGCATATACAGTATACAGTAATTACATAGATAAAATTGGGCTGGCCATAACATTTTCGATAGATGGTTCAGGAAAAAACAGAACGGAAACGGAAGACATACGGATGCATTTCCGTATGTGTTCCGTTTTTTTGGCGGATCCATTGACTTGAATGGAGCCACGGACCGTGATTTGCGGGCAATAATAGGACATGTTCTATGTTAAAACGGAACGGAAATACGGAAACGGAATGCATACGGAGTACATTCAGTTTTTTTTTGCGGAACTATTGAAATGAATGGTTCCGTATACGGACCGTATACGGAACGCAAAAAACAGCCAGTAAACGGGGGAAAAAAAACGGTCGTGTGCAATAGGCCTTAGGTTGATGATCCTGACTTTTCCCAGTGGTCTAAACATGGTATCAGGTCTCCTCTATAAGTTGTCTTAGAAATAATTCCTGCTTCGTTTACATCTCCTAATAGTAGTTTTAGATCTTGAAGTTCTTCCTCTATGTTAATTAGATGTTGTACCTAATCTTTTTAGCGCGCGGTTCAGCCTTTGGGGCAAACCGGAAAAAGGTCTAAGGTATAGTAACAGGACTGTTTGGGGCATGTTTAGTGGGCTTTTTGTTTTGGTTTTTTATTTGTGCTCTTACACGTGTTTTTTTTTTTTTTTTTACTTTGTACTTGCAGCTTTTTTGTGTGTATGTTTTGTTTTTTTGTATTTTTATTTTGCGTGAACTTTTTGTTTGCTCCTTTTGCAAAATGTACTAAGAACATGCTTGTGGACTTACTGAGTGCTGCCCAATGCATTGTGAATGGAAAATAAAATAAAAAAGAAATAATCTATATTAATATTTTTTTTAAAGTTTTCTGAAGCAAGTCTCTTCATATGTGATTATTTTGTAAATCACTTTCTTTAGTCAAGTTCAAAGTTAAAGCTAGTGCGGAGTCTGGCTGTGTGTGAAGAATCGCCTCCTCCTTCCACAGCTGATTCCCCCTTGGAGTTTCAGGTAATGTATAGGTTTCCATTAATCTTCAACGTTTGTGAATTATTTTTGGAAATTATTATTATTTCTTTTTATATTTGGCAACCTTTCCTTTTAATCCTTAACAATGAGAGAATGTATATATTTATGCAGTTTTTGACTCTTAACCTGTGTGCTCTACATTATATTTTTTCATTGCCATCCTAGTTGCGTTTTATATTTTACCCCATCCTACTGTAATAATGTATCCAGCCGCCTACCACAGGGCTCGGGCTTGTAAATCTATTAAACGCTGTCAAGCTATTGGGATTCCTAATGTATTTTGCAATATTGCAGCATGACTTAAAGTTAATATAAGGCTGACCTTGTTGGCTGACCTACTGAAATGACTGTGGTGGCTATGAGCAATACATGGAGGTAGCGCTTGGGAGAGGGACTAAATGGGACACAAAATGAGAAGCGCTTGAGTCGTCCTACTGCGTATGTATTTTATTGACATGTTGAGGACTCAATGACTCTCTGCCTCGGGATCTTATTCTGAGCTGTAACTTCTTTAAATTTCAGTGATGAAGTATTTCATCATTTCTGGTGCCTGGGTGGTTAAAATAGTATCGGCACATTTCTTTTTCTTGCCATCTTAATTAAAGCGAACTCATTTTCTTCTCTCAAATTGGTGTAAAATAACATGGATGATAAATGTGACATCCCTGCGTGGGCACCATTACAGGTCTTAGGTGGTTGTCAGTTGGCTTTCTCTGACTCCGGAGTACAATCTCCTTTATCTTTACAAGATCAGATCTACCACTTAAAAATTGCTACATGGCAGGGAAAGGGTTAACATAATAAACCGACCTGTACTTACTGGGCTTGGATATATCCGCTATATCGATGATGTGCCCCTATACGGCATGTGACAGCTGCAGCCAAAGCACTGGCCTCAGTGATATACAGCAAGAGACCACTGAGGCCAGTGGTTGACTGCAGCAGTCACATGCTGTATATGGGGATATCCCCCTTGCAGCTGTGTTAACCAGAACGGCGGCACTGGAACGGAGGGGGTTTGAACTTGTGTTTATTATTTTAATCCCTTCCCTGCTATTTAGAAATGACAGCTCCTTTTTAAAGGGCATCTGTCAGCAGGTTTGTACCTGTGAAACTGGCTGACCTGCAGCTGAAGGCATCTGTGGTAGTCCCATGTTCATATGTGGCCGATTTTTACAACTAGAGGCTCTGCTCTTTATTTATTTTTTTTCTGTCAAATTGTAGCTTTTAGGGATACAATTTTCTGTACATCTAAAAAGCTCTTTTGCTGTTTTTTTGCCACTTAAAATTTACCACATTCACGGTGCACCGTAAATAGAATGCCTGCTATTGCAAACACAATAGTTTATTATGTCATTGCGTTCTAAGTGTCAGAACTTAGGCTACTTTCACACTAGCATTTCTATTTTCCGGTATTGAGATCCGTCATAGGGGCTCAATACCGGGGGAAAAACGCTTCCGTTTTGTCCCTATTCATTGTCAATGGGGGCAAAACTGAACAGAACGGAATGCTCCAAAATGCATTGCATTCCGTTCCGTTTAGTTGCGTTCCCAGACCGGAGAGCAAACCGCAACATGTTGTAGTTTGCTTTCTGTCCTGGGATGCGGAGCAAGACTGATCCGGCATGACCACCCCAATGCAAGTCAATGGGGATGGTTTCATTTTCTCTGCCACAATAGAAAACTGATCCGTCCCCCATTGACTTTCAATGGAGTTCCTGACGGATCAGTCATGGCTATGTTAAAGATAATCCAACCGGATCTGTTCATAACGGATGCAGACGATTGTATTATCAGTAACAGAAGCGTTTTTGCTGAACCCTGCCGGATCCAGTAAAAACGCTAGTGTGAAAGTAGTCTTATAAATTTTTTTCCACCAACATAGCCATATATAGGCTTATTTTTTGCGAGATGAGACGTGGTTTCTTTGGTACCATTTTAGGATGCATCGGACTTGATTTGATAAAAAAATATATAATTTTTTTTGGGGGGAGGGAGGGGACAATTCCATTTATGATTTGCATTTTCATTTTTTTTACATTGTTCGTGGGGAGGGGTAAAAACGACACAACGACACAACACCATAGATGTGTGCAGATTTTTTTATTAAATTTATTTTTTATTATATAAACTTTACTTTTTTTTTTTTAACGCTTGATAGCAGACATGGCTTTTATAATGCAGTGGTATACAGTACCTGGTCTATCACTGCATTAAAGCTTATCACTGCAACAGTGTCAGGCAGGCTATTAGTCTATGTCTGTGACACAGCCAAATTCCCATACAGTCATGACAGGCCTATTGCCATGACAATGCATTGACACCCTGCAATTGTGTTTATGGGGTTCGATGCTGATTGGAAGCCTCTGTAACTGCCTAGATGCCGCAGTTGCTATAGACTGCGGTATTGGAGTTAACTGCGATGCCGCCTGTTACAGGGGGAGCCCAGCTACAGTCAGTGTTGAGCTTCTGCTGTGATCTGGAGCGCTGTATCGGCACAGCATTTGCAGGGCTCTTTAGTCTCAGCAGGCCGTGCTATTAATCGTGGGCGTCGGGGACGGAAAAGACCCGCACTTGCTGTGCTGTGAAAAAAATAAAATAAATATATGACAATTTTATTAAAGAAATCAACGGCTGTAAACGGGTGAATTAAGCCCTAATTTCACCCTGTGCATTGAATTTTTTTAGGAAGTATCTTGTCCTGTTACGTTGCGGCATTTTGTGTGCCCAGCGGTTCTTTCAAGCAGTAGTTTTTAGTTGTTTTTTTTACAGTGTTAAAATTTTAACTTCTGCTTCCACAACCATCCCCCTGGTAATGCCCAGGCTTTTAGGCAAGATATGCTTTTAATATGTCATCTAGGTTTACGGGCAGGTTAATGGATGTCTACTTTTGGATGAAGAAAGAGCCTGAACTGCACTTATCCTTGGTTTTCTGAGTGTTATTGTGACTCTTTTATTGTCTAAAACCACGGCGTTATCTTCTCCATTGAAGGTGGTTTGTTGTCGACATTCTTTTTATGGCTTTACAAATGTCTGTGAGCTTTGTGGGTCCTTTCAGGTGGTAAATTGAAGACTTTCCCGAATCGGAAGACTATGAGGTATAGAAATTTGGTGGATCCCAATCTTTTTTTGCTTGGATTTATCTAATGTGTTTGAGGATAGCCCAACTACCCTTTGGTAGGAGTTGGAAGAGTTGGGCTTTGACCCATCTGATTATCTTGTGTTTTTTTTAGGATACAAGAGTCATTGGAAGATTTAATAGACTCTTTTCTCTACCTATTAATGTAGGCATGCATTGAGCAACGAAAGTTGTGACCTCAAAGACTTGAAACAGACAGCCAATTATTATCTGTATAGCATTGGTGTATGTAGGCCCTGTAGTGTAGGTATCTCCCAAACATGTAGGCAGCTACCATGATAGGCCGAGGCAACTTTAGCCTCCTGTTTTCATTTGACTGCACCAAACCAGTGGAAATCCTTTGCGTTTGTTCAGTATTTTTCTTCACAAGCTGTGACTCTTGGGTTGACCAACTTGCAGCAGATACTGTGCAACCCAGTTAATTTACATGCTAAAATGGAATGCAAAGAATCGGCTATCCAAATTTAGACTTGGGCCCCAACATATGGAAAATGTGTATGTTGTCAGAAATAGTAACCAGTGTGGTTAAAGCTGGTTCCATTTCGATTGTTTTTGTGTTTCTGCAAAATTTTTGCAAAAATTGACTGAATAACCATATTTTATTATTTTACTCACTTATATAGCGTTGACATATTCCTCAGTGTTTTATAAACCTTATCACTTGCTGTCTCTAATGGAGACCATATACGTTTCCTATTGGTATGTCTTTGGAGTGAGGGAAAAAAAAAAAAACATGTAAACACAGGGAGAACTTAAGACCTCCATGCTGATGTCCTTTGTTGGATTCAAACCTAGGACCTCAGCACTGGAATGCACCTCCAGTTCGGCGCCATTTTTATTTTATGCATTTCGATTGCTATCCTGATAAGACTTATACCCAGGCTTCCAATATATAGCTCGATCTGGAAATGTGTTTTATTTTTAAGGAGCCCCTTCCAGATCTCCAGGAGCCAATATCGATTCAGCTTGCACCATCCCCTGGAAAAGAGGATAAACCTTCTAAAGATGAAGCTGAAAAGGAAAAAGGGAATGAAAAATCCACTCGCAAAATGCTTTCTCGAGGTCTGTGGCTTACAGAATAGCTCCCCCCACCACACAATTTCTGCTTAGGGGAGAGGCATTCTACCTCTTGACATTTCATAATTTCTTCCCTTTAAAATCAGTCTGTGAAAGTCTTGAGTTTAATTGACCTGACAATGGTCTTGATGGGTAACCTCTACCTGAAAGTATGACTGGTGGAATCTTATTGTATGGTCGCTCCTCCTATGGTAGGTGGTAGTCATATTGGAGAGTAGTAGCAAATTCAAAGTCACTCTTTAAATAGAAAAACCATTAAATTATTGCCTAAACTTAGTAACTTTGAAAATGCTCTCCTTAGAAAGTGGTGCCACCATTTGCATAAACTCGCTGATAAATTGCTCGGGACACGGGTCTTCGTTTATGGGAATGCCCAAGTCCAAGATAGACCTGTTAAGAAGCATGACTTGTATTAACCATGACAACTATAAAGGGGCATACACTTTTTCCATGGGTAATAGTCCTATGTGCCGCAGACTATGGTGGTTAATAGGCGCCTGATAGTTGTCATAACTGGCAAGAGTGACCTAATTATGGATTGCCAAGGTTGCCGTTTTCTTGGGAGATCTGTATGGTGGGTAGACTTGTTTTTCTTGATATTTGTCGACCCATGTATTCCTGTTTAACCACCTGTCTTTAACCTCCTTTTGAGAGAGACAGAGAGAGAGTCTCCCTTCACACTTTGTCAGACCATCAGTCAGACCAGAGAGGAGTAAGGGGTGGTGACTCAAGTAGAGTACTATTTCTCCTCTTGCATGGATAAACCTTTCCCTGTGCAGCAGAGTTGTAAATGGAGATGACTTGTTTCCCCAATCACAGATTAGTTCTACAGAGAGGACAATATTTTATATTTATTCTATCATATTGTCCTGACTAACTAAAAAAAAAAAAGCCCAAAATTCTAAAAACACTTGATTTCTATTAGTCGCATTTAAATAACACCGTTTTCTGATGGAAATACGTCTTTAATCCACAAAAATAGAGTACAGATGAAAGCAGTCGTATTGCCAATAGCAAACCCTCAGATTCCTCATATCCGAAAGCTAGGTTGGAAATTGAAAGCTGGGCCCTTGCCCCCATAACATTTCTATTCCATAATGTATCTCTCCTCTTCTTACAGATTCCAGTCAAGAATACACGGATTCCACCGGCATAGACCTCCACGAATTTTTGGTGAACACTCTGAAAAGTAACCCCAGGTAGGTGAAGTTGATCCCGTGTTATTGCGGCGGATATATGACAGTCTTATGACGCCGGTGACTTCTGCACTTGTGTAAATTAAATAAATATTGAGCCAAATCTCTTTAGGGAAATAAATTGTTTCTACAAGTGACACATTAAATAACCTTCAGTGTCTCGCAGACTGCGCTTTATTACTTCTGCCATCTAAACTCATTTAAAGATCTCGAGCCTGTGACACTGATATTACCGCTAGTCATCAAGAACCGGCAGGAAACATCTGCTTATGGGGACGTAGAGGATAGACCTCTCCTGTGAGGGCTTCGTTCTTTTATGCATAACTTTTTTTTTTTTTTTCTGTTGCTGGTCTCTGTCTGTTGAGGTTTTTATCGTTGGCTGGAGTCATAGTAATGATCAAGGTACTTGCAAGGTGAATCTGGTCCTGCATGTCATTGAGATGTTCCACAGAGCTCGAGGGAGTAGGAAGGACAGTTAAAGAACAAATATTAAAAAATGGTGCATCCAATTAACCTTTTATGTAGCTGTGTAATGGATGTTTCCATAGAGATATCTTCTGGTTCCCTCTGGTATGAGGTCTTGAAGGCCACGTGTCTCCAACGGAGTTCTGTTTGGTGGAGAAGAGGGTAATCGAAGGTGAGGAAAGTGAGGGCCCTTATCTGTTAGGCAGGGAAAAAAAAAATATATATTTTATTTTGGGGGGGGGGGGGGACCCAGCTCATCCACGGATACTACAGCCAGATGTTGATTTCAATTAAATATGTGTAATATTTCATTTCACCTGTGCTGTTGCTGGGAAGTGACACACTTTCTGCCAGGTCCTTCCACAGATTGCAGCTGATTGCTGGAGGTCACAGCAGCAGGACATACTGGGATCATCTTAAAGGGGTATTCCCATCACATACAATATGCCTCCATTGTCTGATAGGTGCAGGTTCCACCTCTGGAATCCGCACCTACAAGCAGAACGGAGCGGGGAGAGCTGTTGCTGGAGGACCCCAGATTTCCTGGGGTCCATCCACCACCAAGCGCTGCTCCCATAGAAGTGAATGGGAGCGCACTGTGCACGCACGGCCCCTGCTCCCATTCATTTCTATGGAGTAGACCGAAATAGCCGAGCCAGCGCTCGGCTATTTTCGGCGACCCCACGGAAATGAATTGGGGGCGGCTGTGCATGCGCAGTACGCCCTCTGTTCATTTTCCCCGCTCCGTTCTCATTGTAGGTGCAGGTGCCACCTCTGGGAGCCGCACCTATCAGACAATGGGGGCATATCCTAACGATATGCCCCCATTGTGTGTGATGGTAAAACCCCTTTAAGGGACGCTTCTTATCGAAAAGGGACTATTCAAATGGAGCAAAGGATTGCCTCAGAACCACCCACATTAAGTGCCAAAGATGGGTTACCCAAGATGGAAAGCTAATTTCAAGGTCATTCAGGTTATTAGAAAGATGTCCACTTGATGGACACTTTATTGAAGAAGCAAGACCATTCCTGACAAGATTTAGTCATTTTGCTTCTGATTGCATTTCAAGGATTACAGAAAAGGGATTTTGAAGACTAGAAGAACATGGCTACTTTCTTCCAAAGCACAGCGCCACCTTTGTCCACAGGTTGTGTGCAGTATTGCAGCCTAACTTAATTGAAGTCAATGGTGCTGAGCTGCAGTACCACAAGCAACCCGTGGGTAGGAGTGGTGCTATTTTTGAATACAATTCTTCTAGTTGCCCTTGGGAACAGACAGAAGCTTACCTTCACCCCGCTGTCAGACATGTGACCGATCAGCTTATCTGTCACTATTCTACCAGTTCAGAGCCAGAGTATTCCGTTCTATTAGGACCAGACCCATTTTAGGGCACAGCTATAACGATCGCCAATTTTTGTGTAAGCAGTTTGTAGTCCTCCCAAGAATTTTATGTTCAGCGCATCCCCCACGACCGCGGCTTTGGGACCTGCAGCTAAATTAAAAATTATGATCTGTTTTTAAAGTTTATTCGATCATCGATTGCTTTCTTACATTCTGCTGGTTTTTTTTAAAAAAAAGTTTTTTTTTAACAAAACAACATATTTTTAAGTCTTTAAAATCCTCGTTTTCTTCCAGATATTTATCTCTCAATTATTGTTGCTCGGCAACCAACCTGTTGGCTCTTGGTATTTAAAGAAGCGTCAATAAAGCCCCTGCGTCTTCTCCTCTCCCATCTGCTCGCGGTGGTGTCTGCTGCTTATATTATCAGAGATTAGCTGCCGAGTGCTCGGGAACACGGCTGAGTTTCAGGGACGTTATTATCCCATCCTGATTTATGGACTCGGGAGCGCACAATTTAATTTTTTTGTAGTTTTTCCTCTTGGGCTTAGGTTGTCTAGAATCAGATTGAGGTTACGAGACAAATTAACTAACCCTCCCCCACCACAGTCCAACGAACCCCTATAGAGATGACGAATGGCAAAAGAAGCATGCCCTCCAGCGACGTATGTTGGGGGTTTATGTCTGGCGCATACACCAGTAGATGTTCCTGGTGTAAATGCATCCACTAAACGTGATGTGAACAGAGCTTTAGGGCCCTTTTACATGAAACAGGGCAACAATCTTTTTGGGTGATACTGTCATTTATGTAAGCTGGGCAGCAGAACATTTCCCTTCATAAATGAGACACGCTGCTCCCAATATGTAAACTGTATGGGTATGAATGATCGTACAAACGATCATTCCTCCCCCTTTCAGTTTGCATCGACCACTCTAAAAAGGTCCTTTTTGAAGGAGCACCGATTTGACTTGTATCACATTCTTGGTGGCAGTGAGTCTTCCCTGCCGGTATAGCCCCCACAGGGGTTGTCATCCAGCTTTCTCCCGACACCCTTGCCAAGTTAGGTCTTGGGTGAGGTGTACATATATGGAGGTATGCATTCCCAAGCATGCATTGTGAACATAGCTGAATGCAAAACTGTCCCCTATTTACTATACTGCAGCAGGGATGTTACATTTTCAAGCTGATATAATCGAAAAAATACTTTAAGGGTTATTCCGGTTATGTAAAATGATCCCCTATCCACAGGATAGGGAATAACTTAGCTCAGAGGGGATCCTCTGGAGAACGTGGAGCCCCCTGAAATGTAGTGGCCGGTTAGGCATGTGTGCTGCCGCTCCATTCATTCCTACAGGAGTTCTGGAAGTAGGTGAGCACTGTACTCGCCTATCTCTGGAACTCCCATAGAAATGAATGCAGTGGCTGTGCACATGCCCAATCGGCCACCCTGTTCATTTCTGTAGGTTCCACGGGGTACAGGTCCACGTTCTGATCCAGCGGTAGGACAACCTTAAATCTAATAGTTATCCCCTATACCAGGCATGTCCAAACTGCGGCCCTCCAGCTGTTGCTAAACCAACTCCCAGCATGCCTGGATAGCTTACAGCTATTAGGGCATGCTGGGAGTTGTAGTTTTGCAACAGCTGGAGGGCCGCAGTTTGGACATGCCTGCCCTATACTGTAGCTAGGGGATAATGTAACCCTTTAAAGGGTTATTCCAGAACTTTAATGTCGCCGGAACTGCCTTCCGGCAATCCAGATGCATTTGTGAGACTGATACGGATCCATCTGGCAAATGCATTGCAATACCGGATCCGTCTTTTTGGTTGTCATCTGGAAAAACGGATCCGATATTCATTTATTTTCTCATTTTCAAAGGGCTGCGCATGCGCAGATCGGGAAACTGGATCCGGTTTTCTGGAACACTTAGTACCGGATCCGGCATTAATACAGTTCAATGGAAATTCCGGCAAGTGTTTTGGCCGGAGAGAAAACTGCAGCATGCTGCGGTATTTTCTCTGGCCAAAAAACGTAAGAGGGACTGAACATCCTGAACGGATTGCTCTCCATTCAGAATGCATTAGGATAAAACTGATGTTTTTTTTCCCCCGGTATTGAGCCCCTGTGACTGAACTCAATGCCGGAAAAGGATAACGCTAGTGTGAAAGTACCCTTAGTGATCGGTGATGGTCCTACTCCAGGCACCCGACCCCGTTCGCCCTTTGCAGGAGTCACGATATTCCGGACTGTAGAGCAGCCTAAAAATATACAGATAGTGATCATGTAGCCTAATTAAACTAGAATACCCCTTTAAATTGCATCCTTCTGTCAAATTTATATCTGCCTGTGTGAAAGTTGGGTGACATACAACATGGTTGCAATTCCAACTTCCATGTGAGTTGTCATTTAGTTTTCCTTAAAGGGATTGTTCGTGAAATGAAAAGAATCTTGTCCTGGAGCTGATGAACAGGAGTGGCGCTGTTTCCGTAATATCAAGCCCTTTTATTTGTGACCTATGGAGTGCAGGGCATTGTCATTGTATAATCTGGGCTGTGGGATTTGGAAAAGCTGGGTGACGACCCCTGTTCATATTGATTGTCGCCCAACTTTCCAGCAAGCAGATGTTAATGGGAGATTGGATTTTATTCCCCAAATATCTGCATACATTCGGGACATTTGGGCTTGCTGACCATTTGTGGTCTCTCCACCATGTAAGAGTGGTCTAAACCCCAACGTGCAGCAGAATTCCAGACATCAATGCTGTGTGATCTATTTCCAGTGCTCTTAGGGGCTCGATGTCTTAATCCTTTGTTACAAGTACAATTCGGCACCTGCTGTGCTCGCTCAGCCGCTCGCTGTCGCTATTTTCTCGCCCCCTGATACATTACGCTCTGTGCGAGCAGTCGAGCTCCTCTTCTGGTGAAACCGCAGCAGACAAATGTGCAGTGGGGGGTTTATATATTTGGAGAGGGGGATCAAGCTGTTTTGCAGTGTGCGGACCTTTCAACTTGCTGTAAAAGTAAATTCTAGAATTAAATGCTGAATACCACGGTCTAAAAAGCATCCAGTAACTGGTATGGACTGGGTGGGGGGGGGGGGAGATGGATCTGTGAAAAAGGGGATTCAAGTAGTAGCTGCGTCAAATGCTTTCGGCTTTAAGGGGGTTCTTTGGGATTATGAGATTGGCGGGGATTCGACTCCTGTAACCTCCGCCGTTAATCTGTTTTGAGGAAGCCGCGATGGTCACTGGAGCAGTCCATTGGCTAGCGGCTGTGCTTGGTATTGCTCACTTGAATGGGGCTGAACCGCACCAGGGACACGTGATTGATGAACGTGACATCACATTGCCTAGGAAGAGGTCTTAGCGTTCATGTAGCGCTACAGTCTCTTTATAAAGCTGATTGGTGGGGGTGCCTTGAGTCGTACCCCTGCCGATCTGATATTGAGGATATACCCTCAATATTAAAATCCCAGAAAACCCCTTTAATGCAGACTCTGCCATATCAATAATGTTTGTTTATTTTTCTAGGAAAACTAATTGCATGCTGTGGTCTGGATGCATAGGTTAAAGAAGCACTCTAGCATCTAGTGCAGCATAGGCTTTTATTAAGGAATATTGTAGAGGCTTGTGTATACCGGTTTTATTTTGATGTACCATTTACCGTATATGTTGTCATCTTGCTTCCTCCTTCCCCTTCTGATTTGGTTCCTGTAATAGCCCCTAGGTTTCCCATGACTCCTCTGGCTTTTCATGGACTGGCTTTTCACTCTTCTCATCGAACTTCTTTCCCATCGCTCAAACTGCAGTGTATCCTTTGTGATGCAGCTTCACACTGCTCTCCATTGCTTACTGCGTGTGAGTAGGAGGCAGGGGAGAGCAGTGTGAGGCTGCATCTCATAGAACACACTGGAGACTCTGCACACAGCACTCACAGATGGTCCAGGCATGTCGTTAGCATGAGTCAGGGTAGTTCTATAACTCAGTAGCTAATAGTTGTATGAACTTGCCTATTGTATCCCTGAACTACTGGTTCATGATGCAGAGCAGAAATGGTATCTTAAGTAGTATTGTATGCTTGGTGGGCTTGCAGAGGAACGAGGAGGATGGCGCTTAGAGGGGATGCGTCTGAGATCTACTAGAGGGACTTGATAGGCAATGATTGAATTCCTGTGAAGTACAGGATTACGTCACACAGGGGAGACTGTCAGCAAGTTCTGATCTGGTGGTCAGACTGGGGAACACATTACGCAGCTGGGGTGAGACAAATTGCATTGCTGGAATACAGCTGCTGAGATGGCTTTATATGTCCAAAAATATGGGGACAGACTAAGCTTGCTGCCTAGATCTGATAACAAAACTGAGCTTGCTGCCTAGATCTGGTAACAAAACTGAGCTTGCTGCCTAGATCTGGTAACAGAACGGAGCTTGCTGCCTAGATCTGGTAACAGAACGGAGCTTGCTGCCTAGATCTGGTAACAGAACGGAGCTTGCTGCCTAGATCTGGTAACAGAACGGAACTTGCTGCCTAGATCTGGTAACAGAACGGAGCTTGCTGCCTAGATCTGGTAACAGAACGGAGCTTGCTGCCTAGATCTGGTAACAGAACGGAGCTTGCTGCCTAGATCTGGTAACAGAACGGAGCTTGCTGCCTAGATCTGGTAACAGAACGGAGCTTGCTGCCTAGATCTGGTAACAGAACGGAGCTTGCTGCCTAGATCTGGTAACAGAACGGAGCTTGCTGCCTAGATCTGGTAACAGAACGGAGCTTGCTGCCTAGATCTGGTAACAGAACGGAGCTTGCTGCCTAGATCTGGTAACAGAACGGAGCTTGCTGCCTAGATCTGGTAACAGAACGGAGCTTGCTGCCTAGATCTGGTAACAGAACGGAGCTTGCTGCCTAGATCTGGTAACAGAACGGAGCTTGCTGCCTAGATCTGGTAACAGAACGGAGCTTGCTGCCTAGATCTGGTAACAGAACGGAGCTTGCTGCCTAGATCTGGTAACAGAACGGAGCTTGCTGCCTAGATCTGGTAACAGAACTGAGCTTGCTGCCTAGATCTGGTAACAGGAACTGAGCTTGCTGCCTAGATCTGGCAACGGAACTGAGCTTGCTGCCTAGATCTGGCAACGGAACTGAGCTTGCTGCCTAGATCTGGCAACGGAACTGAGCTTGCTGCCTAGATCTGGTAACAGATTCATATTCAGATCCAAGCTTAGTACAGAAGTATAGTAAAGAGAGATAAGTGCATAGATCCAGTAGCAGGAACAGTCTCAATGCAAAAATACAATAATAGCATCAGGCTTGATTCAAAGATTGGTGCATGCTTTTACCATATGGATCCCGGATTTATGCCCACGCATCAGTCTGTGTGCTTGTGGATAAAGCACAAGCAGGGGGCAGGGACTTGGATGTCTGAACAGTACAGGCAGCGGCCCTTCAAATAGTTTTCATAATTGATGTTCTTGCTCCGCCATTAACCAAACTAATTAATATTAATTTAAATGGTGATTAGTATTGAATTAGTGATGGCGAAAGTAAGCTGAGGATTAGGAGGCTTCACAGTGGCTGCGTTGTCAGAGTAAAAGGGAAGCTCTTAAAACTATTAGTAAAAAGTGGATAAATAATGGGACTTTTCTTATCTGTTGGCCATTAATCAGATATTTTTATTTGTGTTTTAGGGACAGAATGATGCTGCTCAAATTGGAACAGGATATATTAGATTTTATTTCTACCAACGAGTAAGTAAAGAGAGAACTCAGTCTCTGAAGTGTGTGCATTGAGTGTCTCACTAGCTATATACATTAATATGCCTTTAGCTCCCCCTTGTGGCGGCTATAGACAGCCAGAATGCAGCCATATTTGCAACTTATCCACAAACATTCGATCTCTGATAAGCGTCTCATAGCTGGGAGTCCTACTTCTAAGACCCACAAAGACAATAAATATTGGAGGGGGCGGGGGGGGGGGGGGCAGGAGTGTGTGTGTGTGTGGGGGGGGTTGGTCCCATGCCTCCGTAGGACTGGAGCAACCTGTGCCTTCATTCAGTCTTTGTGGGATAGCAGAAAGCAGAACTCCGCCATCTTTAAGTGGAGTGGCGCTGATACATCCCATTCATGCGGGAGGCACGGGAACACTATAGTTATGGCGGGGATCCCAGTGATCACTGATAGCCTGTCATGTGTTGATATAGCAGTATTGAGAGATATGCACCTTTAGGTTATGTTCACACAGCCTCATTCAATGTACAACTCAAAAGTCTACAGAAGAAATCCAGAAGTCAGCCTTAGATTTGTGCTGTGGAGGTTTCCAGTGGAAATCTGCAGTATGAACATGTCCTTACACTGTAAAATGCAGACCTTATAGATACCAGATTATGAAGTGAAGCATTCAGGCTGTGTGTATATTGTCACATTTTGATGCTCTGTCTTGTCTGCTTATTTGTAGAATTCAGCGAAAGAAATTCCCTCCGATGACCTCCTATCACAGGATGCTCCTGCACAGAGTCGCTGCATACTTTGGCCTCGATCACAATGTGGACCAGAGTGGCAAATCTGTAATTGTGAACAAAACGAGCAATACAAGAATGTGAGTCTTGTTTCCAAGCAAATTTCTCATCTTAAAGGGGTTGACCCGGACATACCCCCATTTTCACCCCGGCAGCCCCCTGACTTGAGCATCGGAGCAGTTCATGCAGTTCTTAAGGAATCCTTAGTGCTAAATCGCGCAGGGCAAAGGCATTTTTTGGAGATCCGGTGACGTACCGGGCTCTCCATGGGGCTGCCAGGAAGCCCGGTGACGTCACCGCCAGTGATGGGCGGGCTTTAGCGCTGCCCTAGCCAGTAAAACGGCTAGGGCAGCGCTAAAGCCCGCCCATCAGAGCCGGTGACGTCACCGAACACACTGCTGGGCGGAAGCTTCCACCCGGCAGTGTGATTGTAAACAAAAGAGCCCTTGCCCTGCGCGATCCAGCGCAGGGCAAAGGAGAGCATCGGAGCATGAACTGCTCCAATGCTCAAGTCAGGGGGGCTGCCTGGGTGAAAATATGGTTATGCCCGGGTTCAGCTCTAAACCCAGACAACCCTTTTAAGGGGACTGTAATTGTTTAGCAAAACCGTGCCCCATCTTGTCAATGGTTGTGTCTGGTATTACGGCTGGACCTATTGATTTATAAATAGGTTGGTCTTGTCAATAGGCAAGCTTTGCTCTTAAATCTTCAAAGTTGGTTTAAGAAAGTATCAAGTGTAAAGAGCCGGGCAGCTTTGAGTCCCCAGATCTCCTAAAAGCAACTGTCAGTACTGATAATTGTAAGACAATGCCGAAAATATATAAATCTATGGTACAAATCTCTCCGAGAGCAGCATCTGGAATACATCTGGGCTGTTGCTTAGCAACTGAAGATGCATCTCATGCGTGACCACTATGGATCTCCACGCTTTTGTGGAGATCCAGCATTGGCACTCATGGAATAGAAGGACTGGTGGTGCCTGCTGCCAAGGGTATAATGAATGCATTCAAGACCAGGCACTGGATTTCAGATTTTATAAAAAAAATATATATTTTTTTTAAATTGGGCGAATATGTGCTTTCTCCAACCCAGTGCCACTTCTCCACACAAAAAAAAGTTCAAGTATCTTGCCTACCTGAAGTTCACTCTGAAAGGAGAAGTCCCCACAAACTTTCCCCAACCTTCTGCACCAGACGATCATAGCTTAGGGGGAGCCTGGCTTCAACCTTGGCTGCCACACCAGGGTATTGGCACTCAGGTTGCGGGTTTGCTCCCATAGAAAGATTAGGGCCTAGCTTGGTGAGCAGTCTGATGGCCACACACACTGTAAACCCCCTTAAGACTTCCAAGCGGGACCATCCCATAATTGCACGGCACCCTGAAAAAGTCCTTGGTATTATGCCTTGTACATCTCGCAGTAGTGGCTTAGGCAGTTAGAGGTGTGTGCTGAGGAGGTGGTCAGGGGCCTATAGCTAGTGACCCATAGTCTAAGGTTTCTTTGATACCTACATGAAAGGTACTGATTCTCCTTGTGGAGATCCAGCTAATACAGGAATCCTTGGTGCAATGCTCCCTGGGAAAAAAAAACCTAAACATGCAAAGTAGCCCTCCACAGCTGTCTCTCTATTGCCACCTATAGAGGACTAGCCTGTAATGTTGTAATACCTAAAACAGTGGTTTCCAACCTGTCTTTCCAAGAGTTGCAAAGGTACAACCGCCAGGGGCGGACTGTAAACTTTAGGGTGCCTTGTGAAAATAAAAAAAAAGCTTAAAAGTGGCCCCATCATTGTAGGCAGGCCAACAAAAATAGGCAAGGATTGCAAAAGTAGGTAAGGCCTACAATGCCATAGTGTGCAGCATAAAATACCGCCCTAGCAGAACCACTAGTCAGGTGCATAAGTACCCAAAGCTCCTAAATTAATTAATGCTGAAACCATCAGATAATTATGTAACCCGGCCTGCAGACATGGGGAGAGATTGGGCAGCCCCCTTGGCATCGGCACCACCTGGAAAATTCTCTGTATGGTCTATGGCCAGTCCACCGCTGTGGGTGGAACAAAGAGCAGAAGGAAGTTAGAAGAGAGTAGCAATATGGCTGATCAATGAAGGGGTGGAGTTTTAGTTGTGTGATTGGGGGGGACTGTCCAATCAAATTGTAGCATGGTTCTGAGTGACAGAATATTAATGAGGAAATAAACTGTCAGCTCTCATGCATGTCGGGCACCCTGGTGCAACCGTTGGGGTCGACGCTAGGTAGCTCCTGTCTAAACAGTTTAACCATTTAGATGCCAGTAGCGTGGTAACTGAAAATGGCCACATGCAGACACCTCTGAGTGCAACTACAACCCCTTACTAACCAACTGCTAGATACAACATGCTTTATGAGCACGCTGGGTGGTTGATGAACTGTGTTTCTCCGACCAGCTCTCTTCTTGGCTCTGTCAAAAGGTCCAGGAGTAGATGAGATAGGTAGGTTCCACTTTTTTAAGAGGCTCATCCCTTGCTCCACTGTTACAACTCTCGTGTTGCCTTCATCTGGTATAAGTAATTTTACTGGGAATCCCCATCTGTAGGTTACATTGTTTTCTCTCAAATACTGTGATGATTTTGAATTTTTTAGGTAGGTTATGAGGATTTTCTCATTTCTTGTAATATTTTCTCTTTTGTGTTGAAGAAATGCATTCGTGCTATGACGTCTCGTGGTACTGATGGATCAATAGTTTTTGGTCGGGGCAGCCTTTGTGCTCTGTCCATTTGTCTCTCCTTCGGAGCACACCTCTGCGAGGTTAATAGCAGAGACTAGTTTGTGTTTTCGACTTATTTTAAAACTACAACAACCGGAAGACTAGATGTTGATAGTGCTGTAACAATTATGGTATCTTCTTTTTGTTTGTTTATAACTTTCTTCTTTTTATTTCTATTACTTTTTGTTTATACAAAAATATGAATATACTTCCTATGCAAATTAATGTACGTGCTCTGTAACAATATCACTTTGATATACGAGCACGTTGGGGATTGTAGTTTTAAGTCTGCTGGAGAGCCGCAGGTTGGAAGCCGTTGAGCTGCTTAGTAGCTGGGCTTCTAGGTGGGGTGCTGGTGTAATGATGCCACTGGTGATCACCAGGTAGTCACATCCTGCAGTCATTTCCCTTCTATCCAACCCTTACTACTTTCTAACATACTGAATGTATGAAAGCAAGAAGTAGGAGGCAGATTGGGAGCATTCCTTCAAGATCAGACTGCGTCGGCTGGAACCCTGGAGTCACATGGGTTTGCTTTGGAGCTGTAGGCATAAATCAGTGGGTATTTTTTAATGAAGACTCTTTTGTAAAGTTGATTCCTATGTTTAATGCACTGGAGAAATAAATAAATAAATAAAAATGGGGCGTGTATTTACATTCGCCGGCACTCATATAAAATGCTTTTTCTTGTCTGCAATTGTGGACAAGAATAGGACATGTTTTATTTTTTTGCGGCACGAAAGTGTGGATCCGTAAGTAAGCATGCGGACAGCACATTCCGACCCCTTTGAAAATGAATGGGTCCGCACCTGTTCCGTCTGAATGGACCCTTAAGGTGATGGAATAGCTTAGAAATACCAAAATCTTAATCTCGGTACCTACCCGGGTGATGGTGTCTTTCATTGTTCGGCGCCTCTACCTTGTTGCATAAAAAAGGCTTCACTGCTGTCAAATTATTAGCGTAATAAAAGTTGACGTGTGTTTATTGCTTGCCATGTTCGCTGCCCGCTCTGAGAAATTAGATTGTTAATGAAGGGTTTGAGATGTTCATGTGTCAGGTACGTCCTTGCTTTTGGTTCCTTTAGTTCTCTGTGCAGCAGCTTCCGCATCAGCAAGCATTAGAAGCCGCATATTACAATGAATATTAATCATTTCCCGCGTTTCATTTCAGCCCTGATCAAAAATTTGAAGAACATATCAAGGATGAGAAGAGCATGGACTTCCAAAAGCGGTACATTCTCAAAAGGGATAACTCCAGCCTAGACAAGGACGATAATCAGGTGGGTGCTGCCGGGGACTCTTAGCTCGATAGGTACCCTGGATTATAGATTATAGATTATGCTCCAGTCCCGCAGCTAATCCCTTTCTCTACACAGATGAGGATGAGGTTGAAGGATGACAGGAGAAGCAAGTCCATTGAAGAGCGGGAAGAGGAATACCAGAGGGCTAGAGAGCGGATATTTGCACAAGAGGTTGGTGAAATGTTTTGTCTTTTGTTTTGTTGGATGGAATGGTTTGGCACATGTCAGGAACCCAAACTTGCATACTCTGGTCTCCCAAGAAAGCATGTGTGCGTCCGGTATGTCAGTAGCACTGCAGGCGTTGCTGTTTATTTGGTGGAGTGTTGTGTTTTTTGGGGTTTTTTTTGTTTTTTTGGGGGACTATAAGATGCATTCCAGGTTGGACAAGAAAAAAAAAAATTCATATAGTTTAGAAATCCCTAGTGGTCTAGGCTAGTGGAGCGGTTGACTTCTGCTGTAGTGGTCTAGGGTAGTGGCGATTTTAATATTTGATTCCTGATGGCCAAGTGTAGAGCAGCTGTTAAAAGTAACCCATTCAGTTACCCTAGACCACCAGAGCACATGAACGCCTACTCTACACTAGACCAGGGATTTTTTATATATATATATATATATATATATATATATATATATATATATACTTCCACTACCACAGACCACCATAGGAGACAATAATAACCCCTTTACTACCCTTGACCACCAGAGGAGAAAGTATTAAACCCGTCAGTACCCATGACCAACCATCAAAAGAATCAGTCAGCTCTGATTGTCTAGATTCCTTGGTGGTCTAGGGTATTAAAGGGGTTAATATTGTCTGCTCTGCTGGTATAGGTTAGTGGAGGAGTTTAATATTGGTTCCCTTAAAGTCTAGGAGCTTAATGTTGTCATCTCTGGTGGCACAAGGTAGTGGAGGGTTTAATATTCTCTTTCACAGCATGCAGGTTTACTGTATGATTCCCTGGTGGTCTAGGGTAATTCCGCCTTCCATGGCGGTCTAGAGTAGATGAGCTGGGGTGAACACCTTGGGTGCTCTATTGATTTACTCGCCTCTCCCGGCTCCAGTATTGTGTCCTGGAAACACCTCCAGCCTCCCGCTACCCTGCGTTCTCTGCCGTGATCATACAGATCATTACTAGGCAGAGAAGGAGAGAATGATGCAGCTGTAAACTGTTGTGCATCCCTGTCTTTGATTGGGCAGTGCACTTAATGAGCCTTCTACCCCTATGGAATCATTCCATGATTTTAACCAGTTTGATCTTTTGTGTTCCCTGGGGGTAAGCAGCGCCAACTGAGAAAAGCACTCATTTTATCACGTCTACTCTTATTAGAATTTTTGACTTGGCTGAAAATGTGTTAACGTTAAGCAGTCTGTTGCAAGTCATTCTCCTTTGTCTTATCTTTCCATCAGTCCCTGTGTTCTCAGGAGAATTTTCTCACGGATAAGAGGTAAGACGGGGTTCCCCTCCCTCTCTGTACATACCAGTGTGAAGACCATCGCCTCCATCCCATTAACTGTTCTGTTCAAATACCCACAGAATTCAGGAGGAAGAGTGTAATCTTACCCAGCAAAGGCGCCAGATATTTAGGTATTTAGCCCCGTGCCCGTTCCGTCTGCATGTGTCTTCCGCTTTTCTTGTTCCTTCTTTTTTTTCCTTTCTTTCCATATATCTTTACAGTCCAGTTGTATAAATTTTCAGGATCAATAAAGACGCTTCAGGTAGATCAGGAAACAGCCTCTTCAGCAGTACTGAGAATGATGTCAAGTATAATGAGCCTCGCCCGTGGAGCAGTACGGACTCCGACAGCTCCATCCGAAACCTGAAGCCCGCTGTCACCAAAGCTAGCAGCTTCAGTGGGATTTCGGTTTTGACACGAGGGGATAGCTCTGGAAGCAACAAAAGCACAGGCAGGCTTTCCAAAACAGGTATCAGCGGTGTGCACCAGAGAGCCGGCTGCCAAGGCGTTTTCTCATGTCTTCATTTTATTTTATCTTTTTTACACGCTTGAGTTTTTTCTGTGTGCTTGTGTTCGACACGCCAACGTTTGTGGATTTGTTGCAGGTTCTAACTTCTTAAGGCTACTTTCACACACCGTTTGTGAGATCCGTCATGGGCTCTCACAAGCGCTCCAAAATGGATCAGTTTTGCCCTAATGCATTCTGAATGGAAAAGGATCTGCTCAGAATGCATCAGTTTGCCTCCGATCAGTCTCCATTCTGCTGCCCGCAGCGTTTTTGTGTCTGCTTGACGAAACGGAGCCAAACAGATCCGTCCTGGCACACAATGTAAGTCAATGGGAGACGTATCCGTTTTCTCTGGCACAATAAAAAAAACGATCAGTCTCCCATTGACTTCCAGTGGTGTTCATGACGGATCCGCCTCGGCTATGTTACAGATAATACAAACGTATCCGTTCATGACGTTGTATTATTGCAGGGATGGCCAACCTGTGGCTCTCCAGCTGTTGTAGAACTACAACTCCCACCATGACTTGCTGTAGGTTGATGGCTGTAGGCAGTCTGGGCAAGTTGGGAGCTCGCAGGTTGGCCATCCCTGCATTATTGTAACGGATCCGTCCTGGCACACAATGTAAGTCAATGGGAGACGGATCCGTTTTCTCTGGCACAATAGAAAACGGATCCGTCTCCCGTTGACTTTCAGTGGTGTTCATGACGGATCCGTCTCGGCTATGTTACAGATAATACAAACGGATCCGTTCATGACGGATGCATGCGGTTGTATTATTGCAGGGATGGCCAACCTGTGCCTCTCCAGCTGTTGTAGAACTACAACTCCCACCATGCCTTGCTGTAGGTTGATAGCTGTAGGCAGTCTGGGCATGTTGGGAGCTGTAGTTTTGCAACAGCTGCAGAGTCGCAGGTTGGCCATCCCTGCATTATTGTAACGGGTCCGTTTTTGCAGATCCGTAACGGATCCGCTTAAAACGCAAGTGTGAAAGTAGCCTAAGGTGGACATAAAAAATAGTGGTCAGACCTCGTGACCACAGCATGCATGTAGCCACCCGGGGGGAGAGAGGCTGAAGATGCCGGCATCAGATTATCTCGGGGGAAGCAATAGTGATTGTCTAGTCACCATTTGCCCTTGAGGATGTCTTTCCAAGTGCCCGTCGGTAAGACGCCCAACCAATCCTGCTGCCATCAGCTTGTTTTGCGCAGTTAGCATGTAATCTTAGGAAAAGGGAAGATTACACCACTCCAATCTAGTTCATGCCATAAGTGAACCTCATTTAGTTTTTCTTTTTTTCCCCAGAAGCAGTGCCACCATCCTTCACAGGCTCTGTCTGGTATTGCAGCTCAGCCCCACTCACTTGAATGTGGATACATTGCAATACCTAACACAGGCCGTAGCAAAGAGTAGCGCTGTTTTTAGAAAGAAAAATGCAGACCCTTTTGTTTTTTGTTTTCTTTTACCAGTCCCTTTAATAAACCAACCCTTGTGAATTGGAATAGCTGTGAGTGTCCTTTGCTTGAGCAGACCCATGCATCTTGGGGTCAGTAGCAGGTGACTTTCTGGCCATTCAGAAGCAGAGGATCCATGTAATAATTGGAGGCTCTTTTTCCATGCAGTACATGCTAGACTTGGCCCACCTCTTTATAATGGCATTGCGTGCATCCGACTAGCTCACACCGTTTAGAACATCTATTACTTAGGCTCCCTCTAATGACACCCTGACCCTGGAAAGTTAATGGGTTTGTCCCTGCCAACAATGTCACCTATCCACTGGATAGGTAATAAATATACAATTGCTGGGAGTCCCACCAATGACGAAAATGGGGTGCCTGAGTCCCCTGTGTGCATACAACACTGGTGACCCCTGTTCCTTTCACTCCTATGTGACTACTGCAGATAGCAGAGTACTGTACTAGAAGTGAATGGAGCACTGGTCGGGCAAGCAGCCACTTACATCCCTTTTTCTTTTCCCTTTATGCCTCTTCTCCGCTGGTTTATTCTAAGCCTTTGCATTTTTTCCACTGCCTGTTTTTAGGTCAATTTACAATAGACAAACCACTAATATACTGGTAACTGTAAACCGTGCATGGCTGCAGGAATCCACACATGTAATATGGGGCCCATTAGACTTTACATGCATAGGGTCTTATTGTACAGAAAGGAGTACTCTCCCTTGCATAGAGCCTCTTCTTTTCATGCAAGGCTATAGGTAGACTTGGGGCACCCTAGGCATAAGTGCCACGCTTGGTCATGCCGCTTACAGAATGGCTTAACTTTGCATGATGTACCCACTTGCATTGCTGCTCTGTCCTTGGTTAAAGGGGACCTCTGAACCTCCTATTGAGGGATTTTCTTGGGGATAGTTGACCACATAGATATTACATACCAGTTTCAAAGTCACCAGTTGTGTATTGACTTGGGGTCCATTCACACGTCCCTAGGTGTTTTGCGCAAAACACATACACCGGCAATGTGCGTTCCACATTTTGCGAACCGCACATCGCTGGCACTCTCATAGAAAATGCCTTTTCTTGTCCGCAATTGCGGACAAGAATAGGACATGTTCAATTTTTTGGAGGAACGGAAGTGCGGATGCGGACAGCACCTTACGGCCCCATTGAAAATGAATGGTTCTACACCTGTTCCGCAAAATTGCGGAACAGATGCGGATCCATTTTGCGGATGTGTGAATGGACCCTTAAAGGCATTGCTTAGCATTAAAAACTATATTGGGTTTTCATATAAATTCAGCCTTTGCTGCTAATTAATTTCATGTATCTTTTTATCGTGGGTGGAGCTCTGTTTTCCTGATGGAGAGCTCCAATTCCCCTACATCAGGGATCAGCATCCTTCAGCACTCCAGCTGCTGTGAAACTACAACTCCCAGCATGCAAACATGGTTGGCTGTTCTGACAACTCCCATAGAAGTTAGAGCATTCTGGGAGTTGTAGTTTCAGAACCTCTGGAGTGCCGCAGGTTGCTAATCCCTGCCCTACATAAATGAGTAAAATTCTTGCTCCTGAATCCACCACTAGGGGGAGCTCACTGCGTATATGTTATACCAGTGTTTCCCAACCAGTGTGCCTCCAGCTGTTGCAAAACTACGACTCCCAGCATGCCTGGACAGCCTTTGGCTGTGCGAGCATGCTGGGAGTTGTAGTTTTGCAACAGCTGGAGGCACACTGGTTGGGAAACACTGTGTTATACATTGACCTGTGTAATAAAATACAATGCAGTAAGCTCCCCCTAGTGGTGACTGCAGGAATCCAGATTATTATTTCAATCCTACAAACTCGCAGGGAATGTTGCCGTTCAGCACTAGAAAATTGGATAGTAGTCCTCACAGAATGTTGGACCGATTTTAAATAACCCGGTTTTAATCAGTGAAAACACACATTTTAGCTGTCCTTAAGCTGTAGGTTGGTGATCGTGTAAACCTGTCAAGGCAAGTAATAAATTGACAAGGTGATCCTATTGATTTCCCTGGGATGAGTGGTGCCTGGCGGCCTCTTATCTCTTGAAGAAAAAAATATGCACATTAATCAGTGGATATTGCTTACTTCCAGCCAGCTTTAGACTACCACAAGTTACTCTGTGCATGTAAAGAATGGGGGGTGTATGGGGTCCACCTTTTAAGCCTTTGCTACTTGCATGCTTGACTTGACGTGCTTTAGCTACTTCTTGCCTCCTTTGGTTGTTGCGAGCATGAGCCGCCCATTGGTGCTTCTGCTGTCTTGGCAGCTGAGGGGATGGGGGTTAACCTTTTTGCATATGTCAATGTCCTGTTGTATTTTGATCTTTTAGGTAAAAATACAGTTTTTTTTTTTTTTTTTTTTTCCATTACTCCTTTCCCATAGGTTCAGAGTCTTCTAGTAGTGTAGGGTCGTCCAGAGGTTCTCTGTCACACTCCCAGCAGCCTCTTCCAGTGCCCGCTGTAAGCCAGCCTTCCCATGACTCAGCCGCCGTCTATCCACCTGTCAGCACTAGTAATTCTCTTCCCTTTGATGGTGGCTTAAGTGGGCAAGTGGCTCCATCTAGTACTAGCTTCTTTTTGCTTCCCTTGGAAGCCACTGGCATTCCACCCGGCAGCATACTGATCAACCCACAAACAGGTTTGTACTTGGCGAAAACCGCTCTGTATATCTCAAGGACATGACTGTGCCGAGCGCTTCTGTCTTTTCTTTTGACAGCCTGTTTTAGATATAATATAATATTTGTTCTAGGTTGTATAGTTTGTTGTAGAGTCTATAATGTTTCATCTAGTTTGTATTATGCCTTTTTTAGTGTTCTAATTTATTTCTTATTTTGTTATAGATTATATAATGGTTTTGGTTTTAGATTGTATGACATTTCTAGATGTTAAGCCTGATGCAGTGTAAGGCTACTTTCACACTAGCGTTCGATTGGATCCGTTCAGTACGGATCCGTCTGCATTATATTAGCTAAAAAAAGCTAAGTGTGAAAATAGCCTGGGATGGATCCGTCCAGACTTTCAATGTAAAGTCAATGGGGGACGGATCCGCTTGAAGATTGAGCCATATTGTGGCATCTTCAAACGGATCCGTCCCCATTGACTTACATTGTAAGTCTGGACGGATCCGCACGCCTCCGCACGGCCAGGCGGACACCCGAACGCTGCAAGCAGCGTTCAGCTGTCCGCCTGTCCGTGCGGAGGCGAGCGGAGCGGAGGCTGAACGCCGCCAGACTGATGCAGTCTGAGCGGATCCGCTCCATTCAGACTGCATCAGGGCTGGACGGCTGCGTTCGGGTCCGCTCGTGAGCCCCTTCAAACGGAGCTCACGAGCGGACCAGCGAACGCTAGTGTGAAAGGAGCCTAAGATCTGTCATATTGCACCTGTGAAACTAATAAATGTCATCGTATAAACCACGAGGAAGTCTCAGTAGTCTCCGACATCCATGATGCAGCCGACTGGATCCAATACAATTTTTCTCAAAGGGGATTTTCAGGACTTAAATATTGAGAGAACCTAATATGTTTTACCAGATAATTTATCATCACAATAAAATGACCCCCAAAAGTCAGTTAAAAATCTTTTAGTATGTATAAGTGTATGTGTGTGTAATTTAATAAAATAAAAAAATACCCCCATTTTAAGCACCATTCAAATCAATAGTGCATATTGTAATAATATATTACTCTGTGTGTGTATGTATATATATATTATATTTATTACCACATATATTGCAGCAGCACAGTCAGACCACGTGCACTGGGTGCAATTCCTCACAGAGGCCGGCCTCTCCTCCACGATATGTACTCAACAAATGACGAGGCAGCACTTCCAGCTATTGGTGACAGGGTGACGACCCTAAAACTTTATTCCCAGCAACGTTTCGGCCTGCTCAATGAGGCCTTTGTCAAGCTATACAACAGTGCTTACTATTGGGTATATATACCCACAATTCATTACAAACTCAGTGCAATCAGTGAAAACACATGTTAACAATAGGGTCACATGATCATCAAACACCACATCATCACATGACATTCTGTGTATACAACATGTTAATGTCAAAACAATAATTCCCTTATACATGATCTATAAAACAAATCGATAGTGTGCATCGTACAGTCTATATACCATTCATTTATACATAACAATTTAGTATGCACAAACAGTGTCCCTTAGGTACAACACTCAATTATATAAGTGTATTGCAAACATGCTCTGTACATTAAGGGTTAAAATTCCTTGTTCATGATGCACAAGGGAATCTGTCAGCAGTTTTATGACATGTTACATGTGCGCTTGGCAGCTTAAGGCATCTGTGTTAGTCCCATGTTCATATGTTCCCGCATTGGTGAGAATTTTTTTAATACAGTATCTGCAAATGAGACTCTAGGAGCAACAGGGGCGTTGCCGTTACACCTAGAGGCTCTGCTCTCTCTGCAGCTGAGCAGAGGATCCGGCAATGAAACATCATCATCACGCCTGGTCCTGTCAAAGTGGAGAACATGCAGCAGTTGCAGAGAGAGCAGAGCCTCTAGGAGTAACGACAACGCCCCCGTTGCTCCTAGCTGCACAGATGCCAAGCACACATGCAACCGGTCAGTCAGTTTTTATAGGTACAAGTCTGGTGACAGATGGCCTTTAATGTTGGCCCCAACAGTCTTCCCAGTAAAAAGATGGCTCTTCTTTCCACCGGCCTTATAATAATAAGAGTTCTGGCCCAACTGCTGGGTCATCCTTCTCTATTCCAATGCATGGGAAAGTTTGGGGTGAGAAGCGTGCTTATTTGAGCAGCTCATAGTTAATCGTAGAATTTTTTTTTCTCTCGGATTAATTAAAAAGAAAAAAAATCTGGACCAATTTGATTCTTTAGGCCAATCTGTTTTTTGATAAATTGTGACTACACCAGCGGTAGTGTACAGTGTTGGTTGGCTTCATCATTGTTCAGGTGATTTTTATGTAGTGGTATAATCTGCTGTGGGCATTTTTCTGTCAGATAAATTAGGCCCATTCAATATTTGACTGCAAGTTTGGCGCATCTTTGGATAGTCGCCCAGTAAACCCTCTCTAATGGAAGTGAATTGGCCCGAGGTGGTCGTATAGTTTTGAGTCTCGAAAGTTGTTAGAAAAGTTCACTAAGCGGCCTGTTTCATCCATTAGACCTGGGTTTCCCATGAATAATGGGGTATTCCTGAAGGTAAAAGTTATCAGATCGGCGGGGGTCCTACCGTTGGGACCAGCAACGATCGCGAGAACACCCGTACCCCCTGTAGGCCCCATGCTGCTCCCCTGAAATGACCAGTCACATATGCGCGCTACCGTTCCATTAATTTCTATGGGAGTTTCAGAGATGTCTGAGTACATCGCTTCCAATGGTAGGACCCCCACCGAACTGATAACTTTTTCCTACCGGAATACCCCTGTAATGAACAGATTTAGGCGACGTACCAGTTTTATTAATATTTCATGTTTTTGCTGTCTATTTTAACATTTCTGTGAATGTAATTTTCCTTGGTGATCGAAAATCCACGGCCCTGTTCACACTAGGGTCATGGCCATAACGGAGCTATGGTGGGTCCATTTTTATTTTATTTTTTTATAACAGATCCCAGCTAATTCTGATGGGTCCTGTTGGCTTATAACCGGGTCCGGCTAGATTGTGAGCCCCATTGGGGACAGTTGGATGCTGATGTCTGTAAAGCGCTGTGAAATATAGTAGCGCTATATAAGTGCATACCGTACATTTTTTTTAAAAAATTTTATTAAAATATTTTCAGTTTTTTTTAATGGTAAGAATAGCGCTGCAAAGTGCCTAAACTGGTGGCAACTTCTGCATGTCCTAAAACAGAGTGCCCTAGTGTGAACATAGCCTAGAGCAGCTTAGAACAAGTTTGAGTTACGGTAATTATTTTTTGTTTTTAAGTTGACGTCTTATTGACTTCCTGTTTATGATGAAGATGAAATCACAGGGGTGACTCTTATGTTTCCACAGGTCAGCCATTTATAAACCCAGACGGCACTCCAGTCGTGTATAATCCCCCTGTGACTCAGCAACCAGTTAGGACCCAAGTGCCTGCCCCAGCGCCCCCTCCTCCTCCACCACCTCCACCACAGCAATCTTCCAGCCACCTAATCACCCAGGTATGAACAGACACTGGTCACAGGATTTTTTAGTTATTTTGGGGGGGGGGGGGGGATAGTCCTTCTGGGACAATACCCTTTTTAAGAAATGAAATAATTTACGTTGAACTTGCCCAAACTTGAGGATGTCGCTGGCCCTGGTTTGACACATTGGTGCTATGATAATCCTCTTCTGTGTTTTGGACGGTGACCTCCACAGCACAGTACCCCCTCCTCCCCCCGTAGAGGAACAGGATTTGTCTTGTGTCATATTAGTAGCGGAGAGATATGAGTAAGCGAAAATGAATGAGCGTTGACCAAGCGAGGCACCGAGTATCAAATGACCATCCTCGGCATTAAAAAAAAATAATAAATTCCGGACGCGGGGCCAGAGTATGAATGGAGTGTGACACAGCTGTCAAACTTTTGTGTCTTAACGTTTCAAATTACCTTTTTTGGCACTCGTAAAGAATTCATTTTTGCAACGGAAATGTTAAAAAAAATTTTAGAACATGATTATATTTTTGGACCTCCTTAAAGAGCATCCGGCAGCATGATCGAAGCTATTTAACCAGATGGGGTTGATCCTGCAGATTAAAACTATACCTGCCTTGTGAAAATCGGTTGTGACGATAAGACTTGTAGTCTTTCTGCAAATGAGGGCTTCAGTGCACCGAAAGGCCCTCAGATTTTCAGTGCTGGCCACACCCCTCATTGCTCCTAACCCCTAATTTGCATACAGAACAAGTGTGTATTTTTTTGTGTGCGTTTTTTTTTTTTTTTTTTTTTGTTTTGTTTTTTTCCTTCTTGGGATCACCGCAAGCGATTTTTCACAAGACAGCTATCGTTCTAATCGGCAGGATCATCCCTAGCTGATTGAATAGGGTTCATCCTGCTGCTGGGTGCTCCTTCAACGTGAACTCTTAAGAACGCTACTGTGATAATAGTAATGTAAATAGATGGCAGAGCGCTTCCAATTTAGAAAACTTTTTGACTTCTTGTAGTTCAGTTAGAATGGTTACCTGCAGTACCGCTTTCCGCCACTGTTGGCAGCAGTTGTTTTACTTCACCTCTTACCACTCTATTGTAGCTAATGTTTATTATGGTCAAAACGCAAATTTTATTTATTTTAGATATTATAGCTCTGGGGGTAAAAAAAAAAATCCCACATCTACACCGCTCCACTTATTTTTCACTGTTTGGGCAGTCGTCGTTCTTGTTATGCAACCCGCCAAATGCCGTCGCAATATAGCGAATGCGATACAGCTATCGGTTTGCATAAAATCATGTAAGCAGGTGTCATATAAATATGAGGCGAGTGAAAAGCTTATTTTAGGCCCCGTAACTCTGCTTTGGCTGGAAACCACCATCCGTGTAATGTTATGTGGACGGCTCAGGCAGGCGTGGAATGCGGTCTCCGCGGAGTGACAGCATATGGAAAATGAATTAAGCATCAGGGTGGATACAGACATATTGTAGCATCGACGGAAGGAATTCGCCGCACTCAGCAGCTTCCATATTTGAATGCTTTATTAATTCCACGTGTCACCCAATACATGTGGGGAATTGTGAAGAGCACATTGTCCTTGGACAAGGGTAAGCTGGAGGATGCCATGAATGTCTTTCTTTACCGCCGTACGGGTTGTTTATACGAGGCCAGTGGTGGTGAGGTGATTACCCGGGACACTTGAAAAGACCCAAAAATGAACAGAAAAAAAAAATAAAAAATATCAGCAGTTCTGTTTTATATTTTTTTTTCTTTTTGTATGATACGTGGCTAAATGTGTTTTTCTGTATGAATTATTTTATTAAAAGGGAATTCCAGTAGCAAAAAGGCTGCTGCTTGTATTAAAGAGTATTCCAGTTGTCCTCAGGGGAGGGGATAACTGTTGGGTTGGTGGGGGACTGATCACAAAATTAGGGGTTTCATGCCCCTCCCATTTGAATGGAGTAATGGTAGAGCATGTGCGTGACTGCGGGTCTGCCGGAGATGGCGGACTACAAGGCTCGGCTATCTCAGTCAGTCCCATACAGTTTGAACAGATCAGCGCCGCTCCATTCAAACAGGGGCATAGGACCTTTGTGTTGTGATCGGCCACCACCAGTCTAACAGTTCTCCGCCAATTCTGTGGATAGAGGTTGACCACTTTCAACTGATCCCCATTTAATACTCCTCCACGACATGTCTATCTTATAACTCTTTGTTACTGGGTGCCATTCATTGTGACTGGGTCTCTGGGAATTGATCTTGGCTTTGCACCAGTTTTCAGGTGTGGGGGGGGGGGGGAATTTTTTTATTTTTTTTTCCCCACCTTTTTCTTGTTTAAAAGTCACAATAAAGGTAGCAGAGCTCAACAGAGTTACTATAATTTATGCCAGAGATTAGTGTAAATTGTAGTGCAAATCCGCGCCAGCATGTAGCTAAAGAGGCTGTGAGCGACATGTCTTCTCTCTTAGGCCTCTTTCACAGGGGCGAGTATTCCGCGCAGATGCAATGCGTGAGTTGAACGCATTGCACCCTCACTGAATCAGGACCCATTCATTTCTATGGGGCTGTGCACATGAGCGCTGATTTTCACGCATCACTTGTGCGTTGCGTGAAAATCGCAGCATGCTCTATATTGTTTTCCACGCAATGCAGGCCCCATAGAAGTGAATGGGGCTGCGTGAAAATCGCAAGCATCCGCAAGCAAGTGCGGATGCGGTACGATTTTCACACACGGTTGCTAGGAGACTATCGGGATGGAGACCCGATCATTATTATTTTCCCTTATAACATGGTTATAAGGGAAAATAATAGCATTCTGAAGACAGAATGCATAGTACAATAGCGCTGAAAGGGTTAAAACAAAATGTAAAAATAATTTAACTCTCCTTAATTCACTTGCTCGCGCAGCCCGGCATCTCTTCTGTCTGTCTTCTGTGCTGTGTGCAGGAAAAGGACCTGTGGTGACATCACTCCGGTCATCACATGATCCATCACCATGGTAAAAGATCATGTGATGGACCATGTGATGACCGGAGTGATGTCACCACATGTCCTTTTCCTGCACACAACACAGAAGACAGACGGAAGAGATGCTGGGCTGCGCGAGCAAGTAGATTAAGGTGAGTTAAAAAAAAAAAATATTTACCCCTTCAGCCCTATTGTACTATGCAGTCTGTATTCAGAATGCTATTATTTTCCCTTATAACCATGTTATAAGGGAAAATAATACAATCTACAGAACACCGATCCCAAGCCCGAACTTCTGTGAAGACGTTCGGGTTTGGGTACCAAACATGCCGATTTTTCTCACGCGCGTGCAAAACGCATTTACAATGTTTTGCACTTGCGCGGAAAAATCGTGCATGTTCCCGTAACGCACCCGCACCTTTTCCCGCAACGCCCGTCTGAAAGAGGCCTTACCGTTCAGTCTTGTTCTGAGTGTTTTCATCTCTGTTTTTTCTTGTCTTTTATTAACAAAGTTTGTTCAACTGTTACTCCTTCAGCCTATCCGGTCTCTGCCGTCCTCCTCGCAACCTGTTCAGTACCCAGCCGTCTCTTATCCACCCCCGCTCCTGCAGGTCTCACCCACTCAGCAGTACACTGTGGTACTATCTTCTGCTCTCTTGTCTCTGTGCTGCTTGTATCTCTGTACATGTAATGTGTTTGTGTCTAAAGTGGAAGTTTTATGTTGGTAGATATCTTTAAAAAAAATAAAATAAAAAAGTTTGTTTATTTTCATGCAGATAGTTGCCCCATCCCCCCAATTTCTTTTTAAGAGATAGTTGACAAAAAAATCTTGGTCTTTGGACCCCACTCGGGGGTGCAAACCATTTACAGCTGCATGTGATTCCTAACCTGAATAGCTATATTAACCTGAATAGCTATACAACTATCTGTTTGGACCCGGTGCCGTTGGGATGTACACAATGTAATTGTAGATATGATGTATAATAATATACAAGATAATTGATTCATTACCCAGGGCATCAACCATGAGCTCGGGCGGGTGGAGGGGGTTGCATCCACCTTTCACGGATAAACCTTCTTTTCAGTGTTTTTAATTAAGTGAAATTGTTCAGCTGCACTGAGATTGTTCTTTATTTTATGTGTTAAGGATTCCTGTGATTTCTTTTTGTTTAGACTTTTTGCATCTTCATTTTTAAAATGCATTAAAAAAATCCTGAAGGACA
Organism: Bufo gargarizans; assembly: GCF_014858855.1. NCBI lineage: Eukaryota > Metazoa > Chordata > Amphibia > Anura > Bufonidae > Bufo > Bufo gargarizans. Next base: position 26,106,283 of record NC_058087.1, on the reverse strand, counting down.
AAATAAAAGGTGAAGCAACTTTAGTGTTTGAAGATGCATCACCTCAAGTGCAAATGTTTAATGAAAAAAAAAAAAGTTTGAGTAGATTAATTTGGCAAGGGGATGTTTTTTTTTTTTTTTATTGAAATTCCTGGGTAGATAAAAAAACAATATAAAATACAGTATAAAAAAAATAGAAAATTATATAAGAAAATAAACATAAAAATGGAAAGTCTTAATATTAAAATTACACAATATTAAATAAAATGTAAAATGTGTATAAAGATATACAATTATATAAAATATAAAAAGTCATGAAAATATAAAAATGATATAAAAATAGATGTATATAACGACTAATATAAAAATTATATTAAAGTTAAGTTCTCAGCTGTGGACTAATACAGATAGATTACACCTTAATAATCACCCTTTTCCCATATGAAGTAATTTTATTATATATATATTTTTTTTTTTATGAAAGTTTTACATCCAACAAATAGATTATTTTAAACCTAATATTTTGGGTTTTAATATTCCCAAATAGCACTTTTTTTTTTTTTTTTTTAAGGCCAGTTTTAATAAGATACCTGCATCATGAGCCACAGCCTCTGCTCATTCCCGATGGCATCCACTTTCCAGATTGATTGTAATATCTGGTGACTTTCTAATTCCCAATTAATTTCAAGAGTCTGCTGTAACCTAAGCCGATGAGGTGAAATTGGGAAGAAGGTGAAGCGCCACGTTCCGTAATACCCTTTATATAACCAGTTGAATTTTTTTTATTTTTTTGTTTTTATAGTCTTGATGTTAATTTAACATCATGGTAACTCCAATTATCCTAATATCACCATAATGACCCCCCCCCCCCCCCCGACTCCCCTAATCACCGTTTTTTGGATTGTCATTTTTATAGGTTGTCCGAGATTTTGCAAACGCAGTCCAAAGCCTCGCTGGCAGCGCTATCTATTTTCTTAATTATTTTTTTTACTCGGGAGACGTGTTCTGTAGTGTTCCAGGATATAGTATGAACATTGCTGCTCTAAGCAATTTTTTATTTTTTTTTGCTCTCCTCAGGGATGGCTGATGAGAAAAAATTAAGATGAATCAACATTACTTTAATTGTCAAGGTGTTAATTAAGTTAAGAGGAGGAACAGGCTTTTTTTTTCCTTTTGCCTTTTTTTTTTTTCTTGAGTTATTTTCTGATGCTTTGCTTGTGATGATGACTGAGAATTTCTATATAGTCACATTTTTTTTTTTTTTTTTTTTTTTTTACAGTTTAGAGATTTTTACTTTTTATGCTGCTGCCTTGTTCTAGAGATGTCATTAATGTATTTTTTTATTTTTACTATGCTTATGATTTTTGGGGAGATTTATATATAGAAATAAGAAAATAGGTTGTACATGTAAATTTTTGGAATTAGAGTTAATAAAGATTACAGTATTAATTTTTTTATGTATTGCTATTTTTAATATATTTAAAATATTTTTAGTTTTTTATATTTTCTTTTATTTATTATATAGCCAGACAACCTGGGCTCCCAGTTTAGCCATATGAGTCTTGCCAGACAGCCTTCGGCAGAGTCTTCAGACCATTCGACCATGTTCCAGTCCACCGTGGTGCTTCAACCTTCTGCTCAGTCTGGCTACATCATGGCACTCCCTCCTCCCCCTCCTCCACCGCCACTTGGACAACCTTTACCACCCCCCAACTATTCTGCCTCCAGCCAGCCTGTCAATCCCACAGTGCTGCAGCCGCAGGGATACATCCAGCCCCCCTCTCTCCAGCAGGTACGCGGCTCCCCCGAGACCAGCTCAGGTGCTAATGAGGAAGATGTCAGTAAAGGACACCGAGAGCTTCTAGCGGCGGCTAATGGTGAAGCCGTAGTCATTAGTGGAATCCAGCTTTGGGCTTGAAGGTTTATTAGGTGACAACAGACTAATTTGCAAATGTCTGTACTTTATGGGTGGAATATACTGTGTGGAGATGAGAATTATTAATGGGGGGTTTTTTTGCCTAATTTTGCATAGGTTAACATTTTGCAGCCATGAAGTCTCACTGGCGGCAGCTTTACTGACATTGTTATATTTTTATATTAACTCGTTAAGATATACAATTTTGAGAAAAAAATGTTATATATATTTTTTTAAATATTGTCAATATTTATTATATTTTTGCTTAAGGAGGTTTCCCACGACAGAAGGGGGTGTCCTTCTCTCCCTGAACCTGTCAAAGATTGTAAGCTGGTGGCAATTGAAAGATAGAACTGATCATGTGCAATCACCTTGACAATTGGTGGCTGTTCTAAATTTTTAATTACATGCAGTTACAAAAGTATTCAGATCCAGGTGCTGCTCTGAAAAATGTAGAATTAAAAATTATAATTTTTTTTTGGGGGGTGGGGTAAACCAATTTTTATTTGTTTATTTTACTTTTTCTCACTATGTCTAGATGCCAACCTGCTACTGTGCTCCAAACCAGTATCCTCACGTGAACCAACAATACCGACCCGTATCATCTGTCCAGTTTAGTTCTCAACCAAACCAAACACTGCCACAAGCTGCCCCCCACCAAACAGGTTTGTATGTTTCTCTACCTGTAACCCTCCCCCCATTCCTGCGCTGTGGGTTAGACATGGAGCGGCGGGATGCGGGCCCGGGGCGCTGTATGAGAGGGTTTAAGTTTCTCACAGTGAACCGGTCTCTTTTCCAGCCACTTTCTCTTCTTCGGTTTAGCTGCTTCTGTAGCAATGTCTTCTCCTGGCTGCAGCGACAAGATTTTGAGATTTCCTAAATCCCCCCCCCCCCCCCCCCCCCCCCAATATTGTACAATGGCGTCCTTATTGGGTGGTGTGGGATGACACTATACAGCAGTGATCTCCTACAGCAGGGATCAGCAACCTTCGGCACTCCAGCTGTGGCCAAACTACAACTCCCAGCATGCACACCTCCTTGGCTGTTTTCAGAACTCCCAGAGAATTGAATGGAGCATGCTGGGAGTCGTAGTTTCACCACAGCTGGAGTGCCGGAGGTTGCTGATCCCTGTTGCAAAACTACACTCCCCCCCTCCATCATGCCCTACAGGTTGTCAGGACACGATGGGAGCTGTAGTTTTGCCACAGTTGGGGATCATTGCTTTACGGCTGTGTTTGTTGCTTCCTTTACAGTTCGTGCTACAGGAAATCGTACAACATTTTCTGTTTTTCCGCCACATTCATTGTTATGTTGTCTTATTTACAGCATACAAGTGAAAACGGGCTGAACCAGTAAAATAATGGATCAGTGGTTCTAACTAGGGATGAGCGAACTTGTGTTTTTCAAGTTTGGCGTTCGGATATATGGTCAATTCCGTTATCACGGAATGCACCACGGATGCGTTATGCTGCCCATTGACTTCTATTACGACAGGATGCCTCTTAAAGTCTTCCGTGGTGCATTCCACCATAGCATTCCTATTATATTCTGTGATGACGGAATTGCACAGGTACCCGAACTTGAAAAACACAAGTTGGCTTCACCCTAGTTTTAACGCCACAGTCGGATATGCATTTATTACACCTTTGTTATAGAAAAGCCGTCTGTTGACTAAATGGTGACAAGCCAGATCTTCAAATATTTCAGCCATATTGTATAGCAAGTGGCTCATCTGGATTATAGATCCCCCCCCCCCCCGAACCTGTCCCTCCATTTTTTGATGTATATGAATACACTCCAGCCCATGCTGTTAGCTCATGAAGAATGCAATATGGGGTCCTGATTATGAATCCGATGCGGGGCGCTGCCGCCTGCATAGCGCTTGTATTTCTCCCAGTGTCAGTGTGAGTTTCCTTCGGGTATGCTGGATCCCTCCCACACTGGAAAAACGCTGATTGGCTTATTAGAAATTGGTCCCAGTGGATGAGATGGGAACAGGGACTGATTCCGACGTATGGTACAGACTAATTTTAGGATTACACAGACTTGCTGGATCTCCTCTGTACTAAGCGTCTGAAATCAAAGATGCATGCTGGTGGCAGAGGCAGACACAGATGGCTAGGGGCCCATGTGCAGGAACAGCATATGGGCCCCGGTTATCCAGTAACTCATCCTGTTACCAGTAATCGTGAGTTCATTACATGCATTCTGGATCTAGTGGTGACATGGGCCCCATTACCCAATGAGTACCTGTGCAGCTGGACAGGTTTGCACTTTTGGCCGGCCCGCTTCTGAGCAGTGGGCCCTTACCAATTCACTGATTGTGTTTTTTATATATATATATATATATATTTATTAAAGTGACGTCACTAGTCCCAACAGGGGGGAGGGTCACGTGACAGTGTCAGTCTGATCCTGCTTTTATTGCACCTTCACCCTACACGCCGATCACCCCCTCCAAATGTAAATGTGTGTTATTTCTGCCTTTTTGGCTACATGTCCAGATCAGCCTTGAAGTCCGCCGTCCCTGTATGGCCCATTGTGGAGGCCGGAGCGGCCCTTTTATTCCAGATCTCCTTTGTGCTGGAATTGAAATGCAAATGAAAAGCTCATGCATTGTGTAGTTGAAAGCGCGGGCCAGCTCTCGTGTCATGTGCCGCTGTACGCGGAGTGCTACTCGAAGCAAGCGTCGCTGTTGATGCGCGGCGGGGGACCGTTTGTCCTTTGAAAGGGCTTAAAACTTAACAGGAGACTTCTGCTGATCTGTTATTTCACCTCACACAGAGAATTGTACAGGGGGAGGTTAGACTTGTGCATGGAGTCTATAGACCCCCTGCAGACCGGTCTACACCGCCAACCGTTGTGTCGTGTCCTCAATACCCCACAGATGTATAGCTACTGTAGTGGTGGTGCAGTCTAAGATGCATACGCTCCCGATATTAACCCCTTAACCCAAATTCATGTGCATCTAGACCATTGTAGGAAGGTTATACAAACTGGCGCTTAAAGGGTATAACGTGGGAGCAGCTGTGACCCCGCCATCCCTGGTGCCTGTGATTGACAGTCCCGCACTAAGGCTCCATTCACACATCCGCAATTCTGTTCTGCATTTTGCAGACCCATACATTTCTATGGGGCCACACGATGTGCTGTCCGGATCCGCACTTTCGGGTCTGCAATTCTGTTCCCGAAAAAAATAGAACTTGCCCTATTCTTTTTCGCGATTGCGGACAAGATTAGGCATTTTCTATTACAGTGCCGGCGATGTGCAGTCCGCAAAATGCGCAACGCACATTGCCGGTGTCCGTGTTTTGCGGATCCGTGTGAACGGACCCTAACAGCTAGGATCAGATGAACTCAGATCCTGGCGGTTTAACAATTGAAGTGCTGCAATGTGCAAACGGAGGTCCTACAGATCTTGGCAGTTTAACCATTAAAGTGCTGTAATATGCAAATTAAGATCCTTGCTGTTTAACCATTTAAGTGCTGAAAGCTGCACTGATGACAGAGTGAGGGCCTCACCCCTCCATCTTCCTGGAAGACCTGGCATTACAACAGCTGGCAGCCTAGAGCCCAACACAGGCCTTAAAGGTGCTTAGTATTTGTGGCCGTTAGGACATATTTTAGGATTTCGGGCACTGGTCGCATTGAATTTCAACACGTTTGAGTTTGTCTCTGGGAAATCTTCAAGCATAGGACCCCCGTGACCTGATGTATAGTGTACCTTTAATTATTTTTTACTGTATGGGTTTTCAATACAGAGGCGCTGCTAATAATGAAAAAAAATGTGGATTTATGTTGAAAAAAGTTCTTAAGGGGTTGTCGGGGTTTAGAAGGACATGGCTGCTTTCTTCCCAGAACAGCCTCACACCCGTCCATGGCTTCTCTCTGGGATTGCAGCTCAGCTTCATAGAAGTAAATGAGGCTGATCTGCAATACCACCCACAACCAGTGGAGAGGCGTGGTGCTGTTTTTTAGATGAAAGCAACCACGTTTTCTAAGCCCTTACAAGGGCCTAATGTTTGAACCATGTTCGTGATTTGGTCCTTGACCCCTGGACTGTACCCGGCCATGTACAGGTGATGCATTTTCTTCCATAGTTTCTCTTTGTACATTGCAGCTTATCCTGCAGTTATGCCCAGCCAGCAGCCGACCTACCACCACCAAGGCATGGTCAATGTGCAGCAGCCTCAGAGTCAGACGTTGGTCAGCGGGCAGCTTGGCAACATTGCCAATCCCATCCAAGGTGTTATGGTGCAGTACTCCTCAGTGCCCTCATACCAGGTAGTGCCAGTAAGGCTGTGATAAAGCATTTCGTACTAGTGTTGTAGTCGCTTTAGCTGAAGAGATGCCTTATAATATGTAGTAAAAACGGATGGGCTTGTTTTCTTAGGTTCCTGTTCGGCAAGGCTCCCAGTCTGTGCTACAACAGCCATATCACCAACAGGTGCTCATTCCTAACCAGTCCCACCAGGGCCAGTTACCAACCACGGGGATGCCGGTTTTCTACAGCGTCATCTCACCGGGACAGCAGAATAACCTGAGGTAGGGACACTATGTAAAATATCTACCGCCCGGCGTATTGTACTATAATAGACTGACAGCAAATACTCCTTGTGCTTCACAGCTCCTCAGTGGGGTATATGCAGCATCCAGGATCCGACCAGATGCATTTTCCAAGGGCAACCTCTCCTTGTAGCTCTCAGCCACTGCCAGGTCCTCAGTGTGCAGGTATACAGCGTACGTATGCAGAAAATATTGATATATGTGGAATAGATGACGCACACGGCGTCGCGTCTTTCCTTGTATCGCCTCTGGTATTGCACTTCACTTGAGTGCATTCAGCTGCGACACCAGAGACGGCCCACGGACGGACACGGTGCTGTTTCTGAACAAAAAGCAGCTCTCTTCTGCTCTTGGACCATCCCTTTAACGTAATAATCAGTCTGTTAGATTTGATAAATGCGCTGAGCTTTTAGTAGAGTACCGTATTTATTTTTCTCCCTGTTTTTAGCAGTACCAGCGCCGCCCCCTCCTGGTGGAATGGTAATGATGCAGCTGAATGTTCCTCACAACCCACCACCTCAAACACATTCACCACCTCAGTGGAAGCCAAATAAATATTATTGTGACCACCAGAGGGCTCATAAAACGGAGTATGGAGGCTTGGATCTGTCTGCACAGGTAAATGAAGGGGGCGCTCTTGTGTCCATAGAGTTCTGGTGGTTTTCAATGGGTTCTTTTTATTTATTGTGACTCTATAGAGTCTGCATCATTTAATAATTTAAAGCTTTCCTGGTTGGCCTGGGTTTTTACGGTTTGGTTCCTCACAGATGCATGTTTAAAAAATAAATAAAAATTGTTGTTTTTGTGTTGCATCTGACCGCCAGCAAAGTGTGAATTGCAGTTTTTTGCACTTCTGACCAGAGCCGACCTTACGTTAGATGATGTACTGTGCTTTACCCATATGATGTCTTACTGTTTACAAATAACCCGTCCATACAGTGCCCAAATAACCGTACCATGCATTCGCCATATGACCCATACATACAGTTGCCTAAATGGCAATGCTATAAAGTGTCTCCACCACCATACACTACAAAATCTATTATACAGTGTCAGATATACCGCCATACAGTGCTCATATAATACCAGCATACAGTGAACAGCTTTATACATGTGCTATACAATTAATATAAAAGGGTTATTCTCCTCTTATGTGCCATCACTTTATGATCAGCGATGTGCCCACCTCTGGGACCCCCATGATCCCAACATTTGATGTCTGTTTTGCTGTATTGTGTCCTGACGAGGCAGTAGCAGTTGGCAGCAAATGATTAAAGTCGTCCATCTTGATTCACTAGTATTATGGGTCGCTTTACAGTCCTTCAAGGATTTTCCAAGACTTTACTACTGATGACCTATCCAGAGTATCTGATGGGTGGAGGTATGACACCCGGGACCCCCCCCTGATCAGCTGTTTGAGAAGGCATCGGTCCGCCAAGAGTCGGATATTGATGACCTATCCTGGGGACCAGCATTCAGTATTGAACTCCTGGAAAACCCCTTTTAGTTAAACCTCCTATCAATAGGATGAATGAGTAGTTTAAAGGGGTTATCCCATTGACTGATAAGTGCGGGTCCCACCTCTGGGACCTGCACCTACAAGGAAAGCGGAGCAGAGGAAGTTGAGGAGGGCGCGCTGGCTCGGCTATTTTGTGTCTGCCCCATAGAAATGAATCGGAGCGGTGGCCGCACATGCGAGGTGCACACCCATTAACTTCAATGCTCGAGTCTCCTCCAGCCAATAAACGTGTGCGGAGGTACTGGCACTCACTGTAATGCCGTAGCCATGTAGCATCTTTTGCGGCCCCATTGAAGTGAATGGGTCCACATCTAAGACGCAAAAACTGCAGCTCGGATGCGAACCAAAACAACGGTCGTATGCATGAGACCTTAGTCAGGGAGAGCTGCAGCAGAAGGGACAGATAGTGTAGGGACAGGAATATTTTATTTTTTATTTTTATTTTTTTAGGCCGGGTTTACTGGTGAAAGGTGTTAGACCCCCAAAAGTCCTTTTAAGGACTATTGTTTTATCTGGCTGCCATATATATTATTAGCGTGATCTGCGCTAAATTGCGAGCAATTGTTTAGCCGCTGCTGACAGTGACACAACCTCTGCTACATCTGTTACATTTGTGCTGTGAAATTCAGCGCAATTGTTTGGCCGCTGGTGACAGCGACATTACCTGCACTACATCTCCTGTATAACGTTTGCCCATCCAAAATATCTGTAACATTCTGTGTACTTTATTTGCACATACACTTCCAAACCCTGTGCTACGATACGTGTGACATACTTGCAAGCATATATACCATTTAATATGCTGAAAGCGAGCAGCACTGCTGTTGCTGCACGCAGAGACCGCGGCCCTATGTGCGGTGAAACTGTGCCTGCTGCCAGAGCACAAGAAACACACTCATCCATGATACCTAGCTTCATGTCCCAGTTTGCAGGTTGCGCAGGACTCTCGACGTCAGACCAGTGCGACCAGGTGTTCGGTTGGATTGCAGCAGATAATTTTTCCAGTCGGTTAAGCACTACCCTGTCTTCCACCAAGTCCAGTCTCAGTAGCCAGGAGTCTGGTCAACAGAATCCTCACCCTGATCCTCCTTCCTCCCACCATGGAGAGTCTTGCCAAACAAGTGATCCCACACTCGGATATTCCGAGGAGCTCTTTTCAGCGCCATTCCTTCATTTGGGCCTCTCGACAAGTCCGCTTGAAGAGGGACATGAGGAAATCTTGTGCCCCGATTCCCAAACTCTTGAGCATCCACAGTCACAAGAAGATGACGGTGGGAGCGGCAATTAGTGTTTCATGAGGTGGATGATGATGAGACACGGTTGCCAATAAGTCAACGGCAATTAGTGTCTCAAGAGGTTGAGGATGAGACAGTTGTCAATAATTGAGGTTCTTGTTAGGTCAATAAGTCAGGAGGATGACCAGAGGGAGGAAGAGGAGGTGGTGGACGATAAAATTGCTGACCCGACCTGGGAAGGTGGTAATCCCAGCGAGGACAGCAGTACAGAGGGGGAGGGATCCGCAACAGGCTGGAAGAGTCAGTGGGGTGGCAAAAGGGAGAAGGCGGGCCACACCAAACAGGCCCGCAACTGTTCCCCGGAGCAACCCCTTGCAGCAACCTCCCTTGCCAAGGGGAAGGTGTTCCGCAGTCTGGCGCTTTTTTGAGGAAGAATTGTCATTTGCCACCTGTGCCATACCAAAAGGAGCGGGGAGGGGGGGGGGGGGGCTGTGAACACTAGCAACCTCACCAGCATGATCCGCCACATGACATCAAAGCGCCCTATTAGGTGGGCCAAACGCCTGGGTCCACAATCTGTGTCTGCGGGTCACACCACTGGCTCCTCTTCCCCTCTTTTACGTGCTGGCCAATCCCCTGTTCAAGACGCAGGCCCGGATGCCTCCCACCCTGGACCTTCGCAAGCACAATCAGCTAGCACATTCACTTCTGTATCCCAGCGCAGCGTACAGATGTCCATACCCCAGGTCTCTGAACGAGAGCGCAAATACTCAGCCACCCACAGACCATAGCACTAAAAGGGCACCTTTCCAAATTGCTGGCCCTGGAAATGTTGCCATTTAGGCTTGTGGACACTGAGGCTCTCCTCAGCCTGATGGCTGTGGCCGTCCCTCGCTACTCAGTCCCCAGCTGCCACTATTTTTCCCGGTGTGCCATCACCGCCTTACACCAGCATGTGTCCCGTAACATCTCCCGTGCCCTGACCAACGCAGGTATTGGGAAGGTCCACTTAACGACTGAGACATGGACAAAGTGTTTTGGCCAGGGACGCTACATTCTCCTGACAGCACACTGGGTGAACATCTGTTCGTCTTCTCAACACGAATTGGATGATGAGAAGAAGCAGGAGACTGTTGCCTCCCCTACAGAGGGTAGTACCCATAGCAGGTTTATTCCATCTCTTCAGCGTGGATGGGCTAAAGAGGATGAGGAGATTGAGTCTGATGAGGACAGCGAAGTCTTGTCTGTGGGGACTCTGGCACACATGGCTGACTTTGTTATGCTGCCTTTCCCGTGACCCTTGCGTTGTACGCATTTTGGCCAACACAGATTTACTGTTTATTCACCCTTCTCGACCCGCTACAAAGAGAACTTCTGATCTCAAATTTCTGTGGTGGAGGGGACGAGCAGAATGGTGCAATACCGGAAGGTCCTAGTGTCGCAAGGAGGGCAAAGTTTTGGAAGATGGTGAAGGAGTATGTAGCAGACTGTGTTAGCGTCTCAGTGATCCCTCTGTGCCTTACAACTACTGGGTGTCCAAGCTGGACACGTGGCACGAACTGGCCCTCTACGCCTTGGAGGTGTGGCCTGCCTTGCCGCCGGTGTTTTATGCAGGTATTTAGTGCTGCTGGGGGCATAATAACTGATAAGCGCATCCGCCTGTCAACTGAAAATGCTGACAGGTTGACTCTTATAAAAATGAACAAGGCCTGGATTGCCCCTGACCTCTCTACTCCACCAGAGGAAAGTGGCTGAACATAAAGGCACTTTAAATGTTGTTTTTATGGTGTATTAAGTACACTGTATTCCCATGCACCCCTTCCACCACAAAAAAGGGCATATGGTTCAATCTTCCTTTTCTCGTCCTCCTCCATCATATCAACATGCTTATTAGGCTGCCCTCAGCAGCAGGCCCTCGCCCCTAATTTTTTTTTAGAGTGTCACCAGCAGGCCATCAATCATAATTTAAGGGTGTATGATGCCTTCCTTTATGTGTAATAAAGGGTGTATTGGAGTGCCAGTTCCTTGTAATTTTTGGCAGCCCTTTCACTTAGTGCATAAGCTTTATGAGTGTAGGAGTCCCACTACCTGAACAATTGTACCACAATGTGAATGAGGCCCTCCTTTATGTGAGATACAGGTTGTATCGGAGTGCCTCTTCTTTGTAATTTTTGGCAGCAATTGCACTTTATATACAAGTAAATATACAGGAAAGAATGTTTCCTAACAATTTTTCCTCTAAAATCGATTTTATCTTCGGTTTGGTGCGTATTATTGTCAGTCTGTAAAAGTGGTGTACTACTCGGACAACATCGTTCCCAGCAGCGACCTGGGAGTCCAAGATGCATCCAGACATCCTCCCCATGCTGTTCTCGAACCATTTTGGTGGTGTTTACATCAATTCCTGACCTTTTCCTATAAACCAGACACCCTCCCCTCTTCAGAGCAGGGGGTGCCTGGTTTAATGCTCGGGTTCTCCCATTGACTTCCATTGTGCTCGGGTGCTCAGTAGAGCCCCAAAGCATCCCGAGGTGTTCTACTCGAGCACCCGAGCACTGTGGTGCTCGATCAACACTAGGGCTTACCCCTCCTACCCTTGCCAGAGTATTGGCATAAATATAAAATAGGTGAAGGGACCGGCTGTAGATATGTGCTGCTTTTTCATACAGATAGATGTGTTTTAAATAAAAGAATCTTGTCTTTGTTTTTTGGCCCCTTTTGCAGCATAATTCACATCTAAGCAGCCCCATCACATCGCCCACTCAGTCACCGGTTCCTGTCCAATTAACCAACATGAAAAATATCCGCCCTGGTTTATCACCTCTCCCTCTAGTTCCACATTTTTCTAGACCGTTTGCTCCAGGACAAGGTAAGTGGTCATATATTTGTCTTTGGAAATATTGCACTGCACCTCCTAGACACTAGGGGGATTCAAGAGACTATACACATAAGAGCAAAATTGACCGAACTCACCGATTTTCGTCAGGTCTGACTGATCTTATGTTTATAGAGGCAAAAGGAAAAAGAATCCTGCTGATCGTGCCGCCAGTTGACAAGTAAAAACTTTTGGCAATTGGAGACTGTTTAAAGAGGACCTTTCACCTGGAAAAACATTGTGAACTAAGTATCTTGACATATACAGCGGCGCCCAGGGATCTCCCTGGGCGCCGCTCGGTTCGGCCGCTGTGCCCTCCTGTATCTTCGCTCTCTTGGTTATAGTAGGCGGATACTTAGGGGACTTGGTTATAGTAGGCGGAGTCTGCCCTTGTTCTGCTGGGCGTCTCCTCCTCCTAGGCTGTAGCGCTGGCCAATAGCAGCGCAGAGCTCACAGCCTGGGAGAAAAAAACCTCCCAGGCTGTGAGCTCTGCGCTGCGATTGGCCAGCGCTACAACCTAGGAGGAGGAGGAGGAGACGCCAAGCAGGACAAGGGCAGACTCCGCCTTCTTTAACCAAGTCCCCTAAGTCTCCGCCTAGGACATCGCGGCCGAACGGAGTGGCACCCAGGGATAATGGTAAGTGCAGTGAGATCCCTGGGCGCCGCTGTATATGTCATGATACTTAGTTCACAATGTTTTTCCAGGTGAAAGGTCCTCCTTAAAGGGCATGTCTACCTTTTTGAGTACCATTTTAAAACTTAAATGTAAATAGAATCTAAATAAAAAAATAACTTGGTAAATACGTTACATTACTTATTCTGCAACGGACACACCCCTAACAGCGTTTCCGAGCTTCTGTAACGCTAGTTGATTTTCATGCATTACGTGACTGAACAGTAAAGATGACACTTCCCAGAATTCAATTCACTAGATCAAGCTCTATACAGATATTTGAACCAGACAAATACTAGGATTTGAATGCAGAATTGTGAATGCGGCTGTGAAGTATAATACAGTACCCTTTGAATCTGGATCAGTAAATAAGTAATATGAAGTGTGTACACAGTGACTCCTCCCAACATAATGGTGAGTGCAGCTCTGGAGTATAATACAGGAAGTATCTCAGGATTAGTACAGGAATAATGTAATGTATGTACACAGTGACTCCACCAGCAGAATAGTGAGTGCAGCTCTGGAGTATAATACAGGATTTAACTCAGGATCATTATGAACTTTATATCTGTACAGAATAAGTAACGTGATGTATTTACAGACCCCCATCAGCCCACTGTATTAGACCCCCATTCATCCTCAGATCAGACCCTGCTCCAGATCCTGCTCTGGAACATGCGCTCTTCCTGCATTCACTGCTCCCTGTCCATCTTCTGCGCCCTATGCTGCACTATGACCTGATGACGCACAGTGTCAGGTCATAGTGCACTCCTATGTGCACAGTGTCCTGATGCTGTAGGCCAGTGATGGGCAACCTGCAGCTCTCCAGCTGTTGTAAAACTACAAATCCCATCATGCCCTGCTGTAGGCTGATAGCTGTAGGCAGTCTGGGCATACTGGGAGTTGTAGTTTTACAACAGCTGGAGAGCTGCAGTTTGCCCATCACTGCTGTAGGCAGTCGGGCCACAGTGCAGTTAGCTGACTGCTTCCATAATAGAAGCGGTCATTAGCGTTCACACTATAAGATGCACCGCCATTTTTATTTTTTTTTATTTTTTTTTGGGGGGGGGGGGGGGGGGGTTCCTTATAGTCTGAAAAATACAGTTTGTAGATTTTTAAAGGAGCAAGGGTGGCCCAGTTTATATCTCTGGATTTGGTATTTAATAATTTTAGTAATTTAGGCAGCATTTCTCATTCTCAGGATACGGGTCATCACCATCTTATTTCTTTCTCTCTCTTTCTCTTCCTCTTCCTCTCTCTCTTTCTCTCCTTTCTCCCCGGCAGGTGATACAAGATATCCGTTACTTGGTCAGCCATTACAATACAATGCTCCTCAATTAGTACATGGACATATAACAAGTCAACAGGTTTATAATCGTGTTCTTGATCCTACATTTCACATCTAGGATATAATGAAGACGTCTCAGGGGATAACGTTCTCTTTAATGTAGATACATAGGCTTTTCTCCAGGGATCCAAGTCACTGGGGGTAAAAGAATGAATGTTTTCATATTTCTTATAAGCCAGATAAAATGCAATCACATGGGCACATAGCTGTAGATACAGATGTAGACAATGTGTCACTGACTCAGTAATATTAATAATATGCCAGGTAACAAAAATAAAAAATCTCATTTGTGCATGTTCCAGGGTCAGTCTGGACACAGACATGGAAATAGAGGCAAAAAAAACACCAAGAAAGCTGCTTCCACAGACCTCTCTGCGGGTGAACCTGGTATGTTTTATGCACATACCCTTTAATTTCCTTTCAAGTCTCATTTGTTATTGATCTAATGCACCAGCACCCTCCAGAAAAAAATAAACCCCATCGTTAGTCTTTAAGAAATAAAATAAAATAAAATATCACACCTAACCATTTGGGAATAACTCTTTTAATATTGTTCTCATGATCATTGGGGCCCCAGTGGTTGGACCCCCACCAGTTTAATAGTTGCCCCCTATTCTTTGTATAGGAGATAACTCGATATAACCGGAATACCATTTTAAGGGTCAACTTCATGTTTGCTACATCTGTATATATCTAGATTAGGCTCAGTTAACACTACTGTTAAAGTTTCCATTTTTCTGTCATAGGTGCATGAAAACAAAAATAACATAGTCCTGGATCTGTCCTATGACAGACGCCAACCGCACCCGGCCGACTCCATTGACTTGAGTGGATCCGTCTGGTTCTAGTCATGGTGTCTGTCATCTCCGCAGGAAGAATACCGCGGCATGTTGCGCTATTCTTCCTATTAAATATGATGTAGTTTCCCAATGGAAATGTGAACAGACCCTTAAACTTCTGGTACCTCAAGACCCGCGCTATGAATGGTCTAACCCAGGGATGGGCAAACTGCGGCTCTCCAGCTGTTGTAAAACTACAACTCCTCCCAGTATGCCTACAGAAGGGCATGATGGGATTTGTAGTTTTACGACATCTGGAGAGCCGCCGTTTGCCCATTCCTGGTCTAACCCAAGTGCTCTTATGTCTCCCTATCTGCAGTTGTTGGGAAAGTCCTAGAAATCACAGAACTTCCCGACGGGATCAGCCGCAAAGACGCCGAAATGCTTTTTGGTGAACTTTTTAAAGCAGGTGCTAAAATTCGGTGGCTCCGGGACCCCCGATCACAGCAGACCCCACATCAACACCATCAACACTACTGCGGCAGCGGGGAGAGCCACACGAGTACTGAACAAGCCAGCCCCTCTTCAGACTTGGCCTCCACCTACACCATCGTGGCGACGTTCCCCACCGTCTCAGCTGCTAAGTTTGCACTGAAAGAACACAATAATTTAATGAACAAGTTTAGACTGAGAACGAGCAGAAAACCCTACGACCTTCACATCCTTGAAAGAGCGAGCTCACAGTAGAAGAAACTGGGAGGGGAGGGGGGCGTCCTGCATTGCCTGCCTCTACCACCTGATAAGGATTGGCCTTTGGAGGGGTTTCTGTCTACGCCGAGAGTCGGAGTATCACCACCACGATCTGGGAGCTGCAGAACTCCCTACAGCGCCGGCAGAAAGTCACCCGTCAGTAGGACTGCCCTCCTCTACCCTCCCCTTTTATAGCCTGTTTGTTTTATATTTATATTTCTGTATCGGACCCAAAGTTCTCTTGTACAGAAAAAAAATAAGATATGTTGTTCATAATGAATGCCCCCAAAAAAAAAAAAAGATGAAGAAAATCAAAAACTAAAGGTCTGTTTTCTACTTTTTTTTTTTATTTTTTTCCCCAAAGCCAGCACTTTGACGTCCACTTTAATAGAAGGGGGTGGGGAAATTATTGCTGCACTTAAAGAAAAACTTATATACATAGATATATATTATAATAATAGACCTATTACTGTTTCGAAGAGAAGTCTTGTCCTTCCCCTCTGGTCTTCCAAGGGGGGGGGGGGGGGGGGGATATTGGTAAAACAACCGACCCTCTTCACTGTGCCCTTCATAAGTTATATACATTAAGACTTTGTGAAAGTTCATTGTAAATAAATGGTTTCTCACAAAAGTCATTTTTCTTTAATTGTGGTTCTATTTTTTGGGATCCGGTTATATTGTGAGGGGCAAACTATCGCCTGAGTACCATGTGAACGAGGATTATTCGTCAGTCTTCAGATCTTTGGTTACTGGATGCAGGACAGTCATCGGCAGACATTTTGGCGAACTATTTTGGTCACCCGCCTACAACTACAGTATATACATTCTCTGGATTTGTCCCTCTTTGTTTATGCCCCCCCCCCCCCTTCCCAGGGTCAGCACTCCAGTGTGGGACTGCTCTTGTTGTGGATGAGGGTCCCAATGATCAGACCCCCACCAATTAAGACACATCACCTATCCACACCATCATGTAAGGCTACTTTCACACTCGCGTTTGGTGCGGATCCGTCATGGATCTGCACAGACAGATCCGCACCGTTTTGGTGTTCCGCCTCTAGAGCGGAACGCAGGCAAACTGATGCATTCTGAATGGATCCTTATCCATTCAGAATCCATTAGGGCAAAACTGATCCGTTTTGGACCGCTTGTGAGAGCCCTGAAACGCCAGTGTGAAAGTAACATAAGGCATTAGGAAAAGTCCATTCTTCTCACCTCACCCACATTTATCATGTAGAGAAAGTTAATACAAGGCACTTACTAATGTATTGTGATTGTCCATATTGTCTCCTTTGCTGGCTGGATTCATTTTCCCATCATATTATACTCTGCTTGTTTCCTCTCTGGTGGCCAGGAATGTGGGAGCGCACATGGGCTGGTACTTTTTTTCTATAGTGTGCAAACACAACCACCACTGTTGGATTGCAGGTTGGTCGTAACTAGGGATGAGCGAATCGAATTCGGATGAAACCTCCAAAGTCGATTTGCGTAAAACTTTGTTGGAATACTGTACGCAGCGAGCGCTCTGTACAGTATTAGTATGTATTGGCTCAGATGAGAAAAAAAGAATCAAGCCAGCAAAGGAGACAATATGGAGAATCACAATACATTAGTAAGTGCCTTGTATTAACTTTCTCTACATGATGAATGCTATTTGCTGAAGTCACACATCCCCTTTAAGTAAGGCGGAATGCCAACATAAAGCTTTCCAGGTTTACTATGGTTTTTGACAGATACACTCATGTAGTTTCTTACCTCATGTCCTTTTTTTTTTTTTTTTTCAAATTTGGACTTTCCTGACCCATTTTCACCATGTAAACAAATCCCTCTGGTTTGTTTCCTTCCTGTATGTAGCGCTTCCTGCTCCTGTGTCCAACCAAACCCATGATGCACTTCTTCTTTCTCTGTCACAGTTCCAGCCCCACCCCTAAGAACGCCCCGCTACTATATAGCTATTCCCACCCAGCTAGTTACATAAACATGCCCCTATCAATGCCCCGCCTATAGACATAACATCACAGGAAGTGGGAAGGAGCTGCATGGACATGGTCATGTGACCGCAGCCGAGACTGGAAGATAGGAGCAATAAAGGTAAAAATAATGCATTACAAATTTACAGCGACCTTCATAAATCATTATTTTAAAGGATGTGGATACAAAATGGAAAACCCCTTTTAAAGATAGTGATGGAAATACTTTCTTTTTTAGAGTTTGTTCATTTCAATGGCTAAAGCCTATGGCAGGAATGGCCAACCTGAGGCTCTCCAGCTGTTGCAAAACTACAACTCCCTGCATGCCCACACTGCTTACAGCTTTCAGCCTACAGCAGGGCATGATGGGAGTTGTAGTTTTACAACAGCTGGAGAGCTGCAGGTTGGCCATCCCTGGCCTATGAAGACAAAAATTTTGGGATAGAATTAGATGTGTTTCTGGAAAAATAAAAATAAACTCTCTCATTGCTACAGTGTACCACTGCAAGGGATATACACACGTGGACAAAATTGTATTTACCCTTCCGTTAAAGAAAGAAAAACCCACATTGGTCACTTAAGTAACTTGAAAGATTGAAAGTTTGACCACAGGGACATATTAAACTAAGGTGTGTCCTGTAAATAGCATCACAGGTGTCTTCAAACTTGTAATCAGTCAGTCTGCCTATTTAGAAGGTAAAAAGTAGTCACTGTGCTATTTATCATGGTGTGTACTACACTGAACATGGACCAAGGAAAGCTAAGGAGAGAGTTGTCTCAAAAGATCAGAAAGAAAATTGACAAACCTGTTAAAGGTAAAGGCTAGAAGACCATCTCCAGACAGCTTGATGCTCCTGTTACTACAGCTGCACATATTATTCAGGTGTTTAAGGTCTATGGGACTGTAGCCAAAGTCCCTGGACTTGGGCGCAAGAGGAAAATTGATGACAAATTGAAGAGATGGATAATATGAACAGTAAACTAAGAGCCCAGAACAACTTCCAAAGGTCAAGGTACATCAGTGTCAGATTGCACCATCCGTTGCTTACAGAGTTGGCTGAATGGAAGACAACTAAGGAGGAAACCACTGTTGAAAGCAAACCTTAAAAAAAACAAGCCCGGAATTTGCCAAAATGCATATTGACAAGACAACGCTTCTGGGAAGAAGGTCTTTTGGACAGATGAGACAAAACTAAAGCTTTTTGGCAAGTCACATTAGCTCTATGTTCACAGATGCAAAAATGAAGCGTGCAAAGCGAAGAACCTTTATACCACCTGTGAATCATGAGGAGGCTCGGTTATGTTTTGGGGCTGCTGGGTCTTGAATCTGTGCAGGGTACAATTAATTTTCAAGACTATCAAGGCATTCTGGAGCGATATGTGCTGCCCAATGTCAGAAGGCTTGGTCTCAGTCGCAGGTCATAGGTCCTCCAACAGGATAATGACTCAAAACACACAGTTAAAAACTTCCAAGAATGGCTAAGAGCAAAGCATCGGACTGTTCTGAAGTGGC
Source organism: Bufo gargarizans (assembly GCF_014858855.1). NCBI lineage: Eukaryota > Metazoa > Chordata > Amphibia > Anura > Bufonidae > Bufo > Bufo gargarizans. Next base: position 26,087,164 of record NC_058087.1, on the reverse strand, counting down.
CTCTATGAGTCCTGATCTAAATCCTATTGAACATCAGTGGAAGGACCTGATACATGCAACCTGGAGAAGGCACCCTTCAAACCTGAGACAACTGAAGCCCCTTGCTCACAAGGAGTGGCCAAAATACCTGTGGGCAGGTGCAGAAGTCGCATTGAGAGTTACAGAAATCGCTTGATTGTAGTGATTGCCTCAAAGAAAGGTTGTGCAACAAAATATTAAACGGGTTCTTTGAGAGAAGCCATCAGTATCTGATTGTTGGGACTCCACCATCCGGGACCCCCTCCAATCGGCATTTTATAAGGCGGCCTTCTCTCATCTTTTCCTAGACCAGTGACGTCACGTTCATCGTTCACATCGCCTAAGAGCAGCTCAGCCTAATAGAGGTGAATGGGTCCGAGTGTGAAACGAAGCACAGCCGTTATACAATGTACAAACACAAAATGCAATCGCACACTGCAACCAGCACTCTGCCCTGCCTTTATGCTGGATGTTGAATAAGGCATTGGTGTACATTTTGGCCAAAGCGTAATAAGCCACTCACCACGTCAAGGTCGCCTTCATGAGTGGTCCCTAACACTAGTTCCTACCTTTTATGGGCCATGACAGCCACATAAAGTCCAGGGAGCGCAGGTACAGCATGCACGCCAAGCACACTCTGCTTTTAACCCCGTCCGGTGCCATTGCAGCTTTCATCGGATCCAGGGATGCAAGTACCAACATGCATGCTGAGCCCACTATATACTTCTCCTGGAGCCTAATGGCTACTGGTAGGTGCTGTATAAGCAGACTCAGTTTTATACTGACTTTAAAACCAGCCTCCAGGGGGGCAGCTATACAATGTACGTCTGTGCTCGGTGGGACAAAACCGTCTCTAACAGCTGATTGGTGGGGGTCCTGGGTGTCAGACCCCCTCTGATCAGGTACTGATGATCTCTCCAGATGATATGATCGGTATAAAAATCTTGGAAAACTATTTCTACGTTTAGGGAACCATCGTTTCCAGGCCAGTTTCATTTGTTTGTTTTATAAATTATTCTGTTGAACCACAATTCAAAAGCAAAGTCTGATTTTCATTACTTGATTTACAGTAAATTTTTTATTTATTACTTTTGTCGGTTTCCGATTATTTCAGTGACCATTGTGGGTTTTCTTTGCTTAATGGAAAGGTACCAAAAAATGTTGTCCACGTGTGCAAACCTAATTTCCTATAGAAGATAAGCAGCACTACAAGTCCATAGTAGGGTAAGTATCATGCCAGTAGTCCAGGTACTTGATAAGAAGGTCCAGTTTAGGGTGGTGCCTTCAGATAGGGATCCAGGCTGGGGGTCTCTTGTAGAAGCAGAATAGTAGAAAAATATTCAGCCTGCCTGATGAAGACTTTTTCGTCGAAACGTCGCAATATTTGTTGCTGGTTGAATAAATACAGAATTTTCTACACTGGAAGAGTGCTGCAGATTTTTTTCAACTGTTCTCAAACCTCATTTCCAGCCATGCAACTGTGGATAATGATCAGGTGTCCCTGGTTTATATGGTAGAAAATACTAATGACTATAAACCTACCTGCAAGTACTGTAGCAGGAAACCGGAGCCAATCCAAATGTTTGTTTCAACCCGTGCAGCCAGGAAGATGTTAAAGGGATTCTGTACCCGGAAATTCGCTGTTAGACCAGGCACAACGGGGGTCGTTTATCTGAGCTTTGATATCCCTCACAATGAAGTTGCACTTTTTTACAAGGCGCATCCTGCAGTCTGTGTGCCAGAAATGAAATGTAAGTCAGCCCCTGACAGGAGTGGATTTCAGTCTCCGCCCTGCCATTCGGCAGTGGTGCAGAAGAGATGGCGTGAAATTGTTGCATGCTGCTAAATTTAGGAGAATCGGCATTTAAAAAAAACAAACATAAAACGGGGTTGTGCAACTTTTTTATCATGAGAAAAACTGGCATACTGGGCCATAATAAATAATCCCCAATGCCTTGTAGAGCTAACTCAGCCGAAGGTAACAATATCTTTCACTTAGTGGTCTGTTGCTTCATTCTGGTGCAGAAGTACTTTTAATGCATATTCAAATGAGCCATTAAGTGCACTGAGGGTGGGCCCAAGACGATCTGTGCACCCGTGCTCCTCCTGCTTCCACTGCCAGCCCCCCTCTCAGGGGTTGTCTATAGGAAAACATAAACTGCACACCTGTCTGTCTGCGGGTTGTGTGAGCTACCGCAGCTCAGCCTCATTCAATTCCATGGAGCTGAGCTGCAACCCCATAATCCACCCTGTAGACAGGTACGGCTCTGTTAATGGAAGAACACAGCCATGTTTTCCAAATTCTACACAATCCCTTTAAATTTGTTGTAACTCTTAATGGAAGGAGCCACACAATGAGCGGAGGAGATATCAGGGGCTGTGCACTCTCTTAGAACCCCGGTGACTCACAACTGCTGTCATTTAGCACTTTTTCGGGTTCCGGCCACAAGAGGAACATGTGATTGGGGTCATAACTGTCACATAGAAAGAAAACGCCTCCTCGTTGCCAAGTTTTTTTTAAATTTTTTTTATTTCAATCATTTTTGACATTATGTAAATAAATCATGCATAGAAACAAGTACAGAACACAGTTGCAAATAATCCAGCAATGGAAGAAGACAAGGGTGTATGGCGTCCTAATCGACATATGCATTAGAATTGCAAGAGAAATGTATCTGAGCATTGCAGCTGTGTACCTTATTTTTTGTCAATAAAGAATTCTGAATATTCAAATAAAAGATAATAAACATAACATTGAACAGTCATAACATTACTACTCGTCACGTGGGGTGTTTTAGTTTAGTGCAATACATGTTGAGGATGTAACAAGCATGTCCAGTGGGAGATGAATCTTCCAGGGTTATGGTCCTTTATAGGCCATCATTTTATCAGATACAGTTTTGTTGCACCCGGGCGATAGTCTCTGACAAGGACGGGGTATCTGTTGATTTCCAATATCTCGTGATATTAAGCTTAGTGGCAATGAATAGGTGAGCTATTGGAATCCTGTGAGACTTAGGAATGAGATGCATATCCATGAACATGAGGGCCCAGTAGGGTGAGGGATCAAGGCTTAGTCCACTAAATTTGGAGGCCAGATCGAATACACTAGTCCAGGGCTGGCCAACCTGTGGCTCTCCAGCTGTTGTAAAACTACAACTCCCACCTTGCTTTGCTGTAGGCTGATACCTGTAGGCAGTTTGGGCGGTGTAGTTTTGCAACAGCTGGAGAGGCTCAGGTTGGCCATCCCTGCACTAGTCCATAAATTGGTCATCTTGGGACAAGACCATAAGATGTGCAAGAGTGTGCCTTTGGCTCCACATTGGCCCCAGCATAAGTTGGAAGTTCCAGGGAATGTCTTACTTAATCAGGAGTTAAGTACCACCTCAAGCACGTTTTTATAGCTGCTTCATACAGGGTAGTACTTAAGAAGATAGTTGAAATAAACCTTAGGGCCGGTATCCATCTGGATAGAGGAATCGGTCTATTAAGTTCCCTGTCCCAGGCTCAAGTCCAAGCTGTCCAAGGCTCAAGTTCCCTGTCCAAGGTGGGTTTGTCTCCCAGGCTCAAGTATAACGTTCTGAGGCCCGAGTTTTTCATGGGTGCTGTTGGGGATCCCCGTAGCGCAAACAATTGCCTATTGGCCTCTATTATACAGAGGTTGTGAGATTGTAATAGGTGGCGTATTAGTAAATATTTATAAAAGTCTGTGCGCGGTAGACCAAATTCTTGTTGGAGCTCTGTAAAGGATTTAACCTGACCTCCGCTGTACAGCTGTGATATCCAAAGAAGACCATGGGACCTCCAAGATGTGAATCTTGTATCAGGGAGCTTCAGCTCTAATAATTGCAGGGGGGACATGGATGATACATTGATGGTTGTATGAGCACTTTTATTGTGAAATGTGCGCCAGTGGTATAAGGCTCCTTCTAAAAGGTAAAGAAGGTTGGGGAAGAATTCAGACAGTCGATTAAGATCTAAAATGCTTCACATGGGCCAGGAAGGATTACATTTGAATCCATGGGATAGAGGTGTTTCCCCTGTCCACTAACGGAAGAAGAGGTTAACTTGTGTCGCCAAAAAGTCGTCTTCTAGCATTGGTAGGATCCTGTGCTTTTTTAAAGAAGTGGGAAGGCACTTTGATGGGGACCGTGCGAAAAATGAACAAGAGCTTAGGCAGAGTCCTCATCTGGAAAGTCGCAATGTGACCCACCCATGATATCTCGTATTTGCCATAGGTAGAGATATCTTCTTTAATGGTTTCTAAAAGGGGGAGGTAGTTATGTTGGAACAGTGAGGGGATAGATGAAGTTAGATTAGACTGTTCATTAATCTAATATGATCGGCGCCCAAATTGTTCTATAAGTAACAAAGCGGTTTCCAATGATGACTGAGGAGAAGATAAGGACAGAAGGACAGAAGGATGTCATCTGCATAGAGAGATCTACAGTGGTGTTCATTCCCGAAATTAATTCCTATGATGTAGAGGTTTAGCCTGATAACTTGGGCCAGGGGTTTGATAGCTAAAACAAAAATGAGTTGGGACAGCGGACAACCTTGGGTTCCGTTAGAGCTAAAAAGGAAGAAAGTCCTCCAGATTAGTGAGCAAAAAAAAAAAAGTTTTAATCCCTTAGGCCAGGTTCGCACTTCTTGCGTTAGGGTATTCCATTTTAGGTTCGGTTTATAACGGATTTCCCGGACAGAATGCAAAACGGAAGCCTTGCTCCTGCTCTAATGTACCAGGTCTGCATAATTGCTGATTCTGGCCGTTTAACCCCTTAGATAAAGCATTCAGTTGCACAAAAGTAGGTTTAGATGGAGGGGACTCCCTATGGGATTGCGGGCTGCTGACGTCTACACAATGAAGGACCTCAGATTGTCTTCTATATAAGCCTATTAGGCTGTGCCAGAGCCTGAGGCGCAGCCTTATAGATTGCCTGTCAGTATCCTGACCGCATAATACACAGCAGTACATAAATAGTACAGTGTATTATGGAATTGATTAATTTATGGATAAGTGTAAAAGAGTTAAAGTTTTATTTAAAGAAATCTTCCAGTAAAGAAAAAAACACAAGCACACCATTTTTACTTTTCAATGGACAGAATTGAAAAAATAACCCATTCACATATTTGGTATTGCTGCACCCATGAAGATCTAAACCAGTGGTGCCCAACCATTTTTCGTCTGAGGGCCGCACTAGACTGGGTATAAATTTTGCGGGCCGGAACCAGGTAGCTTTGCCAGAAAGAAATGCAAACGCTGTGAGTGGGTACATGTGAGCATTACTACTATCAAGAGGGCACATATCTGGCATAACTACTGTGATGAGGCGCATATCTGGGCATAACTACTGTGAGGAGGGCACATATCAGGGTATAATTACTGTGAGGAGGGCACATATCAGGGCATAACTACTGTGAGGGGGCATGAGTGAGCATTACTACTGTGAAGAGGGCACATATCTGGGCATAACTACTGTGAGGGGGCACATATCTGGGCATAACTACTGTGAGGGGGCATGTGTGAGCATTACGTCTGTGAAGAGGGCACATATCTTGGCATTATTACTGTGAGGGGCATGTGATGTATTCATGTGTGTAATGTATGTAGTGCAGTATGTGATGATCACACAATGTACTACATACATTACACACATGTATACATCACATACTGCGCTGTCATCTTCTTCTGCAGGTCTACCTTGATGTCTGGTCTTTAGGCTTCAGTCAGATCCTCCACCGCCATGCTTGCGCCGTGTGCCCGACACCACCAGGAGCTGGCCCCTCCTCCTTTCATCTCCCGCCGGCTTCTCCTACAGCAGGGCGCTCTATCGCTCCAGTGCCCGCCCAATCTTACCAATCAGGGGCGTAGCTAGAAATGAATGGGCCCCATAGCAAAAAAACGTATGGCCCCCCCCCTGGACCTCCCACCCCTTCCAGAGCTCCCACCCAAACACCCCTCCAGGACCTCCCACCCCAACATCCCCACACCCCTCCCTAGATCCCCCTTCAGTGTCGTCCACAGATCCCCCCTTCAGTGTCGTCCACAGATCCCCCCTTCAGTGTCGTCCACAGATCCCCCCTCAGTGTCGTCCACAGATCCCCCTCAGTGTCATCCACAGATCCCCCCTTCAGTGTCGTCCACAGATCCCCCCTTCAGTGTCGTCCACAGATCCCCCCTTCAGTGTCGTCCACAGATCCCCCCTTCAGTGTCGTCAACAGATTCCCCCCTTCAGTGTCGTCAACAGATTCCCCCCTTCAGTGTCGTCCACAGATTCCCCCCTTCAGTGTCGTCCACAGATCCCCCCCCTTCAGTGTCATCCACAGAGCCCCCCTTCAGTGTCGCAGAGGCCAGGAAGACGGTGCATGCGCACTTCGATGCCTCTGCCAGTGCGCCTGTGCGAGATTACGGCGCTTTTCTTCAATTTCACAGAGGCAAGTGCAGTAAATAAATTAGCTAGGAGGCGGCGCTGGGCGGGGAGATTGCAGGCACAGGCAGCATCGCTTTGCTGCCTGTGCCGTTCGCAGTGCTCCCTGCGCTGATAAAGTCCGGTCACTGCGCGGGCCGCATGACACGGCTTTGCGGGCCGCAGGTTGGGCATCACTGATCTAAACTATACAATTATCATGTAATTTATCCTGTACTGTAAAAGCTTTATAGGGCATCTGTCAGCAGTTTTGTCCCTATGACACTGGCTGACCTGTTACATGTGCTCTTTGCAGCTGAAGGCATCTGTGTTGGCCCCATGTTCATATGTGTCCGCATTGCTGAGAAAAATGATGTTTTAATATTTGCAAATGAGCCTCGAGGAGCAATGGGGGCGTTACCATTACACTTAAAGGCTCTGCTCTCTCTGCAGCATCCTCTCCTCTTTAACAGGGCCATGTGTGATGATGTTTTAACCGCCTGGTCCTGTCAATCTCAGTGCAGAGGGCGCAGCACTTGCAGAGAGGGCAGAACCTCTAGGTCTAATGGTAACTCCCCCCTCCCCCTGAATGAGTTAATAAAAGTTAAAGGGGTTATCCAGGAAATCTATTTATGACTTTTCCTCTGGATAGGACATCAGCTGTTAGAGGAGGCCTTAAGCTCTGCAGCCTCTTCTTAGGCCAGTGACATCACTGTACATTGGTCAAGTTAAAGGGACTGAGCTGCAATACCAAGCACTGCCACTATAGACGTATGGTGCTGTCCTTTGGAAAGCTGACTGAAGCCTGCATCGCGCACCAGAGAGTGTGGCGGCTCCCTGAAACAGCTGATCGGTGGGGGTGCCGGGACTTGAACCCCTGCTGATGTGATAATTATGACTCATCCTGAGGATACGTCATCATAATAATTTCCCGGATAACCTGTTTAATCAATGAGTTATGTGTACTCCAAATTAGTGCATTAAGAACTGCAACTTGTCCTGCAAAAGCTCTTGGAATGCAACAATGAAAAAAAGTTGTAGAACATCCAACTACATTGTTCCAACTGTACACAGTATCATTCTCTCCCAGTTAGCAATGTATGGATTTCGGCAAGGATGGGAGCTCTTGCCGAAATCTTTCCTTTCTAGCTTCTTACAGTCTCTCTCAATAGATTCTATGGTGGTCACGTCTGGTCAGGACATATCCAGGTGTGAAGGGTGTCTTAAGGCCTCTTTCACACGGGCGTGAGTTTTTTTGCCCGGATAAGAGCCGGGTGCGTTGCGGGAAAATGCGCGATTTTTTCTGCGCAGGTGCAAAACATTGTCATGCGTTGCACTCGCGTGAGAAAAATCGCGCATGTTTGGTACCCAAACCCGAACTTCTTCATAGAAGTTCGGGCTTGGGATTGATGTTCTGAATACAGAATGCATAGTAAACCAGCGCTAGAGGGGTTAAAAAAAATTAAAAAAAAAAATTAACTCACCTTAGTCCATTTGCTCGCGAAGCCCGGCATCTCCTTGTGTCTCCGCTGCTGATGAACAGGACCTGGGGTGAGCTGCTCCATTAAAGGGGTTCTTCACTTTCATTTAACTGATGATCTATCCTCTGGATAGATCATCAGCTTCTGATCGGCCGGGGTCCGACACCCGGGACCCCCGCCGATCAGCTGTTTGAGAAGGCAGCGGCGCTCCAGCAGCGCCGCGGCCTTCTCACTGTTTACCGACGTCAGTGGACGGGCGGCCCGGCGGTAAACAGTGAGAAGGCCGCGGCGCTGCTGGAGCGCCGCTGCCTTCTCAAACAGCTGATCGGCGGGGGTCCTGGGTGTCGGACTCCGGCCGATCAGAAGCTGATGATCTATCCAGAGGATAGATCATCAGTTAAATGAAAGTGAAGAACCCCTTTAAATACAGGTTAAGGACCTTCGATGACGTCACTCCAGTCATCACATGGTACGTCACATGATCTTTTACCATGGTGATTCACCATGGTAAAAGACCATGTGATGACCGGAGTGACGTCATCGAAGGTCCTTAAGCTCTATTTAATGGAGCAGCTCACCCCAGGTCCTGTTCATCAGCAGCGGAGACACAAGGAGATGCCAGCTTCGCGAGCAAGTGGACTAAGGTGAGTTAAATTTTTTTTTATTTTTTTTTAACCCCTCTAGCGCTGGTTTACTATGCAGTCTGTATTCAGAATGCTATTATTTTCCCTTATAACCATGTTATAAGGGAAAATAATAATGATCGGGTCTCCATCCCGATGGTCTCCTAGCAACCATGCGTGCAAATCGCACGGCATCCGTACTTGCTTGCGGATGCCATCCGATTTTCACACACCCCATTCACTTCTATGGGGCTTGCGTCACGTCAAAATCGGAAAATATAGAGCATGCTGCGATTTCAACTGAACGCACAAGTGATGCGTTAAAAACATCGCTCATGTGCACAGCCCCATAGAAATGAATGGGTCAGGATTTAGTGCGGGTGCCATACGTTCGCCGCACGGATCACACCCGCACGGAAAACTCGCCCGTGTGAAAGGGGCCTAACAGTTTCACAAATCACGGAGAAAAAAATATATATATAAAACATCCTGCACGATATGATAATGAATGTTGTGGATGTACATGGCTACATTTATACAAACACAGAAAATAATGCACTATAATAATAGATGCAAGCATAACCTATGGACTAAGCCCCTCACTATTGATAAAATCTGAGACGCTTGGTCAATACATTTTGATCAAAACACATCTAAGCTCCTCCTACCAAGCAGGTTTAGCGTAGGACCCGCCTGATCTGAGACCACCTTGTCGCTTGGTAGGTGGGCTTAGATGTGTTTTGATCAAAATGTATTGACCAAGCGTCTCAGATTTTATCAATAGTGAGGGGCTTAGTCCATAGGTTATGCTTGCATCTATTATTATAGTGCATTATTTTCTGTGACTGTCTTAACAGTTTCCCTCCACTGCAGCAAAGTCTGAATGGCTGTAGTCGCAGGTTGCGTTGCTGACTTCTACTGTATGCATGGCCAGGCAGATTCTAAGTTCTTTCTCTCTTTCTTGCTGGAGGGATCAGTTAGTGTCTGGATCCAGAGGCCTAAGGAGAAGGAGCACATGGACTTGCTTCCCCCCTCTTCACTCTCTTGTCAACCATACCAGGTCATGCTAGGTGTACATAACATTGTAATATATTACATAACATTTAAAGGGGTTCTTGGGCCTTTTAACCCCTTCCATACCAGTGCCCTACTAGTACAACGCTGGCCGGGTCTTTAAAGATGCCGTCCATTCCGCTCCATACAGCAGACATGATCGGCGGTTATGCTGGTCGCAGACATTTTACACTTCAGATGCCGTGGTCAATCCTGCGCCAGCTTCTGGTGATGCTCCGGCTCCCCCGCGCGGTGATCGGAGGAACTGGAGCTTGTGTGCAGCAGCCCTTGTCTTAGTGAATGACAGGAGGCTGCTGCTTAGTATTTCACAGCCCTTGCCTGTAATAGGACTCCAAAGGAAACTAGTAAAAAATCATCATAGACTCCAATGCTAGTGCATTGGAGTCTAAGATAGTAGCAATAAAATGGGAACTATAAAAAAAGTGTAAAAAAAAAAATAAAGTTTAAAAAAAAAAATTAAAAATTAAAATTCAAATCACCCCCCTTTCCCCAAAGTAAAAATACACATCATGGGTATTAACATGTGCAAAAACGTCCATAGTATAATAGTATAAAAATTAAAAAGTGATCAAAAAATCATACACACCCCATAATGGTATCAATGAAAAGTACAGATCGCCCAGCAAAAAATGAGCCCTCACGCAGCTCCGTACACATACTAACAAAAAAGTTAAAGGGGTCAAAACGTGGCGACGAAAAAATAAAACCGATACTTTTTTATTATTTTATCTCTATCAAAACGAAAGAAAAACTATACATATAAGATACCTTCGGATTTGTACTGACCTGTAGAATGAAAGTAAGGCCTCTTTCACACGAGCGAGTTTTCCGCGTGACGTGAACGCATAGCACCCGCATTGAATCCTGACCCATTTATTTTAATGGGTCTGTCTACATAAGCGTTTTTTTCACGCACCAGTTCTGCGTTGCGTGAAAAACGCAGCATGTTCTATATTCAGCGTTTTTCACGCAGCCCTGGCCCCATAGAAGTGAATAGGGCTTCAGTGAAAAATGCATTACATCCGCAAGCAGGTGCGGACGCCATGCGTTTTTCACTGATGGTTGCTAAGAGATGTTGTTTGGAAACCTTCAGTTTTTATCACGCGTGTGAAAAACGCATCAAAGCGCATTGCACCCGCCTGGAAAAAACTGAGCAACTGAACGCAATCGCAGACAAAACTGACTGAGTTTGCTTGCCAAATGGTGCGCGTTTCACTGAACGCATCTGGACCTAATCCGTATCGTTCGTGTGAAAGAGGCTTACTGGTCAGTTTTATTGCACATTGAATTTCGTAAATGAAAAACCTGTAAAACTATGGCACCTCATTTGGAATTTGTTTCCTGCTTCCCACTACATCATATCCAATATTAAATGGTGGCGTTGGAAAGTCCCGCAATAGCCCTCATACTATGTGAAAGGAAAAATAAAAAAGTTATGGTTCTGGGAAGGCAGGGAGCGCAAAATATCAGATCTGCGGGGTCCGACTCCCGGCACCCCCGCCGATCAGCTGTGTGAAGGGAAAGCGCGCACAGTGTGTGCGTTCCATCTCCCGTCTCTCCTCCTGCTTGCCATAGACATAGCAGCAGCGAGCACGGCAGGAAACGGCACGTGCACACTGCGCCCCTTCCCTTCATACAGCTGATCAGTGTCAGACCCCCCCCGATCTGATATTAATAACTTATTCTGAGGATAGGTCAGCAATATTAAAAACCTGGAGAACCCCTTTAAGGCTACTTTCACACTAGCGTTCGGGCGGATCCGTTCTGAACGGATCCGCTCATAATAATGCAGACGGAGGCTCCGTTCAGAACGGATCCGTCTGCATTAAAATGGAAAAAAAAAAGCTAAGTGTGAAAATAGCCTCGGACGGATCCGTCCAGACTTTCAATGTAAAGTCAATGGGGGACGGATCCGCTTGAAGATTGAGCCACATTGTGGCATCTTCAAACGGATCCGTCCCCATTGACTTACATTGTAAGTCTGGACGGATCCGCACGCCTCCGCACGGCCAGGCGGACACCCGAACGCTGCAAGCAGCGTTCAGCTGTCCGCCTGTCCGTGCGGAGGCGAGCGGAGCGGAGGCTGAACGCCGCCAGACTGATGCAGTCTGAGCGGATCCGCTCCATTCAGACTGCATCAGGGCTGGACGGCTGCGTTCGGGTCCGCTCGTGAGCTCCTTCAAACGGAGCTCACGAGCGGACACCCGAATGCTAGTGTGAAAGTAGCCTAAGAACAAACCTATTTGCAGATACCCCCTGCACTGGGGTACTGCAGAAAGGACACAGGAGGCCCGAGAATGTATGCGGTGCACACTCGCCAACCGTCCTGAAAATCCAGTGAAGCCGGCTGAAAAGGGGTGTAATGGAAGCCCTCCCAGCTATTTAGGGATGTTCCCGGATATGGAACTTATATGTTCCAATTTTGACTTTTTAATGTTGGTATGAAAGGATATATATATATTTTTTTTTTAAAATAGTGTCCCATAGTATAGTACCTTTAGGCCTCTTGCACACGACTGTATGTATTTTGCGGTCCGCAAAAAATAGGGATGGCGTCTGTGTGCATTCCGTATTTTGCGGAACGGAACAGCCGGCCCCTAATAGAACAGACCTATCCTTGTCTGTAATGCGGACAATAATAGGACATGTTCTATATTTTTGCGGAACGGAAATAGGGAAACGGAATGCACGCGGAGTACCTTCGGTTCTTTTTGCGGACCCATTGAAATAAATGGTTCCGTATACAGTCCGGAAAAAAAACGGCACGGAAACAGAATGAAAATACGTTTGTGTGCAAGAGGCCTTAAAGGGAGTCTGTCACCAAGAAATTCACTGACACGTCTGGCATGTCTTGTAAGGCGAGATCAGCTGAATGTAATGACTCCTTTCACTTAGTGAATGCAAATGAGCAATCAAGTGCACCAAGGGCGGGCCCAAGCCACTCTGTGCACCATTGCTCCCTCTGCCAGCCCTCCCTTCTCCTTGATTGACACATGATGGGATGACTGTGCAGAAATTTGGCGCTATCAATGATAAAGGTGAAGGAGGGGCCGGCAGAGGAAGCAGGAGGAGCAAGGTTGCACAGAATGGCTTGGGCCCGCCCTCGGTGCACTTAACTGCTCATCTGCATAGGGATTAAAATATTTTTTTCTCCAGAATGAGGCAACGGGTCACTAAGTGAAAGGTGTCATTACTTTAAGCTGAGCTAGCCCCACAAGGCCTTGTGCCTGGTTTATCACTGCATTTCATGGCGACACACTCCCTTAAGGACCAGGCTCATTTTCACCTTAAGGACCAGGCCATTTTTTGCAAATCTGACCAGTGTCACTTTAAGTGCTGATAACTTTAAAACGCTTTTACTTATACAGGCCATTCTGAGATTGTTTTTTCGTCACATATTGTACTTCATGACACTGGTAAAATAAAGTCAAAAAAATTAATTTTTTTGCATAATAAAATACCTAATTTACCAAAAATTTGGAAAAATTAGCAAATATCAAAGTTTCAGTTTCTCTACTTCTGTAATACATAGTAATACCCCCAAAAATTGTGATGACTTTACATTCTCCATATGTCTACTTCATGTTTATAGCATTTTGGGAATGATATTTTATTTTTTGGGGATGTTACAAGGGTTAGAAGTTTAGAAGCAAATTTTGAAATGTTTCAGAAATCTTCAAAATCCCACTTTTTATGGACCAGTTCAGGTTTGAAGTCACTTTGTGAGGCTTAGATAATAGAAACCTCCCAAAAATGACCCCATTCTAGAAACTACACCCCTCAAGGTATTCAAAACTGTTTTTACAAACTTTTTTAACCCTTTAGGTCTTCCACAAGACTTCATGGCAAAAAGACATACATTTTAAGAATTTTGATTTTTGGGAAAATTTTCCAATATAATCAATTTTTTCCTGGAAAAAAACAAGGGTTAACTGCCAAACAAAACTCAAAATGGGTTGCCCTGCTTCTGTAGTTTGCAGAAATACCCCATATGTGGTCGTAAACTACTGTTTGGCCGAACGGGAGGACATAGAAGGAGGGGAACACCATATGGGTTTTGCAAGGCAGATTTTGCAGGACTGGTTTTGTTTATACCATGTTCCATTTCAAGCCCCCCCTTGTACCCCTAGAATAGAAATTGCAAAAAAGTGACTCCATCTAAGAAAGTACACCCCTCAAGGTATTCAAAACTGGGTTTACAAACTTTGTTAACCCTGTAGGTGTTCCACAAGAGTTAATGGCAGATGGAGAAACAATTTAGAAATTTCAATTTTTTTGAAAATTTTCAATTTTAACCGATTTTTTACAGCAATAAAGTAAGGGTTAACAGCCAAACAAAACTCAAAATGGGTTGCCCTGTTTCTGTAGTTTGCAGAAATACCCCATATGTGGTCGTAAACTACTGTTTGGCGAAACGGGAGGACATAGAAGGAGGGGAACACCATATGGGTTTTGCAAGGCAGATTTTGCAGGACTGGTTTTGTTTATACCATGTTCCATTACAAGCCCCCCCTTGTACCCCTAGAATAGAAATTGCAAAAAAGTGACTCCATCTAAGAAAGTACACCCCTCAAGGTATTCAAAACTGGGTTTACAAACTTTGTTAACCCTGTAGGTGTTCCACAAGAGTTAATGGCAGATGGAGAAACAATTTAGAAATTTCTATTTTTTGGAAAATTTTCAATTTTAACCCATTTTTTACAGCAATAAAGTAAGGGTTAACAGCCAAACAAAACTCAATATGGGTTGCCCTGATTCTGTAGTTTGCAGAAACACCCCACATGTGGCCGTAAACTACTGTACGGACACACGGTAGGGCGTAGAAGGAAAGGTGTGCCGTGTGGTTTTTGGAAAGCAGATTTTGCTGGACTAATTTATTTACACCATGTCCCATTTGAAGCCCCCCTGATGCACCCCTAGAGTAGAAACTCCATAAAAGTGACCCCATCTAAGAAACTACACCCCTCAAGGTATTCAAAACTGGTTTTACAAACTTTGTTAACCCTTTAGGTGTTCCACAAGAGTTATTGGCAAATGGAGATGAAATTCGAGAATTAAAATTTTTTGCCAAATTTTTTATTTACTCCATTTTTTCCAGTAACAAAGCAAGGGTTAACAGCCAAACAAAAGTCTATATTTATTGCCCAGATTCTGTCGTTTGCAGAAACACCCCATATGTGGCCGTAAACTACTGTACGGGCACACAGTAGGGCGTAGAGGGAAAGGTGCGGCGTGTGGCTTTTAGAAGGCAGATTTTGCTGGACTGGTTTATTTACACTATGTCCCATTTGAAGCCCCCCTGATGCACCCCTAGAGTAGAAACTCCAAAAAAGTGACCCCATTTTAGAAACTACGGGATAGGGTGGCAGTTTTGTTGGTACTATTTTAGGGTACATATGATTTTTGGTTGCTCTATATTACACTTTTTGTGAGGCAAAGTAACAAAAAGTTGCTGTGTTGGCACCATTTTTATTTTTTGTTATTTACAACATTCATCTGACAGGTTAGATCATGTGGTACTTTTATAGAGCAGGTTGTCACGGACGCGACAATACCAAATATGACAACTTTTTTTGGTTGTTTGTTTCAGTTTTACATAACAAAGCATTTGAAAAAAAAAAATGATTCTTTAGTGTCTCCACATTCTGAAAGCCATAGTTTTATTTATTTTTTGGGCGACTGTCTTGTGTAGGGGCTCATTTTTTTCGGGATGAGATGACTGTTTGGCACTATTTTGGGGTGCGTATGACTTTTTGATCGCTTGCTATTACACTTTTTGTGATCTAAGGTGACAAAAAAATGGCTTTTTTTACACCGTTTTTATTTTTTATATTTTACGGTATTCACCTGAGGGGTTAGATCATGTGATATTTTTATAGAGTAGGTTATTACGGACGCAGTGATACCTAATATATATACTTTTTTTTTATTTATGTCAGTTTTACACAATGATTTAATTTTTGAAACAAAAAAAATCATGTTTTAGTGTCTCCATAGTCTGAGAGCCATAGTTTTTTCAGTTTTTGGGCGATTATCTTGGGTAGGGTATGATTTTTGCGGGATGAGATGGCGGTTTGATTGGCACTATTTTGGGGTGCGTATGACTTTTTGATCGCTTGCTACTACACTTTTTGTGATGTAAGATGACAAAAAATGGCTTTTTTTACACCGTTTTTTATTTTTTATTTTTACGGTATTCACCTGAGGGATTAGGTCATGTGATATTTTTTATAGAGAAGGTTAATACGGACGCGTCAATACCCAATATATAAATATTTTTTTTATTTATTTAAGTTTTACACAATGATTTCATTTTTGAAAAAAAATAATAATGTTTTAGTGTCTTCATAGTCTGAGAGCCATAGTTTTTTCAGTTTTTGGGCGATTGTACTATGTAGGGGCTCATTTTTTGTGGGATGAGGTGACGGTTAGATTGGTACTATTTTGGGGGGCATACGCCGTTTTGATCGCTTGGTGTTGCACTTTTAGTGATGTAAGTTGACAAAAATGGCTTTTTTATACACAGTTTTTATTTTTTATGGTGCCTATCGGATGGGGTGGATCATGTAATATATTTATAGAGCCGTTCGTTACGGACGCAGCGATACCTAATATGTGTGTTTTTTCTTTTTTTTTCAATTTTTTATTAGAAAATCAGGGGAATGGGGCTTTTTTTTTTTTTTTTACTTGAAACTTTATTTTTTTATTCCAAACACTTTTTTTTTTTAACTTTTTTTTTTAAAATATATATAATATAATAGCCCACCCGCGCTCCCAAACACTACCAGGACTCGGTATCCTTCAGATGATCGCAGCTAGAGTCCCTGCCACAGTCTGCTGCTGTGACTGTTAGGTTCAAAATATCATCAAGGTCTGATTTCAGGATATGAAGTCAGAGTAGGGACTAGCGCAGATCTGGATGCCTATATGGGTTGGGGGTGATTTTGGTTTGTATGTCAGAGAAGCGTCGCTGACCTGTTTCTGATGGTAATCTATGTAGCAAGTATTAGTGAGGCTGTAAGTGATTACCTGTATCAAGTGGCGATCTGTGGATACGGTTCCAAGTGGTTGATTCTGCTTTAGATGGCGATCCTTACAGAGATGTTCTTCCTGTTGTTGGATCCGGATAGATTCAGGCTCAACCTCGAGTGTGGGTGGCGCTCCGGCCGGTAGCTAATCCACTCACACGAGGGAACCCCAGTTGAAGTCCGGGAACTTCGGCGTGTGACGTCACCGCACTGTGTATGGAAGCCTGCAGGGGACACAATTAATCCGACGCGTTTCTGAGCCAAAACGGGCTCCTTCGTCAGGGATAGTAAGGTGTGTCTCTCCTGCAGATAAATAGGCTACCGTTCCCATGACAACCACTGGTTTGTTTGGATCAGGAATATTTAACCCTATCTGTACTGTTTTGTGTTTAGATTTAATTTAATCAAATGCAAACAGTTCAATCTCTTGGTTAAGGCCATATGGGGCCAGGCTGTTTAATTTAAAGATCCATTTGCTTTCTTTTCTGGACATCTCCTTTATGTAATTGCCACCTCTCTTGTTAATGGGTACTTTTTCAATCCCTCCAAAGGTGGATCCATTAAATTTGCTTGCATGATACTGTGTATAATGGCGGGATAGCGGATGACCCTCAAATTTTTTGTGTATGTTTCTCACATGTTCTCCAATTCTTGTTTTGAGTAGTCTCTTTGTCCTACCCACATATAATTTCTGGCACGGGCATTTTATATAATATATTAAACCTGCCGTATTGCAAGTCATGTAATGGTTGAGTTTGAAGGTAGACTCTTTTGTCTTAATTTCTGTAATTGGGCCTTTTATGGATTTATTGCTCAGTCTGCAGTTTGCGCATAATTTACACGGAAAAAATCCCTTTTTCAGGCTGCATTTATTTGTAGGTAGTTTTTTTGTTGTAGTGGCAGAGGGTGCCACCATATTCAGGAGGTTGGGTGTCTTCCTGAATATAAATTTTGGAAGCCCTGTCATCATTTCTCCAATTTGTTTGTCTTGTCTTAATATTTCCCAATGCCTTTTTATGATTTTTTTGAAGGTAGATGCACCTTCACTGTAGTTGCTGATAATAGGGATGTCGATTATATGTGGGTTATTTTCATTTGTTGTTTTCTCAACCGGTTTGTTCTGCAGAAGTGCGTGTTGATCCAAATTGTTAATTTGCTCTGTGATAGGTGTCAATTTTCTTATATCATACCCCTTGTCTATAAATTTTTTATTAAGTTTCATTATTTCGACTTTGTAATCCTCCACGTCAGTGCAATTTCTCCTAGCACGTATGTATTGACTGCGTGGGATATTGTTGAGCCAGGTGGGTAGGTGGCAACTATTCAAGGGTATGAAGCTGTTTGTATCAGTTGGTTTATGGTAAGTTTTTGTTAAAATTGAGCCATTTGAGATGGATATGGTCAGGTCCAGAAAGTTAATCTCGGTCTTGCTCCAGGTAGGACTAAAATTAAGATAAAAGTCATTTTTATTTAAATTCGTTAAAAATTGTTCTAATAAAAGTTCATCTCCCTTCCATATAAAAATCACGTCGTCTATAAAACGTTTCCATAGGACCAGATTCGCACCGATCCCGCCCGAGGTCTGGTAGGTTAGCTCCTCCCACTGACCCATATACAGGTTTGCGAAACTCGGTGCGAATCTGGTCCCCATCGCGGTCCCCCACGTCTGCAGATAAAAGTCGGATCCATACTTAAAATAGTTATGCTTCAAAATAAAAGTGATGCAGTCACCGATAAAACTGATTTGGTTCTCTGGCATAAACCCACCTTTCCTCAGAAAGTGTTCTGTTGCTTTTCTTCCTTTTTCGTATTCGATGACTGTATAAAGTGAGGTAACATCCAGGGTTCCTAAAATATAATCATCTTTCCATTCAATGTCCTTCAGGATCTGTAAGATGTGTTTAGTGTCTTTTAAGTAAGCCGGTAATTTTTGTACATAAGGTTGTAGTAAAACATCTACATATTTCGATAAATTAGATGTTAGTCCATCGATTCCTGAGATTATGGGCCTTCCAGGTGGGTTGATGTTACTCTTATGGATCTTTGGCAGGTAATAAAATATTGGGATCCTAGGGCTCTGGTTATTGATGTACGTGGCTTCCTCTGCTGTTAGAATGCCATTTAATCTGCCATTTTTCACTAGAATGTTCAGTTTTGTCTTATAGGAGTCTGTCGGGTTCATTTGGAGTTTCCTATATGTTTTTATATCAGATAATAGGCGTACACATTCTCGATGATAGTCTTCTTGTTCCAGTATTACTATACTACCCCCCTTGTCAGCAGGTTTAATGATTATTCCATTGTTGGATTGTAGTGTTTCTATGGCCTTTAGTTCGCCCTTAGATAGGTTCCCTGGGCCTCTCCTTCTGTGTGGATTGATTTTGCGCAAATCCCGGGTCACTAGGGTTTGGAAGGTACGTATGGCATCAGAATATTCACTGATAGGGTTAAAGTTGGACTTTTGTTTTAGTGTCGTGTGAATGAAACGGTTGGTGTATATTGGTTCCTGGTTAGTGTGGTCTGCATATTCATTGCTATCGTCTTTGTCATTATTAGTAGCTGTTTGTTTTTTATGTTTGTTCTGTTTGGTATCCCCATTGTCCACTCTAGTTTTAGGTGGTGATTTTTCCTTGTTATGTTTATTTGGATTTTTATTTTTATTTTTAATATTGTTTTTCAGCTGAGTATTCTCTTTTGGGGTTACATCTTTTTTCAAGAATGTGTTTTTTAAGAAGTATTTTTTGAGAGCTAGTTTACGGGTAAATTTTCTTATGCCAATGAAGGCATTGAACGGGCAGAATTTTGATGATGGGGCAAATTTCAGACCTTTGTCCAGTAATTTAATTTCATCCTTATTTAGTGTGTATGAACTTAGGTTGCAGATATTTTGGCCTTTTAAGTCCTGTAATTGTGTTTTTCTTGTCAATCCTTTCCCCCTTCGTCCTCTTTGGGTTTTTTTCTTTTTGCCGGTGCCTTCGCGTGAAAAAAATCCTTATTCACAGTTTTCTTTATTGTCTTCTTATTGTCATCCTTTTTGGTAGTGGCTTCATTAGTGGTGGTGTGTGCATTACTTCTTCTCCTATTGGATGTGATCTTTTCCCTTTGTTCATCCTCTAAGTGTGAATCAGGTGGTTTTTCATGTGTTTGTATGTCCCTGGTTATAATTTGGGTCTGCGGGGTCTCATTGGTTGCTTCAATGTTTGTATCGTCATCAATGGGTAGGATTTCAAATCTATTTTCCATTATAATGCAGCCATTTTTTTGGGTGTCAATCTCATTGTCATTATCAATATCAATTTGTCTTTGTGTATGCACCCTTTGTAGGGGGAGGGGTTTAGTTGGTATAATTAGTACTTGTTCCTGAGGGTTATTCTCCTCTGAGCTGTTTTCATAGGTGGAGATATTGTCTAGTGTACAGTCACATATTGTGTCATCAATGGTATTATAGTCCGAACTACTTCTGTTTGGTGATATTCCTGTGTTGCATTTAGTTTGATCTTTCCTTTGGTTTGGCAAGTCATTATTGCTTGTGTCCTCATTTTTTGGCAAATCCCTATTATGTTTTTTGTTCTTTTTGAGTATGATTTCCTCCTCTTTGCTTTTAATTCTTATATTCACTGATTTAGAGATCCTTATGATTTCTGGGTGATCTTTATATGGTCTTATTCTATCGAATAATCCCATGATCTCCTGATTGTTTTTCCTTAGGGAAATTTTCCTTTTTGATATAATGAAGGATACGGTTTTTTTAGAGAATTCGTGGAAAAGGTCATCCCATTCTTTCAAGTTGTCACTATCTCCTAAGTCCCCGTTAAGTGCTTTAGTAATTCTCAGACCTTTTGGTACAGTGTCGTGTCTGAGGTAGTTTTCTAGGGAGGCTACCTCCCAAAGATCCCTCATTTCCTTAATTAACAGTCTCTCTAGCTGTTTGACGCAGTATATTGCTTCTGTGATTATATCCTGTGAGGGGTTGTCATCAATGTTTTGGTTTTTATGGGGATTGAAAAAGCTCTGTACCAATTGAATTCTTAGTCTCCGGTCACCCCACAATTCAGTCATGATCAGAGAATAAGAACTGTTTATATGAGTAGAGATCTTTTTATGGGGATAGATTTTTTTGAAAGCCAAGGTATGTAAAAAAATATATAAGTATAGTTTGTACTTTGGTTATAAATTTCTATTTACAGTATTTTCATATATATATATATATGATGTTGAAAATTAATAGGGAGATAATTAGGAGGTGTTGCGGGTTTGCTGCAGGGTGTGCGCGCAGCACAAAAGAGGTATCTAGAATATATATAATATAATAGCCCACCCGCGCTCCCAAACACTACCAGGACTCGGTATCCTTCAGATGATCGCAGCTAGAGTCCCTGCCACAGTCTGCTGCTGTGACTGTTAGGTTCAAAATATCATCAAGGTCTGATTTCAGGATATGAAGTCAGAGTAGGGACTAGCGCAGATCTGGATGCCTATATGGGTTGGGGGTGATTTGGTTTGTATGTCAGAGAAGCGTCGCTGACCTGTTTCTGATGGTAATCTATGTAGCAAGTATTAGTGAGGCTGTAAGTGATTACCTGTATCAAGTGGCGATCTGTGGATACGGTTCCAAGTGGTTGATTCTGCTTTAGATGGCGATCCTTACAGAGATGTTCTTCCTGTTGTTGGATCCGGATAGATTCAGGCTCAACCTCGAGTGTGGGTGGCGCTCCGGCCGGTAGCTAATCCACTCACACGAGGGAACCCCAGTTGAAGTCCGGGAACTTCGGCGTGTGACGTCACCGCACTGTGTATGGAAGCCTGCAGGGGACACAATTAATCCGACGCGTTTCTGAGCCAAAACGGGCTCCTTCGTCAGGGATAGTAAGGTGTGTCTCTCCTGCAGATAAATAGGCTACCGTTCCCATGACAACCACTGGTTTGTTTGGATCAGGAATATTTAACCCTATCTGTACTGTTTTGTGTTTAGATTTAATTTAATCAAATGCAAACAGTTCAATCTCTTGGTTAAGGCCATATGGGGCCAGGCTGTTTAATTTAAAGATCCATTTGCTTTCTTTTCTGGACATCTCCTTTATGTAATTGCCACCTCTCTTGTTAATGGGTACTTTTTCAATCCCTCCAAAGGTGGATCCATTAAATTTGCTTGCATGATACTGTGTATAATGGCGGGATAGCGGATGACCCTCAAATTTTTTGTGTATGTTTCTCACATGTTCTCCAATTCTTGTTTTGAGTAGTCTCTTTGTCCTACCCACATATAATTTCTGGCACGGGCATTTTATATAATATATTAAACCTGCCGTATTGCAAGTCATGTAATGGTTGAGTTTGAAGGTAGACTCTTTTGTCTTAATTTCTGTAATTGGGCCTTTTATGGATTTATTGCTCAGTCTGCAGTTTGCGCATAATTTACACGGAAAAAATCCCTTTTTCAGGCTGCATTTATTTGTAGGTAGTTTTTTTGTTGTAGTGGCAGAGGGTGCCACCATATTCAGGAGGTTGGGTGTCTTCCTGAATATAAATTTTGGAAGCCCTGTCATCATTTCTCCAATTTGTTTGTCTTGTCTTAATATTTCCCAATGCCTTTTTATGATTTTTTTGAAGGTAGATGCACCTTCACTGTAGTTGCTGATAATAGGGATGTCGATTATATGTGGGTTATTTTCATTTGTTGTTTTCTCAACCGGTTTGTTCTGCAGAAGTGCGTGTTGATCCAAATTGTTAATTTGCTCTGTGATAGGTGTCAATTTTCTTATATCATACCCCTTGTCTATAAATTTTTTATTAAGTTTCATTATTTCGACTTTGTAATCCTCCACGTCAGTGCAATTTCTCCTAGCACGTATGTATTGACTGCGTGGGATATTGTTGAGCCAGGTGGGTAGGTGGCAACTATTCAAGGGTATGAAGCTGTTTGTATCAGTTGGTTTATGGTAAGTTTTTGTTAAAATTGAGCCATTTGAGATGGATATGGTCAGGTCCAGAAAGTTAATCTCGGTCTTGCTCCAGGTAGGACTAAAATTAAGATAAAAGTCATTTTTATTTAAATTCGTTAAAAATTGTTCTAATAAAAGTTCATCTCCCTTCCATATAAAAATCACGTCGTCTATAAAACGTTTCCATAGGACCAGATTCGCACCGATCCCGCCCGAGGTCTGGTAGGTTAGCTCCTCCCACTGACCCATATACAGGTTTGCGAAACTCGGTGCGAATCTGGTCCCCATCGCGGTCCCCCACGTCTGCAGATAAAAGTCGGATCCATACCTCCTGAATATGGTGGCACCCTCTGCCACTACAACAAAAAAACTACCTACAAATAAATGCAGCCTGAAAAAGGGATTTTTTCCGTGTAAATTATGCGCAAACTGCAGACTGAGCAATAAATCCATAAAAGGCCCAATTACAGAAATTAAGACAAAAGAGTCTACCTTCAAACTCAACCATTACATGACTTGCAATACGGCAGGTTTAATATATTATATAAAATGCCCGTGCCAGAAATTATATGTGGGTAGGACAAAGAGACTACTCAAAACAAGAATTGGAGAACATGTGAGAAACATACACAAAAAATTTGAGGGTCATCCGCTATCCCGCCATTATACACAGTATCATGCAAGCAAATTTAATGGATCCACCTTTGGAGGGATTGAAAAAGTACCCATTAACAAGAGAGGTGGCAATTACATAAAGGAGATGTCCAGAAAAGAAAGCAAATGGATCTTTAAATTAAACAGCCTGGCCCCATATGGCCTTAACCAAGAGATTGAACTGTTTG
This sequence comes from Bufo gargarizans, assembly GCF_014858855.1. Taxonomy (NCBI): domain Eukaryota; kingdom Metazoa; phylum Chordata; class Amphibia; order Anura; family Bufonidae; genus Bufo; species Bufo gargarizans. The sequence goes on along the minus strand of NC_058087.1, from coordinate 26,063,749 downwards.
CATTTGATTAAATTAAATCTAAACACAAAACAGTACAGATAGGGTTAAATATTCCTGATCCAAACAAACCAGTGGTTGTCATGGGAACGGTAGCCTATTTATCTGCAGGAGAGACACACCTTACTATCCCTGACGAAGGAGCCCGTTTTGGCTCAGAAACGCGTCGGATTAATTGTGTCCCCTGCAGGCTTCCATACACAGTGCGGTGACGTCACACGCCGAAGTTCCCGGACTTCAACTGGGGTTCCCTCGTGTGAGTGGATTAGCTACCGGCCGGAGCGCCACCCACACTCGAGGTTGAGCCTGAATCTATCCGGATCCAACAACAGGAAGAACATCTCTGTAAGGATCGCCATCTAAAGCAGAATCAACCACTTGGAACCGTATCCACAGATCGCCACTTGATACAGGTAATCACTTACAGCCTCACTAATACTTGCTACATAGATTACCATCAGAAACAGGTCAGCGACGCTTCTCTGACATACAAACCAAAATCACCCCCAACCCATATAGGCATCCAGATCTGCGCTAGTCCCTACTCTGACTTCATATCCTGAAATCAGACCTTGATGATATTTTGAACCTAACAGTCACAGCAGCAGACTGTGGCAGGGACTCTAGCTGCGATCATCTGAAGGATACCGAGTCCTGGTAGTGTTTGGGAGCGCGGGTGGGCTATTATATTATATATATTCTAGATACCTCTTTTGTGCTGCGCGCACACCCTGCAGCAAACCCGCAACACCTCCTAATTATCTCCCTATTAATTTTCAACATCATATATATATATATATATGAAAATACTGTAAATAGAAATTTATAACCAAAGTACAAACTATACTTATATATTTTTTTACATACCTTGGCTTTCAAAAAAATCTATCCCCATAAAAAGATCTCTACTCATATAAACAGTTCTTATTCTCTGATCATGACTGAATTGTGGGGTGACCGGAGACTAAGAATTCAATTGGTACAGAGCTTTTTCAATCCCCATAAAAACCAAAACATTGATGACAACCCCTCACAGGATATAATCACAGAAGCAATATACTGCGTCAAACAGCTAGAGAGACTGTTAATTAAGGAAATGAGGGATCTTTGGGAGGTAGCCTCCCTAGAAAACTACCTCAGACACGACACTGTACCAAAAGGTCTGAGAATTACTAAAGCACTTAACGGGGACTTAGGAGATAGTGACAACTTGAAAGAATGGGATGACCTTTTCCACGAATTCTCTAAAAAAACCGTATCCTTCATTATATCAAAAAGGAAAATTTCCCTAAGGAAAAACAATCAGGAGATCATGGGATTATTCGATAGAATAAGACCATATAAAGATCACCCAGAAATCATAAGGATCTCTAAATCAGTGAATATAAGAATTAAAAGCAAAGAGGAGGAAATCATACTCAAAAAGAACAAAAAACATAATAGGGATTTGCCAAAAAATGAGGACACAAGCAATAATGACTTGCCAAACCAAAGGAAAGATCAAACTAAATGCAACACAGGAATATCACCAAACAGAAGTAGTTCGGACTATAATACCATTGATGACACAATATGTGACTGTACACTAGACAATATCTCCACCTATGAAAACAGCTCAGAGGAGAATAACCCTCAGGAACAAGTACTAATTATACCAACTAAACCCCTCCCCCTACAAAGGGTGCATACACAAAGACAAATTGATATTGATAATGACAATGAGATTGACACCCAAAAAAATGGCTGCATTATAATGGAAAATAGATTTGAAATCCTACCCATTGATGACGATACAAACATTGAAGCAACCAATGAGACCCCGCAGACCCAAATTATAACCAGGGACATACAAACACATGAAAAACCACCTGATTCACACTTAGAGGATGAACAAAGGGAAAAGATCACATCCAATAGGAGAAGAAGTAATGCACACACCACCACTAATGAAGCCACTACCAAAAAGGATGACAATAAGAAGACAATAAAGAAAACTGTGAATAAGGATTTTTTTCACGCGAAGGCACCGGCAAAAAGAAAAAAACCCAAAGAGGACGAAGGGGGAAAGGATTGACAAGAAAAACACAATTACAGGACTTAAAAGGCCAAAATATCTGCAACCTAAGTTCATACACACTAAATAAGGATGAAATTAAATTACTGGACAAAGGTCTGAAATTTGCCCCATCATCAAAATTCTGCCCGTTCAATGCCTTCATTGGCATAAGAAAATTTACCCGTAAACTAGCTCTCAAAAAATACTTCTTAAAAAACACATTCTTGAAAAAAGATGTAACCCCAAAAGAGAATACTCAGCTGAAAAACAATATTAAAAATAAAAATAAAAATCCAAATAAACATAACAAGGAAAAATCACCACCTAAAACTAGAGTGGACAATGGGGATACCAAACAGAACAAACATAAAAAACAAACAGCTACTAATAATGACAAAGACGATAGCAATGAATATGCAGACCACACTAACCAGGAACCAATATACACCAACCGTTTCATTCACACGACACTAAAACAAAAGTCCAACTTTAACCCTATCAGTGAATATTCTGATGCCATACGTACCTTCCAAACCCTAGTGACCCGGGATTTGCGCAAAATCAATCCACACAGAAGGAGAGGCCCAGGGAACCTATCTAAGGGCGAACTAAAGGCCATAGAAACACTACAATCCAACAATGGAATAATCATTAAACCTGCTGACAAGGGGGGTAGTATAGTAATACTGGAACAAGAAGACTATCATCGAGAATGTGTACGCCTATTATCTGATATAAAAACATATAGGAAACTCCAAATGAACCCGACAGACTCCTATAAGACAAAACTGAACATTCTAGTGAAAAATGGCAGATTAAATGGCATTCTAACAGCAGAGGAAGCCACGTACATCAATAACCAGAGCCCTAGGATCCCAATATTTTATTACCTGCCAAAGATCCATAAGAGTAACATCAACCCACCTGGAAGGCCCATAATCTCAGGAATCGATGGACTAACATCTAATTTATCGAAATATGTAGATGTTTTACTACAACCTTATGTACAAAAATTACCGGCTTACTTAAAAGACACTAAACACATCTTACAGATCCTGAAGGACATTGAATGGAAAGATGATTATATTTTAGGAACCCTGGATGTTACCTCACTTTATACAGTCATCGAATACGAAAAAGGAAGAAAAGCAACAGAACACTTTCTGAGGAAAGGTGGGTTTATGCCAGAGAACCAAATCAGTTTTATCGGTGACTGCATCACTTTTATTTTGAAGCATAACTATTTTAAGTATGGATCCGACTTTTATCTGCAGACGTGGGGGACCGCGATGGGGACCAGATTCGCACCGAGTTTCGCAAACCTGTATATGGGTCAGTGGGAGGAGCTAACCTACCAGACCTCGGGCGGGATCGGTGCGAATCTGGTCCTATGGAAACGTTTTATAGACGACGTGATTTTTATATGGAAGGGAGATGAACTTTTATTAGAACAATTTTTAACGAATTTAAATAAAAATGACTTTTATCTTAATTTTAGTCCTACCTGGAGCAAGACCGAGATTAACTTTCTGGACCTGACCATATCCATCTCAAATGGCTCAATTTTAACAAAAACTTACCATAAACCAACTGATACAAACAGCTTCATACCCTTGAATAGTTGCCACCTACCCACCTGGCTCAACAATATCCCACGCAGTCAATACATACGTGCTAGGAGAAATTGCACTGACGTGGAGGATTACAAAGTCGAAATAATGAAACTTAATAAAAAATTTATAGACAAGGGGTATGATATAAGAAAATTGACACCTATCACAGAGCAAATTAACAATTTGGATCAACACGCACTTCTGCAGAACAAACCGGTTGAGAAAACAACAAATGAAAATAACCCACATATAATCGACATCCCTATTATCAGCAACTACAGTGAAGGTGCATCTACCTTCAAAAAAATCATAAAAAGGCATTGGGAAATATTAAGACAAGACAAACAAATTGGAGAAATGATGACAGGGCTTCCAAAATTTATATTCAGGAAGACACCCAACCTCCTGAATATGGTGGCACCCTCTGCCACTACAACAAAAAAACTACCTACAAATAAATGCAGCCTGAAAAAGGGATTTTTTCCGTGTAAATTATGCGCAAACTGCAGACTGAGCAATAAATCCATAAAAGGCCCAATTACAGAAATTAAGACAAAAGAGTCTACCTTCAAACTCAACCATTACATGACTTGCAATACGGCAGGTTTAATATATTATATAAAATGCCCGTGCCAGAAATTATATGTGGGTAGGACAAAGAGACTACTCAAAACAAGAATTGGAGAACATGTGAGAAACATACACAAAAAATTTGAGGGTCATCCGCTATCCCGCCATTATACACAGTATCATGCAAGCAAATTTAATGGATCCACCTTTGGAGGGATTGAAAAAGTACCCATTAACAAGAGAGGTGGCAATTACATAAAGGAGATGTCCAGAAAAGAAAGCAAATGGATCTTTAAATTAAACAGCCTGGCCCCATATGGCCTTAACCAAGAGATTGAACTGTTTGCATTTGATTAAATTAAATCTAAACACAAAACAGTACAGATAGGGTTAAATATTCCTGATCCAAACAAACCAGTGGTTGTCATGGGAACGGTAGCCTATTTATCTGCAGGAGAGACACACCTTACTATCCCTGACGAAGGAGCCCGTTTTGGCTCAGAAACGCGTCGGATTAATTGTGTCCCCTGCAGGCTTCCATACACAGTGCGGTGACGTCACACGCCGAAGTTCCCGGACTTCAACTGGGGTTCCCTCGTGTGAGTGGATTAGCTACCGGCCGGAGCGCCACCCACACTCGAGGTTGAGCCTGAATCTATCCGGATCCAACAACAGGAAGAACATCTCTGTAAGGATCGCCATCTAAAGCAGAATCAACCACTTGGAACCGTATCCACAGATCGCCACTTGATACAGGTAATCACTTACAGCCTCACTAATACTTGCTACATAGATTACCATCAGAAACAGGTCAGCGACGCTTCTCTGACATACAAACCAAAATCACCCCCAACCCATATAGGCATCCAGATCTGCGCTAGTCCCTACTCTGACTTCATATCCTGAAATCAGACCTTGATGATTTTTTTTTTAAAACTTTATTTCTATCCCACTCTGATCCCCTCTGCAATGCATTACAATACATCTGTATTGTAATGCATTGCCTGTTAGTGTATGACACTGAGTCATACACTAACTGGTTGCCTAGGAGACCCAGCCTGAGGCTGGATCTCCTCGGCTCCCGTAGAAGGCAGTTCCTGATGCCGTGCAAGGCATTGGGCAGCCTCTGCACGGCATCGGGCTGCCTTGTCACGCATCGGGTTCCCGCCACAGCAGCGCGGGGACTCGATGCGATCACTCACCTGCCGCAAACAACTTCTATGTCGCGGTCCGCGCGGACCGCGGCATAGAAAGGGTTAATCCGCCGGCATCGCTGTAAACAGCGATGCCGGCGGATACAGCAGGGGCCCGGCTACCAGGGACTGCCGGACCCCTGCAGTGATCGGGTGCGCACCGCTCCGGTGCCCGCCCGATCATCCTGCCGTACATGTAAGGCGGAATGCATTCTGGCAATGCATCCCCCGCCGTACATGTACGGCGTTCTGCGCTAAGGGGTTAAGCACTGGCACCAACGTTCAAAAATTGCGTCCAGCTAAAGTTTTTTAGGCGCCCAAAAAGTTTTTGTATGTAAGCAGAGCCAGAATGCCCCCATTAAAAGGAATCTGAGACCATCACAAAGAAAATGGTCATAAAGGCAACCGTAGTGCCTAACCGCGACCACGGCTTCCATGCGCTGACCAAATGGCGACTAATTGTAGTCAGTCAGGCGTGGCAAGCAGCAAAGTTTTGCAAAGTTGTGAGTTGTGACTTATTTAATTATTTTACACCATTCTAAGCCCTTTTTAAAGATAATTTATTCGTCTTGACAACCCCTTTAAGAAGCACCAGCCAGAGAGAAAGTAGGTGACAGACGCTCATGGCTGCCGGCTGCGGTGACCCTTGCTCAGGAGACGTGCCGTGCCAAGCCAAGCAAGGCTGCATCTGTTACCATGACAACACTAAGAACTCCGTCAGGAGTAAGGAGCACGCCTTCCAGGGCGTGGCTTCGTCATGGCTAACGCCCTCGGTAGGGGCGTGGTTTGGGGCATTGAGCGTCGTGCGTGGTGACGTATGCGACGTCATTGGTGGTTCTGCGCTTCGTCATCGCTGTATGTCCGGATCGCAGTGACAGGAGGCAGGCAGGGGAATTACTCCAGGCCGGGGACATGTTCTGGTTCCAGGGATCCATCCCGGAGGCCATAGCCGAGGCCAAGCAGCGGAGCTCCGTGTTTGTCGTGTTTGTGGCCGGTGAGGAGCGCTGGCGGCAGGGGCTCCGTGCTGGTCTATGGGGCTCCGGGCAGATGCTGTGTGTGAGGAGGTGACACAGGGCAGGCCCAGTGACAGCTGCCCTAGGGAGTGAGGACTGACAACTGCTCGAGTGACCAGGTCTCTGACAAGCCAAGGGTTAATAGGGGCAGGGAGTGTGACCACTGGTGGGGTGTCCTCCACAGGACGTAGGGGGCGAAGGCTTCAGACGAAGTGCGATGGACGGCGACTGTGTCTGGCTAATGAAGGCCTAGAGGGCGATGGGACAGTCTGCTGGTGGTCAGCGATTGGAAACCGTCAGCATGGTGGGATGTGTGATTGGCTGGAAGTTATAGAGTGAAAGGATGAATAATAGGGGCGGCGACTGCGACTAGAGGTGGGGTGACCGCCACAGGACAGACCGGAGGGGGCAGCACCTTCAACTGGACTAATCAGGCGGAGGCGGGAGAAGCGTGATGGACGGAGACTGCGACCAGCTAATGAAAAGTGACGGCTGCAGGGGTAGGACAGGGGTAGATGGTAGGACAAGGTGACTAATGGGGGTGGGGCGGCGGCAAGATCCGCAATGTGGTGGGGGAGATGGCAAATGGAAACCGTCAGCATGGCGCGATGTGTGATTGGCTGGAAGTTATATAGAGTGAAAGGATGAATAATAAGAGTGGAATGACAGGACTAATAATAGGGGCTAGAGGTTGGGTGACCACCGGAGGGGGCCGCAACTTTAACTGGACTAAGGGCTCTTTCACACTTGCGTTCTTCTGTTCCGGCATAGAGTTCCGTCGTCGGGGCTCTATGCCGGAAGAATCCTGATCAGTTTTATCCTAATGCATTCTGAATGGAGTGAAATCCGTTCAGGATGCATCAGGATGTCTTCAGTTCCGGACCGGAACGTTTTTTGGCCGTAGAAAATACCGCAGCATGCTGCGCCTTTTGCTCCGGCCAAAAATCCTGAACACTTGCCGCAAGGCCGGATCCGGAATGAATGCCCATTGAAAGGCATTGATCCGGATCCGGCCTTAAGCTAAACGTCGTTTCGGCGCATTACCGGATCCGACGTTTAGCTTTTTCTGAATGGTTACCATGGCTGCCAGGACGCTAAAGTCCTGGCAGCCATGGTAAAGTGTAGTGGGGAGCGGGGGAGCAGCATACTTACCGTCCGTGCGGCTCCCGGGGCGCTCCAGAGTGACGTCAGGGCGCCCCAAGCGCATGGATCACGTGATCACATGGCACGTCATCCATGCGCATGGGGCGCTCTGACGTCATTCTGGAGCGCCCCGGGAGCCGCACGGACTGTAAGTATACTGCTCCCCGCTCCCCACTACTACTATGGCAACCAGGACTTTAATAGCGTCCTGGCTGCCATAGTAACACTGAAAGCATTTTGAAGACGGATCCGTCTTCAAATGCTTTCAGTTCACTTGCGTTTTTCCGGATCCGGCGTGTAATTCCGGCAAGTGGAGTACACGCCGGATCCGGACAATGCAAGTGTGAAAGAGGCCTAATAAGTGGGAGAAGCGTGATGGATGGCGACTGCAACCAGCCAATGAAATGACGGCTGCAGGAGTAGTCCTCAAGGATGGGGGGAACAAGATCCGCAACGTGGTGGGGGAGATGGCAAATGGAAACCGTCAGCATGGCGGGATGTGTGATTGGCTGGAAGTTATAGAGTGACAGGTGGGGGCGATATTACAGCTTATTCACATGGTGAACTCAAATCAAGATTTCTGCAGTCTGATGATTTACGGCGACCGGTACCTTCCGCGGATGCCCCCCTATAGCCGGCCGTCTGTCGCCATAGGTAAAGGAGACGTATACGGTGCAGTGTACGTTTTTTACAGGATGCCTCTGTATGGAATAACACATAGCAAAGTGCGCTGCTGTATGCTGACTCGGCGTAAGGACACACTCGTGGCGTCCGTTGGTTGAATGGACACGTGCGGAGTGTGAACACGTATGGCGAGTGGTGACTGTAACGTAAATGAAGCTTAAACGGAATCTTAAAGGAGCGAAATACGGCGGTTACCATATAAATCTTGGGTGGTCTTCTCTCCAGTTGGTAAAACTTCTGCCCCACTGGGTGCTTATCTCAGCTCCTAGGAGAGCTGGGTGGCTAGCGTTATGGCCTTCTCCGTCCCACAGCCGGCCACCTCGTATATTCCTAGTAGTGGGGATGTGCTATAACCGCAGGGTCCATCGCATTGTGCAGCCTAGCCACCTTCAAGTCTATCCTTCCAGTGATCGTTAGGGGGTCCTTTGGTCAGAACCCCAGTGATAGTACAGTTATGGCCCATCAGAACCATGTACCAGAACTTACATTGGTTTAGGATACTATGAGTGAATAGCACCCCCGTAGAAGCTAGGACAGGCAGCCATGTTAGTAGTCGCCCAGTTTCCCCAAGCCGGGCCTTATAATTATTGTGATTTTTATTTATTTATTTTCAATTTTAAAAGGGTTTTCTGGGAGTTTTCAATACCCACAGGGAAGCAGGGGGGGTCATGCTCACAAATGCATATATTTGTTTTTCATGTCTTTATTTTTATTTTTTTGTGGCCCATATGCAGAAGCATATTGTAGGCGACACTAACGTGGTCTCTTGTTTCAGGGGATGATGAGCAGTCCATTCGCATGGCAGAGAGCTGGGGGGATGAAGAGGTGGAGCGGGCAGCAGCTCAGGGCTTTGTCGCCATCAGGATCGACAGTAAGAGGTTTGTTAAATAATTTATTCATCTGCTCTTCTGTCCCCTCCACATGTTCAGGGAAAGAAAATCTACAAGCGGTACACGTCTGTGATATGTCATCCAGTATGGGGGGGGGGGGGGTTTAAATGATTTCTGGGTGCACGTCTAATAACAAAATTATTATTGCTTTATAATTAAACAATTTTTTTTTTCCTTGCAGTGAAACCTGTCTCCAGTTTTCCCAGATCTGTATCCTTTTATGTGTTATTTTAGGCTGTGTATTCTCCTTGGCATTCCAGCAAAATGTAATGTATGTACGCAGTGACTCCACCAGCTGAATAGTGAGTGCAGCTCTGGAGTATTATACAGGATGTAGCTCAGGATCAGTACAGGATAAGTAATGTAATGTACAGTGGAGGAAATAATTATTTGACCCCTCACTGATTTTGTAAGTTTGTCCAATGACAAAGAAATGAAAAGTCTCAGAACAGTATCATTTCAATGGTAGGTTTACTGTAACAGTGGCAGATAGCACATCAAAAGGAAAATCGAAAAAATAACTTTAAATAAAAGATAGCAACTGATTTGCATTTCATTGAGTGAAATAAGTATTTGAACCCCTACCAACCATTAAAGGGTTTCTACCACTTGCATATCACATATTTGGTGATCAGACACTAGCGATCCGCTAGTGTCTGATGTAGCTTACAAGCTAATTATTACCTTAATCCGTTCGGCCCATACCTCAAAAAAAGCACTTATATCTTTATGCAAATGAGCCTCTAGGTGCTATGCAGGCGTTTTTCCAGCACCTAGAGGCTCCGTCTACCTTGCAGTTTGCCGCCCATCGCCTCGCTCCAGCACGCCCATCTCTAACTGTATTCGATCCTCCCCCTGCTTCAGCCTTCCGAAATCTCGCGCCTGTGCCGTTCGTCGCGGCATTCGGCGCAGGCGCAGTCAATGTCTGACCGCTCCGTGCTCAGACATTTCCACTGCGCCTGCGCCGATGACATCGACGCAGGCGCAGTGGAAATGTCTGAGCACGGAGCGGTCAGACATTGACTGCGCCTGCGCCGAATGCCTCCGAATGCCGCGACGAACGGCGCAGGCGCGGGATTTCTGAAGGCTGAAGCAGGGGGAGGATCGAATACGGTAAGAGATGGGCGTGCTGGAACGAGGCGCTGGGCGGCAAACTGCAAGGTAGACGGAGCCTCTAGGTGCTGGAAAAACGCCTGCATAGCACCTAGAGGCTCATTTGCATAAAGATATAAGTGCTTTTTTTGAGGTATGGGCCGAACGGATTAAGGTAATAATTAGCTTGTAAGCTACATCAGACACTAGCGGATCGCTAGTGTCTGATCACCAAATATGTGATATGCAAGTGGTAGAAACCCTTTAAGAGTTCTGGCTCCCACAGAGTGGTTAGACACTTCTACTCAATTAGTCACCCTCATTAAGGACACCTGTCTTAACTAGTCACCTGTATAAAAGACACCTGTCTACAGAATCAATCAATCAAGCAGACTCCAAACTCTCCAACATGGGAAAGACCAAAGAGCTGTCCAAGGATGTCAGAGACAAAATTGTAGACCTGCACAAGGCTGGAATGGGCTACAAAACCATTAGCAAGAAGCTGGGAGAGAAGGTGACAACTGTTGGTGCGATTGTTCGAAAATGGAAGGAGCACAAAATGACCATCAATCGACCTCGCTCTGGGGCTCCACGCAAGATCTCACCTCGTGGGGTGTCAATGGTTCTGAGAAAGGTGAAAAAGCATCCTAGAACTACACGGGAGGAGTTAGTTAATGACCTCAAATTAGCAGGGACCACAGTCACCAAGAAAACCATTGGAAACACATTACACCGCAATGGATTAAAATCCTGCAGGGCTCGCAAGGTCCCCCTGCTCAGGAAGGCACATGTGCAGGCCCGTCTGAAGTTTGCCAATGAACACCTGAATGATTCAGAGAGTGACTGGGAGAAGGTGCTGTGGTCTGATGAGACCAAAATAGAGCTCTTTGGCATTAACTCAACTCGCTGTGTTTGGAGGAAGAAAAATGCTGCCTATGACCCCCAAAACACCGTCCCCACCGTCAAGCATGGGGGTGGAAACATTTTGCTTTGGGGGTGTTTTTCTGCTAAGGGCACAGGACAACTTATTCGCATAAACGGGAAAATGGACGGAGCCATGTATCGTGAAATCCTGAGCGACAACCTCCTTCCCTCTGCCAGGAAACTGAAAATGGGTCGTGGATGGGTGTTCCAGCACGACAATGACCCAAAACATACAGCAAAGGCAACAAAGGAGTGGCTCAAGAAGAAGCACATTAAGGTCATGGAGTGGCCTAGTCAGTCTCCGGACCTTAATCCAATCGAAAACCTATGGAGGGAGCTCAAGCTCAGAGTTGCACAGAGACAGCCTCGAAACCTTAGGGATTTAGAGATGATCTGCAAAGAGGAGTGGACCAACATTCCTCCTAAAATGTGCGCAAACTTGGTCATCAATTACAAGAAACGTTTGACCTCTGTGCTTGCAAACAAGGGTTTTTCCACCAAGTATTAAGTCTTTTTTTGTTAGAGGGTTCAAATACTTATTTCACTCAATGAAATGCAAATCAGTTGCTATCTTTTATTTAAAGTTATTTTTTCGATTTTCCTTTTGATGTGCTATCTGCCACTGTTACAATAAACCTACCATTGAAATGATACTGTTCTGAGACTTTTCATTTCTTTGTCATTGGACAAACTTACAAAATCAGTGAGGGGTCAAATAATTATTTCCTCCACTGTATGTACACAGTGACTGCACCAGCAGAATAGTGAGTGCAGCTCTGGAGTTTAATACAGGATGAGACTGAGGATCAGTACAGGATAAGTAATGTATGTACACAGTGACTGCACCAGCAGAATAGTGAGTGCAGCTCTGGAGTTTAATACAGGATGAGACTGAGGATCAGTACAGGATAAGTAATGTATGTACACAGTGACTGCACCAGCAGAATAGTGAGTGCAGCTCTGCACTATGCAGCCAACCTGTGCAATCTGTTGTATATTCCGGTCTCTGGCAGCTTTGTCCTCGGCTTTCTCCCTGTTCCTCTCCTCCAGCAAAATGTAATGTATGTACCCAGTGACTCCACCAGCAGAATAGTGAGTGCAGCTCTGGAGTATTATACAGGATGTAGCTCAGGATCAGTACAGGATAAGTAATGTAATGTATGTACACAGTGACTTAACCAGCAGAATTGTGAGTGCAGCTCTGGAGTATGATACAGGATCTAACTCGGGATCAGTACAGGAGAAGTAATTCAGTGTTGATTTTCAAAACAACATGAATATATAAACTGTAAAAGGCTGGTTAGTAAGGTCATTCTAGAAATTTGAGCTGGGCTGCTGATCCCGAATAATGAAATGACACTTGTCTATCAGTTGTTGGTCCTTTACAAGTGCCATCCCAGATCCTGTGGTTTGTATCCCGTCCAGCTTCTTCATCGGAGAGAATGGGATTCCTTTAGAAGTCATTGCGGGCAGTATATCAGCCGAAGAATTAATAGCAAAGATCACCAAAGTGAAGCAGGTGCTGAGCGCCGTCTCCAGCCTCCGACATGTCTGATCTGTGATAGATGAGCCAGGAGTCTGTGCCGCGTCACAAAGCCTCTATATTTTCTTCCACAATCAGTGATTTTTACTTAGAGTTCCTTTTTTCCTCCCTGCTTTTTCACTTGTTTTACAGATGTTCCTTCCAATGTGTAGGAGTCTGTAGATGCATTCAGTGTGGCGGAGCTCAGTTCTATTCATTTCAATGGAGTGAGCCGCAACACCTGACAAAACCCATAGAAGAAAGCAGCCATGTTTTTCTAATTACATGCAAGCCCTTTAAGGTGCACTGCGAGCATTCACTGCGACATTTAGGTGAAACACCTCTTTGATGTTCAGACTCCATATCCACACTGTGTAACTTAGTTTTGTAACTTCGTCTGCAAAATCTGGATGAGTAGGGGCTTGAAAATGTACATAGTGGATTTTTTTCCTCCGTGTGCCTTCTTTTTTTTAAAGGAATGCTGTCACTAAACCAACATGTGACCCCTGCATTGGTATCGCCGCATACATGACTCGTGATCCCTGCAGTGGTATCGCTGTATACAAGACTCATGTTCCTTGCAGTGATATTGTTGCATACATGACTCATGTGAATCCTTGCAGCGGTGTCACTTCATACATGACTCATGTGATCCCTGCAGTGGTATCGCTGTATACAAGACTCATGTTCCTTGCAGTGATATTGTTGCATACATGAGTCATGTGTTCCTTGCAGTGGTGTCGCCGCATACATGACTCATGTGTTCCTTGCCGTGGTGTCGCCGCATACATGACTCGTGTGATCCTTGCCGTGGTGTCGCCGCATACATGACTCATGTGATCCTTGCCGTGGTGTCGCCGCATACATGACTCGTGTGATCCTTGCCGTGGTGTCGCCGCATACATGACTCATGTGATCCTTGCCGTGGTGTCGCTGCATACATGACTCATGTGATCCTTGCCGTGGTGTCGCCGCATACATGACTCGTGTGATCCTTGCCGTGGTGTCGCCGCATACATGACTCGTGTGATCCTTGCCGTGGTGTCGCCGCATACATGACTCGTGTGATCCTTGCCGTGGTGTCGCCGCATACATGACTCATGTGATCCTTGCCGTGGTGTCGCCGCATACATGACTCGTGTGATCCTTGCCGTGGTGTCGCCGCATACATGACTCGTGTGATCCTTGCCGTGGTGTCGCCGCATACATGACTCGTGTGATCCTTGCCGTGGTGTCGCCGCATACATGACTCATGTGATCCTTGCCGTGGTGTCGCCGCATACATGACTCATGTGATCCTTGCCGTGGTGTCGCCGCATACATGACTCATGTGATCCTTGCCGTGGTGTCGCCGCATACATGACTCATGTGATCCTTGCAGTGGTATTGTTGCATACATGACTCATGTGTTCCTTGCCGTGGTGTCGCCGCATACATGACTCATGTGATCCTTGCCCCTGCACATAAATCAAGAGTCTTGTTTGCACGCCTGGATATTGCACGGATTAGTGGAGTAGATCATCATTATTGGTTTTCTGTTGGATAGTTATCTTACAATCTTCCTGCCAGATGCACACAGGGAAGAACGACCAGTTACCAGCAGACACAGACGTACCCGTTGGTTCTCCAGAGACGACATGCCCTGTATCTGAGAGCCCATCCATGGAATCGCCCCCTGTAGAGACCTCATCCGCATCACCAGAGACCACCCCAGGTTATATTCTTGGTGCATCACCCTGTTAGTACTTTGTGTAACTCTGCATTCAGTGTAAGCAAATATATTTTACTTCTCTCCCAGCACAAAGCGACAACTCGCCCACAGAGGAATCAAACGAGGTTGTCGAAGGCGCGAGAGAAACTTCTGAAGAAATAGCGGAGAAAATGGAGAGGTTGGCTTTATATTACTTTATATTATGTTATTAGAAGGTAACCAGATGACAAAGACGCAGTACCTGAGGGGTCAAGTCACTCCTGCTACTTCTAACCCTGCACTAGTTATAACAGATTTTTATTTATTTTTTTCCTGGAATCACATGTGAGCCAAAGCCAGTTATCCTTTTTTTTTAATTGTTTCCTGACTTTGTAATGAAAAAAACTGCATGTTTCCAGCCTTAAAGGGGTTGTCCAGGATCAGAAAAACATGGCTGCAAAAAACTGCTTCACCCAGTCCACAGGTTGTTTGCGGTATTGCAACTCTACCCAGTTGACTCAAATGAAGCTGACGACCAACACCAGACACAACCCATGGACAGTTCATGCTGTTTTTTTTAAATGTTTTTCTAATCCCGCACAAACCCTTTAAAGGGGTTGTCCAGGTTCAGAGCTGAACCTGGACATACCTCCATTTTCACCCCGGCAGCCCCCCTGACATGAGCATCGGAGCAGTTCATGCTCCGATGCTCTCCTTTGCCCTGCGCTAAATCGCGCAGGGCAAAGGCATTTTTCAGAGTTCCGGTGACGTACCGGGGCTCTCTATGGGGCTGACGGGCAGCCCGGTGACGTCACCGGCACTGATGGGCGGGATTTGGCTCTGCCCTAGCCAGTAAAACGGCTAGGGCAGAGCTAAAGCCCGCCCCTCAGAGCCGGTGACGTCACCGAACACACTGCTGGGCGGAAGTTACCGCCCGGCAGTGTGTTATTGAAAACACAAGAGCCTGTGCCCTGCGCGATCTAGTGCAGGGCACGGGAGCGCATCGGAGCATGAGATGCTCCGATGCTAGGCTCAGGGGGGCTGCCGGGGTGAAAATAAGGGTATGTCCGGGTTCAGCTCTGAACCCGGACAACCCCTTTAAATAGACACTGGGCCCACTTGGCAGTTCCCTAAAAGGCAACTGATCCAGAGTCGCAACATATAAGAGTTTCCCCTCAGTGCTCATCACTGCTGAGAAACATGCGATGGGCTTGTCCGCCTAATGAGCTGAGTGCTGGTGGACGCACATGCTCAGTCACTCTCAGCCACATCGGTGCATAGTGATCCTCTCTTCACTGTAGAGCAGCTAATTGAAATAGCTTTCAACATGGCCACCAGAGGGCACACTAGTTCCATGTTGGCTGTCTTGGCATCAGAGAGATGCTTTGGAGCCTTGCATATAGGTAGAGGGGAGCAGCATGTGGGGGGGTCTCTACAGTATACAAAGAAGGCTCCGCTACACGCTACTATGTTTCATTGTACAGCACTTTGTACATGTTATTATTCTGCTTCGATTTTTATTTTGGAGAGAATATGTTGGACTTTTTTAGGTTTTGGGTATATTGCTCTTGGCTGCTGATGTGGTGTTTGTATATTATTGCTTGACTGGCGGCGCTGAGACGTGAGATGGTCTGAATTGACAGTAATATCCTTATAATAGGGTTATGGCAAAGCTGGAAATGAAGGCAGAGCAGAGACAGAAGGAAGAGCAGGAGGTAAGTAGCCTGTTACTCTTCTGTCCTCTTCTCCTCCCTCCCTTATCCCTTCTCTAGTTTTCCTCCTCCTCGTAGGCCCCTTGTACACCATTGTACGACAGGCACAATTTGGTGTTTGTCGTATGGCTGGAGCACCGATCCCCAGATGGCGGTGTCAGTTCTGTTTAGTGTTACTGCGGAAGGTCTGGCGCTTCTGTCTGCTTTTCTGTGAGACCTCTTTACAGGCATCCAATGACTTTTTAAGTACTATTAGATTTCAAAGTAAACCCCGCCTCATAGTGCTAATCCTGTGACATTAAAATTATCTTTCGTCCTTAACCGTGCTGTTTGCCCGGATTAGCGTGAAACGATGAAATAGCCTTTCTTTGTTTTTGTCTTCTGAAGAAAGAGATCAAGAGCGAAATTGGCAGGAGAAAAATGGGAAAAGACATGCTGGAGTATAAAAGAAAGCAGGAGGATGTGCAGGCCAAACGGGTGCTGGAGGAGAGGAACAGGGAGAAAGCCGAGGACAAAGCTGCCAGAGACCGGATTATACAACAGATTGCACAGGTTGGCTGCATAGTGCAGAGCTGCACTCACTATTCTGCTGGTGCAGTCACTGTGTACATACATTACATTACTTATCCTGTACTGATCCTGAGTTACATCCTGTATTATACTCCAGAGCTGCACTCACTATTCTGCTGGTGCAGTCACTGTGTACATACATTACTGATTCTGTACTGATCCGGAGTTACATCCTGTATTATACTCCAGAGCTGCACTCACTATTCTGCTGGTTGCTAATGGAAGTAGTTTAAAAGATGGTTGACAGACACACCCCTGAATACTTTACTGAGCTTTCATAATGCAGGCTGCTATTAGTTTTTACCACATCAGACTACTGATCAGTGTCTGGTATAAAGACTATATTTCCTAGGATACAAATCTCCACACCAAGCTCTGAGCGTACACAAGGAATACTGGCAGATTTTAGCTCTGAATCTTGTGGAATTATATAAATGCTGTCACTCAAGATCAGTATTATATAGGTGATGGAAATACTCTGGGTTACTCGGCTTTGTATGTAGGTTATTCTGTATGTAATCATTAATATTGACCCTTGCTTTACATGACCTTTGACTTAATGACCCTCGTTCTTCACTTACACGGCAGGGCTTCTAGTGCTTACAGCCAGACTAGCCCTGGGCAGCTCCAATGCTATGGTCTTCCATAGCTCGCCTCCGCTGTAGGTGATACAGAGACGTCCTCTCTTTACTTGATTGAGGTCGTGTAGATAAGACTTCTCCGCCACATCTGGATCCTTCCCCTTTCCTTCATTGAATTGTACTTCTGGGAGCGGTTGGTAACGGTTTCATGTTTCTGGTTCCATTCAGTGTAATTGTTTTCTAGGATCGTGCTGATCGCGCCGCCCGATTTGCCAAGTCTAAAGAAGAACAAGAGTCCATAAGGGCAGCCGAACTACAGGCGCGGCAGGTGGCGGCGGAAGCCAAAAAGGAAGCGGCACAGAAAGAACGAAGGTGAGTGCTGGACCCTGGTCTCTGCAGTCCGCTGTCTCCTCACGCCTGCCTATGACATTGTGCTGTCCTTCTGTTCAGGACTGTAGCCAGGATACAATTCAAACTGCCCGATGGCTCTTCCTTCATGAACCAGTTCTCATCAGAGGCCCCTCTGGAGGAAGCACGACAGTTTGCCGTACAGGTCAGTGGAGACTAGATGATCTTGCTTATGTTCTATCTCAGTAAGGCTGAGTTCACACTTCAGTTATTTGGTCAGTTATTTCCATCAGTTATTGTGAACCAAAATTAGGTGCGGGTCAAAAATACAGAACAGGTGCAGATCTTTCCATTATGCCTGATCTCTGAGTAGGTTTCACTACTGGATTTGGCTCACAATAACTGATCAAATAACTGAAGTGTGAACTCAGCCTAAGGGCTCATACAGACTGCTGTATGAATGAGTTTGCATCCGTTCCGCTATTTTGCAGAATGGGTGTAGACCCATTCATTTCAATGGGGCCCCAAAAGATGCGGACAGCACACAGCGGCGGCGGCCCTGAGGATGTTCACAGCAGATCAAAGAGTGTATGGGGAAAGCATCCAAGTCTTTAGGGTGGGAAGATCACACAGTGAAGAAAGCACGCACAATGCAGTCTGCAGGGGGACAATCACACAGTCTGTGTATCTGTAGAGAGAGAGTAGAGCGCTCCGGGCAGAATCTGAAGGGGAATAACCTGTCACGGATGTTCCTGCGACAGGTGGCAGGAGATCGGTGAGACTGGCAACTCATGGTTTGATCTGACATGTTTTTCGTTTGGATTGAATGACGTCTGTGGTGTTTCTGGTGGCTATTAGGGTCATTTAACCATCTCTATTTATAGTTGCTTCTCCCACAATGCTGTGCAGTTTATAGCTTCTGTTTGGACCTTTTGGATAGATCGTGGTTGGATCTCGGCTGAGTTCCTGGTGCTTCTATTGCTCCTTTGAAGTTATGTCTTTCCTTTCCCTTTTGTATTTTGTTTGGGTTCTGTGTTGCATTTCCCTATTGTTTGTATTGGGCCTGAAGGAGACTCCTGTTCGTCCTTCCTTTTTGGAGGAACAGGTAGTCTCGTTCCTGCCATTAGTACCAGGGTCCTATAGGGCTTGATAGGACTTTAGGTATTCCTGCGTATGAACTCATCTATTTTTGGGGTCTGTTCATACTGGTAGTCAAGATTTTGGTTAGGGTTTTCACTAGAAGGTGTCCATCTTCCTTCCCTAGTTCTCAGGCCTGATTCCCTGTTCCCTCCTATTCTCGGTGTGGTGTTTCCCTCCCACACCTAAGCGTGACATAACCCTCCTGAGCATGAGTGAATGTCACTAAGAATAGATCCTTCAAGAGCTGTAGAAGGAGAAATCAGTCTAGGAATGGAATTTTGCTGATACAGGAGACCTAGTGGAGACAACAGCCGCAGCATTCTGGACACTCAGACTTTGTCTTTTATTTGTATATTCACATCGTTTGTGTATATGTAGAGAGTAGAGCACGCACTGCAGAATCTGCAGGGGAAGGGGAAATTGCACGATCCTAAGCATTAGTTAATGTCGGTAAGAACAGATCCCTCATGGGCTTTAGAAGGAGAAATCAGTCCAGGAACAGAGTTATGCTGATACATGAGAGCTAGTGAAGACAGCAGGATCCTGAACACACAGAGCACACATCTTCATTTGGAGAGTCGTATAGTCTGTATATGTAGAGAGGAAGAATAGAGTGCCCACTGCAGAGTCTGCAGGTGAAGGGGTAATCACACGGTCCTGCGCATGAGTGAATGTCAATAAGAACAGATCCCTCATGGGCTTTGGAAGGAGAAATCCGTCCAGGAGCAGAGTTGTGCTGATACATTGGAGCTAGTGAAGACAGCAGCATCCTGGACATACAGCGCTTACATCCAGTATGTCCACCACAAGAGACAAGATCCAGGTTTTAAACTGAATATTAGGGAGTGTGAAAATGAATGAAGATTGCAGTCTGAAACGTTCAGCAATTTTTTATTTTAACCCCAAATATTTTTTTCTCAATGTAAAGTTGAATTCCTGGAGCTGCAGTACTAGAGTTTTCTAAAGTGATGACCACACATTAAAGACCGGGTCCTAAGTTTGCTTGTTTGTTCAGAATAGTTCACAGAAAACAATGAAGGTTTTCCATTCACATACATGATACAAACCAAATTTTTCTCATCCTTTTTGTGAAAGGATCACTGAACCTGACGCGTCTTAATTGTGGACTTTCTGTTAATGAGCACATGTTCTGGTCAAGGTCACGGTGATCATTAAAAGTAAGGTCAAAGCGGCAGTGAATGCATGAGCGCTAATAAGATGCATTTATTCTACTTGCAGACTGTCGGAAACGCTTACGGCAATTTCTCCTTAGCAACCATGTTTCCCCGAAGAGAATTTACCAAAGAGGACTATGGGAAATCTTTACTGTCTTTAGAACTTGCACCCAGCGCCTCAATAGTCCTCTTGCCGGTAGGTCTGCTGGGTGTCTTCACATATATACATGGATATCTCTATCTGTTATAAATGAATTAATATAATATAGTTTGTATTCATTTTTCTGCCTTTGCTCTATCGACAGGCCGGGAGGCCAGCTGGAGCCGTAGTGCAATCCTCATCAGATGGAGGTGCCTGGGGCTTTTTGGGCACTTTCTTATATCCCCTCCTTGCAGTCTGGAGGTTTCTGAGCAGTTTCTTATTCAGCAGCCCACCCCCAACACAGCACACAGGCCGCCCGGGCCAGACACAGCAGGAAAGCGACAACTCTTCTGCATCCAGTAGTTCAGAGCCAAAAAGGTAAGTGTGAGGGGAGAACCTAGACTTATGATCCTTTCATCACCAAAAGCATGTCCATGACACCATCAAAGTGTCCATCTGGTTTACCAGCCACAAGAACAGGGACTGGAGAACACCTGTGCAGTCAGTCCTGAGATTTTAAGAAGGGCCCAGGGGTTCTCCGTACAGTCAGCCTGCTGTAAGGACGCACTACCTGTTGCCCTAGCAGAAGGCTGCGTTAAGGTGACCCAAATCATATTGTATACAGGAGTATAGTAATACATTATGGAAGCGTAAAATACTGAAAACGTGTAAAACTGTAATCTCAGTGGGATTAAAAAATGTTATTGCATATAAAAAAAATCCTCAAAATGATTATATGATATGAAATACACACACGCTTATTAGGTATCCACTTGACTGTAATAAGCTGAAGAATTCATTTAATAATAACTCCCTGGATCAACGACCCCTCTCTAGTAGCTATAGCCTGTAATATTATTACGCTCCAGAAATACGTCCAGGCTCCTCTTGAATTCCTTTATTGTACTCACCATCACCACCTCCTCAGGCAGAGAGTTCCATAGTCTCACTGTTCTTACCGTAAAGAATCCTCTTCTATGTTTGTGTACAAACCTTCTTTCCTCCAGACGCAGAGGATGTCCCCTCGTCACAGTCCTGGGGATAAATAGATGATGGGAGAGATCTCTGTACTGTCTCCTGATATATTTATACATAGTAATTAGATCTCCCCTCAGTCGTCAGTTTTTTCTAAAGTGAATAGCCCTAATTTTGATAATCTTTCAGGGTACTGTAGTCCCCCCATTCCAGGTATTACTTTAGGTGCCCTCCTCTGGACCCTCTCCAGCTCTGCTATGTCTGCCTTGTTCACAGGAGCCCAGAACTGTACACAGTCCTCCATGTGTGGTCTGACTAGTGATTTGTACAGTGGTAGGACTATGTTCTCATCACGGGCATCTATGCCCCTTTTGATGCAACCCATTATCTTATTGGCCTTGGCAGCAGCTGCCTGACATTGGTTTTTACTGCTTAGTTTGCTGTTCACAAAAATTCCCAGGTCCTTTTCCATGCCAGTGTTACCCAGTGTTTTACCATTTAGTATGTACGGGTGACTTGCGCCAAATCTGAACATGCGCTGATCCCTCGTGTACCAACACCTTCTGACTTTCCATCTCTTCCAGAGAAACAGTTCGGAAAAGGGTACTTGAAAAACGAGCGGACGAATTTAAGAAAGAAGGCAAAATCTACAGGTTAAGGACGCAAGACGACGAGGATGAAAACAATACCTGGAACGGGAACTCTACCCAGCAGATGTAGGGGCCGAGTGACAGATGTTTGTGTGGGGTTTGGTTTGTTTGAGCCACTTTGCTGCAGTTTGGGGGGGGGGGGGGGGGGGGTTTCTTTATTTTAATCACTTTCATACGGCTTAGCTCAGTGCATGAAATTAGGATCCTCTAACTCATCTGATTTATACTTTTACAGACGCTGCACTCGATAGAATAAGTTCTAACATGTATGAGTTCAGGATTTTTTTTTCCTCTCCATTTTGGGTAAACTCTGCAACATTTTCAAGCGTTTTTTTTTTTTTTTTTTTTTTTTCATTTGGCACAGGGTCCTCCAAAAAAAACATTTGCTGCTACTTGAAAAAAAAAAAAGGACCCATCGGTTCGCCTGGCATGTCTAAATACTTGCAGTACCCTTTTAGAACATCTTTTCTTAGGCCTCTGCATTGGGTTGTTCCTCTGTTATACCTCCTGGAAATGTATGAATAAATTTACAACCAAGCGTTGTAATTTTCCTTGTCCATGAGGTGCGTTTGACAATGTACTCACTGGACAGTGTGTAGGGACACACCCCATCGACAAGGAGAGCAGTAACGCCCAGTGTTCCAGAAGGATCAACAGAGGGGGCAGCACAGGGCAGAGTTATTTTATGGGAAGTGCAAGTATTTTTTATGCCAGCTCTTTAATGCCTTTCCATGTGATATTCTGGGAGTAAGTGGCTGTATTATTCTAGGGATGGCCATATGATGCACATAGATCCATTAGGCTCTACTCCTGCCGAATTGTAGCTCTGTACAGTCACATGACCTGTGACGGGAGGGATTTGCATACGGCCGCGATTTCCGCTCAGCGTCCAATGGCTATGTCTGTTTAATACTTCCATCACATGCGTGCCCCTGGTTTAATAAGTCTGTGCTCCCGGAGCGCCCCTCTTACAGCTTGGAACTCCTCAGATAACTTATTTATATTCAGACGCGACTTTATCTCCGATCACGGTTGCTTCTCCCGGTCTTTCATCCGCAGTTTGTAGATGTTGCCAATTAAAGGGCATCTGTCAGCAGATTTGTCCCTATAACAACGGCTGACCTGTTGCATGTGTGCTTGGCAGCTGAAGGCATCTGTATTGGTCCCATGTTCATATGTGCCCGCATTTATGAGGAAAAGGAAGTTTTAATATATGCAAATGAGCCTCTAGGAGCAACGGGGGTGTTTCCATGGCACCTAGAGGCTCTGCTCTCTGCAACTGCCGCGTCCTCTGCACTTTGACAGGGCCAGGCAGTGTAAACGTCATCGTGCCTGACCCTGTCAATCAAAGAGCAGATGGAGCTGCTGTTGTAAAGAGAGCAGAACCTCTCGGTGTAATGGTAACGCCCCCGTTGCTCCTAGATGCTCATTTGCATATATGATTATTTTTTTATGAACATGGGACCAACACAGATGTCTTCAGCTGCCAAGCGCACATGTAACAGGTCAGCCAGTTTCATAGGGACAAAACTGCTGACAGATGCCCCTTTTAAAAAGTTTTTTTCAGCTTTCTATTTCCACCAGTTTTTTTTTTTTTTTTTTTTTTCTGTTAAGAAGAGAGTATTTCAGGACTTTTATTTCGATCTTTGGAGACGTACCATGCGGAGCCGATCTTGATTTATATATATTTGTAACATGTCACTTCTATATAAACATTAGTAATATAAGGACACTGTGTAGGAGACTCTTTATTTTTACCGGGCTTTATTGGAAAGTTAGACTCTGCGCACATTAGCAATATTCATTTGTTTGCAAAGGGTTCCTGTAATTATTGCGCAGTCTGGAGTGTTATTCTTGTTGCCATTGAGGCTGGGGTTATAATGCATGTGGCTTTTTTGGTGTGTTTTTTTTTTTTTTTTTGCGTGGTATCGAGTATCGCAATACTTTTTTATGGTATCCCTTTATGAATCATTGGGATCCCTTAACCCATCATTGCAACCACAGCTCTGTTACTAATGGAAGAACATTGGGGTAAGTTCACATGTGGCAGAATTGTCGCAGATTTTCCTGGCCAATTTTGCACTGAGGAATGACATGCGTGCGGCGCAATGGCCTGCCTGACTGGTCTGAGCCCACAGAACTCATGTAGGGCAAATTGCTGAACAGATCACTGCTGGACACCTTCAGAGGTCTCGAGGAGTCCATGACATCGATGAGTTAGAGCTGTTTTAGTGGCATCAGGGGGACCTACCCTATAATAGGCATCTGGTCTTAATTCCGTGACTGATCGGTGTATAAATGTGATGACTGCAAATACAAGGTAATAGCCAACTACTAGACTGAAATACTGGATCCTTTATTCCGTTGTTACTGAGCCAAAGAAGATGCCAGATGATGAGATTCTGGATTATCAGAGGGCTGTAGAAACATCTATACATTAGGGTACAGTCACACGACTGTATAATTGTATCCGCATCCGTTCCGCATTTAGCGGAATAGATGTGGATCCATTTATTTCTATGTGTGAACAAATTGTGCGGACAACGTTCAGTATGTTGTCCGCATCAGTCTCTCTGCATTTCTAGTCTGCAAAAATATGAAGCTTGTCCTACTATTGTCTGCACAGATCGTTCCGCAGCCCCATTCAGTCAATGGATCCACAAATTGCAGCTGACATACGGAATGGTTTCCGTTTGTCATCCGTTTCTTTGCGGTTCCGTTTCCGTATTTTTGAAAGCCTTAATTCTTTTTTTTTTTTTTTTCCTAAAGTTTTTTTTTTTCTTCCATTTTTTTGCGGACCGTAAAAAAACGGGAGACATACGGAACACAAACGGAAGTCATATGTCTGCAAAATGCGGACCGCAAAACGGGAAGGATTGCACACGGTCGTGTGAATGTACCCTTACAGTGGTATTTCATGTCTTCCATGATTTCTGGACTATCGACTGTCAGATTAAAATCGTGTTCACACAGCGTTTCCATTGATATTTTCAACTGCATTTTTTTAGGTAAAAAAAGAAACGCCAATAAATTGTGACAACCAACCAGTTTGATTTAGGGCTAAACCTTAGGGCGTTATCCTGACAGTCCCCTGGTATACACCATTTAACCCCTATACAGCTGTCTGGTCATTGCTGCAGGGGAGTCACCAGGCCGCTGCCTCTTAAAGCTGACCCACGGGGGGGTCAGACACCGGTGTGAGGCAATAATCGTAGTCAGGAGACAGGCCGAGGTCAGGGGCGGCAGAGTTGATGCGTATATGAGAAACTAGTTTAAGGTCAGAGAAGATGGCAGTGGATCAATACGGAAAACAGACTGAAGTCAGGGCAAGCAAAAGAGTATCAGAGTTGGTAACAGGCAGAGGTACGGTACATGGCAGACAGAATATCACACCTTTGCTGGTAAATTAGATGCCTATGAACCTACCGCTTAGCAGGGACAGGTAGGCAGGGGCTGGGAAAGAATTTGGACGCACGCTGGCTCTTTAAAGGGGTTACTGACTTTTTTTTTTAATATTGATGACCTAGATTGATGCTCCCCTATATTCTCTTCATACAGCTGATCTGCGGGGATGCTGGGAGTTGGCACCTGCTGATCTGATATTGATGACCTATCCTGAGGATGGGTCATAGATATATAAAAAAAAAGCAGACAACCCCTTTTAGAGGCCAAAAGTGCATGCGCCCTCTATAGAACAGACTAGGGGCCTGCAAGCTGAGCGCACAGGCTTCAGCCTGCAGAAGAAACTTTAGACGCTGGCTGGAGGAGGCAGGAGAATAGGACTGGACCACCGGCAGAAAGGAGCGGCTGAGTAGAGCAGTACCCGTTACTGCAGGGAGGAGCGGGGCGGCTGCGGGCATGGGACAGCAGCCCCACATCCATGCAGTTTTTATTTTTAATAAGCGTTTTAAAATGCTGAAAAGAGTGTTTGTGAACGAGGCCTTAAAGGGGTTGTGCCACTATTAATTACTGTTTCTCGTGCGTGGCATTGGGGGACACAGCACCATGGGTATATGCCCAGCTGCCACTAGGAGGCTGACACTAGAAACAAAAAAGTGTTGGCTCCACCCAGGTGGGCTATACCCCTCTGCTAGAGCCAGAATAACTCAGTCTAGTTCTAGTGTCCGTAGGAGGCAGACATGACCTGCTAGCAGGTCTTTTTCTGCTAATTTTATTTTATTTTATTTTTATTTTTTTATTTTTTTCCTCTACAGGTAGCAGGGGTGGCTCCATCGTGTTCCACCTTAGTTGCCCCCCTGCGGGCGCGTACTCGGGTACCTTGCAGCCACCCAGTCCCCAACGTGACCTGCTTCTGCAGTGGATTCCGGCGGACCCACGGTTTCCGTGTTGAGTCCGCCGAGGGGGTGGTCATGCTGCGCCTGAATTAATCGGAGGGTGAGTATGAGCTTCAACCCCCCCCCCCCCCCCCTCTCCCTAGTATAGCTGGGCCTTCCTTTTGGGGGGGCACCTCTCCTTCACTCTCCTTCTCAGAAGCATCCTTCTGGAGCTTTTTTAATGGGGTCGGCTCCTTTAAGACGGCCGTTTTCGGCTTTCCCCCTCTCCCTACCTCTGGTGACTGTGTCCCCTCCTCTGCCTGTCCGCGGCGCTGACAGTTACTTTCTCCAGCGCTGGCGGGCAGGGGTACCGCTCTCGTCCGGCAGCGCTTTGATATTACTAGAGGCCCCGGCTTTTGCTTGGCCTAGGCCGCGGTCACGTGGGCGGGCTCCGTCTCCGCCTCCTGGGCTTCCCGGGCTTCCTCTCTTGCTCCCTCCCCTTGTGGGCGTTCCTCTGGGAGGTTCCTTTTTTCCGCCCAATCCAGCGCCAGCGCGGGCTGCTGGGGGGGGCGTTTCTTCTTCCGAACGGCTTCTCTGTGCCTGAGCTGAGCGGTTCGCGTGCGTCGCCATCTTCTCCTGCGCTCCGGATCCTCCAGCTATCGGTTCCTGGGACACAGCACCATTGGTCGTGGTAGGCAGCCTCTGGCTGACTTCTTCTTTCCAGGTTCTACCATCCGCCATCATGTCTTCCTCTGGTCAGGCCCCCACTCCCCCCGCCGCCATTTCCACTCATTACGCCTGCTCTGTGTGTAATAGGAAGTTCCCATGCGGCCAGCCTACGTCCCTCTGTGTGCAGTGCCTCGCCCCCGGGCCCGCCCAGTCCGCTCCTGCGGCCTCTACCTTGTCGGTTCTCCCGGAATGGGCTGCTACCCTGTCCCAGGCCATAGGTAGCCTTGCTAGCCTCTCCCAATCCCTGGCGCAGTCTCTGGACAGTCTCCCTGCCCAGATTGCGGCTGCCTCTGGCAGGGCCTCTACCGCTGGTGATGCGCCTGGCGACAGTTCCCATCCTCGCTCCGGCACTCGGTCCCGCAAACGACCACGTACGGTCTCGGCTGGGTCCCACTCCTCCTCAGTTTCCCCGGATCGCTCTCCGGTTAGGTCTGAGTCCGGCGAGATTTCTTCTTCAGCCGCTTCCGCCGCTCCTGGGGACTCCTCCGCTTCAGATTCTGAATCTGAGCGGTGTTCGGCGATGTCGGCAGCCGTGCAGGATCTCATCAGGGCCGTTCGGGACGCACTCCATGTACAGGACGTCCCCTCGTCCTCCTCCCTGGAGGCAGTGTCCTTCCGCCGCTCTAAGCGGTCCACGGTGGTTTTCCCCAATCACGAGGATCTGGACGCGCTCCTTGCCAAGGAGTGGCGTCACCCTGACCGGCGCCTTCATCTCACCAAGGCTTCTGATGTCCCTTATCCCTTCTCAGAGGATTCGGTCAATCTCTGGACGATTCCCCCTCTGGTGGATCCTCAGGTCGCTCGTCTGGCGAAGGCTACTACGCTTCCCCTGGCTGATGCGGCTTCCTTGTCGGATCCCGCTGATAAACGGGTCGACTCCTTGGCCAAGTCCGTTTTCATCGCAGCGGGCGCCGCCATCCGCCCTGCGTTTGCCGCCTCTTGGGTCGCCAAGGCATGCGCTATTTGGGCAAAGCAACTTCTCCGTGCCTTACCTGCTGACTCTGACCAGGGGGACTTGGCAGTGCTTGCCTCCCAGATCTATCAGGCTTCCAAGTTTCTTTGTGACACCTCTATGGAATCGGCTCGCCGCTCTGGGCGTGCGGCCGCCAACTCTGTGGCTATCCGCCGCACCATCTGGCTTCGTTCCTGGGCGGCGGACTCCGCCTCCAAGAAGGCTCTTATCTCTCTTCCCTTTCTCGGTGGAAAGCTTTTTGGGAAACGCTTAGAGGAGCTCATCTCCGAGGCCACTGGAGGTAAGAGTTCTCTTCTTCCTCAGAATCAGCCTCGCCGCCGTCGTTTCCCCGGGTCGTCCTCCCGGACGCAGTCCTTTCGGTCCTTTCGGGCCCCTCCTGCCCGATCTGACAAGAAGCCTTCCAGGCCTTCCTTTAAGTCCAGGCCCTCTTGGCACGCCAAGCCCAAGCCCGCTCGTCCCCAGTCCACTAAGCCTCCTTCAGCATGACTCGATCCCCGTCATGGTGGGAGGGCGCCTGCTCGTCTTTCGGGATGTTTGGCGGGCAAACGTAGAAGACGCTTGGGTTCTCGAGGTGGTCTCTTCTGGGTACAGAATCGAATTCACCGACCTTCCGCCCAGTCGTTTCTTCTTGACGTCCCCCCCCATGTCTCCCGCCCGAGCAGACAGGTTTTTTCAGGCCATTCATTCTCTGCGTGCTCTGGGGGTCATCGTTCCGGTTCCAGAGTCAGAACGTTTTCGGGGCTTCTACTCGAACCTATTCACAGTCCCCAAAAAGGACGGCTCACTCCGTCCTATCCTGGATCTGAAGGCGCTCAATCACTTTGTCCGGGTCCGTCATTTCCGCATGGAGTCCCTCCGGTCCGTGATCGCCTCTCTGGAGTTGGGCGAGTTCCTGTCGTCTATCGACATTCAGGATGCCTATCTCCACGTTCCCATCGCTCTCTCCCACCAAAGGTTCCTTCGCTTCGCGGTGGGTTCTCTTCATTTCCAATTTGTAGCCCTTCCCTTCGGTCTGGCCTCCGCACCGAGGGTTTTCACCAAGGTGTTAGCTCCCCTCGTGGCTCTTCTTCGTGCCAGAGGGGTCGCCTTGGTGCCCTACCTGGACGACCTTCTGATTCGGGCCCCGTCTCCCGAGGACAATCTGTCCAGCCTGAGCATCACCCTCTCGGCTCTTGCTCAGTTCGGGTGGCTTGTCAACCACTCCAAGTCCTCCCTTATCCCACGCCAGAGGATGCTCTTTCTGGGCATGCTCTTCGACACTCGCCTCGGGCGGGTGTTCCTTCCCCCAGAGAAGGTTTCTTCTCTTCAGGCGGGGGTGCATCTTCTCCGCAGGCCGTCCTCTCTGACCATCAGGACGTGTATGCGCGTCCTGGGGAGGATGGTGGCCTCATTCGAAGCCATTCCTTATTCCCAATTCCACTCTCGGGACCTTCAGATGTTCATCTTA
Source organism: Bufo gargarizans (assembly GCF_014858855.1). NCBI lineage: Eukaryota > Metazoa > Chordata > Amphibia > Anura > Bufonidae > Bufo > Bufo gargarizans. The sequence continues at coordinate 26,034,646 of NC_058087.1, read as the reverse complement.
TCCAGGTGGGACAAGTCCCCGGAGGGTCTCGAGCGCCTTGTTCGTCTCCCTCCTCAGATTCGCCTGGATCTCTCCTGGTGGTTGCTTCCTCGGACGGTGTCCCTGGGCCGGTCCTTCCTCCCTCCCAGTTGGCGGGTGATCACGACCGATGCCAGCCTCTCGGGATGGGGAGCGGTGTTCGAGTCCCTCACGGTTCAGGGTCTGTGGTCTGTTCAGGAATCCTCCCTGCAGATCAACGTTCTCGAACTCAGGGCAATTTTCTTAGCACTGTCGCACTGGACTTCTCGTCTGCGCGGCCTCCCGATTCGGATTCAAACGGACAATTCCACCGCCGTGGCTTATCTGAATCATCAGGGGGGCACCAGGAGCGTGATGGCCCTGCGAGAGGCCTCTCAGATCCTGCGATGGGCGGAGGACCACGTCCCCGTTCTCTCCGCCGTCCACATTCCCGGGGTCGACAATTGGGCGGCAGACTTTCTCAGTCGTCAGCTCGTCGACCCGGGCGAATGGTCTCTCCACCCGGAGGTGTTTCATCAACTGTGTCTCCGGTGGGGAGCTCCGGACGTGGATCTCTTCGCGTCTCGCCTGAATCACAGACTTCCGCGCTATGTTGCGCGGTCCAGGGATCCACAAGCTCTAGCGGTCGATGCCCTGGTTCTGCCTTGGTCTCAGTTCGACCTTCTGTATCTCTTTCCGCCCATCCCTCTTCTGCCTCGAGTGCTCAAGCGTCTCAAGGCGGCCCGGGTGCCGGCGATTCTGGTGGCTCCGGATTGGCCCCGCAGGGCGTGGTACGCAGATCTCGTGTTCCTGCTCGCCGACGTTCCATGGCGTCTTCCCCTGCGCCGCGATCTCCTTTCGCAGGGCCCTCTGTTCCACCCGAATTTACCGCAGCTTCGTTTGACGGCGTGGCTGTTGAGACCGCGGTCCTGAAGGCCCGTGGTCTCTCGGACTCTGTCGTTCAGACGATGCTTCGCGCTCGGAAGCCCCAGTCGGCCCGTATTTACTATCGGACCTGGAGGGCGTATTTTGCTTGGTGCGAGTCCGCACGTTTTCGTCCCCTCCTTTTTTCGGTCCCTAATATTCTGGCCTTTCTTCAGGCTGGTTTTGATAAGGGGCTTCGCCTGGCTTCTCTCAGGGGGCAGATTTCTGCCCTTTCGGTCCTTTTTCAACGTTCTGTGGCCGCGCGGGCTCAGGTTAAGACTTTTCTGCAGGGTGTCGCTCGCCGAGCCCCTCCTTTTCGCCTTCCGGTGGAGCCGTGGGACCTGAATCTTGTCCTCGATGCTCTTCAGTCCTCTCCTTTTGAGCCCTTGGCAGACATCTCTCTGTCGTTTGTGTCATTTAAGGTTGCCTTCCTCGTGGCTATCACCTCTATCCGTCGGGTTTCCGAACTGGCGGCGCTTTCCTGCCGGTCGCCTTTCCTGGTGTTCCATCAGGACAAGGTCGTTTTGCGTCCCGTTCCTTCCTTTCTCCCTAAGGTTGTCACCCCGTTTCACATCAATGAGGAGATTATCCTTCCTTCCTTCTGCCCTAATCCTTCTCACCCTCGGGAGAAGTCTCTCCATTGCCTGGATGTTGTTCAGGGCCCTCCGCTGGTACCTTCGCCTCACGGAACCCTTCCGTCGTTCGGATTCTCTTTTCCTGGTTCCGGCGGGTCCTCGTAAAGGTTTGCCTGCCTCCAAGGCCACCATCTCTCGCTGGGTTCGGTCGGCTGTCAAGGAGGCCTACGCCGCGAAGGGCCGTGCTCCCCCTTCCAGGTTGACCGCTCATTCGACTAGGGCAGTCGGAGCTTCCTGGGCGGTGCGTCATCAGGCTTCGGCTGCCCAGCTTTGCCGGGCCGCCACCTGGGCGTCAGTTCACACTTTTTCTAAATTTTACCACATTCATTCCCTGGCTTCTGCTGATGCCAGCCTGGGGCGTAAGGTTCTGCAGGCAGCGGTGCTTTAGGTTGCCGTCTTGGCATTCTTCTTCCCTCCCTCAGGGACTGCTTTGGGACGTCCCATGGTGCTGTGTCCCCCAATGCCACGCACGAGAAAAATGGATTTTTTGTACTCACCGTAAAATCCTTTTCTCGTAGTAGGCATTGGGGGACACAGATCCCTCCCTTTCCTTGGAGCATTTATTCTTGTTCGTGGTTCCGGCGTTTGCTTGTGGTTGTCGGGTTCCCCAGTTCAAGACTTGTTGGCACTCCGTTTCTTTTTGGTTCAGGTGTGGCGTTCCTACTGCTTTTTGTACTGACTGAGTTATTCTGGCTCTAGCAGAGGGGTATAGCCCACCTGGGTGGAGCCAACACTTTTTTGTTTCTAGTGTCAGCCTCCTAGTGGCAGCTGGGCATATACCCATGGTGCTGTGTCCCCCAATGCCTACTTCGAGAAAAGGATTTTACGGTGAGTACAAAAAATCCATTTTTTATGTGTAATCTGTTAATTGATAATTCAGCATGAAAATCTAGTTACTTTTGTAGTTTGGTTTCTGTCACAAAAATTATCCAGTTGTGAGATGTTCTTTTTATAATTATTATGGCGTCCTCTGATGTTTAATCTGTATAGTAGTTGTGTGTCCACCTGCCGTGTTGGTTGCACATGCTCAATTCCATCCTTCAATTGAGACCATGTCTACTGTTGTGGCTGTGACAGTAACAGGGAGAGAGCTGCAGCAGAAAGGAGACCCCCCTTCCTTCCCCAGAGCTGTGATAGGGAGAGAACTGCAACAGTCCGGACACATGCCTAGAGCTGTGACTGGGAGAGCGCTGCAGCAAAAAGGACATGCCCCCTGGGATCTGATGGGGAGAGAGCTGGAGCAGAAAGGCCATCCCCCAGAGCTGTGATAGAGAGAGCTGCTGCAGGAAGGACCCCCTCACCCGAGCTGTGAAAAGGGGAGAGCTGCAACAGAAAGGACACACCCCTGAGCTGCAGCAAGAAAAAAAATCTAGCAGAGGAATGAATGGGGAGATCTCTGGATCCATGTGAGGTACAGGGCTGGTTCTAGCTTTCTGAGATCGTCATGGACTATGTCATCAGATTCTTTTTTTTTTTTTTTTTTTTTTACAACAGTCATGGCATAACCCATTTAAAGGGGACCTGTCACCTCCAAAACACATTTAAAAACTGACATCACCTTACAGTAGCCCCCAGTGTGCTCACAATGATGATTTTCATTTTTCCATTGGTTGCTGCATACTGTAAAACACATTTTTAAAGGGAACCTGTCACCTGGATTTTGGGTATAGAGCTGAGGACATGGGTTTGTAGATGGCCGCTAGCACATCCGCAATACCCAGTCCCCATAGCTCTGTGTGCTTTTATTGTGTATAAAAACCGATTTGATACATATGCAAATTAACCTGAGATGAGTCAGAGCTTGAAAATATGACTTCTCTGTTCACACAAGCAAGATATGACTCTTATGTTAATTTGCATATGTATCAAATTGTTTTTTTGACACAATAAAAGCACACAGAGCTATGGGGACTGCGTATTATGGATGTGCTAGCGGCGATCTAGCAACCCATGCCCTCAGCTCTATGCCCAAAATCCTGGTGACAGGTTCCCTTTAATCACCCTTCTCGCTATCTTCAGAGTCAGCTTCAGGCAACGGCCTCCTTGCTTCAAGTAAAAATAAGCCCGCCCTTTACCGGTCCTCTTCACTTCGACATCCTGCCTAGAGGCTGGGATCGCGCATGCCCGGTTGCGCTCCATGTTACTTTGCGATCCCGACTCCCGCAGTCAGCCGGCAGCTTTGTTCTAACTGCACATGCGCCGGCCATTTCAAGTGTGCGCGTGCACCCGGCGTTTCCTTTGAGGTAATATAATATTTGTGCCCCGGGATAATGTGCCTAAAAAGTGTAATACCTGATGCTGGTGAGGTCGGGGGCGAAGCGTGACCACTGGCTTGCGTTCTCTCGCCTGAAGCCAGTGATCACGCTGACGCTGTGGACAAGAAACGCCAGGCGCATTGAGAACAAACCTGCCGGCTGACTAGGCAGGATGTCAAAGTGAAGAGGACGGGTAAGGGGCGGGCTAATTTTTACTTGAAGCAAGGAGGCCGTTGCCTAAAGCTGACTCTGAAGATAGCGAGAAGGGTGATTAAAAATGTGCTTTTTTACAGTATGCAGCAACCAATGGAAGAATGAAAAATATCTTTGTGAGCACACTGGGGGCTACTGTAAGGTAATGATGTCGGTTATTAGTGTTTTGGAGGTGACAGGTCCCCTTTAAGGAATTTTGTGACTGTGCATCAGTCTAAAGGTGGCAGGGCTGAGCGTTGTGTGCATGTATCCTAGCAAAAGGGTAATATTCTAACATTGCTCATGCAATGCTGCCATATTAGGAGTCTGGGGATAGCTGAGGGTCAAGCCCAACACCTTCCAGGCTCTTTATAATTAGAGATGAACGAATTTCATATTTTGAAGTTTGTTCACACTTCATTTGTTGGTTAAAGGTGAATTGCGTTATGGACTCCGTTACCACGGACAATAACGCAATTCCATGACAATTCATAACAGAATGCCTTTAGAAGTATTCCGTTATTCATTTCGTCATAATAGAAGTCTATGGGCTGCAAAACTGATCCGACCCGTTTCCATTATGCAGGAGAGGACTCCCCTCCTCTAAAGGCATTCCATTATGCATTCCGTCATAGAATTGCGTTATGGTCCGTGGTAATGGAATCCATAACGCAATTCACCTTTAACCAACAAACTAAGTGTAAACTAATTTCAAAATATGAAATTCGCTCATCTCTAATTATAATATTGTGATAATGTATCACTTATCACAGCGTTAATTAGACAATATAATGTGATTTGTCAAACTCTTATTACCCAGGCCTGGTTGCAGCAGTGACTGATTCATGTCACAAAATCTTCTACCTCATTATAGATCTGGGAAAACTGGTGCCTCCCTAAGCAATTACATTTCCGTCCTAGAAGTCATTTTCCCTGGCAGTCTCAACCACAGCTCGGATTTTCTTGACATCTTGACAACTGTCATACTCCTAAAAAGTGTACCTCCAGTGATCCACTTAGAAACCTCATAGGAAGCTTAGTTTGTAAAGTCAAGTCTCTAGTACTTGATTCTATTTATCAGCTTTAATAACCTGCAGGCAGCACAAATTCCATTCAGTACAATATGGGGCAGAATAGGAGACTAATTACTGCAGTCATTTACTTCCTCCCTGCTAATGTCAGCTGCAATAGCAGATAGATCAAAAGAGTGCTAAAACAACATGAATGTTTCATCCAAACAGCTAATATAGCAAATATATTTTTATTGGCTAACTGGAACGATTGTATTTGAAAGCTTTTGGTGCACACATGCCCCTTCATTAGTGTGACTGAGAGAAAGGCACAGGAAGACATTGGACAGGGGGTGATACATCATTAAAGGGGTTGTCCAGGACCAAATGTTTAAAAAATAAAAATAAAAAACTGTTTACTCACAATGTACATCTAAATAAAGGTGCCTCCATATATTTTCAGCTATTTTCGCCACTTCTATGTGGCTATAACGGTCCCCCACTCATTGTTTATATAACTGTTTATCTTTACCTGACTTCCGGCTGCACTGCCCTGTGGGTCCTGGGGCAGCGCAGCATCAGGTGGTTACAGCTGTCTCTCTGCTCTGCTGTAACTCCGCCCCCTCATTAATGTTCATTCATTCTGAAGCTCCCCAGACTGGAGGGGCGGGATGTCAAGGGGCGGGGCTTAGCAGGATGTCGGCCAGCCGCTATAACTCTGCCCTTCATCAATATTCACCTCCATTCATTCACTGCCAGTGATGTCACCGGGCTCCCTGAGCAGCGGAAGAGGAAGCTTTGATTGCCTGCAAGGGACCCGGTACGTCAATGAGGAGAAGAATACAGTAACTTCCGGCCATGGATTTCAAAGATGAAAACGGGGCTGCAGAAATCTGTGCCAATGGTACTACCTGCTTGTATGTAATGTGTATGCCACACTTGTACTATTAGAGCAATGTCCCCAATCCCGGACAACCCCTTTAAGATAAACTGGAGTTTATCATACAGAAGAAAGGGTGATGGCTTATCCAGTTAATGAAATATCACCCAGCGAACAATGTGCTGTCACTGATTTGTAAACTTGCCTGCGGTAGGGGTCTCTCTGCTCTGAAAGCTTTCAAATGTAAGTTTTCGGTATTGCCAATTAAAGGATAACTCCTAAAATACTTTTAGTAATTGTTAAACATTTAACATCACTCAATTTTTTTTGGGCTCACACAGTACATTTTTTTTTTTTTTTTTTTTTTATTGTGGTTCATCACCTAAACATAGGAATGGCATGGTGTTAGTTTGTCTGTAGAGAGAACTTTATAGCTAATAAAGCCCTGTGATTACAGCAGCATCAGCACTGATTCAAGCAAGCACTGCTGTGCTAATAGAGCAGGGGAGGAGTAAAAACTTCAACGAGCTTGTAGAAAAAGTGTCTGTGACTGGGCTGCATGCAGCTCCACTGGATGTTACATGGCAGACTAAGGTAACTGCTTCCTATTAGTGAATTAGGAAGGTGGAGAAATTTTTATTTTTTTTTCACTAGAGGGAAGCTTTAAATAGTAACACCATCCTATGGTGATTAGAAAATCTCTCCTATTGGCTGGTTTCAAGCAAATGTCACGCTCCGGACTCGCAGCGCAGCTCCCATCCGGAACTTCCAACACTGCCGGGGTCTCCGAATTATATTGATTTATAATGCTATGTAACCCTTAGGCCCCTTTCACACGGGCTAGTTTTCTGCGTGGGTGCAATGCGTGAGGTGAACGCATTGCATCCGTACTGAATCCGGACCCATTCATTTCTATAGGGCTGTGCGCATGAGCGGTGATTTTCACGCATCACTTGTGCGTTGCGTGAAAATCGCAGCCAGCTCTATTTTGTGCGTTTTTCACACAACGCAGGCCCCATAGAAGTGAATGGGGCTGCGTGAAAATCGCAAGCATCCGCAAGACATAACATGGTTATAAGGGAAAATAATAGCATTCTGAATACAGAATGCATCGTGCAATAGGGCTGGAGGGGTTTAATTTTTTTTTAAATAATTTAACTCGCCTTAATCCACTTGTTCGTGCAGCCGGCATCTCTTCTGTCTTCATCTGTGAGGAATAGGACCTTTGATGACGTTACTGCGATCACCACATGGTCCGTCACATGATCCATCACCATAGTAATGGACCATGTGATGAGCTCAGTGACGTCATCAAAGGTCCTATTGCTCACAGATGAAGACAGAAGAGATGCCGGCTGCGCGAACAAGTGGATTAAGGTGAGTTAAAAAATGTTTGGTTTTTTTAACCCCTCCAGCCCTATTGTACGATGCATCCTGTATTCAGAATGCTATTCTTTTCTCTTATAACCATGCTATAAGGGGAAATAATACAATCTACACAACCTTTAACCCAAACCTGAACTTCTGTGAAGAAATTCGGGTCTGGGTACCACATTCAGTTTTTTATCACGCGCATGCAAAACGCATTGCACCCGCGTGATAAAAACTGACTGAAATTGCGTACCTACTCGCGCGGGTTTGCCGCAATGCATCCGGACCTTACAGTTCTGGAATGCATTGGATAACACTGACATAATACATTCCAGAACTCTAAGGGTTACATAAATCAATATAATGCTATGCGACCCCGGCAGTGCTGGAAGTTCAGGACAGGTGCTGTGCTGCGAGTCCGGAGCGTGACACTCACTTGTCTGAAACCAGCCATTAGCAACATTTACCCTAAGTTCACACCTGAGCGTTTTACAGCGCGTTCAAACGCGCTGTAAAACGCTCAAGACATGAAAACCAATGCTTCCCTATGGGAATGGTTCACACCTGGGCGTTTTACAGCGCGTACGAACGCGCTGTAAAACGCCCGACGCTCAAACAAGTACTTGAGCTTCTTTGGGGCGTTTCGACGCGCGTTTGTGGCCATAGGACACTGCAGTCAATCACACAAACGCGCGTCAAACGCGCGTTTACTATTGCAAAAAACGTGCGTAAAAAAACGCGCGTAAAACGCGCGTTTGAGAAACGCTCAGGTGTGAAACCAGGGTTAGAGCTACATGAAACAGGACTTTCCTACAGAATGCTGCAGCAGATGATTGAAGTTTCCAATAACAGCATACATATGGGAATTGCTAGATAAGCAATAAAGTGTCTCCAAGCCAGGGGTTCACATTCCGCATAGAAAGCAATCGCACAAGTCCGTTCAGCAGAATTAAACAATCACTCAAAGGGAATGTGTCACCATTGTTTTTCTCTGCCAGTTAAAACCAGATAGGAACACATCTTTTTTTTTTTTTTCTAATTCGTTTTTTTTTCTGATTGCAGATTTTTTTATTGTTTCCTGAACAGGATTATGGGGGCGTCCATCTTGCCTGAGCTGTTCTTAACAGCATTTAGAAAATTGCTTTACAGCAGCCACATGGACCATAGACACCATGGATAGGAGGAGATCTCATTGACTTCTATGGGAGAGTTTTTTTTTTTTAGGCATGCAGAGGTCAGGAGGGAGCAGATAAGCTGTGATATCGCCTATTGTGAATGATGAATCCTGTTTTATCTACATGCAGGTGAAATTTCATTCTAATCCTGCCTATGATGATAAGCAGATAACTGCCTTAAAGTGATCTGTACATATCAAAAAGTGGCGCCTATTATTAGGCTTAGGGGCCAGTGTGAAAACTGCAGAATTTTATATTTTTTGGTTAAATACAGATATTGACATAGAAAATAAAAAATTAGCATCAAAAATTCTTTACAAATAGGTTTATATGTGATTTAAACAATAGGTCATTTTCTAATCACACATTTCCTTGAAATTACACCCGAGCCTAAAACAATTCTGCGAGTTTTAACTTCTTGCGCAGTTTACTGTACAGGACTGAGAATAAAATGATTCCTAGAACGGCAGCGAGGAGAAGAGCGAACTCCACGTACAAAGCGACCATCGCGTCCGATGTAGAGATCTGCATTCCCAGGAAGGAAACACTTTCAGAGTTGTCAGTGGGAGCGGGTTCAGATGTTATTCCTGCCTGAGGGGTTGTCCCTGTGTGAGTAGAAATACATGAATATTATAAAAATAGAAAGCATAAGAGGATGTAACTCTTGGGCCCCTTTCACACGGGCGAGTTTTCCGCGCGGATGCAATGTTTGAGTTGAATGCATTGCACCCGCACTGAATCAGGACCCATTCATTTCGATAGGGCAGTTCACATGAGCGGTGATTTTCACGCATCACTTGTGCGTTGCGTGAAAATTGCAGCAAGCTCTATTTTGTGCGTTTTTCACGCAACGAAGGCCCCATAGAAGTGAATGGGGCTGTGTGAAAATTGCGGTGCGATTTTCACGCACTGTTGCTAGGTGACGATCGGGTTGGAGACCTGATCATTATTATTTTTCCTTATAACAATGTTATAAGGGAAAATAATACAATCTACAGAACACCTAACCCAAACCCGAACTTCTGTAAAGAAGTTTGGGTTTGGGTATTAAACATGCTGATTTTTCTCACGCGCGTGCAAAACGCATTACAATGTTTTGCACTTGTGCGGAAAAATCGCGCATGTTCCCGCAACGCCCTTGTGAAAGAGGCCTAAAAGTGGAGGCAGAACTTCTCACAGCTGAGAGTTTGTTACAATTGTATCCAGCCTAGACAATCCTCTGTGAACTAAACAGATGGCTCAAGATTGATACATTTTACCAGCACAGATACATTGTAGCAAAATGATCAGGCTAGTTTAGGGTACTTTCACACTTGCGTTTTTCTTTTCCGGCATAGAGTTCCGTCACAGGGGCTCTATACCGGAAAAGAACTGATCAGTTTTATCCCCGTGCATTCAGAATGGAGAGTAATCCGTTCAGTTTGCATCAGGATGTCTTCAGTTCAGTCGTTTTGACTGATCAGGCAAAAGAGAAAACCGTAGCATGCTACGGTTTTCTCTCCGGCGAAAAAACTGAAGACTTGCCTGAACGCCGGTCCGGCATTTTTTCCCATAGGAATATATTAGCGCCAGATCCGGCATTCAGAATACCGGAATGCTGGATCCGTCGTTCCGGCATGCGCAGATCGGAACTGCCCGCCGGATCACACTGCCGCAAGTGTGAAAGTAGCCTTAGATGTTTGTTCTTGCAGATGAATTGATTAGACTGTGGATACAACTGTAGCAAACCCTCTGCTGTAAATAGTATTAGGTCTGTACAGTTTTTCTGCTTACAGATATTAGACTCTGTTCACATCTGGGCCGGCGTATGACAGACCAAGGTGTCTTATACAGGAGGTATTCTGCAATTGCTCTCATTTGAAGGCCTCAAGCACACAACCATGTCTTGTATCCGTGTCCGATCCACATGTTTTGCGGATTGCACATGGACCCATTCATTTCTATGGATCCGCAAAAAAACGGACCACACAACGATGTCGCACGTGTGCTGTCTCCATCCATGTGTCCGTTACGTAAAAAGATAGAACTGGTTTTATTCTTGGATGCAAAATGCTGCCCTCCACGGACCCATGAAAGTCAATGGGTCTGAAGAAAACAAACTGACTCAACACAGATTTCACACGGATGTCATCTGCGTTTTACAAAGTGGGTACTGTTGTGTGCATGAGGCCTAATTGCAAGTATATTGCTGCATGCTGTGCTATTCTGTCACAAAAATATATGTAAGACCCTTAAAACTATAATTTTTAATATGTCAATCTAAAACCTATTGCCCAAACTATGATTGGAAAATGATGCCAATCAATAACCCTGGTACTTCAAAAATTACATAAATCAATAATGAAACAAACGTACAAAGAGGAGCGGGCCGGGGGGCCGGGGAAAGGTATGCACTGACCCTGGATGACCCTGTTGTACCCCTCACCCCAGAGAAGAATCCCAGTGGTGGAGCCTCTCTGTCCTCGTTAAGCTAGATAACCTTAAATAACCCTAAAAGTGTTTTGGAGGTGAGAACCCCCAAGACTCCGACACGTTTCCCCCAGCAAGTGGGTTCCTCAGGGGGTCAGGAAATTGGGTATAATGATTAACACATAGATAAATTGCAATAAAGTAAATAATATAAAAAATAATAGCGAGGTGGCAAAAATAGACAGAGGGATAGATTATACCAGGCATCCTCAAACTGCGGCCCTTCCAGCTGTTGCAAAACTACAACTCCCAGCATGCCCGAACAGCCTACAGGTATCAGCCTACAGCAGGGCATTGTGGGAGTTGTAGTTTTACAACAGCTGGAGGGCCGCAGTTTGAGGATGCCTGGATTATACGGTCTGTCTCACTGTTTAGAAGTCAACCGGAGTGATAGTCCCAGCCTGATACTTGACCTCCAAACTTCAGACGCGTGCCACCCCCTGCAGATAAAATAACTGAAATAACGAGGCCTACATGGGAGGAATGCTGGTCGCCTGTGTCATGTGGCTCACAGTCTTATCTCTCCCACTGCATGAGTGATCTCACTATGGAGGTAGGTGGGAGCTTGGCTGGAAGTTGTATCTTAGCACCTCTCAGACCCTGTTCACACACCGTAGGTAGCTTAGTGGTAGGACCCCACGCCACACCGAGATATACCTTGACGGTGGTGCAGAAGGTCTCCGATGTGTTCCTGACTGGAGAACATTGGCTAAAGTCTCAGTTCTTAACATCAGCCTGAGGGATTAGCCAGTGTCGTCAGTTGCATATCATCGTGGTGCACCTTTCGCAGTGATTATGTGATTTTATATTCGCATCCACACATTATTCCATCTTGTGTAGGATGCTTTTGTGGTGCATGTAGTCCGCTGCCGACATCCTCCATTGTATGCCTTTTTGCTGGGGATTGCCGCTAGCAATGGATCACATGCGGAGGAATTGCTCCCCCGGTTATAAACACGCCACAGTGTTTGGGGTTTTTGAGCATTTCCTCCCATTTAGGCCACTTTATTTCAGTTATTTTTCTTTATATCTTTAGAATGTGCCATTGCGTACTGCTGGTAGCATTCTGTTGCACCTGGTAGCCTGTGCCACCCCCTGCATGCCCACAGTATCAGGCATCTGCAGGGGGTGGCACACGTCAAGTATCAGGCTGGGACTATCACTCCGGTTGACTTCTAAACAGCGAGACAGACAGTATAATCTATCCCTCTGTCTGTCTATTTTTGCCACCTCACTGTATTATTTACTTTATTGCAATTTATCTATGTGTTTATCATTATACCCAATTTCCTGACCCCCTGAGGAACCCACTTGCTGGGGGAAACGCGTCGGAGTCTTGGGGGTTCTCACCCCCAAAACACCTTTAGGGTTATCTAGCTGAGGAACGAGGACAGAGAGGCTCCACCATTGGGATTCTTCTCTGGGCTGAGGGGTACAACAGGGTCATCCAGGGTCAGTGCATACCCTCCTCCGGCCCCCCGGCCCGCTCCTCTTTGTGCGTTTGTTTCATTATTGATTTATGTAATTTTTGAAGTACCAGGGTTATTGATTGGCATCGTTTTCGAATCATAGTTTGGGCAATAGGTTTTAGATTGACATATTAAAATGATAGTTTTAAGGGTCTTACATATATTTTCGTGGACTAATTATTTTGATAATTAGACTCATTTTATATCCCATGTAAACATCAGAACATATGTAAATGTGCTATTCTGGCCATCAAAAGTGACAGAAACCCAAATGCACTACTTTAGGGCTCATGCACATAACGGTATGTATTTTGCGGTCTGAAAAACACGGATCCGAAAAAATACAGATGACGTCCGTGTGCATTTCGTATTTTGTGGAACGGAACAGCCGGCCCCTAAAAGAACAGTCCTAGCCTTGTCTGTTATGCGAACAATATTAGGACATGTTCTATTTTTTTGCGGAACGGACATGCGGACATACGGAAAAGGAATGCAGACGGCGTACCTCCTTTTTTGTGGACCCATTAAAATGAATGGTTCTGAATACGGTTCGCAAAAAAAATACATTCATGTGCATAATCCGTTAAGGTGACCAAATATTGACATATGGAGGCCTCTTTCACATGACCATATGGCTTTTTCAGTGTTTTGGGGTCCATTTTTCATGGATCCGTTGTTTCATTTCCGTTTTTCCGTTCTGTTTTTCCATATGGCATATACAATATACAGTAATTAGCATAACATTTTCAATAGATGGTTCCACAAAAACGGAACGGATACGGAAGACATACAGATGCGTTTCCATATGTGTTCCATTTTTTTGCGGACCCATTGACTTGAATTGAGCCACGGAACGTGATTTGTGGGCAATAATAGGACATGTTTTATCTTTCACTGGAACGGAAATACGGAAACGGAATGCATACGGAGTACATTCCGTGTTTTTTTGCGGAACCATTGAAATGAATGGTTCCGTATACGGAATGCAAAAAACAGCCCGTAAACGGAAAAAAAAAACAGTCGTGTGAAAGAGGCCGTACAGTATGACCCACTGAGGGGGAGGGGCTTCACCGAATTTCATGTCAATGCGGTCTTCTGATATTAGTTAGACATGGCTGCCTTCTTCCAGAAACAGCGCCACATTTTGTAATTGTAGATCAACTCCATTGAAGTGAGTGAGGCCAGATGTGGCGCTGTTTTTGGAGAAAGCAGATCCTACACGTGGCTAGGCTCACATGTTTTGCCATTTTGATATCCAACCCCCCCCTATCGTCAAACAAAACCTACTTGCAGTCATCTTACCTTCAGGCTCCGGCTGGAGGCAGGGATGAGAGACGTTTTTGGGGTCCGGGAATCCGTTGCACCGGATGAGTTGCCTGTAATACTTGGAGGACTCTTTTGGGATGCGAGTCAGATTGGGATCGGTGTAATTGGTGTAATAGAAACCAAACCGCTCGGCGTATCCTGCCGCCCACTCAAAATTATCCATGAGGCACCAGGCTGTGTAACCGCGAAGATCCACCCCATCATACGTGGCAGCTGCATGGAAATAACCAGTCTTACGTTTAGTTGGAAAATACAGATTTTTAGCTTAAAGGGGTTGTCCAACGGGTTAAAAAAAATATTCCCCCGATGCTCTCTGCCTCCAGGAAATGCCTTCTTAGCCAATCACTTTCCAAAGTGGTGACCCGCCTCAGCCAGTGATTGGATGAGCAGTCATTTCCTGAGTGTCAAGAGGAAGCGGGAAGTAGAGACCAGTGGGGGAGCAGTAAGGACTTGTTATTTACACCAGGGATGCTCAACCTGCGGACCTCCAGCTGTTGCAAAACCACAACTCCCAGCATGCCGTAATAGCTGTAGACTGTCAAGGCATGCTGGGAGTTGTTCTTTTGATCTCATGCAAATAAGGCTTTCGGTGCACCATGGGAGGAGCCTTTCTGTTTGGTGCACCATGGGAGGAGCCTTTCTGTTTGGTGCACCATCGCTCCACCAGTGAAGCCACCCTGCGCCTCCCCCTCATGTTTTATTGCCAGTCCTTCAAATTTCGGAGCGGGTAGCAATAACACAGGGGGGGCCAGGTGCACCAAATGGAGAGGCTCCGCCCACAGTGCACTGAAAAACCCTATTTGCATAAAAATAACAAAAAAGCATTTCTCAGGATTAGAGTACCGGATTTTCACAAGAAAGGTATTATTTTTTAATTTCGGGGCACCTACCCTATACTTACTTTGATATTGATTTTAGAAGTGACAGGTTCCCTGTAAATTTATGTTAATTTATTCCAATAAGTGATAATACATAGTTCCCCCCCCCCCCCCCCCCTCTATCTGTTTTTGCATCCTTCACCCCCGCACCCCCCCAAACTGATCTATGATGAATGCTCCCAATGTCAGTATGGCAGGAGGTGCCCAGCAGACAACCCCCCATATCTCAGCCCCCTGGAGTCCCGCAGGGAGACATATTGTCACTCACTGCTGTCTCCATTGAGTCTTCCTGTACAATTGGGCTGAAAAGGGTGTGTACATTTACGCAATTAGCTTTGTTAGTGCTTTGATGCAATATTAACTTTGCACTCCTGCTGTTGTGAAACTACAGATCACAGCATGCTCCATTCACTTTTTATGCGACACCCAGCAACTGAACACGCTGGGAGTTGTAGTTTCAACACACCTGGAGTGCCGGAGGTTGCTGATCCCTCATCTATAGGTTAGCAAAGGAATGCAGAGGTAGTAATGAATGGCTGCAGGATCAGACTACGCGCAGGGTTTATTTGTAGTCTGTCACCCTGGAGACACAGAGGAGTATATCTAGAACCAGCTGCTTCTAATTTAGATTCAATGGAGCAGAGTAGATATGGGTTGCAGAAGTGTACATACCCATTAATGCGGTCAGCTTACAAATGTTCCTTCTTTCTAGACCAGTGGTCTCCAACCTATGGCTCTTCAGTTATAGTAAAACTACAAACCCCAGCATGTCCTGATGGCCGCCACTGACGCTCTTACCTTTTAACGCCTCATTGACGTAGAGCTTGAAGTAATGTTCCCTCCAGACGTCGCTCAGATCCGTCCCCCGCTCAGAAATCCCGTTCTCCGTCACGTAGATGGGAGGGTTGTTAAACTCTTCTTTTATCCAGTTCAGTATCCTCCGGAAGCCAAAAGGAGTCACTTTCAGCCAAATGGAGCCTGATCCGAGCCAGGTGCGGTCAGCCATCGAGGCTACACCCCTGCATCAAGTCAATGGTTTGTCAGTTTTTACATCCCTGGTTATGGAAGGTCCCCCATCGTCTGTACAAGGAGGGGGCCGCTGTGCCTACATTTACCATAACGCAGCTCCATGTCACCCCATAGTAGGCAGTGTCGGACTGGGGTGCCTAGGGCCCACCAGTAAAATGTATTTTGGGGGCCCACCATATGGATACATTCAAATATAATAAATACATTTAACACGTTTTTTTTATATGAACATAAGCTGGTTGAATATATGTATGTAGTGCAGTAAGTCTACTGTGTTATCTGCCACTTGTGTAGGGGGTGGGAGACTAGGGGCCCACCGTGCTCAGGGGCCCACCGGGGGATTCACCTATACCCCTGTGGACCAGTCCGAGCCTGATGGTAGGGATATCACTCATTCAAAATTCTATGCGGATTCATTTCTTCATTTATCATTACAGCGGTTGAAACATTGTATAACACAAAGAGCGTGTATAGACAGTAATATTCTGCCTACCACTAGGGGGCGTTTAAGAGCTTACTGCATATTGTTATACACTGCACTCAATAGTAATCCAGTATTGAGTGAGCTCCCTCTAGTGGTGGCCGCAGGCAGACAGAATTTTATCATTCATTACTATGTTTTTGCAGAGGATTTGCAACTCTGGGTCAGAAAAACAGAGGTCTGGCTGCTATAAGAATAGATTAAGAAAATATTTGCTGCAGAATTTTGGGAATATGGTGTTGAAAGGTGGCCACTCTGCATTATCTCGCCAGCAGTTGCATCACTTAAGCATGGACTCAAGGCAACTATCAATTTGCTGATCTACTGTAGTGTACAACAACCGTGATAGGACTGCAGAGAGAGAACAGCCCAATGGATGGAATGGGTCGCTTTACCCACAATCTCATGTCATGCAATTGGCTTTTGGCATGCCACAGCCATGGAGATTAGGACACAATGCGTCCGTAATAGCTGTTTATGGCAGCCCCGTTCACTGCACGAAGAGGGACAGCGTCTGTTTGTCCTGTTATGCAGCCACGATGGGGCTATTGGCTTTGATCTCATCACATTTAGGGGCCCCAAAGGCCGGACCCCACTGTAACTTTCTAATCTGATTTCACAGGTTAAAACAATATGTGGTTGGAAAATTTAGCAGCAGGTTCATTATTAGGATAAAGCAATACCAATCTGTGACCACCAGGTGGCAGCAGAACACTGTTCCATTGAATATACAGTGTACATTTTGGTGTATGATGAATACATTGCAGATTGCACTAGGCAATACTCATACACATTCATCATAATTGTGTGTTCTAGATGAGCTCTATGTAAACATTGAAGTTATTTGTTTTATTTGTATATGTTTTTACCTAAATAGGTGCATAATTCTGTGCTGCTTAATATCATATTTATAGTCCTTTATAGTGGTTTGATTTTTGCAAGAGCTCCCAATGCTGCTGCGTCCCTTCACAGAAATAAATGACAATTCTGTCAGCCTGCAGCCACCAGTAGGGGAAGCCCACTAATTATATGGCTCTCGCTGAACTCAATAATAAATTGGCATGCAGTCAGCTCCCCCTTGTGGTAGCAGTAAAAAAAAAATCTAAGCTCAGCTCTATTTGCTGGTAGCGTCCTGACGTGCCACCAGCAGTGGTGAGAGCCTAAAATCTTGCCAGCAGTGGCTTCATTGAGGCATGGACCTTCAAGTCAACTATCAATGTGCTGATCTACTGTAGTGTACCCCTTTAAGATCATACAAATGCATTTGACTTTGTAGCGCCTACCTGTCTGCATCATAGGACTCTACAGACGGACGGAAGTTGAGGGGAGAGGTCAAGGTTGTGGTGTAATGATTGAAGCCAAAAAAGTCGTATGTGCCTTTAATTCTTTTCTTCTGCTCTTCTGTGAATTCAGGAAGTCTGTAAAGGGTTAAAGTAGCCAATTTACATATATATATATATATATATTACACACACACACACCCTGTTTCAAATTAATTAAAAAAATATCCAACTTTGCTAATAGTCTTGATTACAAATTTCCTACGCAGACTTGTGTCTCCATGGTTACAGACTACACAATTAATCCAGTGTAGTCAGATCCTGCAATAAGTGGTTACTTAAATCTCATGGGACCACAAATACAATATGCAACGGGGCCAATGCCCGCCATGTACAGTTTATAGTACTGGTGGTGTCTTATGCAGTACAGGGTACTTTGGGCCCCACAGACACTGGGGCCCAGGTGCACCTACTAACCATGCACCCCTATTAGCTATGTCTTTGACCCTAGGGATGAAATCTGGCCACGTTTAAGGGCTCATGCACACGACCGTTGCCCCGCCATGCCCATATTGCAACCCACAAATAGCGGGTCCGCAATATGCGGGCACTGACCGTGTGCTCACAGCATCACGGATGCAGACCCATTCACTTGAGCGGTGGCACAGAACCCCACGGAAGGACTATGGAATGCTTCCGCGGTTTTCTGTCCGTGCCTCTGCACTGCAAAAAAATAGAACATGTTCTATTTTTTTGCTGTGCGGACGGATCACAGACCCATTCAAGTTAGATGGGCCTGTATCCGTCTGCGGCAGCCATATGGATGATGCCCGTGCGTTGGGGACCGCAACTTGCTGTCCCCAATGCACGGAACGGCCGCGCTCGGCTGTGTGCATGAGCCCTAACTCTCATAGTCGCTTTCATGCCTAGGAATAAATATAAGAGTATAAACCCGTCCCATCCATACATTTCCTGAGTGTATTCCAGTTACCGAGATTTTGGTAGTCCTTGTGCAAGACTCCTCTCCCAAACCCTCGACTTCATGATCTCATTGTAATCTCCATTGTTGAAAATTGGATTTGCAAACCATCCTCCGTAAAACTAGACAAGAAAGTAAAACAGAGAATCTAAATGCTTATGGACACCACAAAAGGGCAGACAACCGGACTGTAAGTAGTCTTGATAATTAAAAAAAATGGTGTATACAGCCCTTATGCAAAGCTATGTGCCTCCATGCTTTCAGACTACAAACTAAGGCCTCATGCACACGACAGTTTTTTTTCACGGTCCGCAAAAACGGGGTCCGTGGGTCCGTGATCCGTGACCGTTTTTTCGTCCGTGGGTCTTCCTTGATTTTTGGAGGATCCACGGACATGAAAAAAAAGTCGTTTTGGTGTCCGCCTGGCCGTGCGGAGCCAAACGGATCCGTCCTGAATTACAATGCAAGTCAATGGGGACGGATCCGTTTGATGTTGACACAATATGGTGCCATTTCAAACGGATCCGTCCCCATTGACTTTCAATGTAAAGTCTGGAGTTCTTTTATACCATCGGATTGGAGTTTTCTCCAATCCGATGGTATATTTTAACTTGAAGCGTCCCCATCACCATGGGAACGCCTCTATGTTAGAATATACTGTCGGATATGAGCTACTTCGTGAACCTCAGATCCGACAGTATATTCTAACACAGAGGCGTTCCCATGGTGATGGGGACGCTTCAGGTTAGAATACACTACAAACTTTGTACAAGACTGCCCCCTGCTGCCTGGCAGCACCCGATCTCTTACTGGGGGATATGATAGCACAATTAACCCCTTTAGGTGCGGCACCTAAAGGGGTTAATTGTACTATCATATTCCCCTGTAAGAGATCAGGGCTGCCAGGCAGCAGGGGGCAACCCCCCCCCCTCCTCCCCAGTTTGAATATCGTTGGTGACACAGTGTGCCCCCACCATCGCCCCCCCTCCCTCCCTCTATTGTATTAAATCGTTGGTGGCACAGTGTGCCAACCACCATCGGCCCCCCTCCCTCCCTCTATTGTATTAAATCGTTGGTGGCACAGTGTGCCAACCACCATCGGCCCCCCTCCCTCCCTCTATTGTATTAAATCGTTGGTGGCACAGTGTGCCAACCACCATCGGCCCCCCCTCCCTCCCTCTATTGTATTAAATCGTTGGTGGCACAGTGTGCCAACCACCATCGGCCCCCCTCCCTCCCTCTATTGTATTAAATCGTTGGTGGCACAGTGTGCCAACCACCATCGCCCCCCCCCCTCCCTCTATAGCAGTAACATTGGTGGCAGTGTGCGGTCTCAACAGTAGAAGATTCATACTTACCTGCTTGCTGCTGCGACGTCTGTGACCGGCCGGGAGCTCCTCCTACTGTTAAGTGAAAGGTCTGTGCGGCGCATTGCTAAAGAACTGTCACTTACCAGTAGGAGGAGCTCCCGGCCGTTCACAGACATCGCAGCAGCAAGCAGGTAAGTATGAATCTTCTACTGTTGAGACCGCACACTGCCACCAATGTTACTGCTATAGAGGGAGGGGGGCGATGGTGGTTGGCACACTGTGCCACCAACGATTTAATACAATAGAGGGAGGGAGGGGGGCCGATGGTGGTTGGCACACTGTGCCACCAACGATTTAATACAATAGAGGGAGGGAGGGGGGCCGATGGTGGTTGGCACACTGTGCCACCAACGATTTAATACAATAGAGGGAGGGAGGGGGGGGCGATGGTGGGGGCACACTGTGCCACCAACGATATTCAAACTGGGGAGGGGGGGGGTCTGCCCCCTGCTGCCTGGCAGCCCTGATCTCTTACAGGGGAATATGATAGTACAATTAACCCCTTTAGGTGCCGCACCTGAAGGGGTTAATTGTGCTATCATATCCCCCTGTAAGAGATCGGGTGCTGCCAGGCAGCAGGGGGCAGTCTTGTACAAAGTTTGCAGTGTATTCTAACTAGAAGCGTCCCCATCACCATGGGAACGCTTCGGTGTTAGAATATACTGTCGGAAATGAGTTTTCACTAAGTGAAAACTTAGATCAGAAAAAGCTTTTATGCAGACGGATCTTCGGATCCGTCTGTATGAAAGCAACCTACGGCCATGGATCACGGACACGGATGCCAATCTTGTGTGCATCCGTGTTCTTTCACGGACCCATTGACTTGAATGGGTCCGTGAACCGTTGTCCGTCAAAAAAATAGGACAGGTCATATTTTTTTGACGGACAGGATACACGGATCACGGCCTCGGCTGCAAAACGGTGCATTTTCCGATATTTCCACGGACCCATTGAAAGTCAATGGGTCCGCGGAAAAAAACGGAAAGCGGCACAACGGCCACGGATGCACACAACGGTCGTGTGCATGAGGCCTTACCCTGTACCTTGGAATATACAGTATGTTCATGTTTTTATTTATTTATTTTGCTTTTTCGCTTATTTTTATTTGTTGGTATGTGGAAACCATCATCAAGTAGATAATATGCTGCTGGCAGATTCCAGCTTTATTTTTTATGATGATTTGTTTGGATTCTCAGGTGATGATTTGATGCTCATGGAGACTCATCCTCACAGCAGGACACTATAAAGAATAAAGTACTAAATAACACATAATAAGAATAACCTGCAAACAGAGGCTACCCTGCTTGTTGATGGTTTCCATTTTTCCAATGCATTTTTTTATCTATTATGCAGAGTAGCAATTTTTTTAAATGGTGTGAAATGGAAGGAAATACATATATAATGTGATTTATCATCTCCAATCATACCATCATATATCTCCGGGCTGCATCTATATCTTCCTGTTTGTACGGGTTTCTTGGTTCAGCCCAGTCAGAGTTAATGGTGATGGAAATGACGCCACCTTGTTTCGCTCTGTAGGTACCGTTGTAGAGGTGCCAAGCCTCAGCGTGTGCCTTGATGAGATTATGTCCCACTTCATAAGGTCCACGCCCGGGTCTATTATAAACTCCTTGAGAGAAATTTACAGAGAATTACTAAAGAACTGTGTGTCCTACTGTGATTAAGGAACAGTCCATAAGTGAAATTATTATAATGTAACAGTAGAAGATTGGCGCACTAGCACATACGGAGCGACACGGGATACGCTTCACAATTTATTACAGCTGTATATACTAATTAAAATGAAATACAATAAAAAATGCACATAAAACAATAAATATAAACAATATAAAATACAGTATTCCTAATATGCACAATGAATTTGATTAATGTCTCGCAATGTCATTGGTCACCTGATACCATCAGCATAGAATCAACCGCTAATTAATGTCCACAAATTATGCAGATACCCTAAGGTCTTTCTTTGGTATAAGTCCTACTTTGTTATTGTCTGTGAAGGTTCTCATTTATCCAGGTCATGGTATATCTGTAAAGAATAAATCAAGGCAACTGGACGTACTGTAGATTTCTTGAAAACGTTTCACTCGTTCTTCCAACGAGCTTTCTCAATTCTGAGTGACTCTACAAGAATTATCTGGGAATAAATATGTAACTGAATCCACATCTGGTAATTATACCCAGCATTGGGTCAAAGGTGTTGATTCCATTATCCTAATTGGAGTCAGTAGGTGACTTCCCAGAAAAAGGTGTCAAGACAGCATTGTATGTGGCAGACATACAATGCCATCTATTTAGACATCTATTGTCTGCCACATACAATGCTGTCTTGACACCTTTTTCTGGGAAGTCTTTATCACCTACTGACTCCAATTAGGATAATGGTATTAACACCTTTGACCCAATGCTGGGTATACCCATGACCTCTGACCCCATGCTGGGTATAATTACCAGATGTTGATTCAGTTACATATTTATTCCCAGAGAATTCTTGTACAGTCACTCAGAATTGAGAAAGCTCGTTGGAAGAACGAGTGAAACGTTTTCAAGAAATCTACAGTAAGTCCAGTTGCCTTGATTTATTCTTTACAGATCTATATAAAATACAGTATTCCCAATATGCACAATGAATTCGATTAATGTCTGAAGGGTTACTAGTATTGACTTTTATGTGCACCTTGCGGATATATTCAGTTATGACCTTTTATGCAAATTTTGTGAATATTTTCACTTTCCAAATATCGGATCTAGTGTGTTTGAAAAGTGGGTTGGCCGCACTTAGAAGTGGATGAACGCACCTGTTTGCTGCCAAGCTACACTCCCGTCCACTAGAAAAGTTCTAACTACCATCTTGTTATACCTGTGGACTTTGTGGATTCTTACTGCGGCTGAAACTATCGCTACATGCGCTATTTAGCTATATAAAAATGTTGCCATCTACTAAAGTAGGATCCACAACTTATGCGCTATTTTTTGTGACAATTTTTTTTTTTGCATAATAACAAAGTAGGACTTATACCCCAAAGAAAGACCTTAGGGTATCTGCATAATTTGTGGACATTAATTAGCAGTTGATTCTATGCTGATGGTATCAGGTGACCATTGACATTGCGAGTCCGTGTTTGATAAAGGCTGTGGATCAGCCGAAACGTCACAACCTGTTGCACGTCTGTTCACTTGGCGGTTCCCATTAAAGGGATTTTTTATACCGGACATGCTGCCTCCATCTTCTTTTCTTGGACTTCTCATGTAGGAGCCCTGATGAATCTTGGACTCCAGGTAGGCTGTTGCCTACCGGATGACCTCAAGATCTGGTGAGTGCGATTCCACTACTATTTTTTGTCATTGACATTGCGAGACATTAATCAAAATCATTGTGCATATTGGGAATACTGTATTTTATATTGTTTATATTTATTGTTTTATGTGCATTTTTATTGTATTTCATTTTAATTAGTATATACAGCTGTAATAAATTGTGAAGCGTATCCTGTGTCACTCCGTATGTGCTAGTGCGGCAATCTTCTACTGTTACTAGCTTAATTTGAAGGGTGAATCAACTTAGATTGTGCACCTTCCATGTGTGTGAGGCTAGTGAGCTATTTCCATCAACCTATTGAAATTATTATAATGATCTGAAAGACTCTCTTCACCTCGGCAGCAAGTGTTCACTTTCTCTACAGCACCCCCGCAGGAGGAATGAAGCATTACTGTCACCGCCAGATCTCTGAGAAGCTCTGACAGACGTTCTTCAGTACCTCTTGCTTGAGGTTCTTTTGTTTTGGTTTCGTTTTGTCATCTCGTTTCCCTCTCTCAGCTGTCATCTAGTTGCACTGATTGCATCCCTTTATATCCCCTCCCATACTGCATCACTTTGCGGTTTATACAACTTCCTGGATCGTGCTCACTGCTAGATGCTGCAACTGCTGGTTCCTCAGTTAAGTCTGTTCCTTTATTTGTGTTTTCCTGTTGTCTTGATCCTAGGTGACCCTGACTCCCTCCGTGTTAAGTGTAGGGAGTCGGTGGTCGTGTCCCCTCACTATTATAGGGTTTTCAGGTGTCACACAGTCTAGGTACGAGGGCATGCAATTTTCTATCATAAAGATCTTTGCATGGGCTGAGCAGTCAGGGAGAGCTCTAGGGCTTTTATAGGGCTCACCCTTATGTTCCTTAGTTTGGGATCAAGTCAGTCGGATCTTTATTTGTGTCTTCTAGTTTTCTGCAACACCATCCGTAACAATTACACAGTGCCCATCAAAGTGGATGGGATGTCTGGTTAGTTAATAGACTTGCAGGGTCCTCCAGAAGAAGAGATTCGTAAACCCCTCGTAAGGCTCACGTTCTTACCTGGAGCTGCTGTTCCATAACCGTACCCCAAATTAGCAATGATGTACGGCTCATTCAGAGTGATCCAGAACTTGACTCTGTCCCCGAGTCTATCAAACAGAAGATCGGCGTAATCTTTAAACCTTTCCACTATTGTCTCGTTTTCCCATCCTCCAACGTCTTGTAAGGATTGAGGAAGATCCCAGTGATAAATCGTCACCTATCGGAAAGAAAACAATGTCTATGCGAAAGAAGACCTTCAGTCCGAGCAGCCTGACCCCTTCCCCAAATCGTCTGTGTACGTCAAGAGGAGCTGTCACCTCTCCTGACATGTCTGTTTTACTAACGACTTGCATTCCCCATGTAATAACAATTCTGGAGCATCTATCCGATGACTCTATGTTGTAACGTTCCTCTATTATTCCTACTAGAAGTTTATGAATTCCAGGGGGTCCATCTGGGTGTTATGAGTGTGTCTTTCCCTGCATAGTCTGATAATATCAAAGCAGTGCTGCCAGTGAGCAGGGACATCCCCCCCCCCCCCCCAACTGGTAACACCCAGCTGGACATTCATTGCAATCGGTTAACAATTCATTCTTAACTTCTAGTAGGTATAATAGAGGAATGACACAAGAGAGAGTCATAAGAATAGGTGTTCTAGAATTACCACATGAGGGATGCAACTTCCCTTTAGGGCTTGTTCACGCGACTGTTGGTGGCCCGTGCCCGTGCTGTGAACCGCAAATTGCGGTCCGCAATGCACTGGCACCTTCCGTGGGGCAGGCGCATGGGAGCGCAGACCCATTCACTTGAATGGGTCCGCGATCCCTCCGTTCCGCAAAAAGATAGAGCATGTTCTATCTTTTTGCGGTTCCCGATGGCATGGAACGGAACCCCAGAAAGCACTCCGTAGTGTTCCGTTCAGAGCTTCCGTTCCGCATCTCCGGATCTGCGGACCCATTGAAATGAATGGGTTCGCAACTGTGATGCGGAATGACAACGGAACGGTGCCCGTGTATTGCGGTCCGCAATACGGGAACGGGACACCAATGGTCGTGTGAACGAGCCCTTAGGCCTCTTTCACACGGGCGTCATATTTTTGGCCCGGATAAGAGGCGTGTGCGTTGCGGGAAAATGCGTGATTTTTCTGCGCAAGTGCAAAACATTGTCATGCATTTTGCACTCGCGTGAGAAAAATCGCGCATGTTTGGTACCCAAGCCCGAACTTCTTCACAGAAGTTCGGGCTTGGGATTGATGTTCTGAAGATTGTATTATTTTCCCTTATAACATGGTTATAAGGGAAAATAATAGCATTCTGAATACAGAATGTATAGTACAATAGCGCTGGAGGGGTTAAAAAAAAATAAACAAAATTTAACTCACCTTAGTCCACTTGATCGCGTAGCCGGCATCTCCTTGTGTCTCCTCTGCTGAACAGGACCTGGGGTGAGCTGCTGCATTAAATAGAGGTTAAGGACCTTTGATGACGTCACTCCGGTCATCACATGGTCTTTTACCATGGTGAATCACCATGGTAAAAGACCATGTGACGTACCATGTGATGACCGGAGTGACGTCATCATAGGTCCTTAACCTCTATTTAATGCAGCAGCTTTAGTGGCGATCAGAGGATTGTCTGATCCCAGCTGTTGGAGCTGGATGGCGGCAGTGAGTGGCATGCTGGCTCCTGACTGATCTATATAGGGGGGACTTGTCCCTCTAAAAGTATTAGCCTTACGTCTCATGCACACGAACGTAGTTTCTTTCCGTGTCTGCTCCGTTTTTTTTGCCGACCGTATGCGGAACTATTCATTTCAATTGGTCCGTAAAAAAAACAGAAGGTACTCTTTGGGCATTCCGTTTCCATATGTCTGTTCCGCCAAAAATAGAACATGTCCTATTATTGTCCTCATTACGGACACGGATAGGGCTGTTCTATTAGGGGCTAGCTGTTCCGTTCGGCAAAATACGGAAAGCACACGGACGTCATCTGTATTTTTTGAGGATCAGTTTTTTGCGGACCGCAAAATACGTACGGTCGTGTCCACGAGCCCTTAAAGGGATTTTCCCTATCTTTGGACCCTCTGCGGTACTGGCGAGCAGGGGTGGAACCCCAACCCCATCAGGCATGTATGGCCTGTCCTGTAGCTATGCCATAATGCCTAAGATCAGGAATGCCCCTTTAACCCAACCATTATTACCTGAGGCTGGATATTAGCAGCCAAGAGAGTGTCAATCAGTTTGCTGTAGTAGTTGAGTCCGGCTTCGTTCACGTAGCTTCGCGTTCCGTCGGGGAGGACCCGGGGCCATGAGATAGAAAAGCGGTAGTGCGTGACTGCAAGGTTTCTGAGAAGCGCCACATCCTGGTCTATTCGGTGGTAGCTGTCACAGGCCACGTCGCCGTTTTCATCATTCGCGATTCTACCTATTGAATGTGTGTACTTGTCCCAGATGCTCAGGCCTTTCCCTTCCGTCCTCCATGCTCCTTCAATCTGAGAAACAAAGAAACATCACTGCTATTATCTGACAAAGGGATTGTCTAGGATCTGAAAAACAGGGCTCTTTTCTTCCAAAAACAGCGCCACCCAGTCCACAGGTTCTGTGCGGTATTGCGGTTTGCCCCATTGACTCAAATGGACCTGAGCTGCAGTACCACACACCACCTGTGGACGGGGGTGGTGCTGTTTTGCAAGAAAGCAGCCATGATTTTCTAATTCTGAAGCACTACAAAAAAGTTCTAACTGTGCTACCGATGGATACGCCATCAATAGTAAAATCCTGGACAACTCTTTTAAGGGACTGTGCAGGTGATTAAAAAATTTCCTGTGTCATGCTCCGCCCTCACAGACCCTGCACTAAAGTGTATTGGTTTTGCTCAGTGTCTTATTTTCAAATACATAGGAAGGAAAGGTCTTGAAAATGGTCTGAAATTAAGCTCCAAATGTATTACTAAAAATAATTGTCTAAAAAAAGACACCCCCTTTAAGTCTTAAAGGGGTTGTACACCTTAAGTTATTTATAGAAAAATCGGATTATTAACTAATTCACCTAACTTGGGAGCTGCAGTACCATTTACAGCCACTACAGAGTGTACGGCGCTGTGCTGTACCACTGCTTGTTCTAGACTGCAGCATCCTGTTCAAACAGCTGATCGTGGGGGTACCTGGATTCAAACCCCCAACAGAAAGGAATTAATGACCGATACTAAGGATATTACAGTCCCGGAAAACCCCTTTAAATTGAATGGGCACTATATAATACATTTAGGTGCAGGGGAAATATGCAGGCACTGGCATCGTAAGTTTTCAGTATTAGGGCTTGTTCACACTACCGTTGCCCTTCCATGCCTGTGCTGTGGACCGCAAATTGCGGTCCTCAATGCACGAGCCCCGGCCGTGGGGCTACCGCATGCGAATCGCGACCCCATTCACTGGAATGGGGTCCGCGATACGTCCGTTCCGCAAAAACATAGAGCAAGTTCTATTTGCGGTGCGGAGGCACGGAACTGAACCCACGGAAGCACTCCGTACTGCTTCCGTAGGGTTCCGTTCCGCACCTCATCTCTGGATTTGTGGACCCATTCAAGTGAATGAAATAGAATGCACACGGCCGGTGCCCCGTGTATTGCGGACCTGCCATATGCGGGCTGCAATACGGCAACGGAGGGGCAACGGCTGTGTGAATGAGCCCTTAGCTAGTAGATCTCTTTCCATGGTCGGTTAATACAGAATTGGGCCCCTGGGATATTTTAGACCAGAACACCGCCATACTGTGCCCACATAATACAACCACCCAGTGTCTAAATGATACTGCCAGACAGTGCACACATAACACTGCTGGAACTGACATTGAAGTTGGATGTTTTTTGGGTTAATCATGGGCATTCAGGGTCTACCTAGGAGATTAGAGTGCCGTGTAATTGTTCAGTTTGTCACCCTCTAAAACTGCTCATGCCCCCGGCAATAATCTCAGTGTCAGGGGAGTTACCAAAAGCAAGGAGGTTCTGATAGAAAAGCCTGTTAAAACTACACTCCCCCCCTTGTACTGCCATATGTATATGTATGTTTTTCTACATCTGCAAAAACATGGAAGCCCTTTTTACATTAATTAAAGGGGTTGTCCCACGAAAAATATTCTACAGTTTTCAAACCAGCTCCTGGATCTGAATTATTTTGTAATTGTATGTAATTAAAAAATTTGCGGAACCACTGAGTAATTCAATAAAATGTATCTGTATAGGGTCACCTGGTGTTAAATTTTTTCTTATTTATTTGACCTGCTCACTGAGATGGCCGCACATGCTCGGTTTCATCCTTCAACTGCCTCCTGAGCTGTGATAGGGAGAGCATGGACACGCCCCCTGAGCTGTGATAGGGAGAGCTGAGACACACACCCTTAGCTGCAGCAGAAAAGACCCTCCCCCTGAGCTGTTAGCTTGATATAAATCTAGCAGAGCAATGACTGGGAAGATCTCTGGACCCATGTGAGGTACTGGACTGGTTCTAGATTTGTTAGGCGATTGTCATGTACTATATGATCTCTGATTTTAATTGTTTACATTTATGATGGAATAACCCCTTTAAGTGTGTAGAGTATGTAGAGGAAAGCATGTAGGTAGTCGAACCTGATAAGCTGCAGAGGCCACGCTCCATGCAAAGTTGGGACGGAACTCTCCATATAGAAACTCATCCTCTTTCTGTAATGGGATACCATTGCTCCTTATGACCTCTGAGTAATATATGGCAGATCGTTTGGCGGTCCTTGGACGGGTGGGATTCGTGAAATCCACATGGTGCAGACCAAAACGTACACTGTATCCTAAATTCCATTCAAAGTTGTCCATGAGGGCCCAGGCTGTGTAACCTTTAAGATTTACCCCATCTAGACTGTGAGCTAAACAAAGAAAACAAAGGCACAGGTCACTACCCACAACAGGATCAGCAAAGTCCTCTCCTGAAATGCTCTGTGCTGCCATAAACACAAAATACTGCACATATATAATAGGTACCTTTCAAAGCCTCATCGATATAGGTTTTATAGTAAAATATTCGGTTCGTATCATCAAAATCATCGTTACTATTTGTTGAAACACCATTTTCAGTGATGTATATAGAGATATCTCCATACTCTTCCTTCACCCAGTTGAGCAGCCTCCTCAGTCCCCAGGCTACTGGTCTGTGCTGTGTAATGGCTGATGTTGGCCAGTTAGCAGGATACTCTTCTGCAATATCAAGATCAGTTTCAAAAGATGGTGGACTGAGCCTAAGAGTTTTATGCTGAACTATTTTTGAGGCGTAGATGTTTATGGAGAAAACGTCTGCTGTCCCTTGGATGTAGGCCTTCTCCTCATCTGTAAAAGTTGGAAGTCTAGAAGATTGGAAGCCTTGTAGCTCACTCTTATTGGCCACCTGCCATTTCATCGCCTCTGGGTAGTCACCATTTTTGAAGATGGGGTGTGCAAACCATCCCAATGTTAGCTGTAGGTAGCGGTCAGCAGCTTCTATGTCCCGTAAGTCAGTGTGGTCTTTGGGTTCCACCCAATCTGTATTAAGAGTTATAGAGATTACGCCACCTTGGTTTGCTCTGTACTTCTCATGGTACGTATGATAAACCTTGGCATGGATTTTGAGCAGATTGTGAGCTACTCTGTATGGAGCTGAGCCAGGGTCATTCTTCACTTCAGGTGGGAACACACCAGTCCCATAACCAGCAGTTACGATCGCTTGGGGTTGGTTGAAAGTCATCCAAAACTTGACCCTATCTCCGAATGTTGTAAAACAATAGTCTGCGTAGTTGTGAAAAGCCTCGAGGACTGTATTATTCTCCCAACCACCCAAGTCTTGGAGAGCCTGAGGAAGATCAAAGTGGTAAAGAGTCACCATTGGTAAGATGTTGTTTGCCAATAGGCCATCAATAAGCTTGTTATAATACTCCACACCCTTAGTATTGACCGTGCCTTGTCCATTTGGGAAGATTCGAGGCCACGAGATGGAAAAGCGGTAACTGTTCACCCCTAGACTTCTCAACATGTACAAGTCTGCATCCAACTGGTGATAACTATCACAGGCAATGTCCCCATTCGAACCATCAACAATATTTCCGGCATGTGTGAATGTGTCCCAAGTACTTAGTCCTTTTCCATCTTCATTCCATGCCCCTTCAATCTGATAAGCCGAGGTCGAGACGCCCCATCTGAAATCTTGGGGAAATGTTGCGTAATGGTACATGTCCCTTTCAAAAGCAGTTTGCCCTGAAAATTTTTCCCATACAACCTTCGAAGATGAAGGCACTTTTGATGCTGGAAGAGGGGGCAACTTTCTCGAATTTGACCATCTTAAGCTTGAAGAACCTATCTTAGTTTGCTTTGTTATTGGAAACCCGTTATTTTTGATGATATTCGAGAGAAGAAAGGCTGATTGTTTGGGGGTCCTTTGCCTGTTTGCGTCTACAAAATTAACATAATGTAAACCATATCTTTGGTGGTATCCCTGTGGTCCCTCAAAGCTGTCCAGCAAGGATCGGACTATATATGAATTTACAGGCACATTATCGGTCTTGACAGCTACAAAGGAATAAAATAAATATCACGGTTAGAGCACTCCAATATAATTGCAACGCAATGGAAAAAATAACTGGTGTAGATAATTAGTTTTCACACATCTAATATATATTTATATATTTATTACCTTTCACGGCTTCATTGATGTATGCCGTCAAGTACTCCACTCGAGCTGTGTCATTGAACACCTCTCCAGTGTAGGGTGTTGGCATACCATTCCCAGTTATATATATGGGTAGTCCTCCTTTTACATATTCTTCCTTGACATAGTTCAGAAGCCTCCTGAGACCCCATGGCACCACATAGAGCCATGGAGATGAGGTGGTCGGCCATGAAGGATCCACATGGGGTGCAAATCCTCCAATGTTATCATAATTGGCTACACAGCTAGGGCTTTCAGAGGCATTGACCATTCGGGACGTATAGTGGGAGATGCCAAGGAAGTCTGCAGTGCCATTGATGTAGGCTTTCTCTTCCTCAGAAAATGTGGGCAACATGGCCAATGTAGTAGAGCACTGGGTATTTATGTGTTGGACCTGTGTCTTCAGGACCTCTGGGTAGTCCCCATTGACAAGAATTGGATGTGCGAACCACCCAAGCATGAACTGGAGATATCGCTCTGCAGCGCTCAAGTCATTAGGATTATTTGGGTCTTTTGGTTCTGCCCAGTCTGAATTCAGAGAGATTCCTACCTGACCTTGCTGCGAGGCCCGGTACTTGTCATTGTAAACATGCCAGGCCTTAGCGTGAGCTTTCACAATGTTGTGTGACACCTGTGAGATACAATGTGGAAGACACGATTAGAGAAATACTTATCCATTCCCGGCCTTGTTTTATTAGTGGTATGGCTGCTCATGATGAGTTTATAGTGAGCTAATCATTAGGTAGGTATCTGCTATTATATGATATTCTGCACTACCATAGCTGCCCGCAGAGATAGCAGGACATTATATCACAACCAATAATAATAATGTATGTACATGACTTTTCTAGGCATAAAAAGTAATATTTATGTTGCATTTATGCCACTAATATAACCTTCCATATTCTTTCCCAATAACTGCTGACATATTTTATATAAATGAATGAAATATTTAGGTTTTGTTTCCTGACTGTAGCCTTGTGGGCATGCTCTGTGACATGTGCAAAGGTACAGGGAGGGGGAGGAGGTGAGCTGTGTAAGGAATTTCACATTGTTTACAAACTATTGATATAGTTAGATGATTTTGTACCTTGAAGGAGGCATTTCCTGGATCTTTGATCCCGGGGGCATGTTGTCCGGTGCCATAACCCGCGTAACTAACGACCCAAGGTTCGTGAAACGTTATCCAATGTTTAACTCTATCTCCAAAACTGCTGAAGCAGAAATCTGCGTATTCCATAAAAGCCTGGATGGTGGATTCATTCTGCCAGCCCCCAGACTCCTGCAGATCTTGGGGTAGATCCCAGTGATACAAAGTTACCATTGGTTTGATATTTACTTTGATTAACCGGTCAATTAATCTGTTGTAATATTTCACGCCTGCTGAGTTGACTTTGGATTTCAGTCCTGTTGGGAATATTCTGGACCAGGAGATGGAGAAGTGATAGACCTTGGACTGTAGGCCCTTCAGAAGATACACATCATAGTCAATCTTGTGGTAGCTGTCGCAGGCCACATTGGCGGTTGCATTGTCATCAGCTTGACCATGTTGTCCAAAAACGTCCCATATAGATTGTCCTTTATCTCCCTCGGACCAGCCTCCTTCTACTTTGAAGGCTGCAGAGGAAGAGCCCATGAGGAAACCATTGGGGAAGGTTTCATACAAGAAGACGTCTCGCTCTGCTGGTGTCTGGCTGGCAAATCTCTCCCATACGGTGGTAAAGGCTGAGCGAGATGTTCTTGCTGAATACTCCCACCTGAAATGCAAAGATAGAGGCAAAAAAAGTTCTAAAGTGGGTTTCCACTCACTTTCAGGACAAGAGGATGGGGAAGTGTGGCCATATTGGCTGTCATTTTTAAGTTAGCTTCTAAGCAACTGATAGTAACTAAAAGAAGAGTCCTATGAGTCAATGTAATCATAAAGGGGTTGAGAGATCAAGTGCTGTGCATGAGCGTGTTTGGGTGACCGCAACATGCACAGTAGTGGTTACAGGAAGTTCTATGGCTATCCCTTTTTGCTAGAAGGGTTCCCTGAAAATAATATGGCAGGGACTAGCAGGAACCTGTGGAGGATCTGGCGGCAGGTGTTCACTTCTCCCGCAGTGCCCCCACAGGGGAGATGAAGCATTACAGTACAAGTACTAAGTCTGATGCAAATTTTATGATCACGGTGATCTGAAGGACTCTCTGCACCTTAGCACTGAGCAGCAAGTGTTAATTTTTCTCCAGCGCCTCCACAGGGGATATGAAGAATTACAGTTCCATTGAAACTATTTGTATCATGAACATATCACGAGTCTTTCCAGAGCAAGTGGTCGAAAGAGAAAGCAAGACAGAAAAAGAGGAAAATGTAAAAAAAACAACAATAATAGAAAAGGAAGACTTTTTTATTTCTTTAAAAGAGTTTTCCGGGTTTTCCTCAGGATGGGTCATCAATATCAGTTAGTCAGGGGTCCGACATACAGAATTCTGCCAATCAGTTCCTTGAGGAGGCTGCTCCTCACTTTTATGAGTGGTGTGGCTTCCTTGCATCTTATTGAGCACAGCGCCGTCCTTTGGATAGTGGCTGTGTTTGAGATTGCAGCTCAGCACCATTCGCTTGAATTGGACTGAGCTGAGCCTAGGCCATGTGACCAAAAAACGTGAATTCGCTGGCCCATGTGCTCATGGCCTCTTCGAACAGCTGATTGACGAGCATGTCAGGAGACGGACCACCACCACCAGTCAGATACTGATGACCTATCCTGAAGTTCATTAGTTTTACACAATTGGACAATTCCTTTAACTTATCACAAAATTATGAACCCTGGTACTAGGACTATGAAGGGAACTACATTGATATTTTTTTTGGTACTAACCTTTTTTGATTTTCTTGGGGCTGGAGTATAAATTGATTGACGTCATAACCTTTCAAATCTGCACCCGAGCTGTCCAGTGCTGCAAAATAAATTAATACAGGGATTCTGGTGACTTAGACTCCATGTTGTTGATGGTCCTAGATGGATATCTAGGGCCTAGAGAACTTTACAAAACAATTTAAAGCAGAAATGATGCCTCAAAAAAATCACAAGATCCAGGTAACATCTTCGGTGGCCATCCTTTAGTCACGGAGTCACCCAGTCTTTACACACATGAGCAGTCCCTGCTTTCTCCTCCCTCCTGTTAGAGATATGGAGGCCGGAGAGTGAAAAACTAGACGTAAGGTGAGAGAAGCCCCATAGTTATAGTAATAACTCTGCGTCTACTTTAGCCCTTGGCTGTCGGACAGATTATATTGAGGAATGGACATTAATACTTTACCTTTAAGCATTTTAAAGGCGGGGAGATATTTCTCGTCTGTGGAGCCGCAGTCCTTTAGGGCTACGGTGAAAACCAACATCTCCAGACCCTTCCTGATGTCCTGTAATGAATATGATAATGCTGGTGGCAATATATTATAACATTACATGGAAATATATACAATAGGGCTGAAATTATGTTTTTTAAACTGGATGGACTTTTAAACCTTAAAGGGGTATTCGCATGTTATAAAGTCATGGCATATTGCCAAGTGAAGGTCTGACCTCTGGAACTCATAAAAAAAAAATGGAGCGTTTGCAATACTGGTTCTGTGCTTTGGACTCTTCACTCTCAGGATCAGTGAGGGCCGGACCTCCACCAATCATAAGGTGTTATGATGCCATCACTTTATGATACTGGAATACCCCTTTAAATTAGTTCTGCACCTTTATTACTTTATACTGTACATCATAAAATTTACTTGGTTTAGGACCAAGATCTGGGACCACTGCTAATGCTCTAACCGTAGTGGGTTCCAGTGTGTTGTAAATTTCTAGAAGCCCTCACATCTTATAGGTTTTTGGTTGAGCATTTTGTTAGCCAGTGACTTCGGCAGAATCCAGGTCGCACAAACCCAAGCAAAATTTGCTATTGTGTTTTGGTAATCATTAAGGTATTTTATGGAATAGGGTCCTCAATGATCCTCCAGAGTGCTAAGGCTCTGAGGCCATAGTGGGTCCCAAAGGATCTTCGGAGGTAACCACTTGTCATTCAAGGTCTATTTCTTTAGTTCAAAACCTATTACACTTTATTGATGATGCAGTGGTTGGAACCCCAGAGAATAATGTGCTCTGGTGGGCCAGAGGGGCCCGGGTCCAATGCTGCTTCTTGCAGTGACTTACTGTATCTCCCCAAAAACAAAAAGGACTGGGCAGTTGAAATCCATCTGTCTGATCATTATCTTCTCCAACATCGGGAGGCCCCATACACTTTGGATGGTGGGTTGGTCCTGTCTCAATTGGCTGGTTCGGCCAACGTACATGTAATGTGCATGGCCAGCTTAAGACCTGGACTGCTTCTTCTGGAAACTCATGTTTGATAAACGAGGAGTCACTCATTCCTTACCAGATTTGCAATCCACTTTTGCAGCTGATCCCCATCATGGCAGTCATATCTTATGTTCAATGCAAGAAAATCAACTGTTTCCTAAAACACACAGAAATAGTCAATTGTTTGATGTCCTTTTCACACGTGATTCCTGAAAGGGGCCTCCTTTTTATCATTGCTATTAGTCCCCCTCTCAATATGTATTTTGGCCTTCATCGTACTATTCATTTACAGTGGGTACTTTTTTTCTATAAGATGGGGTCTTGAGCAACAAGCAAAGTATAGCCCCCCCCAACCTATTTTTTTTAAAATATTTTTATCATAACTTCAAAATCACTGGTGGTCTTGGGAAGTGAAGGGGTTATTTGTGAAGTCCTTGGTGGTCTTACGCAGTGAAGAGGTCAATGATAATTTCAGGTTGTTAATGGGAGTACTGCCTATAGGAGGGGGACCTAGTAAATGGGAATCCTTGACAGTTGCCCAGTTTGCTATCCCCTAGACATCCCCTGGCCTTATACATGGAAAACATAGGGGCTGAAGGACTGGATTTACCAGGACTCGAGGAGTCGTGCTCAGCGCTGCCTTTCCCAGAGCAATGGATATCCGTCCACCTGATAATAAAAGTAAAAAGACCATCATAAATCAGTTCTGAAGATGGCGGCTCATGATGTCCTCGTTAATCTATCAATCATTTTTTTCATTCGTATAATCACCTCTGTCAGTAGCTGTGGATATACTGATGACATTATTAATACCATTACATACAAATCGCATGCCAATCACATGCAAAACCTCTATTTCCAATAAAATGGATCACTTCTTTATGGTGAAGCTCCATCTTTTATTATCATATGCTTTTTAGTTCCAAATTTTTGTGCTGATTCTGTTCTGATACAGAGCTCCAAATCCCCTGCATAGATATAGATTTAGTGCAGCCACCACTAGAGGGAGCTTACTGTATACTGTGCTATTGCTGAATGCATAACAGTCTGCAGCAAGCTCCTGAGCTCCCCCTGGTGGCGGCTGCAGACATGCATAAGGTTAACTTTTCACCCATTATGCCTATGCTGAGGAAAAGACATCTAGATTATGCCTATGCCGAGGAAAAGATGTCTAGATTAGGCCATGGACAGAAAAAAATCCCTCATGTTAACAGAGTTTAAATATTTCACTGATTTAAAATCAATGGTATGAACCAAAAACATAGGCGCGCCTTCTCATCAACCAGGGTGCTTAGTGTCGGACCCCTGCCAGTCTGATATTAATGACCTATCCTGAGGAAAGGTCATCAATAATAATAGCTGGACAGCCCCTTGTAATGTATCGTGCCTCACACCCACTGAGAAAATGTACAATCATTTTGATAAAAGTTATTGTCCTCTATAAATATTATCACCTATGAACCGGTTGAATATTTTACACAGCCCCAAATCCTTTGCTTCCCTCACTTAGCCATAGAGTTATATGATAAAACTCTGGTTGTAATCTGTCACCACTAGGGGGAGCTAAAGGCATGTTCATTTCTACAGCTAGTATGCAACTCAAGAGAAGGTGTAAATATCTGTATGCAGTGAGCGCCCCCTAGTGGTGGCTGCAGCCAAACATTATGATGGGAAGCAAAGATGCCGTTCAGAGCAAGGCCCCCTTTCGTTGAGGGTCCCATAGCTGCTCCATTATCTGCCTCTATCCTATGTACCTCAATAATCAAGCTGATGATTATTAAAGGGTGATACCCTAAAATATACATTTTTATATATTATGTTGTCCTGGTACCCAGGATAGCACTTTATTTTTTGCTACTCTCTCTGTGGAGTGGATTCGTTTTTCTGTAACAATGTATCAGCCGGGTTCATCAATCTTATCACCTCACATTAATGTCTTATCTGGTTCTGATATTAATTTACACAAACAGGACTTCTCTGGGTGCAGAGGTCACAATGTGATTCATTACCACAAGATAAAAGCATGTCACCTTGAAGATCTGAGACCCTGCAGGTAAGGCTACTTTCACACTCGCGTTTGGTGCTGATCCGTCATGGATCTGCACAGACGGGTCCGTTCAGATAATACAAACGTCTGTTCAGAACGGATCCATTTGTATTATCTTTAAGGGTATTTGCGGCAGAGGATTCCGGCAGGCAGTTCTGTCGCCGAAACTGCCTGCCGGATAAGTCAAACCGCATGTAAACTGGTGGCATTTGTCAGCCAGTGTGAAAGTAGCCTTATAAATACTGAGGGCGACAGATTTATATACAAAGTGGAAATGTCACCTAAAGGGAAACTGCAAATCAGGGAGGTTCTCATAGTAACTGTCCAGTCAATCTTCACCAGTGCCAGAACCAAGACAAACCCACTTGTGGCCCTGAAAAGATGTCCGTTCCAAACATACTGGTCAATGTCCTTACTCTTGACCATAGGAGGCAGTATTATGGTAGTTATATTCCTGTACATAGGAGCGGTATTATAGTAGTTATATTCCTGTACATAGGAGCGGTATTATAGTAGTTATATTCTTGTACATAGGAGGCAGTATTATAGTAGTTATATTGTACATAGGAGCAGTATTATAGTAGTTATATTCTTGTACATATGGAGGCAGTATTATAGTAGTTATATTCTTGTACATATGGAGGCAGTATTATAGTAGTTATATTCCTGTACATAGGAGCAGTATTATAGTAGTCATATTCTTGTACATAGGAGGCAGTATTATAGTAGTTATATTCTTGTACATAGGAGCAGCATTATAGTAGTTATATTCCTGTACATAGGAGCAGTATTATAGTAGTTATATTCTTGTACATAGGAGCAGTATTATAGTAGCTATATTCTTGTACATAGGAGGCGGTATTATAGTAGTTATATTCTTGTACATAGGAGGCAGTATTATAGTAGTTATATTCTTGTACATAGGAGGCAGTATTATAGTAGTGATATTCTTGTACATAGGAGCAGTATTATAGTAGTTATATTCTTGTACATAGGAGCAGTATTATATTAGTTATTTTCCTATACATAGGAGCAGTATTATAGTAGTTATATTCTTGTACATAGGAGCAGTATTATAGTAGTTATATTCTTGTACATAGGAGCAGTATTATAGTATTTATATTCTTGTACATAGGAGCAGTATTATAGTAGTTATATTCTTGTACATAGGAGGCAGTATTATAGTAGTTATATTCTTGTACATAGGAGCAGTATTATAGTAGTTATATTGTACATAGGAGCAGTATTATAGTAGTTATATTCTTGTACATAGGAGGCAGTATTATAGTAGTTATATTCTTGTACATAGGAGCAGTATTATAGTAGTTATATTGTACATAGGAGCAGTATTATAGTAGTTATATTCTTGTACATAGGGGCAGTATTATAGTAGTTATATTCCTGTACATAGGAGGCAGTATTATAGTAGTTATATTCTTGTACATAGGAGGCAGTATTATAGTAGTTATATTCTTGTACATAGGAAGCAGTATTATAGTAGTTATATTCTTGTACATAGGAGCAGTATTATAGTAGTTATATTCTTGTACATAGGAAGCAGTATTATAGTAGTTATATTCTTGTACATAGGAGCAGTATTATAGTAGTTATATTCTTGTACATAAGAGCAGTATTATAGTAGTTATATTCTTGTACATAGGAGGCAGTATTATAGTAGTTATATTCCTGTACATAGGAGCAGTATTATAGTAGTTATATTCTTGTACATAGGAGCAGTATTATAGTAGTTATATTCTTGTACATAGGAGGCAGTATTATAGTAGTTATATTCTTGTACATAGGAGCAGTATTATAATAGTTATATTCTTGTACATAGGAGCAGTATTATAGTAGTTATATTCTTGTACATAGGAGCAGTATTATAGTAGTTATATTCTTGTACATAGGAGCAGTATTATAGTAGTTATATTCTTGTACATAGTAGCAGTATTATAGTAGTTATATTCTTGTACATAGGAGCAGTATTATAGTAGTTATATTCTTGTACATAGGAGCAGTATTATAGTAGGTATATTCCTGTACATAGGAGCAGTATTATAGTAGTTATATTCTTGTACATAGGAGCAGTATTATAGTAGTTATATTCTTGTACATAGGAGGCAGTATTATAGTAGTTATATTCTTGTACATAGGAGGCAGTATTATAGTAGTTATATTCTTGTACATAAGAGCAGTATTATAGTAGTTATAGCCTTGTACATAGGAGGCAGTAGTATAGTAGTTATAATCTTGTATATAGGAGGCAGCATTATAGTAGTTATATTCTTGTACATAGGAGGCAGTATTATAGTAGTTATATTCTTGTACATAGGAGGCAGTATTATAGTAGTTATATTCTTGTACATAAGAGCAGTATTATAGTAGTTATAGCCTTGTACATTGGAGGCAGTATTATAGTAGTTATAATCTTGTATATAGGAGGCAGTATTATAGTTGTAGTTATTCATGTACATAGGAGGCAGTATTTTTAGTAAACTGAAGAAAAGTTCATTCCAGCCTCCGGATAAAACAATGGAATCCTTTATTGAGAAATAGTTATAAAATCCAGGTATGCAGGAGGTGCGTTTTTTCAGTGTACTATGTGTTTGGCATACCTGGATTTTATAACTATTTCTCAATAAAGGATTCCATTATTTTATCCGGAGGCTGGAATTAACTTTTCTTCAGTTTGCATTTGTTGGAGTGCCACGCTTTTCCTATCCCTGGACCTCTGTATTGGAGCTGCCCATGATTATCTTTGGCAGTATTATAGTAGTTATAGTAGTTATATTCTTGTACATATGGGCAGTATAATTTATTCTTGAACATAGAGGACATTATTATAGCAGTTATTTTCACTCTTAAATTAATATAATTCGTATATATGTTTCAAATGTTAATAATAATCCATTTATATGTGTAATGTATCATCACATGCAAACAATTGTGTTTCTAGTCACTGATTTTGTTACATTTATCACGAAAAACATTTACCATATTTTTTTTTTCTGTGTCTGTCATTCAATCATGATAAATCTTGGTTCCCCTTTAATAACTCACCTCCAGCAGGGTACTTCTGGTGATATAGCGCATACACTCTCTGATGGGCGTCCAGCAGAACCTGCAGGGTTTGTGAATCTGTTACATCTGCAGGAACATCAAATGTTATCCAGGTTTGGACCAAATCCCCAAAGGAATGAAATGCAAATTTTGCATATTCTTCATAGACATGAACAGGGCTGGTGCCAGTCTGGGTGCCAACTTCAAAAAGTCTGTTGAGGTCACTGTCATATAAGATCACAATTGGTTTAATGCTGGTTCCCTGCAGTTCCTGGAGAAGGGACCTGTAACACTGCAGTTGTCCCTCATCCTTGCCCTTGAAGGTCACAGAGTTCATAGCCAGCTGGATCTTGTAGTGGGTGATGCCATACTTCTGCAGGGTCGGAATTTGGTCTTTCAATTCATTTAAAATGTCTTTGTTGCACCTAAATACTCCCCCTGGCTCCACTTCATTAAGATGACCATTGTTGTTGCTCTGCAAAGGTCCAGCAATGGCCATGAAGTCTCCATGGACTGGACCATTGAGCCCATGACACATGGAAGAGAGGAGAACCAAGAGGAGTCCTCGCCATGCAGGCGCCATGCTGACCACTGTATTCCTAAATGTACCTGTCAAGTCATTTATACATAACGTCCATAAAATGGTCCCTTGACGTCTTATCTTTGCTGATAATGACATTGCAGAAGAGCTATATACTAAGAGATAATGAGGCGGCTGCAGGAGCACAAGGTGCGATTGTCAGAGGATACAGAGCTGGTAATATGCATTAGGTAGCGTTTCAGCTCTAGTGCCTGGTGTTGACCACCACACATGGTCTTGTCCTTTAGATTCCTCTGGTTGAACATCTAAGTTATTCGTGACAGACTGGTTGCCAAGTACATATTACCTATTCCATGTGATTGTCAGACAACAAGTCCATAGCAACCAGTTTGTTTCAAATTACCCAGGTTTTTGGTTTAAAAAATAATCTCCAGGGGGAAGAAATGAGTATCTCTCATACCGTTGACAGCTATTCCTCCTGACCCCATACACCTACACATTTGGGTTGGCCAGG
Source organism: Bufo gargarizans (assembly GCF_014858855.1). NCBI lineage: Eukaryota > Metazoa > Chordata > Amphibia > Anura > Bufonidae > Bufo > Bufo gargarizans. Next base: position 25,993,390 of record NC_058087.1, on the reverse strand, counting down.
TATGCATGTGTTTGCAATAAATTGAGAGGAATAGGCTGATGGCAGACCACCTTGGCTTTGAGCCAATCCTTTTTCCCCCCCGCCAACATGGAATAATCAGGATACCCGTCCCGGCCATACCCATTAGACAGTCCATAGATTCCACAAAAAATGCTGGCTTGGCAGACAGTTATTTAACATGTATGGGCCACTTATCTCATGCTTAAGTGCCATATTTTTTTTTTAAATACACTGAGGACCTCATAAAACATTTGGAGACTGGAGGTCATCAGTTTCTCTGATTCTCCCAGGTATTCTATCTTCTGGCTCTACAACGTCTAAGGCTAGATGGTTAAATGCTTTCGGCAGAGAACAGCCTGCTGGAGCACACCAAATCTGACATTGCCGGATACCGCCGTTCGCCTCTGGACCCCATAAACTGTAATGGGATCTGGCTGCTTACCGACATGAGTGCTGTGTTTTGGACTGACAGAAAAAGCTGTTTCCAATGGTTTTTGTTCTTCCCATTGTAATCTATGGGGTCCAGCAGTGAATGGCCGTATCTGGCAATGTGGGATCCGATGATACAATTATACGATAATCCTAATTATTGACTTCAGGCATTTACTTCATCCCCATTACCACAGGTGTGTAACATCCAGCCCCTAGCCATGCAGTCTGCCATTACCACAGGTGTATAACATCCAGCCCCTAGCCACACAGTCTGCCATTACCACAGGTGAATAACATCCAGCCCCAATCCATGCAGTCTGCCATTACCACAGGTGTGTAACATCCAGCCCCTAGCCATGCAGTCTGCCATTACCACAGGTGTATAACATCTAGCCCCTAGCCATGCAGTCTGCCATTACCACAGGTGTATAACATCTAGCCCCTAGTCATGCAGTCTGCCTTTACCACAGGTGTATAACATCTAGCCCCAATCCATGCAGTCTGCCTTTACCACAGGTGTATAACATTTAGTCCCTAACACGCAGTCTGCCATTACCACAGGTGAATAACATCCAGCCCCAATCCATGCAGTCAGCCATTACCACAGGTGAATAACATCCAGCCCCAATCCATGCAGTCAGCCATTACCACAGGTGTATAACATCCAGCCCCTAGCCATGCAGTCTGCCATTACCACAGGTGTATAACATCTAGGCTCTAACACGCAGTCTGCCATTACCACAGGTGAATAACATCCAGCCTCAATCCATGCAGTCTGCCATTACCACAGGTGTGTAACATCCAGCCCCTGGCCATGCAGTCTGCCATTACCACAGGTGTATAACAGACAGCCCCAATCCATGCAGTCTGCTATTACCACAGGTGTGTAACATCCAGCCCTTGGCCATGCAGTCTGCCATTACCACAGGGGTATAACATCCAGCCACTATCTATGCAGTCTGCCATAACCACAGGGGTATAACATCCAGCCGCCATCTTTGCAGTCTGCCATTACCACAGGGGTATAACATCCAGCCGCCATCTATGCAGTCTGCCATTACCACAGGGGTATAACATCCAGCCGCCATCTATGCAGTCTGTCTTTACAGATATTTTTGTGCAAAGAGGTCACTGAATTCCCGCATGGTCCTGTAACAGGACTTGTGAATGGTATTATTGCAAAGTGAAAGGAACCGCAGGAACTCAGCCAAGTTACAGAGCGGGGTCGCTGAGTGCTGAGGAGCATAGAACATACTGTAAGTCACCAACGCTCCGCTGACTCCATATCTGCATCAACATCAGCACAAAAATCGTGCTGTGTCGGGGGCTTCATGGCATTACTGTTGCCTTTGCACGGCCCATGGCTACGCCACTGCCCAGATGGCAGCAGTCCCAGGCAGCAGACGAGAGAGAAACTGAGATGTCACGACCAGGGAGAGATTGGGCTTTGATTACTGATTTTGTTGATTGGAGTCCTTCAGCTCTGCCATATCTTATCAGGATCGTTTCGCTCTTTGATCCCAGTTGAAAAGTGCATATTTAGTATCTATTACTTTCTGGTAATCGTTGATTAGCATGATGAGACACCGCGAAGATTCACATGATGGTATGAATTATCTATGGGTAGGGCCAGGCAGATGGTGAACAGAGTCCATGGGCCTCCTCACCATTAGCTAGGCTCAGATAGGCCCACAGGGGTATAGGTAAATCCCCGGTGGGCCCTTGAGCACGGTGGGCCCCTAGTCTCCCACCCCCTCACAAGTGGCACATAACACAGTAGACTTCCTGCACTACATACATATATTCCATGTACAGCACCTCAACCCGCCTGTGTTCATAGAAAAAACTGTATAGATTATTAAAGAAACTCCCAGTTTATTATTCTAGACCCGATCAGAGCTGAGATGACTTCTAGGTGTAGAGGAAAGCCACCAGTGTCCTCTTCTCCCCAGGACCTACCTTCTCAGAGTCACTGCAGGGACCCCATGTTCAATCGTCTGGTAGCATCTTGCTGCTGTGTGAGCGGGTAATATTTGAATATGGCCTCATGCACACGACCGTTGTGTGCATCCGCGTCCGTTCTGTCATTTTTCACAGTTTAGCGGAGGTCCCATTCATTTCTATGGAGCTGTGAAAAAAAAATGATAGTCCTCCGTTTTTTCTCCGCGTCCATGATCTGTGATTCCAGTTCGTCAAAAAAATATAACCTGTCCTATTCTTGTCAGTGGAAAACGGAAGACGGACCCATTCAAGTCAATGGGTCCGTCCCAAAAAAACGGCCGTGTCCGTTTTTTTCTACAAGACCTTGGTGCAATAAAATTACACTTTTCATTAACCTTCCTTTTTTTTCCCCCTGTCAGACAAAAAAAGGAAACACAACTGAAGCAAAATCGGACACGGACCACTGAAGCCAAATCACTGACAGTGAAAAATTCAGGATTTTCCTAAGTTATGACGTAAAGTCATGATTTTATGAAAGACACGGAGGCTCATATTTGCTTAACTCTTTCTTTACTGAGAATATAGCAGCAAAGACAACTGAAGAAAAAATCATCAGAGTAACCATGGTAACAACTCCACCCCCATAGCCCCTATATAAGGCGCATCCCCACTTGGACACTTCCTCTTTCTTTGTGAACTTCAACCGATGAAACCTGGAACCTGGAACGGTCAACAAACAGCCTGAACTCCGGCTGTGAACAACGCTGGATTGCAGCAAGGTAAACACCTGGGAACAGCTGACGGAGGATGATCAACCTGAAGAGAAAAGAAGACATCATGGTAATATGGATACAAACAAACCGAGTGTGGACAACCATACCCGGACTCATTCCCTGCAAAAGCAATAAGGTATTAAATGAATACAAACAAGTAATATTCCATGCAAGGTCAGAGGACACTACAGACCAGACGGGAGGGTTCAAAATACTGGGAGGGAAATACTCGCCTCCGTGTCTTTCATAAAATCATGACTTTACGTCATAACTTAGGAAAATCCTGAATTTTATATCAAGACACGGAGGCTCATATTTGCTAGTTTAAAGCTGAGCAATCACAGAGGAAAAAGCATGAGGAACAGGTCTAAAATAGAACTCTCGAAAGGTAGCGACTCGGGACCAATCCGCCAGTCTTAAGACATCCTCCAAACGAGCACCAGCTATGGACATAGAGGTAGCCGCTGCCCCGCGTACCGAATGCGCGGTAAATATGGACGTGTCAATACCCGAAAGGGATAAGATCCATTTAACCCAACGGGACAGAGTGACACTGGTAACTGGAGAAAAGGGGCGACGGAAGGAAACGAACAGCTGAGGGGCATTTCCATCGCGGAAAGGCAGCGTGCGAGCTTCATACTCCCGCAAGCAAGCCACCGGACATAACTGCAGAGACGAAGGAAAAGACGGATAAGAAACGGACTTAATACCCGTCTTAGTACGTCTAGATATATTGAACAGAACCCTATCCGGAGTAAAATAGCGTGCGTCAAAATCTAGAGCGCGGACGTCCGAGACCCGTTTGCACGAAATCAAGCAAAGAAGGGTGACTAACTTGGCCGAAAGTTGACGAAGAGACAACAAAGAGTTGGAGGGCCAAGACTCCAGAAATCTGAGAACTGTAGCCACGTCCCAAGTGGAAGTAAAACGAGGTCTAGGAGGCCGAGCTAACCGGCAACCACTTAACAATCTGCACACTAAGGGATGTTGGCCGGCGGGGAACCCGTCAAAACCGGCATGCCTGGAAGAAATGGCCGAACGGTAGACATTGAGAGTACGGAAAGCCTTCCCCGCCTCAAAAAGTGAAGTGAGAAATTGAAGAATCTCCGTTACAGGAGCTTGTACGGGATCCAAGTCCCGTGGACCGCACCAACGACACCAGACGTCCCATGCGGCATGATAGGCTCGTCTAGTGCCCGGAGCCCATGCAGATTCCAATAGCTGCCTAGTCGCTGCCGAAAAACTCGAGGAATCCCAGGAACCCCTGAAATTCGACATGCGAGAAGAAGAAGCGATCCGTCTAGAAGTAGAGGGTGCGGACGACCATAAGGGTCGAGTAGAAGTAGAGGAAAAGATGGTAATAGCCGAGGCTCCTCCGACAGAAGGTTCAGCAACTGGGGAAACCAAGACTGCGTCCTCCAGTATGGTACTATCAAGACTAACTGAGCCTGATGGTGACAAACGTGAGCTAGCACCCGCGGGATGAGCGCGAATGGAGGGAAGGCGTAGAGAAGAGAGCCCTCCCAGGATTGGAGGAACGCATCCACCGCCTCTGCCTCCGGGTCCGGACGCCAACTGAAGAATCTGGGGAGTTGTGCGTTCAAACGCGACGCGAATAAATCGATGGACAATGGGCCCCAGAGAGATAGAATATCTTGGAAAACCGTTGAATCCAACTTCCAGTCGCTGGAATCTGAAAGACAACGAGAACTCCAGTCGGCCAGAGTGTTGTGGAGTCCTGGAAGGTATTCGGCCACAACCGATATTCCCCTGGAAAGGCAAAACTCCCAAAAGTCTTTGGCAAGAGAACACAGCACCTTTGAACGTGTTCCTCCTAGGCAATTCACATAACGGACCGCGGAGACATTGTCCATCCGTAAACGAATACACGCTCGAACCGAGCCTTGCGCAAAGCTGTGGATCGCAAACGATCCCGCCAAGAGCTCGAGAGCATTGATATGAAGATGTAGCTCGTCTGGGGACCACGCTCCCCCCGTGGAAATCCCTTGACAATGGGCCCCCCATCCCATGAGGCTGGCATCCGACTCGAAGACCAGGTCGGGACGCGGGCCAAAGATAGCTCGGCCGTTCCACACCGCCAAGTTGTGGATCCACCACACCAACTCGTGTCTGGTTTCCGTATCTAAAACCAGAGTGTCCGAGTATGAGGCCCCCGCTCTGAGGTGAGCGATCTTGAGCCTCTGAAGGGCCCGATAGTGAAGAGGAGCCGGGAAAATCGCCTGAATGGACGAAGAGAGAAGTCCAATCAGACGAGCTAGCTGACGAAGGGAGACCTGTGGCAGGGCGAGAGAGTGCCGAATCTCTTTGCGGATCGCCCTGACTTTGACTGCCGGCAAGCTGAGTGTTTGATTCCCAGAATCTATGGTAAAACCTAGGAATTCCATAGAAGTGGCCGGAATGAGGCAAGACTTCTCTAGATTGAGAATAAACCCTAAGTCTTGAAGAAGGTCTTTGGTCAACTGCAGGTGATTCAGTAAAAGGGGTGGATTCCGGGCCATAATCAGGATGTCGTCCAAATAAATGATCAGACGAATCCCCCTCCCCCTGAGCCAGGCCACTACTGGCTTCATGAGCTTCGTAAAGCACCATGGTGCGGATGACAGACCAAATGGGAGGCAAGTAAAGCGCCAAATTTGGTCTTTCCACTGAAACTGAAGGAGGTTGCGGGATGCTGGAGCTACCGGGACTGTGAGATATGCATCCTTCAGGTCTAATTTGACGAACCAGTCTCCTGGTTGAAGCATATCCCTGAGTAGATGGATGCCCTCCATCTTGAAATGCCTGTAGCGGACAAAGACATTCAAATGCTTGAGATTTATGACTGGGCGGAATTGGCCCCCCTTTTTCTGCACCAGGAAGATACTGCTTAGTATTCCTGGATGAGGATCGGGAGATACCTCGATTGCTTGTTTCTGGAAGAGGGAGGCAAGTTCCGCATCTAAGAGGGACTGGGTAGTGTTTGAGCACTGAAAACTCTGAATGTGAGGGTGGTTCCATGGGGTGGACACCAACTCGATGGTGAACCCCTGAACCGTGGAGAGGACCCACTGATCTGAGGTTATCCTTGACCACGCATGGGAAAAGAGACGGAGTCTTCCCCCAACTTGATGTGAAATGGGATACGACACACAGAGACGACTTACCGTACGGGCGTCTAGATCCTGGAGCGCCTCGGAAACCTCTGGAGCGGGAGAAGCCTGCACGAGATGGGAAGAAGGTCGGCTGGTACTTGGGATCCTGGAGTGACTGTCGATAATTAAAGGAGCCTCTGCCCGTGCCTCTGGGCTGGAAATTGGAGCGGCCGGACAGTCGGCCCCTGAGACTGCCGGCCCTGGAGGAAAAACGAGGCTGGAAAGCACGGCGCATAGAGGTCTGCGCCTTATCAAGAGCCGTAAAGGCCCCAACATATTTGCCCAAATCCTTAATGAAAGGATCCCCAAAAAGGAGGCCCTGCGCTTCCTTACCCGCTTCAGACAGGGACAAATTGGCCAACTTGGGCTCAATTTTCATCAAAATAGCTTTCCGTCGCTCAATGGCAATGGAAGTATTCACGTTGCCTACCAAACATATGGCCCTTTGGACCCAGCCACTGAGATCCTCCGGATCTACCTGCGTGCCGGTCACCCTGGCGGCCTCAGCTAAATCAAAGATTTTGGCGAGTGGGCCGGTGACATCAAGAAGCTTATCTTGACATGCTTTTAAAGCAGAGTCAAGCCCCTTGCGTGGGTTAAACCCAGATTTAGCAAGGAATTGGACCACCTTAGGGTCTACGCTAGGGGTCTCGCAGATCTTGTTAGGGATGAGGGGGCGAGGGCATTCCGCCCGAAGCTTGCTGCGGGCCTCTTTGGACAGAGGCGTGCGGATTCTAGCCTCCAGATACTGGGTCACGTGGGTGGCGGGGAGCCACTCCGAGGACCATGGATGATGTAGCTGATCTGGGTTAAACAGGGGATCCCCCATAGGGTCAACAATTGCGTCCTTGACGTCTATCAGTGGATCAGCAATGACACCCGTAGTCTGAGACGGGTCTTCTGTAGCAGGATCAACTGCAATATCAGTTAAATCATTCAAATCATCCCAATATTCCATAGCCTCCTCAACAGACTCTGCGTCTGAATCAGATACCGGATCCGGTAAAGCCCGGGCGGTTTTCCATAATCGTGCCCTTTCTGCCGGGCGCGGGTTGGCTCTTTTACGCGACTTATTCGCGCAGTCATTTGATGGGCCAGAGCCATCATTCATAAGTGTTCTGGAGGCAGGAGGGGGCATATCAGCAACTGGGTGAGCCCTAAGGGCCTGTGAGATTGAATGAGTCAGAGAAGCTGACATGGTACCCATAGCAGCAACTATAGCATCTGAGATAGATTGCTGCAAGCCTGAAGCCTGAACCATAGGGGCAGGGGACTCATTAACTCTCTGAGGAGTGGAGGGAGCTACCTGACCTGAGCGTTTATCCTGGACCGCGACGGCCGGGGAGGCAGGAACAGAAGACATAATGTGTTTGGAACTGGAGTTAGTCACCCCAACAGAGGAAAAAAACCGAAGTATAAAAGGAGATGGCAGACAGTGTGACGCTGACGATACTGCAGGAGGCACTGAAGCAAACGGTCACTAGAGGGGGAGTGAATAGCACAAGCCTCCGCCTCCCTAGTGTGTGGGCCAATGAGCGGCGAGGCAGGAGAGATGACGTCCTCAAATCCCGCCCGGAATCGCGAGATCTCGGCGCCAAGAGACCTCAGGCACAGGCTGCTGCCGAGAATCCCGAACCTCGCGAGATTACGAATCGGCGAAGCCCGCGAACAAAGGAGAAGAAGGTAAGGAGAGGGGGGGGAGAAAAAATGGCCGTAAGACCGCGCAGACCACAGAGGGAACGCGCAATAAGCCGGAGTGAGAGAGAACAGTAGGCGGCAAGGCGGTAAACCGGAGAGTGCTACAACAAATAAGGGCCAAAAGGACAGATCAAATAAACGGGGGAAAGATAAAACAGAAAGATAAAAACAGAAGGTGGGAAGAATACCACAGACGGAAGCTGTGGAGACTACAGGGGCAGGCAAGAGCCCTATCAATAAAGGGAGACAATAAATACACCAAGAAAAATGAAAATACCGTAAAATTAGTACAGCAAAATAATCAAGGTACTTATCTGTGCTGAGCAGCAAAGAAAGAGGAAGTGTCCAAGTGGGGATGCGCCTTATATAGGGGCTATGGGGGTGGAGTTGTTACCATGGTTACTCTGATGATTTTTTCTTCAGTTGTCTTTGCTGCTATATTCTCAGTAAAGAAAGAGTTAAGCAAATATGAGCCTCCGTGTCTTGATATAAAAACACTGTCGTGTGCATGAGGCCTATATCTGTACTGTGGGCCCCAAAATACATTTTACTGGTGGGTCCTAGGCACCCCTGTCTGACACTGCTATTATCTGTGGTTCAGAAGCTTAGGTCCTGACACCTTCATTGGACAAGTGAACCCATAGTGCAGGGATGGCCAACCTGAGGCTCTCCAGCTGTTGCAAAACTACAACTCCCAGCATGCCCAGACTGTCTACAGGTATCAGCCTACAGCAGGGCATGGTGGGAGTTGTAGTTTTACAACAGCTGGAGAGCCACAGGTTGGCCATGCCTGCCATAGTGCATCACCTGAGATCAGATAAGGCCTTAAAGGGGTTTCCCATATATACTTACTGTATAGATCTAATCAACTTTGTGTTCATTTCCTCACGAAAGTGAATGAGAACACTTTTGATTACATTCAGAGGTAGTAAACAGTGGCATACCTTTAATGGAGGCAGACCACGGAACTGCCATGAGGCCTGGAGCTAAACTCGACAAGAAAACCCTGCAGCCACTACTATTTCAGCTTCCATTCCAGTATACGGTAACTGTATAACTTGTTATGCACTGTGTGCCCTCTAGTGGTGGCTGAGTCTTTGGTGGTCGGAAGGAGCACTGCATTTATTAAACACCTACGGTATTTTTCGCCCTATAAGACGCACCGGCCCAAAAGATGCACCTAGGTTTTAGAGGAGGACAATAATAATAATAAAAAATAAAAAAATTCATCAGACCTCAGGTCAGACCAGCAATCAGACCCCCAAAGTTAACCAGACATCAGATCACAGCTCCAATGAGATCCCCAATGTTAATAAGACCCCAATAAGACCTCAGATCAGACCACAGCTCACACCCAAAAGTGAATGACCCCCAATGAGACCTCAGATATGGGCCCCAATATAAATAAGACCCCATTCAGACCTCAGATCAGACCCCCAGTCTCAAATCAGCCCCCCAGCCTCTTATCAGCCCCCATGCCTCTTTTGATCAGCCCCCAGGCCTCCGTTGACTAGTGGAATGAAGCTATCAGCCACAGGAAGAGGCGCCATCTACTGAAGATTGCTAAATATCAATATCGAAAAAAAGAAAAATGTACAGCAGCACTCCGATGATGCCGGCTGCAATTCCCAATAGTTCCTAGGACATGGAACGATGATTATAAAGCAGAAGGATAAGGCAGCACTCCGGTCTTCATGTGAATAGGTGGATACTTTATTACACCCAATAACAATGCAGCATTTCAGCTCTCTCAATGGAGCCTTTGTCAAGCTAGTGATAGTAGTGCTCAAACATATATAAATACAGCTGATACATAAGTGTTTCATAATTGCTAATAAACATATTAACCAGATTACAAAGTGAATACATGTAAAAACATCAGGTGCTTCCAGTGATAGCGGTGACAAATTGATACATAATCTTAATCTCATAATGTTGTGCATATACCATGACTACATACAATTGATTCATTAATCATTAATTAGGTGCTCCTGTGCAAAATAAATAATAAAAAAGGAACAGACCCTAACATGATCGGCTCCATGCGTCACCCTGTTGGCATCCCTTGATGTGTACTGCGCATGCGTTCACGGGTGTCCCGCTCTCGCGAGAATTCCACCTGTCCCACGCCTGCGCACAACACTTGTGTCTCCCGACCAGGTATTGCGCATGCACCAGCACGAATCCTGTCAATATCGGAACCCCGTACCATGCGCCTGCGCCCTGCAACAAGGATCTCTGTCTACACAGAACGCTCCGCGCCCCGTGTGGCTAGATCCACTCAAAGCAATTACAGGACCGGCTGTCTTATTTCTACATGAAACTTAAAATATATAAATCATAAAGTGGTGACATTTTAGATAAAGAGACACAGCTTGATTACACTATGGGGAGTATTATAAGGTCACGGCTCCCAATGTCAACCGGAATGCATTAACCATTATGATACAGGGAGGAGGAACAAACCAATGTCCACTCCTTCCAATCATTATACCCGCATTCCATGTATACTGTTAGGGTAGGGGCAGGGTTCATGCATGCTTAACATAGGGCCACCAGCCCCGTTTCCAGGACTGGTGTCCCCATGCGGGACAAGGGAGGAAAAACACCTCAGTGTCGCCCCCGAGTCCCCTCATGCACCGAAAAACTGCATCTTCACCCATGTCATAGGATAATATTTTACACCACTCCATAATAATAACCCAGCATTCCACTGGGACAATAAATCTTCATTTAGGGAACCAAGACAGCCGGAATCCCGTCAGGAAATAATTTGAGAAGGGAGAAAACAAAAGAGAAATAAACAAACAAATGCATCATGTAAGGATAGGCGCCCATGGAGTCTTCATGCCGGGATGGTGTACACACATCATGCTCCATTAAAGGTATGCCACTGTTTACTACCTCTGAATGTAATCAAAAGTGTTCTCATTCACTTTCGTGAGGAAATGACACAGTGGTGTACACACAATCCATGGGGCCCACTTCCAACCTGCCTCCACCCCCCCCCCCCCCCGCCCACCTCCCCTACCAGTGGTGTAACTATAGTGTTATGGGCCACAGTGCAAACATTTTTACAAAGAACCGGCAGATTTTCTTACTAAGGGCTCTTTCCATGCGGCTAATCCGCTGCGTGAAAGAGAGCCAATCCCCATCCTGGACAGCAGAGACACGGAGCAGTAACATGATTGACTGTGATCTTTTTACTACAAAATCACGGTGACAACTTTATCTCCCTGTAATTTTGTAGTAAAAAGATCACAGAGAGGCACGGAGCATTATCAATCATGTTAATGCTCTGTGTCTCTGATGTCTGTAACGGGGCTTGGCTCTCTTTCACGCAGCACGGGATCCGCTCGCCTCACAGTAGTAATGCCAAATATGTTCCCCCTCACAGCAGTAATGCCCAGATTATTTGTCCCCTCAGAGTAGTAATGCCAGATTATGTGCCCCTTCACATTATTTATGCCCAGTTATGTGCCCCCTCAAAGTAGATATGCCCAGATATGTGTCCCCTCACGGTAGGTAATGCCAGATTATGTTCCCCTCACAGTAGTTATGGCAGATTATGTGCCCCTTCACAGTATTTATGCCCAGTTATGTGCCCCTCAGAGTGGTTATGCTAGATTATGTGCCCCTCACATTACAGATGCCCACATATGTGCCCCTCACAGTGGTTATGCCAGATTATGTGTACCCTCACAGTAGTAATGCAAGATTATGTGCCCCTTCACAGTATTTATGCCCGGTTATGTGCCCCCTCAAAGTAGATATGCCCAGATATGTGCCCCCTCAATTATGTGTCCCTTCACGGTGGTAATGCTAGATTATGTGCCCCTCACAGTAGTAATGCCAGATTATGTGCCCCTCACAGCAGTTATGGCAGATTATGTGCCCCTTCACAGTATTTATGCCCAGTTATGTGCCCCTCAGAGTGGTTATGCTAGATTATGTGCCCCTCACATTACATATGCCCACATATGTGCCCCTCACAGTGGTTATGCCAGATTATGTGTACCCTCACAGTAGTAATGCCAGATTATGTGCCCCTTCACAGTATTTATGCCCGGTTATGTGCCCCCTCAAAGTAGATATGCCCAGATATGTGCCCCCTCAATTATGTGTCCCCTCAAGGTGGTAATGCCAGATTATGTGCCCCTCACAGTAGTAATGCCATATTATGTGCCCCTCACAGTAGTTATGGCAGATTATGTGCCCCTCACAGTAGTTATGGCAGATTATGTGCCCCTTCACAGTATTTATACCCAGTTATGTGCCCCCTCAGAGTGGTTATGCTAGATTATGTGCCCCTCACATTAGATATGCCCACATATGTGCCCCTCACAGTGGTTATGCCAGATTACGTGCCCCCTCACAGTAGTTATGCCTTCATATGTGCCCCTTCATAGTTATGCCTTCAGTAGATGGCGCCTTTTCCTGTGGCTGATAACTTCATCCCTCTCTCATTATATATACCTATGTAGCAGTGTTTTCTACATATACAGCCACTAACGGCAGCCGCCTACTACTCCCTCTGCTATTTGCCAACAACTCTCCTTCCTATTGGCGCCCTGTAGTTACTCTACGAACTTTTGGACCTACATCCAAACAGCTCTTTGATTAACACTCTCATTTTTCTTTTTGCCTGTACCCATCTGTTGTCTAGCTCCAGTCAAATATTCGCCCCCAAGACTCTGATCAGCCTCTTGCCGCTTTTGATCAGCCCACATGCGTCTTTTAATCAGCCCCCATTTCCTCACATTTGCCCCAGGTCTCAGATGACATATAATAAAAAAATCACTTACCTCTCTTGCTTCGGGCACCGCCGCTCCTCACCGCCAGCGTTCTTCTTCCTTCTCCTCCATCGGCTGTGCTGTGAACTGGACCGCACAGCGGGAGGTCACAGAGCGCCCTCACACTGTGCGCAGCCATAGCACAGCCGACAGCCGAGGACCAGGAAGTGGTGAGTACAGAGCCTTCACCGCTTCCTGTTCCTCCGGTACTATTGAGCGCTTCCATAATGGAAGCGCTCATTAGTATTCGCCCCATAAGATGCAGGGGGGGGGGGAACTTGTGGGGGGGAAAAAAAATGCTTGAGTGGGACTTGCAGACACATCCCTGCTCCCATTGCTAGCATGGTTTCATGCTGGAGTTAACTAGTGAGTGGTCTGTGAGTCGGTCCTTACACTCCTGTAATTTGCCCACTGGCTCCTGGTAATGCCCATACGGCACAGATAGGTGAGTGTTAGGACCTGAGCTACTTGAGAAACCTTGGCGCGGTGCTCGGGCTCGGACATGTCCTCATGTAGGACATGTTGGCTAATCTCTCAATTTTAATACCAGTATGAGGGTTTAGTAAGACCGCAGAGTGCACCTGTCTTTGCAAATGTTATTATATTGTTATATCGGTTATCACATCCACATAATTGCTATCTTGTGTAGGATGTCTATTGTGGTACTTGTGGTCCGCTGCAGGCATCCTCCACTGTATGCATTTTTGCTGGGGATCGCGAAGAGCAACAGGCCACAAGTGAAGGATTTGCTCCCCTGTATATATGTGCACAACTGCATGTGGGTTTGAGCATTTCCTGCCTGTCGAACACCACGCTATTTCTGTTAGTTTGCTATCCCATCATGCCTTAGGGCATTGAAGTCAGGGGTGCGCCTAGCCTTTCTGGTGGCGAAAAATTGAAACATTTTCCCTATACCAAATTCTCAACCTAACCCCTTCCCTCCTAACATTATGTATATCACTACAAAACATACAGGGTAATACAGCCCCATACCTGTTATATCCAGTGACGTCTCCTCTGATGTAGATGTTCTCTTTCCTCATCTTCTCCATTCACACCAGACCGCCATGATGATTTTTCACCCATTTCTCGTCTCTACAGTTTGACAAAAAAAATCTTAGTTTTCTACTTTTCCATTATCCTCCCATCTTCTGGACAAATCATCCTGCCACCCCCAATACTGTGCCTGCTGTGCTCCCCAATATTATACTGCAGAAACAGATAAATGACCTGATAATATTAGTACCATGCAAATAGTTCCCTTCAATAACTGCGCCCAGCAAATAGTGTCCCTGACACTAATAGTGTAAACATTATGTCCCCCAAAAATAACTGTGCTAAGCTCATACTGTGCCAGGGTGCCCCTCACAGTAATAGTGCTCCCAAAAGTCTCACCAACAGTAATAATGCTCTGCAAGAGCGCACATGGTAGTAATAGTGCCCCTCCAGTACCCCAACAATAATGTCCCCACTGTGCCCCAGAAGTAATAATGCTCCCATAGTGCCCACACTAGTAATCATGTTTCCCATAGTCCCCCAGTAGTAATAAAGCCCACCATAGTGCCCTCTAGTAGTAATAATTTTCCTTTTAATGTGACAGTAGAAAAATGCCTCTTAAAATGAGCAACAGTACAAAAATGCCCCCTTATAGTATGTGCCAGTGCAAAAAAATGCCCCCCCCCCCCCCGGTAATGTGCACAAGTACAAAAATACCCTTTTCAGTGCCCCCAATTGAAATGTCCATATAGTGCCCCCATACTGCGTGCCAGTATAAAATACCCCTATATAATGCCCCCAAGTCAATGCCCCCATAGTGCTTCTCTCCCTCCTCATAATGTGCCAGTATAAAATACCCCTATATAGTGCCCCCAGTAGATGCCCCTATGGTGCTCCTCTACCCCTTCCCCATAGTGCCCCTATAATGTGCCAGTATGAAAAGCCTCTATAAAGTGCCCTCAGTAAATGCCCCTATAGTGCTCCTCTCCCTCTTCCTCATAATGCCCCATAATGTACCGCTATAAAATTCCCCTATATAGTGCCCCAGTAGATGCCTTTAGTGTCCCCATAATTTTCCAGTATAAATACCCCTTCTTAGTGCCCCCAGTAAATGCCCCTATAGTGCTCCTCTTTCCCCCTTCCCCACAGTACCCCCCATAATGTGTCATGTGTCCCAGTATAAAATGTCCCTATACAGAGTGTAGTGTCCCACTATGTGGGCACTTTAAACTTTTGAACTGTCATATTAATGTATTGTGGTATCAAGCTGTAATTCCTATTATCAGGCTGTTAGGAGTGTAATTGCATCTATTCTCCCCTAGGTGGTGCTGGCATCACTGATATATATTTCTGGAGTTTGCTAATAAAGTTGGTTGAAGTTAATCCAGTGTGGAGAACTAAGAGGAAGTTAATAGAGGAGGTGAACAAGAGCAGTCCACAATGTAGCTGCCATCTTATCCCCTTTGCTTTGGCCAGGCCATGGGAGCACAGAGAACAAGAACAGTATTACAGCAGCATAGCACAGACCAGTGAGTCTATGTCTGAATATAGAGAAAGTCTAGTGGAGATTAGAGCTCGAACTAGCCAATGGACTTCACCAGCAACAGTGACCGGGAGGAACATAAAGGTACCTGGACACAACCGGATGATAAGTGCGCAGAATTGTCCTTTACCACATGCCTCTATGGACATAGTGAACCTGAACCTTTCCAGAGAGCATCCTGCATAAATAATGTAGCAGAGAGTTTGCCTGCCACGAGGGAGAACGCTCTTATTGGATTGCTCAATATAAAGTAAGAAGTTTATTATATTCAGTACCTGAGTGCTAGAGTGTGGACATAGAATAGAAAGATATAGAAGGAAGGAAAACTCCTCAACTTACAATTGCTAAGCCTGTTATAAGGAAAACAGATGAACCAATATTTGAAATGATTGCTTTGCCATATACATGAACTGTACTAACTACCTG
Organism: Bufo gargarizans; assembly: GCF_014858855.1. Classification (NCBI taxonomy): domain Eukaryota; kingdom Metazoa; phylum Chordata; class Amphibia; order Anura; family Bufonidae; genus Bufo; species Bufo gargarizans. The sequence continues at coordinate 25,977,636 of NC_058087.1, read as the reverse complement.
AAAACAAGTGATTTAGTAAAAGTTCTGTTGTTTACTACAATTGACTCCTCATCCTTTCTACCAACCACCAAAGCACCTTAAGCATACCCATTACCATCAAGGGCACCTCAACTTCCATCTGCCTGGTGTTCTCTGCAATAGAGAGTTCCCCGGAAGATTTAGTGCTGTCTTCCCTATCACTGCACGCTGGCCTAGGGAGGCTCTGCTAACCGCGAGTACCAAAAACTACTACTACCCCCATCGGCCCACCGTAGCCTCATGTGTTGCAACTGTGGACCCGGTCGCTGCAAGAGCCCCCAGTAGATGCCCTCATAGTGCACCCCATAATATGCCAGTATAAAATACCCCTTCTTAATGCACTCAATAGATGCCCCCATGGTGCTCTTCTCCCCCCCCCCCTTCCCCATAGTGCCCCCCATATAAAATAACCCTTCTTTGTGCCCTCAGTAGGTGCCCCCATAGTGTTCCTCTCCCCCTTCCCCATAAAGCCCCTATATAAAAAAAAACTTATTTGTGCCCTCAGTAGATGCTCCCATAGTACCTACCATAATGTGCCAGTAAGAAATGCCCCTTCTTAGGGCCCCTAGATGCCTCCATAATGCACCTCTCCTGCACTGTGCCATATAAAAAAAAATAAACACATATACTTACCTCCATGTATAACACCCCAGAATGGTGTTACCATTCCAGTACCCTGCTACTATCTCTAATGGAGCCATCCTGTGTATTTCTTTCCAGGCCCTCTACATTGTGCAATCTAGTCTGGACAGGAGAGGAGTAAGGTGTGGCACGCTCACAGCCTGACGTGCCTATGTCAGCCAGGGCAGCCTAAGCTCTGTTGACCATGGAAGTAGATGTCTGGAAGCCATAGGGACCAGAGGAAATAGTTCTTCAGTCGCCATAAGAGAAATCAAGAAGAGGAATAGTTCTTCGGTTGAAGATACCTTATTTACTGAGGATACCAGAACAGACCTAAAGTACAGAAACCAGAACTAAGCAGAGTTTAGTGCATCATAAATAAAAAAGAAAGCAAAGTAATTAAGCAAGCCTGTCAGTACAGCAGAGAAAGAGAGAAATCAAAGCTATCAAGTTTGCCTGCCAGTTTATGCCAAAGCCTGCTGGAACCAAGACAAAGCCTGCAAATCATTTGGATGAAAGTTTATTCAAGTAAAGCTGCCATTGAACTTCATATTAAGGTCTGGACTCAAGTTATTTCTTCTTCATATCTCAACTATTCCCCTTTTTAATGCAACAGAGCCTAAGCCTGGGGTCCCGCTGTGTAGGAGCACCGTGACACATACAGGCCGCAGCACACCACTCGGCATTCCTCTAAACCTAGGATGCAATAGAGCCCCGGGGGGCAACTTGTTGCACATGCGTATGACAGTGATGCGATGCAGGGCTCTTCTAGCCTGTGTCCTGCACTGTACGGCTCAGGTGGCGTGATGACGTCATCGCGCCGCCTGCATCAGCCTCTGATAGGCTGCAGGCCTAGTGCCTATCAGAGGAGCCACAGCATCCATCTGTATTGCTGTCCTGAGGACTGCGATACAGATGAATATAGAGATGAGTGCTCCCACAATGGAAGTGCTCATCTCCTACTGACATGCTGCCGACGCCCACTTATCTCCAAGGCCGCGCCGCCTGAGGCGATCGCCATACCTAATTGTTGGTGCAGCCCTGATTGAAGTGTGTTCTGACATCAGCAGATCATGTGACACTAACCACACCCATTGTTCTTACCAGTGACGCGTCCTACATCCTACATTACAAGTCGCCAATGCAGGACGTCACCTACAGGAACAGGGTGCAGTGGTCGGATAATAATTTTACAATAGCGTGGTTTTGTTAGATGGTGGAATTTGGGGAAAGTGATATAACAGTGATATCTGTTGGGATATATGTTTCTCTTTGTGTTTCAGGTGACTACTTGTACCCCAGTCACATTTCTGCCTCCTGCTCTGCTCCATCTCCACACTATTCAGACTCCCACATAACAGACGAGATGAGTTTTTATACTTTATTTTCATGTTGATATTTTGCACTTTCTATCCTCATAACTAAAATAACTCGGCTTGCTTGATTTTTTTGCGAAGTTTTCTCCCGTTTGTTCCCTGTAATTCGGGGGCGGCTCCCTGCTCCTTGTACCCCCTCCTGTGCTCAGTATTGTTGTTGCTTTAATTGTTGGGCCGGGGGGAAGGGCAGCTTACCTGAGTGCTCTTCTTCACCCCCCACTAGGTCAGCGAGTCTTGGTTGGCTCTCCTTTCTGGGCTACCCAAGAGTCGCATAGTGGATTGCTTTCTCCACTTGTTGTTTGTTGAGTTTGGAATCTCATCTGAACCGGAATAGCTGGTTCTGATAATTCGCCTTACAGGCGTGTTTGCATTTGTCTGTTTTCCCTCTAGTGGTGTTCACCCATCCTAGTGTTTGTCCCCTTCTCTCTCTCTCTCCCCCCGTACCCCTCCCCACCCCCGCTTTCTGTTTTTGTTTTCTTAACAGACCCGGACCATGTCGGAGATCACCTTTTCATCCATTAACGCCAACGGGCTGAACACCCCAGAGAAGCGTTCCTCCATTCTCCGGCTCCTATGGTGCAAAAAGGTACAGATCGCCTTCATTCAGGAGACTCACTTCCGTAGGGATACTATGCCGAAATTTAGCTCCCCCCGCTACCCTGACGCTTATCATAGCTGCTATAGTGATTCTAAATCCAGAGGTGTGAGTATCCTCATCGCTAGATCCACCCCCTGGGAGTTTCTAGACTCTAGCGCTGACGATACTGGTAGGTATTTGTTTGTTAAGGGTAAGATAGGGGGCCAGTTATATACCCTGGCCAATGTGTATTTACCCAACACGAAACAATTGAGAGCCCTTACGGGAATCCTGTCTAAATTGGATAATTTTGCTGAGGGCACGCTTCTGGTCGGGGGGGGGATCTTAATGTGGCCCTGGACCCATTGGTGGATGTATCCAAGGGCTCCTCTCACCTGCCTTATTCTTACGTTCATCGTGTCAGGAGCCTCCTTCGTTCTCATCAGTTGGTGGATGTGTGGCGGGTGGTTAACCCTGATGTCAAGGACTTCACATTTTATTCCAATCCTAGGGATGTATACTCCAGATTGGACTATTTCTTGCTTAGACACTCGGCAGTACCCCTCATTGCCTCTTCCTCTATTGACCCAATTACCTTTTCGGATCACGCCATGCTGCATGTCTCTCTGAAATCCCCTCTGCCTTCGCCCCGGTCCTGGAGGTGGCGTCTTAATGAGTCCTTACTTCAGGATCTGGAGGTGGCGCAGGGTATTGATTCGTCCCTTTCGCACTACTTTGAGGAAAACTTGGTAGACAATGCATCCCCCCTCATGGTATGGGCTGCTCATAAGTGCGTGATTAGAGGGGAGTTCATCAGACATGGGGCACGGCGTAAACGGGAAAGGGCCTTGGAGATTTCCCAGATTTTGAAGGACATCTCCGATCTGGAGCAGGTCCATAAACGCTCCCATGCACAGGCGGTTCGAGCTGAGCTCGCACAGACGAGGTGCAAGCTTAAAGATAAACTAGATACTCGTACGAGATACCTCCTTTCGCAGGGCAGGAGACACTTTTTTGAATTTGGCAATAAGTGTGGCAGGCTCCTGGCCAGATCCTTGCAGCGAACAAAGGGCTAGGAACTATGTCCCACGCATTACTCCTCCACGGGGACCGGTATTACACAATCCTGATTCTATCACGGAAGCTTTTTCCCATTTTTATCGGGACCTGTACAATCTTCCTCAGTCCAATCAAGCGAGTCAGGCCTTGGACTCGGCCATGAGCTCTTATCTGGCCAGGTCGGGATTACCGAAACTACCTGAGTGAGGCCCTTGAGGGTTTGAACAGTCCGTTTACCACTGATGAGATTGAGGAGGCTCTGAAATCGATGCAACCTAGTAAGGCTCCAGGGCCCGACGGCCTACCGGCCTCCTATTATAAGAGATTCCTCCCCCTCCTCTGTGCTCCCCTTACCAATGCCTTGAACAAATTGAGCTCCTGGGTCCCTCTTCCTAAAGACATGTCGCATGCACACATTACTGTTATCCACAAGGAAGGTAAGTACCCGACCGCCTGTGCTAGTTACCGGCCCATATCTCTACTTAATGTAGACATTAAGCTTTTCGCAAAAGTTTTGGCCACCCGCCTGACTCCTTTCCTGGCGGACCTTATACACTTAGATCAGGTTGGCTTCGTTCCCTCAAGGGAGGCGAGAGATAACACCACAAAAGTTTTGAACTTGGTCCATCTTGCCAAGATTCAACGTTCCAACTTATGCCTCCTCTCCACAGATGCCGAAAAGGCTTTTGACAGGGTGGGATGGCCTTGGTTATTTGCTGTTTTAAACCATGTGGGTGTGGAGGGCTCTCTATTGACATGGATCCGCTCCTTATATTCTTCTCCCTCGGCAGCCACAAAGGTTAACGGTGTCCTCTCGCCTCCCTTTGAGATTAGGAATGGTACGCGCCAGGGTTGTCCTTTATCTCCTCTAATCTTTATCCTCACCCTAGAACCACTCCTGAGGACTATACGGAACAACCCTGACATCTCTGGTCTGATGGTGAGAGAACAGGAGTTTAAGATAGCGGCCTATGCGGATGACCTGATGTTTATGATTACCAAACCGCGGGTCACCCTCCCTAACTTAATTGAGGAATTCAAAGTATTCCATAACTTGTCCAACCTGAAAATTAACTTACAGAAGTCTGAAGCGCTTAATGTCTCCATTCCATCCACTCTCGAAGCCAAACTGGCGGGGTCCTTGCCTTTCCGCTGGACGACGGGCGCCATTAAATATTTGGGCACTATGATCCCCAAAGACTTGCGGGAGCTATTCCCAAGGAATTTTACCCCTCTCCTGAGTCGGATCAAAGACGACCTCAAGAGGTGGTCCAAAGGCCTATATACGTGGTTCGGCAGGTGTGCCATCTTTAAGATGAATGTCCTTCCACGCCTACTATATTTGTTTCAAACCCTCCCCATCCATATTCCGGCCAGTTTTTTCTCTGCCGCGCATCGTGTCCTCTTTAAATTTCTGTGGGCTGGGAAGTGTTCGAGATTGTCTAGATCCTTATTGCATGTGCCGAAGGACAGGGGGGGGCCTAGGGATTCCGGACCTGAGGAAGTATTATGCTGCCTCTATGTTTCAACGCGTGGTTGATTGGTCCTGACATACCCAGTTCAAACAGTGGATTTCCATTGAGCAATTCACATCCCGGACTCCTTTGGCCCTTCTGCCATGGATAGACAGGAGGGTCCCTGGTGACCTCTCCTCTCATCCTCTCATAGGCCCTACCCTGGTTCAATTCAGTAAATACCAACAGATCTCTACAATCTCCCCCACGCCCTCCCCAATGTTCCCTGTCCTGGGACACCCGGACTTCCCGGCTGGTGGCTCGGGGGGCCCGTTTGCTCGGTGGAGATTGAGTGGTAAGTGTCGGGCACCATACTTTAGAACATCTGGTAGGTGGCTTACTTACTCAGAGCTATTAGGACTGACGGATCCCTGCCCTCTAGGTCCCTGGAGATCGAGACAGCTCCATCACTTCCTTTCATCAATCCCTTCCTCTCAGGGGTCTGACAGGGCACTCACTCCTTTTGAAAAGACGTGTATTGGCTCCGGCCTTTATCGGCACTCGCTTTCAGAATTGTGCAAGGCATTGGTGACGCCGAGTTCGGACTATATTCTTCCCTCTTACTCAGCCAAGTGGGCCCAGGACTTACAGGTGGATATCTCCTCCGACCAGTGGCTTAGGATTTTCCGATTTGCCCATAAATCTTCCATTGCCAGTAGATATCAGGAGGCCAGTTACAAAGTGCTGTCGAGATGGTACTATGTCCCGACCCGTCTCCAGAGGATGTTCCCGTCGGCATCTCCTCTATGCTGGCGATGTGACTCCCAACAGGGCTCCCTCCTACATATCTTCTGGCAGTGTGACAAAATCAAACCTTTCTGGGACTCGGTTCATGAGACCCTGGCCTCCATTTTTCCCTTTTCAATTCCTAACACACCGGAGTTTTTCTTGCTCTTTCTCTCGGATTTGCCGTTGATCCTGTTTCGGCGGTCCTGTCTACGTCACCTGGTCATAGCGGCTAGGTCTTGTGTCCCTGCGAGGTGGAAGTCTGCCTCTCCTCCCTCCATGGGAATGTGGATTCAGAGGGTTGAAGAGATTCGGAGAATGGAGGAACTCACGGCATCTTTGCACGGTGGTAACAGAGCTTTTGTTGCTATGTGGTCCCCTTGGTTCACCTTTCAGGACTCTTCGGAGTATCGGAGTCTGCTGGCTTGAGAGTCTCGTTTGGACGCTCCTGTACACTTCTCTCATCCCCCCCTGCTACCTTACCCTTTATCCCTTAATGCCTCCCTGATGTCCCTGTCCTGTGTCCCCCCCCCCCCCCATTCATGTTGTTGTTCATTGAATTTTTCTTTATTTATATGCTGAGGCCATGTCTTCTTTGGCCCTTTGTTTCTCCTTTTTCTTTTATTCTATATGGTACATATCAGATGTGTCACGGTGCTTTAGTGTGACAATAGTCTGCATATCAAACACTGTCTTATGTGCTGTAATTGTTGGTGCATTGTTAGATTATGCTTAAGGATGACAGTCGGCGTAGGCCCGACTACTATTTTTTGTTGTATGTGATTCAACATGCCATGATCTTGTTTCCTTTGCGAAATAGAAATAAAGAATTTCAAAAATAAAAATAAAAAAATACACCTGTGTTGTTCATGCAGAGGTTATTCAAGTAGTCTGGGCTTGTCAATGTACCATTCACAAAGTGTAGAGCAGTTCTGTATTGACTAGACACACCAGCCCACACTGTAACACCACCACCACCAAAGGCTCGTCCGATGACAACAGTGGCTGATGCCTTGCTGTCTTCTTGACGTCTCCATCATTTCTGCTCAGTGTGAATCGACTTTCATCAGTGAACAGCCATGAGGCCCACTGGTCCCTCGTCCAGGGTAGATGTTCCCTGGCCTATGCAAGACAATGACGCCTGTGGTCAGGTATTCCTGCAGGTCGTTTAGCCGGCAGACCACGCTGATGTAAACAGTTTCGAATGCTCTGACGTGACACTTGGGTTCCTGTCACCTCCCTTAAATGTGCCTGGAGTTGTGTGGAATACATCATCCAGTTCCGCGAGGGGATTGTTCACAATGAAGAGGTCATCAGTGTGGGATGTGGTCAACGGACATCCACTTCTATGCCTTTCTGTGACTCTTCCAGTCTCCCTGTATCTATGTTGCAACCTGCTGATGACACTCTGTGTCCCTCTAAGCTCAGTGGCCACTTCCGTCTGAGAACATCTTGCTTGAAGCAAAGGCGAGGTACTGTTGATCAATTGTTAGGTGTTGTCTTGGTCTCATGATGTCAAAATATGAACAGCCTGATGAGGAGGACTGTTTAAATACCAATTCTAACTGAACCAGGAAATTTATTGGGCGATTCATGGATCAAACACCTGTTGTGAATTTTGCCTTGTGAGAGAACAGCAAGTTGTGCAAAAAGTACTGAAACATTGACCAGTTGGACATGTGCATTCAAAAGTTTAGAGACGGTCACATTAGGTTCACCTGTAAAGGTTAGAGTGCATTTTAGGTTCATCCAAAAATTTTGCCCACAAGCCAAATATCCCTAACTTTTTGTTAGTAGTGTATGAGTGCCTTGTCTTATGTCACACAATCATTTACACTCACCTTCAGCTTCCGGTTCTAGGCATGGATGAGACCCGTTATGTGGATCCGGAAAGCCATTGCACTGAACCACAGATCTGTAGTATTTCACAGAAGCTTTAGGGAGACGAGACAGATTTGGGTCTGAATAGTGTAATATAAACCGAACCGCTCAGTGTAACAAACCCTCTAATGTTTCACTTTGTGTTTCAGGAAAACTACTTGTAATCCCCCCCAACCCCCGGTCACATTTCTGCAGCTTGCACCGCTCCATATCCACACTATTCACAAACTCACAAACACATAACAGACGAGATGAGTTCATATAGTTTATTTTGATGTTAATATTTTACATTTTCTATCCCCACAACTAAAATACCTCTGCTAACTTGCGTTTTTTACGAAGTTTACCGTACAAAACTGAAAACAAAATGACACCCAAAACTGCAGCAAGTAAGAGCGCAAATTCCACATATAAAGCGGTCATCGCATCCGAGGTGGAGACTTTCAGTCCCAGAAAGTGCACAAATGGTGGTTCCTGCTCTCCCGAGGGTCCTGTAGTGGGGCTGCTGCCGCTGGCTGTGGCTGTGGGTCTGGAAGTTGTACCTGCCGGAAAACAGGGGATTCTGGGTAAATGTCTCCTATAACTTAAATAAGATGGTGTATCTCAATGACTAAGTTGTCTCCAAGTTATAGTTCATCAGAAACAAACAAAAAAGTTATAATAATTCTGGAAATTTGAATTTCAATGGAAAATTTGTTGCTACACACGCCTAAGAATTATTGACCCTCCTCTTATGAGCGCCTTTGCGTATGTCACAGGATCGTTTACACTCACCTTCAGTTTCTGGTTCTAGGCATGGATGAGACCCGTTATGTGGATCCGGAAAGCCATTGCACTGAACCACGGATCTGTAGTATTTCACAGAAGCTTTAGGGAGACGGGTCAGATTTGGGTCTGAATAGTTGGTATAATATAAACCGAACCGCTCAGTGTAACCTGACGCCCACTCAAAGTTATCCATCAGACTCCAGGCGGAGTATCCACGGAGATCCACACCATCGTACTTTACAGCTGCAGAAGAGAACAGTCAGATAGTGGGATGTACAGTAATACCAGACAGATGTATAGCAGTTATATTCTTGTACATAAGAGCAGTATTATATTAGTTGTATTCTTGTACATAGAGCAGTATTTATTCTTGTACATAGGAGCGGTATTATAGTAGTTATATTCTTGTACATAGGAACAGTATTATAGGAGGTATATTCTTGTACTGTACATAGGAGCAGTATTATAGCAGTTATATTTTTATACATGGCAGCAGTGTTATAGTGGTTATATTCTTATACATAGAAGCAGTATTATAGTAGTTGTATTCTTGTACATAGGAGGCAGTATTATAGTAGTTATATTCTTGTACATAGGAGCAGTATTATAGTAGTTATATTCTTGTACATAGGAGCAGTATTATAGTAATTATATTCTTATACATTGGAAGCAATATATCTTTTTTTAATTAAAGCGGCATTCATTCCATAGCGCTGTACATATGTAAAGGGGTATACATAAGTAATACAAAACAAATGGAATAAGCATAAACAAGACAAGTTACAAACTGGTACAGGAGGAGAGGACCCTGCCTGCAAGGACTTGCAATCTACAGGGTATGGTAGAACAACACAGTAGGTAAGGGTAAAGCTGGTCATAGGGGTATAGCAGTAGCAGGGTCACTGTAGGTTGTAGGCTTGCTTGAAGAGGTGAGTTTTCAGGATTTTTTTAAAGGGTTCCACTGTATGTGAGAGTCTGATATGTTGGGGTAGGGAGTTCCAGAGTATGGGGGATGCATGGGAGAATACTTGGAGGCGACTGTGGGAAGCGGTGATAAGAGTAGAGAAGAAGGACTTGTAAGGATCAGAGATTACGTGCAGGGATGTATTGCGAAAGTGCCTTAGAGATCTACAGTATGGAGCGGACAGGTTTTTGACGGCCTTATATGTATTTGTTTGTATTTTAAACTGAATTTGCTGGGCAATGGGGGGCCAGTGAAGGGATTGGCAGGAGGGGAGAGGTGAATTAGTTGGGCAGCAGAGTTGAGAATAGATTGGAGGGGTGTTAGGATGCTAGATGGAAGGCCATAGAGGAGAATGTTACAGTAGTCTAGGCGGGAGATGATGAGGGCATGCAAAAGCATTTTTGCAGACTCCTGGCTGAGAAATGTGCGGATGCGAGAGATATTTTTGAGTTTGAGGCAGCAGGTAATGGAAAGGGCTTAGATGTGTGGCCCTGGAGATAAGTGAAGGACAGGGCAGAATCAAAGGTTACTCCAAGGCAGCGGACATAGTTGACTGAGGAGAGTGTACAGCCATTGATCGTGGTAGGTAGGTCTGTTGGGGGGGGGGGGGGGGGGTTGAGTGAGATGAGGGGAAGATTAAAAATTCTGTTTTATCGATGTTGAGTTTTAGAAAGCGAGAGGATAAGAGAGGATAAGAAGGAGGATATAGAAGATAGGCATAGTTGGATTCTGGATAGTATAATGGTGATATCTGGGCCAGAGAGGTAAAATTGTGTGTCATCAGCATAAAAGTGATACTGACATACATGGGAGTCTACAAGCTGTTCCGGACCATAGGTGTAGACTGAGAAGAGCAAGGGGTCCTAGGACAGAATAGAGAGGGGATATGATGAGGAGGTGGTGTAAGAGTGAGAGACACTAAATGTTGGGTCTGTGAGGTATGATGTGATCCAGGAGAGGGTCAGGTCTGTCATGCCAAGAGATGAGAATTACAGAAGGTAGTGGTCGACAGTGTCAAAGACAGGACAGGTGAAGGTGGACAGAGTAATGTTGTTTGGCTTTGGCAGTCAGCAGGTCATTAGGTGACTTTGGTAAGGGAAGTTTCAGTTGAGGTTCGGAAGCCAGATTCTAGCTGGTCAAAGAGGGAACAGTAAGAGAGGTGAGAGCCGAGGACAGTTCAAGTGAACATGTTGTTCAAGTAGCTTTGAGGCATATAGGAGAAGTAATAAGGGGCGATAACTAGTCAAAGAAGATGGGTCAAGGGAAGGCTATTTGAAGATAGGTGCAATGGTAGCATGTTTAAAACCAGAGGGGAAGACACTGGTGGTTATTGATAGGTTATGGAGATAGGGCTGGGATAAACACTGTGGTGAGGTTAGGGATGAGGTGGGTTGGGATCGGGTCAAGTGCACAGCAGGTGAGATGTAATCTGGAGAGTAGGGTGGAAAGGTTTTCCTTCGTAATGATGGAGAAGCAGGTTTTGGGGGAAGAGGACAGAGTAATTTGTGTAGAAGGGCTATGGGGACTGTGCACTGAAGCTTTCTCTGATGTCAATCTTTAGTTTAAAATATGTGACAAAGTCCTCAGCTGAGATGAGAGGTGAGGGTGAGGGCGCTGGGGGATGGAGAAGAGTGTTAAAAATGTTAAACAGTTGAACAGTTGTTTAGGGTTGTGAGACAGGGAAGATATGAGAGATAGGTAGGCCAGTTATGCAGCAGAGAGTGAGCACTTAAAAATTGCTCCTTAGAATGGGATTTCTTCCATTGCTGCTCTGCAGCCCTGGAGACTTGTCACAGTTCTTTTGTCAGGATAGTGTGCCAGGGTTGCCTATTGATTTTTCGGATTTTGTTCTGTATGAGGGGGCAACTAAGTGCAGAGCTGTAGTTATTGTGGTGTTATACAGAGTGGTGGCAGCATCTGCGTCCTGGAGGGAACATATGGTAGAGCATGGCAGAAGAGAGTCAGAAAGCAACCAAAACTCAAGATGTTTAAGGTTCCTGTGAGGGTGTGCTAGTGTGTGGACTGGGGGAGAAGCGGAAGAGACTAGTATAGAGAAGGTGAGTAGGTTGTGATCGCAAAAGGGGAGAGGCGAGTTAGAAAGGTTACATAGGGGGCAGAGGCGGGTAAAGATAAGATCCAGAGTGTGACCATCTCTGTGAGTGGGAGTGGAGGACCACTGTCAGAGGCCGAAAGAGGAAGAGAGTGCTAGAAGGTGGCTGAGTGGCAAGTGTCATTGGAGATGTTGAAGTCACCCATGATGATAGTGGGGATGTCAGCAGATTATAGAATAGATAAATTATACACACAAACAAAATATATTTTTTAGATACTTTACATACAGCAGATATACCAGTATCTCACAAAAGTGAGTACACCCCTTACATTTTTGTAAATATTTTATTCTATCTTCTCATGGGACAACACTGAAGATGTGACACTTTGATACAATGTAAAGTAGTCAGTGTGCAGCTTGTATAACAGTGTAAATTTGGTGTGCCCTCAAAATAACTAAACACACATCCATTAATGTCTAAACCGTTGGCAACAAAAGTGAGTACACCCCTAAGTGAAAATGGCCAAATTGTGCCCAAAGAGTCAATATTTTGTGTGGCCACCATTTTTCCAGCACTGCCTTAACGATTTTGGGCATGGAGTTCACTAGAGCTTTACAGTTTGCAACTAGAATTCTCTTCCATCCCTCCATGATAACATCACGAAGCTGGTGGATGTTAGAGACCTTGCGCTCCTCCACCTTCTATTTGAGGATGCCCCACAGATGCTTAATAGGGTTTAAGTCTGGAGACATGCTTGGCCAGTCCAGCACCTTTACCCGCAGTTTTTTTTAGCAAGGCAGTGGTCGTCTTGGGGTCGTTATCATGTTGGAATACTTTCCTGCGAACCAGTTTCTGAAGGAAAGGGATCATGCTCTACTTCAGTATGTCACAGTACATGTTGGCATTTATGGTTCCCTCAATGAACTGTAGCTCCCCACAGCCGGCATCACTCATGCAGCCCCAAACCATGACACTCCCACCACCATGCTTGACTGTTGGCAAGACACACTTGTCTTTGTACTTCTCACCTGGTTGCCACCAACACAAGCTTGACACCATCTGAGCCAAATAAATGTATCTTGGTCTCATCAGACCACAGAACATGGTTCTAGTAATCCATGTCCTTAGTCTGCTTGTCTACAGCAAATTGTTTGGGGGCTTTCTTGTGCATCATCTTTAGAAGAGGCTTCCTTCTGGGATGACAGCCATGCAGACCCATTTGGGGCAGTGTATCTGAGCACTGACAGGCTGACCCCCCCATCCCTTTAACCTCTGCAGCAATGCTGGCAGCACTCATACGTCTATTTTGAAAAGACAACCTCTGTATATGACGCTGAGGCCTGTTCTGAGTGGAACCTGTCTTGTCAGAACGCCGTATCGTCTTGGCCACAGTGCTGCAGCTCAGTTTTAGGGTGTTGGCAATCTTCTTATACCCTCAGCCATCTTTATGTAGAGCAACAATTCTTTTTTTCAGATCCTGAGAGAGTTCTTGGCCATAAGGTGCCATGTTGAACTTCCGGTGACCAGTATGAGAGAGTGTGAGAGCGATAACCCCAAATGTAACACACCGGGGAGAAAAAATGTGTACTCACTTTTGTTGCCAGTAGTTTAGACATTAATGGCTGTGTGTTGAGTTGTTTTGAGGGCACACCAAATTTACACTGTTATACAAGCCGTACACTGACTACTTTAATTGAATCAAAGTGTCAGATCTTTAGTGTTGTCCCATGAAAATAACTAATAAAATATTTTCAAAAATGTGACGGGTGTACTCACTTTTGTGAGATACGGTACTTTTATAATGACCTGAAGGTGTTAGTGAAGTGAGGTTGCTGTGTATATGCCTCCTTATAGATGCTGATCTCTTGTGAGTAGTGTTGAGTGCAAATATTCGTGCAATCTAAGAAAAATAGGGGCACATCCAAAAATCAAGGAAAAGAGTGCCGGCCCTCGGTATGTAAAGCACAATGTAGCAAAAGAGAAGAAAGAATACCGAAACAGGAGCCGCACATCTACAAAATGTACAAGTTTATTTAGGAAACAGACACAGCATAAAAAAGTTTAAAATCGTTGTATACAACAAATCCGGGCCATGTAAGCCGTGTATCGGCGCATGCCCATCTGAATCACCACAATTTCATGTGTGAACCCCCACATCCATCAACATATCAAAATATAAAGTGCATGAGATCCATCAACAATGAATAAGAGTTAATAAATACTTATCATGGTATTGGCATGATGGGGGGTATCTGTGGCGATCAGAAAGAAAGCCCCACGCGTATCGCCAGGCTTGCTGGCTTCCTCAGGAGTGCCTCGAGGAGTGCAAATATTCGAATAGCGAATATTAATCGCGAATATCGCAACTTCGCTAATTCGCAAATATTTCGAATATAGTGCTATATATTCGCTATATAGAATATTCGTCATTTTTTTACATCTGAAAACATGATTCCTCCCTGCTTCTTTCTTGTGGGTCAATGAGTCATTGGCCCACAAGCAACTCAAGAAGGGAGAAATCATGTTTTCATATGGAAAAAAAATAACAAATATTCTAAAAAACAAATATATAGCAATATAGCGAATATATTCGTTATTTAGAATATTCGTCTTTTTTTTTTCAATCTGTACTGTTATTCCACTTTGGCATACTCCTCCCCGACAAGTGTCTCCATCACCATGGGAACGCCTGTGGGTTAGAATATACCATCAGATCAGAGTTTTCCCTGAGATCGTGAAAACTCAGATCTGATGGTATATTCTAACCCACAGGCGTTTCCATGCTGACGGGGACGCCTATCGGGGAGGAGTATGTCAAAGTGGAATAACAGTACAGATTGAAAAAGATGAATATTCTAAATAACGAATATATTCGCTATATTGCTATAACTTCGTTTTTTAGAATATTCATCATATTCTAAAACAAGAATATATAGCAATATAGCGAATATTCGTAAAATACACATATAGACTGCAATTTAGCTAATATAGTGCTGTAGTATTATATATTTTTTTAAAGTGTAAATTTTTTCCAAATCTGAAGTTAAGAAGAGACAAAAAAATTAGACTATAAAAAAAGAATATAGCACTATATTAGCTAAATTGCAGTCTATATGTGTATTTTATGAATATTCGCTATATTGCTATATATTCTTGTTTTAGAATATGACGAATATTCTAAAAAACGAAGTTATAGCAATATAGCGAATATTCGTAACATACACATATAGACTGTAATTTAGCTAATATAGTGCTATAGTATTTTTTTTAAATAGTGTAAATTTTTTCCAAATCTAAAGTTCAGAATAGACAAAAAAATTAGACTATAAAAAAAGATTATAGCACTATATTAGCTAAATTACAGTCTATATGTGTATGTTACGAATATTCGCTATATTGCTATAACTTCGTTTTTTAGAATATTACGAATATTCTAAAACAAGAATATATAGCAATATAGCGAATATTCGAAAAATGCACATATTAGCCAGTAGCCATAGCCAACCAATAGGAAAGTTGCCTTATACAGTTAAAAAAAAAAAATAAATACGCAAATTATTAAGTCGCATATTATTTGTGATAAATAGAATAATGACGAATATTCGATTTCAATGAATATAAGACGAATATTCAATTGAATATTTGCGACATATTGCGAAATCGATTATGGCACCTCCCGCTCATCACTACTTGTGAGTAATTTAACTACAAGTAAAGACTGGATGTAGTTGACTGACATGGATTGCAGATACGTTTGGCCTGCGTTGTATATAATCCCATACCTTTCAGAGCCTCATTCACATAATGCTTATAAAAATAGGTTCTCCATTCATCATTTAGATTTGTCCCACGCTCAGATATTCCGTTTTCTGTGATATATATAGGAGGGTTGTTAAATTCTTCCTTTATCCAGTTTAATAACCTTCTGAGTCCAAAAGGCACCACTTTCAACCATCCACTCCCAGATCCGAGCCAGGTGTGGTCGCTCAGTAATAAACCCCCCTGTAATGGAGGACAGGAAATCCATCAAATCTCTTTATTTTCTTTTTAGTTAGGATCCAGTTATAGTCTGTGTCACCTTACCTGTCCCCTTGATAAGCCTGATAGTCTAGGTCATAGACAGCATTTCCAACCAGAACGCTAGTGTAGTGGTTCAGGCCTAAAAAGTCGTACGTGCCTTTTATTCTTTGCTTCTCACTGTCGGTAAACTCTGGGAGCCTGAAGATGATGAAAAGCATAGCAATGACTATCTATCCAAAGTATGAAGGGCAGGTGTGGTAGGGATCATGCATCCATATGAGGAATAGACCTTTGATTTTGTTATGTCCTGCAGACCACACATCCAGGTCTTTACCCCTTTTTGTCACCTCCAGCTCAGAAATACTTCTCACATCTGCTCTTCCTTCAACCACAAATCACCCAATATGCCTGTGCATGCCCTCGTCATCTGCCTAGACTACTGCAATATGCTCCTGTATGCCCTACTCTCTAAGGCTAGGTTCACATGTGTCTCTGAGGCGCCATTAGGAGTCCCTGTCATAGATTTAGTTGCATTCGAGAGGAAAACCGCATGTAGTCCTATTTTTCCGTCAAAACAACAGACAACTCAGAAGCTGAAGCCCAATGTAAATGAAAGGGGTTTGTCTAGTATCGGTTGTAACCATTATGTAACAGGGTCCAGCACTGTATTGTGGTCTCTAGGGGCGTTGCTAGGTTAAAACATTCGGGGCCTAGGCCCCGGATGTTTTGTCCCAGGCCCCCAATGTACTGCCTTCCAGATAGATACAACTGTATTGCTGTTCTCAGGACGGCAATACAATTGAATCTAATGCACTGGAAGAGCTGAAGGACCTGTGATGACATCACTGTCATGTGATCAGTGCTGAAGGCAGTGGTTGAGAAGGACCTGGAATAATGTCACCATCATGTGACCAATGCAGGAGAGTCTTGGGGAAGAAGCTGTGGTGAGGTCTGCTTCATGAGGAGAGGTAAGTGAAGAGAGAGTTGTGATTATTAAACTGGGAATGTGTGTTAGGGCTGAAGGGAAAGATGTTATTTACATGGGACTGCATGTTTGAGGTGGCTGGGGAAGGATGATGTTATTTACATGGGACTGTGTGTTGGAGGTAGCTGGGGAGGGGGTGATGTTATTTACACGGGACTGTATGTTGATGGCGGCTGTGGTTGGGAGTGATGTTATTTACATGGGACTGAGTGTTGGTGTCAGAATCCTGATGTATTTTTCCAATTTATCACTAGTGGCCACTGTTTTACTCACTCTAAAATATTGTGTTGCACTTTCACTCATCACCACTGGAGGCTGCTGTGTTTGTCCTAAGATTTGCCCTTAATAAAGATGGCTGATGTGTGCTGATTGGAAGCCATCTTGTTTCCAGTTTTGGCCTACTTATACCCATGAGGCAATTGAATCATTGCTTTAGTATTGTGACTTGTTCCAGTCTCCTGCTCCTCAGAACCATCTTTCCCAGACTCTTTCTAATCTTCGGTGAATTATCACTTTGCGATCTACACTTCAAGCCGCACTACGGACTACAACTCCACAGTTCATAACTGCGCCTGGCTTATTCCATCTGGCTACCGGATTCCAGCCATGTTTACCAGTATCGTAACAGTTGGAGGAGGCTGAGGGAGGGAGTAATGTTATTTACATGGACCTGTGTGTTGGAGGTGGCTGGGGAAGGGGTGATATTATTTACATGGAACTGGATATTGAAGGCAGCTGTGGGAGGGAGTGATGCTATGTACATGGGACTGTGTGTTAATAGCAGCTGTTGGAGGGAGTGATGTTATTTACATGGGTCTGAATGTTGAGGGGGTGATGTTCAAATGGGATTGCATGGTAGAGGCAGCTGGGGAGGGAGTGATATTATTCACATGGGACTGTATATTGAAAGTGGCTGGGGAGGGGGTGATGTTAGTTACATGGGACTGTATATTGGAGGGGTTGAAGGGAGGGAAGTGATGTTATTTACATGGGACTGTATTTTGGAGGGGCTGTAGATAGAGAGGGATGTTATTTACATGGGACTGTATATTGGAGGGGTATGGAGAGAGGGTGTGATGTCATTTACATGGGACTATACGGCTGAGGGGGGGACATAGTGTTATGTACATGGGACTGTATGGTGGAGGGGCTGAGGAATTATTATTTCTGAGGAAACTAAAGGGAGGAATATAATTACGGGGGGCATTATAAATACTAAAGCACTTCAGGGGGCAATATAACAGTAGGGGGCGATAAAACTACGGGGGGCACTGCAGGGGGCATTATAAATACTGAGGGCACTGCAGGGGGCATTATAAATACTAGGGCACTGTTGGGGGCATTATAAATACTGGGGGCTCTTCAGGGCAAGCATTATAACAGTAGTGGTCAATATAGTTTTATAGTAGTTACTGTATATTCTTGAACATAGGAGGCAGTATTATAGTAGTTATATTCTTGTACATAGGAGCAGTATTATAGTAGTTATATTCTTGTACATAGGAGCAGTATTATAGTAGTTATATTCTTGTACATAGGAGCAGTATTATAGTAGTTATATTCTTGTACATAGGAGCAGTATTATAGTAGTTATATTCTTGTACATAGGAGCAGTATTATAGTAGTTATATTCTTGAACATAGGAGGCAGTATTATAGTAGTTATATTCTTGGACATAGGAGGCAGTATTATAGTAGTTATATTCTTGCATATAGGAACAGTATGATAGAAGGCAGTATTATAGTAGTTATATTTTTGTACATAGGACCAATATTATAGTAGTTATATTCCTGTACATATGAGCAGTATTATAGTAGTTATATTCTTGTACATAGGGACAGTATTATAGTAGTTATATTCTTGTATATTGAAGGCAGTATTATGGTAGTTATATTATTGTACATAGGAGCAGTATTATAGTAGTTATATTCTTGTACATAGAAGGCAGTATTATAGTAGTTATATTCTTGTATATAGGAGCAGTATTATAGTAGTTATATTCTTGTACATAGGAGCAGTATTATAGTATTTATATTCTTGTACATAGGAGCAGTATTATAGTAGTTATGTTCTTGTACATAGGAGCAGTATTATAGTAGTTATGTTCTTGTACATAGGAGCAGTATTATAGTAGTTATATTCTTGGACATAGGAGGCAGTATTATAGTAGCTATATTCTTGTACATAGGAGCAGTATGATAGTAGTTATATTCTTGCATATAGGAACAGTATGATAGAAGGCAGTATTATAGTAGTTATATTTTTGTACATAGGACCAATATTATAGTAGTTATATTCCTGTACATATGAGCAGTATTATAGTAGTTATATTCTTGTACATAGGGACAGTATTATAGTAGTTATATTCTTGTATATTGGAGGCAGTATTATGGTAGTTATATTATTGTACATAGGAGCAGTATTATAGTAGTTATATTCTTGTACATAGAAGGCAGTATTATAGTAGTTATATTCTTGTATATAGGAGCAGTATTATAGTAGTTATATTCTTGTACATAGGAGCAGTATTATAGTATTTATATTCTTGTACATAGGAGCAGTATTATAGTAGTTATGTTCTTGTACATAGGAGAAGTATTATAGTAGTTGTATTCTTGTACATAGGGACAGTATTATAGTAGTTATATTCTTGTATATTGGAGGCAGTATTATGGTAGTTATATATTTGTACATAGGAGCTGTATTATAGTTATATTCTTGTACATAGGAGCTGTATTATAGTTATATTCTTATACATAGAAGCAGTATTATAGTAGTTATATTCTTGTACATAGGAGCTGTATTATAGTTATATTCTTGTACATAGGAGGCAGTATTATAGTAGTTATATTCTTGTACATAGGAGCAGTATTATAGTAGTTATATTCTTGTACATAGGAGAAGTATTATGGTAGTTATATTCTTGTACTATCATTATTTCACTCAATAATGGTGTGAAAGAAAGCAGTTCTGACCATAAGCTTTATAACGGGAGTAATCTTCCTATGGTAGGTATGCCTCTGGATGAAGTATACTGTGCATGAATGACAGATGTCTCTTCCTCTGCATTGCAATCCATTGTAGATCACCAGTAAGGCATCATGCACACGAACATATTTTCATTTCCGTGTCCGTTCCGTATGCATTCTGTGTCCGTATGTCCGTATTTCCGTTCCGCAAAAAAAATTACTACGTCCTATTATTGTCTGCATTACGGACAAGGATAGTACTGTTCTATTGGGGGCCAGCTGTTCCATTCCGTAAAATACGGAATGCACACGGACGTCATCCGTATTTTTTGCGGATCCGTTTTTTGCGGACCGCATAATACATATGGTCGTGTGCATGAGTCCTAATACAGACAAGGTTTTAAACACGGTTATACTTTGTGAAGGGCCAGTGGAGGAGATGCTGAAACCATGATAGAGAATCCCTCAGTTATGCTCCTTCCCCTCAAGCCCTGCACTAAGCATAACATAACATATGAGTTTCACTAGGAGTGTTTCTTTAAAACATCATCCAGTCATAAGACAATGTGAAATAAGGATTATTACATGGCTGATGCTGGCCTAGTCAT
The DNA here is from genome assembly GCF_014858855.1 of Bufo gargarizans. Classification (NCBI taxonomy): domain Eukaryota; kingdom Metazoa; phylum Chordata; class Amphibia; order Anura; family Bufonidae; genus Bufo; species Bufo gargarizans. The sequence continues at coordinate 25,957,496 of NC_058087.1, read as the reverse complement.
TGTCAGCATACTCACCGGCTTTGAGGCAGCCCTGCAGCAAGGCTTCTCTCACGTATCCTGGTCTTCATAATTTCTGGGTAGTCTCCAGTTTTAAAGATAGGATATTGAAACCATCCACCGTAAAACTGAAAACCAATGAAAGTTGAAAGTCACTTATACATGAGGACACAAAATGTTTGATATTTTTCCAACTTCAATGTACTAATAACAAGTATTCTTCCTATGTGTAATATGATGTACGAAAGGATTTACCCTGAGAACATTAAAAGGAAAATAATACATTCTTTATTGAACCTATATTGTTTAACCCCTTAGGGATCTGGCTCATTTTCACCTTAAGGACCAGGCCATTTTTTGCAAATCTGACCAGTGTCACTTTATGTGGTGATAACTTTAAAACGCTTTGACTTATCCAGGCCATTCTGAGATAATTTTTTCGTCACATATTGTACTTCATGACACTGGTAAAATGGAGTAAAAAAAAAAATCATTTTTATTTATTAAAAAATACAGAATTTACCCAAAATGTTGGAAAATTTTCAATTTCTCTACTTCTATAATACATAGTAATGCCTACAAAAATAGTTATTACTTTACATTCCCCATATGTCTACTTTATGTTTGGATCATTTTGGGAATTACATTTTATTTTTTGGGGATGTTACAAGGCTTAGAAGTTTAGAACCAATCTTTAAATCTTTCCGAAATTTTCAGAAACCCACTTTTTAAGGACCAGTTCAGGTCTGAAGTCACTTTGTGAGGCTTAAATAATAGAAACCACCCAAAAATGACCCCATTCTAGAAACTACACCCCTCAAGGTATTCAAAACTGATTTTACAAACTTTGTTAACCCTTTAGGTGTTCCACAAGAATTAATGGAAAATAGAGATACAATTTCAAAATTTCACTTTTTTGGCAGATTTTCCATTTAAATAATTTTTTTCCAGTTACAAAGCAAGGGTTAACAGCCAAACAAAACTCAATATTTATGGCGCTGATTCTGTAGTTTACAGAAACACCCCATATGTGGTCGTAAACTGCTGTACGGGCACACAGCAGGGCGCAGAAGGAAAGGAATGCCATACGGTTTTTGGAAGGCAGATTTTGCTGGACTGGTTTTTGACACCATGTCCCATTTGAAGCCCCCCTGATGCACCCCTAGAGTAGAAACTCCAAAAAAGTGGCCCCATTTTAGAAACTACCGGATAGGGTGGCAGTATTGTTGGTACTAGTTTAGGGTACATATGATTTTTGGTTGCTCTATATTACACTTTGTGTGAGGCAAGGTAATAAGAAATAGCTGTTTTGGCACCGTTTTTATTTTTTGTTATTTACAACATTAATCTGACAGGTTAGATCATGTGGTATTTTTATAGAGCAGGTTGTCACGGACGCGTCGATACCTAATATGTATAATATTTTTTTTATTTATGTAAGTTTTACACAATAATTTCATTTTTTAAACAAAAAAAAATCATGTTTTAGTGTCTCCAGAGCCTTGAGAGCCATCGTTTTTTCAGTTCTTGGGCGATCATCTTGGGTAGGGTATGATTTTTGCGGGATGAGTTGACGGTTTGATTGGCACTATTTTGGGGTGCGTATAACTTTTTGATCACTTGATATTACACTTTTTGTGATGTAAGGTGACAAAAAATGGCTATTTTTTATGGTGTTCACCTGAGGGGTTAGGTCATGTGATATTTTTATAGAGCAGGTTATTACGGACGTGGCGATACCTAATATGTATACTTTTTTTATTGATGTTTTACACAATAATATCATTTTTGAAACAAAAATAAATCATGTTTTGGTGTCTCCATATTCTGAGAGCCATAGTTTTTTCAGTTTTTGGGCGATTATCTTAGGTAGGGTTTCATTTTATGCGGGATGAGATGATGGTTTGATTGGCACTATTTTTGGGTGCGTATGACTTTGTGATCGCTTGATTTACACTTTTTGTGATGTAAGTTGACAAAAAATAGCTTTTTTTACACTGTTTTTTTACGCCATTTACCTGAGGAGTTAGGTCATGTGATATTTTTATAGAGCAGGTTATTATGGATGCGGCGATACCTAATATGTATACTTTTTTAAATGTATTAATGTTTCACACAATAACAGCTTTTAAAAAAAAAAAAAATCATGTTTTAGTGTCTCCATATTCTGACCCATAGTTTTTTCAGTTTTGGGGCGATTGTCTTAGCTAGGGGCTCATTTTTTGCGGGATGAGGTGACGGTTAGATTGGTACTATTTTGGATGGCACATGCCTTTTTGATCGCTTGCTGTTGTACTTTTTGTGATGTAAGGTGACAAAAAAAATGGTTTACTTAGCACAGTTTTTATTTTTTATTTCTTACGGTGTCCATCTGAGGGGTTAGGTCATGTGATATGTTTGTAGAGCCGGTCGATACGGACGTGGAATTACCTAATATGTCTACTTCCCCCCCCCCCCCCTATTTTTTCCCTTTTTTTTTTTTTTTACTTTTTTTGGGGGGGGGGGGGACTTTATTTTTCAAGTTTTTTCACTTTATTTTTTGTCCCACTTTGGGACTTTTAGGGGTCTAATCCCCTTTACAATGCATTCCAATACTTCTGTATCGGAATGCATTGGCTGTATGAGTAATACAGTGTGTGTTACTCATACAGCTTCCTGCCTGTGAGATCCAGGGGGCTGGACACTCAGAAGAATATGTAAAAGGTTTATCTATAAAGGGAACACTCTGCAGTTATTGTACTTAACCACCTCCCGACTGCCTAACGCAGGGATGTGTTGCGTCCTGCGGGCAGCCGGGTCATTCCTCCTGGACGCATATACACGTCATCTCGCGAGAGCCTAGATTTTGCGTGAACGCGCGCTCGTTCAAAGCGACGCGCAGCTGAGAAGTTGATCTACAGCCTGCCAGCAGCGATCATTCTCTGGCAGGCTGTAGATGTGATTTTTTTAACCCCTAACAGGTATATTAGACGCTGTTTTGTTAACAGCGTCTGATATACCTGCTACCTGGTCCTCTGGTGGTCCCTTTTGCTTGGATCGACCACCAGAGGACACAGGCAGCTCTGTAAGTAGCACCAATCACCACACTACACCCCCCCCATCACTTATTAACTCCTTATTAACCCCTGATCACCCCATATAGACTCCCTGATCACCCCCCTGTCATTGATCACCCCCCTGTCATTGATCACCCCCCTGTAAGGCTCCATTCGGACGTCCGTATGCGTTTTGCGGATCCGCGGATCCGCAAAACACGGACACCGGCAATGTGCTTTCCGCATTTTGCGGATCCGCACATTGCCAGAACTATATAGAAAATGCCTTTTCTTGTCCGCAATTGCGGACAAGAATAGGACATGTTCTATAGGCTCTACAAAAAACGCAGTGTTCGCCCGATCAGGCCTGATCTTGTGCGCACACTTGCGTTCTATCCGCCCAACCGCAGAATTTTTTCTGATCACTGCAAAAACACCGTAAAATCACTGGAATTTGGCATTTGGGCCCCTTTGCGCACCTAGGCTGCAAAAAAGTGTCACACATGTGTTTTGGGGTGTATTTTTACATATACCCATGCTGTGTGTGAGAAATATCTCTGTAAAAGACAACTTTTTCAATTTTTTTATACAAAGTTGTCAATTTACAGAGATATTTCTCTCACCCAGCATGGGTATATGTAAAAATACACCCCAAGATACCTTTCTGATAAACTAATTTTTTTAACATCTACAGCCTGCCAGCGAATGATCAGCGCTGGCAGGCTGTAGTATAACTTCCAAGCAGCGCGCCGCTGTGAACGGCTCGGGTCTCGCGAGATGATGCCAATAGACGTCATTGAGACCGGAGTGCGCCGCCGTCCTGACGCCTTTCGGCGTTAGTGTGACGGCAAGAGGTTAAACAGCCATAACTAAGGGAAAAACTCAAGGAAAACAATGGTAAGTGAAGAAACTAACGATTGCTTTATGCATAATGCTGCTGCGGCAGTAACATATGCAAAAATTGTTTTTTTTTGATGAAAACATGACAGTTACCCTTTAATGAATATTGATGTATTTTTTTATTTATGCAGAATACTGTTGAACATTAGGGCCATTTACTTGGAGGTAGGTGGAGTGTTATGTAGTAGTGGTCCTATAGGAGAGTACATGTTACATTACTGACATGGTGATAGTTTCTTCATAGCTAATGCCTGAGGAAAGGGAGCGATGTGGATCTCAGACCTAGGGATGCTGGATGGGAGCTTTCTCAGTCCATTCTTTAGAGTCTTTATCAGTGGTGTACATAGAGAAGTAAGGGTCCCATAGCAAGAATCAAACCAGGCCCCCCACACAGGACAGAAGAGTTATCAGTAACCTCTGGCACTCCAGATGTTCAGAAACTACAAATCCCAGAATGCTTCATTTAGTTCTGTGGGAGTTAGACGAACAGCCAAGCATGTTTGCATGCTGGGAGTTGTAGTTTCACAACAGCTGGAGTGCCGAAGGTTGCTGATCCCCAGCCTAAACCCCTTTTAATGACCTTTGGGCCACTTTCCAATGCCTCATTTGCTAAAAGTTAGTAAGAAGTAAGGCTACTTTCACACTAGCGTTTTTTTGCGGATCCGTCATGGATCTGCAAAAACGCTTCCGCTACAATAATACAACCGCATGCATCCGTCATGAATGGATCCGGTTGTATTATGTTTCTATAGCCATGACGGATCCATCTTGAACACCACTGAAAGTCAATGGGGGACGGATCCGTTTTCTATTGTGCCAGATTGTGTCGGAGAAAACGGATCCGTCCCCATTGACTTACATTGTGTGCCAGGACGGATCTGTTTGGCTCCGCTTCATCAGGTATGCAGGAAAACGCTGCAAGCAACATTTTGGTGTCCGCCTCCAAAGCGGAATGGAGACGGAACGGAGGCAAACTGATGCATTCTGAGTGGATCCCTTTCCATTCAGGATGCATTAGGGCAACACTCATCTGTTTTGGACCGCTTGTGAGAGGAGCCCTGAACGGATCTCACGAACGGAAAGCCAAAACGCTAGTGTGAAAGTAGCCTTAGGCCTCTTGCACATGACCATATGGCTTTTTTAGTGTTTTGCGGTCCATTTTCAACTGATCCGTTTTTCAGTTTTTTCTTTCCGTTCTGCTTCCGTTGACTTGAATGGAGCCACGGAATGTGATTTGCAGGCAATAATAAGAGATGTTCTATCTTTGAACGGAACGGAAAAACTGAAATATGGAAATGGAATGCATACGGAATACATTCAGGTTTTTTTTTTTTGCGGCCCCATTGAAATAAATGGTTCCGTAAACAGAAAAAAAAAAACTTTAGTGTGCAAGAGGTCTTAGTTTCATTTTCAGTCAGAGAGAGCAGCTGAGGAGACAGGGAAACACAGATGCTGGATCTGACACCTGATTGGTGGTTCAGATTGAGACTAAGGGGAGGAGCTACATGTGTCTGAGGAGTTAGTTTCATTTTCAGTCAGAGAGAGCAGCTGAGGAGATGACTGAGAGGACGGCACCAGAGCTGTTAATTAGGGATGAGCGAATTGACTTCGAAAGTTGAGGAAAAGTCAGACAAGAGAATAAGACACACCCAGCAGCAGTGGCGTAGGGATCGCCATAGCAACCATAGCAGTGGCTATTTGGCCCTACGCCACTGGGGGCCCGTCCGGGCCGCCTTCTGTTGATTTTTTTTTTTTTTTACACACACACACTACAAACAGGCAGCCAGGCCCGAGCCGCGGACTGCTAGTGTAGTGGGCGGGGCGCGGGCGGTCCGCGGCTCGGGCCTGGCTGGGGGGAAGGAAGGACTGGACTGGAGCAGGGCGCACGCAGGGCCGGGCCGACACAGAGGCTGGGGAGGCTCCAGCCAGGCCACTGAGTAAGGAAGATCCGATCATATTCTAACCCCCAGGCGTTCCCATGGTGACGGGGACGCTTGCCTGGGGGTTAGAATATACCATTGGATCTGAGTTTTCACGCTCTCAGTATCGGTAACAGCAGGCAGTGCGGGCAGGCAGCGCTCACTCACTGATGTCACGCGCCTGCTCCTCCCACTAGGCGGCGCAGGCGCGTGACGTCAGTGAGTGAGCGCCGCCTGCCTGCACTGCCTGTTGTACCATTACCAGAGCTAAGACAGAGTTAAGGTATCCAATCCAAGGAAAGAGATCAGCATTCAGCAATGTCAATGATTAAAGTTCAAATTACTGATTAGTTTATAATTGTGCTCCTGTGAGTGTCGGGGAGGGGGATCTGTGGATGACACTATTTAGGGGAGGGGGATCTGTGGATGGCACTGTTTAGGGGAGAGGGATCTGTGGATGGCACTATTCAGGGGAAGGGGATCTGTGGATGGCACTATTTAGGGGAGGGGGATCTGTGGATGGCACTGTTATGGGAGGGGGATCTGTGGATGACACTATTTAGGGGAGGGGGATCTGTGGATGGCACTGTTTAGGGGAGAGGGATCTGTGGATGGCACTATTTAGGGGAAGGGTATCTGTGGATGACACTATTTAGGGGAGGGGGATCTGTGGATGGCACTGTTTAGGGGAGAGGGATCTGTGGATGGCACTATTTAGGGGAAGGGGATCTGTGGATGGCACTATTTAGGGGAGGGGGATCTGTGGATGGCACTGTTATGGGAGGGGGATCTGTGGATGACACTATTTAGGGGAGGGGGATCTGTGGATGGCACTGTTTAGGGGAGAGGGATCTGTGGATGGCACTATTTAGGGGAAGGGTATCTGTGGATGGCACTATTTAGGGGAGGGGGATCTGTGGATGGCACTGTTTAGGGGAGGGGGATCTGTGGATGGCACTGTTTAGGGGAGGGGGATCTGTGGATGGCACTGGGGGGGCATAAAATTATTTTTGCTATGGGGCCCATGCATTTCTAGCTACGCCCCTGCCCAGCAGTACATTATCTCTATGTAGCGCCCCACTAGGTAAATGTGGGCACCACACAAGGGTCAATTGGGCCACATGGTACTCCTACTCCTGAGGGACAGTGGCAGTGTATTTCACAGTATATTTTAATGCATTTTAATATCTGTTTATGTGTATTTTCCCTGTGATGTGTGCAGCAGGCCTATTAGGGTGTAGTTTAGCATCCTAGGCACTAGCGGGAGCTAGGGAGCCATTAGTATATATATTTAGGCCCAGACAGGGAGGAGTTAGTCTGTAGTCAGGAGTCTGTGAAGAGACAGAAGTGAGAGGGCACCAGACAGAGACAAGCTGAGGGCCTCCTCCTGACATGCAGCTAGACAGTCCAGGCTTCTAGTTGCCACCAGGAGGCTAGTGAAGGAGTATAGCCTACCTGAAGTCCTTGAGCCTCAGTTAGCTCAGAAGATTCACCCCAAGAGAAGAGTTTGCCTCCTGGGAGAAACCTGCAGTTCCCACAAGCAGAGCAGAGCCAGAGTTCCAGCTAGTCAAGTAAGCTGAAGGGCAGAAGGATTCTTAATGTGAAGCAAGGATAAATACCTGAGGAAGATTGCTACGAAGGATAAAGCCAGTATTAGGGCATCCGGGCCTTGGGATAAGAACAGACAGGAGTTCTTAGGAACAGTGTACAGTATTTCTGAGGAGAAGGTACAGCCTAATCTGTGAGTGTTGTTGTTACCCTCTGAGTATCTTGCAAGGAACATTATACCTGCCATTGATGTGAAAGCCTGCTTGCGATGTGAACCTGCTATATGGAACTGTACTTACAACAAACTGTACAAAGTTGAACTGTTGCTAGTAACCATCGTGTTCCTCACTTATTACTATAAATCGGTGTGCCACCGTTACAGGCACTGGCGTCACAAACCTTAAAGGGACCTTGCCCCAGGAACATTAAACACCTGCAACATCCAGGGCACCTCATCCACCATCAGGCCTGGTTCCTAAATATAGAGTGTGCCCCAGAGGACCCCTGTGCCAGCCTCTCCATCACTGCTGTATGCCTGCCCAGGGTTTTCCTACAAACCGTAAGTAACCCTCGCTTGCACATTAACCGTGACCTCACATCGCTATACCCTGCAGGTCGGCGTACTGCATCTATAGCAAGGTTGATGGAAGTACAGTATATGAAAAATACCTCAGTTCTGTTGTTTATAATGAAATTAAGTTGACCTATTTTAGCAAATAATTCAGGGTTATAGCTATTTTTGCATTCATTTACAAATACAGTATCTTGACTCAGCGTCACCGGTTTCTTAGTGACGGTTGACGCTTTGAGGCTCCTCCGTTTACAAACATGCTTTGCACTACCCCTCCCCCGTCATACTCAGTCTACTCGTCATGCCAGAGGGGCTTTGTCCACACCTTCTTCCCCGATTGGCTGAGCAATAGACACACACCACAGGGAGCTTCCCCTTCAAAAAGCCAGGTTCCGGGCGACGCGGCGTGGAATGCCTCTACAGTGCCGATTACTAGCTGACCGCACACCATCAGTTGCAGCCGGCACTGAATTAGTTTGCCTCCACCGACTCCTTATATAAGCTCCTGATGACGAGTAGGGTAACACCTACTACAGAGACGCATTGAGCGTATAGGGGGAGACAGTCAGTTATTTTGTGAGGGTTCAGTAGTACTATATCAGTATGGAGGGTTAAGTTCCAGTTTAACCCCTCCGTTCTACTACAAGTATGCGCTCATGCACACGAACATATTCTCTTTCCGTGTCCGTTTAGTTTATTTTGGCGGATCGTATGCGTAACCATAAATTTCAATGTAAACTGAAGAGAAAATTAATTCAAGCCTCCGGATGAAACAGTGAAATCCTTTATTGAAAAATAGTCATAAAATCCAGGTATGCCAAACACATAGTACAGTACTGTACTATGTGTTTGGCATACCTGGATTTTATGACTATTTTTCAATAAAGGATTTCATTGTTTTATCCGGAGGCTTGAATTAATTTTCTCTTCAGTTTGCATTTGTTGGAGTGCCCTGGACCTCTGTATTGGAGCTGGCCATGATTATCTTTCATTCATTTCAATGGGTCCGCAAAAAAAAAAGTTTCCATTGCTTTCCATTTCCGTATTTCCGTTCTGCGAAAAAATAGAACATGTCCTATTATTGTCTGCATTACGGACAAGGATAGAACTGTTCTGTCTAGCTGTTCTGCTCCGCAAAATGCGGAATGCACACGGACATCATCTGTATTTTTTGCGGCTCTGTGTTTGGCAGACCGCAAAATACATATGATCATGTGCATGAGCCCTTATTCCTAGAGAATCTACAAATCACCCTCACAGCCCAATTCACTGTGCATATGGGCACAGCCCTGTTATTAAACAATATAGGTTCAATAAAGAATGTATTAATTACCTTTTAACGTTCTATAGAACGTTTACTAAGTCATCTAATATCATGTATGACTCCTACATCTGTGGAGCTTTATGTTTTAAAATGATCTTATATGGTGACAAGCTGTTCTTATTACCAGGCACACAGGCAGATAAATTATTATTATATTCCTTCCCTGTATGTACAAAAGCATAGCAATTATAATAGTTCCCTGTGTTCAAGAATATAACTACTATAATACTGCTCCAATGTACAAGAATATAACTACTATAATACTGCTCCTATGTACAAGAATATAACTACTATAATACTGCTCCTATGTACAAGAATATAACTACTATAATACTGCTCCTAAGTACAAGAATATAACTACTATAATACTGCCTTCTATGTACAAGAATATAACTACTATAATACTGCCCCTACGTACAAGAATATAACTACTATAATACTGCTCCTATGTACAAGAATATAACTACTATAATACTGCCTCCTATGTACAAGAATATAACTGCTATAATACTGCTCCTATGTACAAGAATATAACTACTATAATACTGCCCCTACGTACAAGAATATAACTACTATAATACTGCTCCTATGTACAAGAATATAACTACTATAACACTGCCTCCTATGTACAAGAATATAACTACTATAATACTGCTCCTATGTACAAGAATATAAATGCTATGGGGGGCGGAGCCTGGCTGTGTAGTTGAATGGCTGCTAGTTGCTGAGCTCCTCTACCTTGCCGGTGATTTACCCTCTAAAATCAGCTTAAAAAGTTGCACAGATGGGCAAAGTGGGAAAGGATAGAACCAAGGATCAAGCTGACCACACTGCTCGGTCCAGACAGCCTGAGATGGACCAGTACCTGAAAAAGCAGACAAAGCTTAGAGCGGCTGAAACCCCTAAGATGGCGGCGGCCCCAGCTCAGCTATCTGATGCAGAGGAAGATTCGGATGCCGGCAGCGCCTCTGACACCTCAACATGTAAGTCCCGCAACCAAGGGAGAACCTTTACTAAAGCTGCGCTTCTTGAAGTGCTCAACTCAGCACTGGCTCCTATAAAAAAAGGACCTCTCCGATATAAAGGAGGACCTCCGCAGTATCGGGCATCGGGTGTCGGACCTGGAAAATTCGCATGAGGCTGCCATTAAGAGAGAGTAAAAATTGTACAATGCAATTCGCTCCCATTCCGATTTATTGAACGACGCGCTTCTTCGCATAGAAGACCAAGAGAACCGAAGCCGCAGGAAGAACCTTAGAATTCTGGGTCTGCCAGAATCGATCGCGAATGAAGCACTTAATAAGGTGGCGCATTAAATATTTGCGGGTCTTCTTGGGCCTGAAAGATCTGAGCAGATCGTAATTGAGCGCATACACCGCGCACTAAGGCCGAAGCCTAAAGCCACAGACCCACCTCGTGATGTGGTTTGCGGCCTTCTCAGCTTATTGAAACGGCTGCAATTATGAGAGCCAGCAGAGAAGCGGAAAACCTCCAGCATGAAGGTACGCCTGTTCTGTTCTTTCAGGACCTAGCTCCGTCCACCTTGGCTAAAAGGCGCGTCCTTCGGCCGCTCCTGGATGCTCTTAAAGAGACAGCCACTCCATTCCGCTGGCTTTACCCGTTTGGCATAGCGATCCTAAAGAATGGTCGCCAGATCACTATTCGCTCGCCAGCAGACCTCCAAGCAAGTTGGTCCCAGCTGGGGATGTCCCCTCTAGAGATCCCTTCATGGATGCCAGCAGATCTAGAGGATCCACCTATACCTCCTCCTCAGGCGGCCGACTGGCGCCCCGTTCCCGTGCGAAAAGGGCCCAGAACCAGGGCTGAAAAATCTACTTATGATCCAACCTACAGGATCGTCAGTAATGTTTTTGCATTTTGTTCCTGCTTCATTCTGATTATCCGGGACTGAAAGCCTTTTGGCGGGAAGGCCCGAAGCCTTGTGTACCCACCGGGTACTATGTCTGACTCTAGGCTGCTCCCATCCGTCAGTTATGAAGTAGCTGTTTAATGTTTTGTCTGGTCCCCCCTCGTTTACAGGCTTCTATGAGTCTTTCTAAGGTATTAACCTTTCCCACTCCCTGCCTTCACCCTAGTTTGCAGGGGTTAACCCGGCTTTACCCGAAGGTTACCCTTTTTTTCCCTCTTGATGGCTAGTCACTGGCCATCTCTAGCTCTGCGGGACCCCCCACCTGACAGACCCCGGCTGGTAGCCATGATGAGAAAGGGTCGCCCTACAGTCAGGTTCTCAGTAGAGCTTCTATTGCAAGCTTTGTTTGCACTGTTGTTATGTTCCCCACCTGTTTGTCTCCCCTCCTTCCCTCTTGTCTCTCATCCACTCCTCTCCCAACAGATGTCGTATAGTGTGTATTTAGTTGCTGACTATCTTCTTTCATTTACAGTTTGTCGTCTATTGTGATATCCTCCTTGAACGCCCGGGGAATGAACGAGCCTTGCAAGCGGTCCCAAGTCCTTGCTCTCCTACAGAGAGATAAGGTGTCTATTGCATTTTTTCAGGAGACGCATTTCCGAGAGGGTAAGATCCCCGAACTGCCCCCTAAAAGGTTTTCCCAATGGTTCCACAGCACTTATAGTTCGGCTAGCAGGGGTGTCAGCATAGCGGTCCACAAGCAGTTGCCCTTCAAGCATTCTGCTGTCTCTTCGGACCCTGAGGGTCGCTATCTGTTTGTTATATAAGGCGCTATTGCTGACACACCTGTTACCCTAGCGAACATCTATGCTCCTAACAGAGGGCAGGTTGCTTGGCTCGTTCAGACCCTTGGCTTATTATCTTCCTTTAAGGAAGGAATGGTGATTTTAGGTGGCGACTTTAACGTAACACTGGAACCTTCCATAGACTCCTCTAATGGGAAATCAGCGGTCACACATAGGAAGTTACAACACCTCAAACTCGCCTTACGTAGGCTTGGTGTAATAGATATTTGGCGCACCACAAACCCCTCTAGTAAGGATTACACCTTCTACTCGGCAGCTAAATCTTACTACCATAGGCTTGATTATCTATTTCTGTCTAAAACCCACGCTAATAGGGCCACTCAATCCTTTATAGGGAATATCACCCTGTCTGACCATGCCCCTGTATTTCTGAGTGTTTCTCTGCAGGACCTCCCAAAGAGGGAATGGACTTGGCGTATTAATGAGACCATTATCTCCGACCCCTCCCATGTTGCTAAACTGTCTTCTATCATATCAGAATTTTTCACACTTAACACCTTAGGTCCGGACGCACCCTCCCCTTCCATCACTTGGGAGACACACAAGGCAGTACTGAGAGGTGAGCTGATAGCTCTGGAGCTCACATTAAAAAACAGCGGAACCAAGCAGTAGCGTCTCTCCTCTACCAGATACAAGCACTAGAAATGATGCACAAGCACTCACAGGCCCTTAGATGTGCCCCAGAACTCTCAGAGGCTCGCACAAAACTTAAGAATCTGCTGAATGTCATGTCAGCTAGATTGCTTTTACGAGCCAAATTCTGGTCTTTTGCCCATGGAGATAAGGGGAATAGGCTAATGGCTGCCCTAGTCAAAAAGCAGAAAACTGATTCCTTTATAGCAGCTGTAAAAGACGCTAAAGGCACGATATACAAAAGTACCCCAGACATTGCAAATTCCTTTTGTGCATTCTACAGGGACCTCTATAATTTAGCGCCACCAAATCAACTCTCGCCTGCCCAATTAGGAGAAGCAACAGAGAAATTTATCTCCTCCCTTCAGCTACCCACTATCACCCCACTACAGTCAGCTCAGCTCCTGTCCCCTATTACAGACTCTGAAATTAGTAAGGTCCTCTCATCCATTCCCTCCGGGAAAAGCCCGGGCCCTGATGGCTTTACCATCTCCTACTACAAGACCTTTAAGCACATCCTGATCCCGCAATTTAACGTCCTCTGTAATTACTTACTCCAAGGGGGCTCTCTCCCTCCACAATCGCTCTCGGCCCATATCACGGTAATTCACAAAGAAAATAAGGATCCCCTAAACTGCGGGAGCTACCGCCCTATTTCGCTGCTAAACACAGATGTGAAATGGTGGGCCAAGATCCTGGCTCAACGGATCCAGTCGGTTCTCCCTGACATTATCAATAAGGAGCAGGTGGGGTTCGTCACTGGCAGACAGGGGAGTGAAAACACGTTCCGTGTCATACACGTAATCACACATGCTCGGCAGAATTCTATTCCGCTGGCCCTTCTCAGCACGGATGCAGAGAAGGCCTTCGACAGGATCAGTTGGCAATTTATATCTCGGGCACTGTCAAAATTTGGCCTTCCTGACCAGTTCATCCAATCCATCTTCTCACTTTATTCGCTCCCCTCTGCCAGGGTCCGGATCAACGGCACGCTCTCTCCAGCCTTTCCCATTACTAATGGGACAAGGCAAGGTTGCCCTTTGTCGCCTGCCCTTTTTGTTGTTGTCATGGAGACCCTGCTGGCCAAAATTCGTCAAGATCCGGACATTCAGGGGATCACTCTAGGGTCACATACCCATTTGACAGCTGCTTTTGCAGACGACCTCGTGGTCATCACGTCCAACCCCCTGACCTCATTTCCCAGACTCCAAGCCCTTTTTGAGGAATATGGATTGGTCTCTAATTTTAAGATTAATTACACTAAGTCACAAGCCCTGAATATTTCTTGTCCATCTTCTACCATCGATATGCTCAAAAGTTCCACCGCCTTTTCATGGGCCCCCAAATCAATCCCATTCCTGGGCACTCATATCTCAGCGAAGCCAGAGGAACTTTTTGAGCTTAATCAAGCCCCCTTACTTAGATCCATTAGATCACATTTACACTCCCTAAAACTCCCGTTCATATCGTGGATTGGAAGGAAGAATTATATCAAAGCTTTTATTGTCCCCAGACTACTTTACCTCATCCAAACACTCCCCATTTGGCTACCCCATTCCTTCTTTGTGGAGGTCCGCAGAATCTTCTCAGCTTTTGTATGGTCTGGTGGGTCCCCCAGAATAGCATATACCACCCTCACTCGGGAGAGAAGGTTGGGAGGCTTCGGCCTACCCGACATATACCTTTACTATAAGGCATCTATGCTAAACAGAGCTTTGTGCCTCCTCTCCTGGCGCCCTCTCAACCTTGTCTCCCAACTGGAGTGTGATATGCTCCCCTATAGGGACAAGCTGGCTTTATGGGGTTTACGCAAATGCACTGCTAATAATAAGTATACCTCGCCTTTATGGAAGGGCTTACTACTGGAATGGTCCAAATTATACCGGGCCTCGGTCCTTCAGTTTCCTAGCCCGAGTCTTCCCTTACATCTGCTTCAGTCCTACATTCATCCTACCACTCCTGAGGCAACAGGGATCTGGGCCATGTTGTCCAACCTCAAGCTACAGGACATTGTGTCTGTTTCAGGTGCCTTAGACTGGAGCAAAATTTTTGCACTCCCGAGGGTACAGGCGGCCTCTTTCCTGGGGGTTATGGCCTTTAAAAAGGACCTAGCGCTTCTCAGTAATATTCCTATACCCTCAGAAGATCCCTCCTGGTTAGAAGGGAAAATTTCTAATGCCCAGCGCCCACGGAAGCCTCTTTCCACTTTCTATAAGGAGCTGCTCTCCTCCGCCCCTCCAGATCAGTGGTTCCTCGCAGCCTGGGAAAAGGAGCTATCCACAACTCTATGCGAACCTGAGAAGGCTTTTATCCTCGCTCATTTTCACGGATTCAACCGTTGCATAAAGATACAAGCTAACTCATACAAATTACTTACAAGATGGTACAAAACGCCGGAATTTCTCTATAAGCTCAACCCTGATAGCCCAGATAGTTGCTGGAGGTGCGGAGGAGGCCCTGGCTCTCTCTCCCATATTTGGTGGAGTTGTGAGAAAATTCAGCCTTTCTGGGTAGATGTGGTAGCAGCTATAAACAAGGCCTGTAACACCCGTATTACATTAGACGCAAAACTTCTGTTACTTTGGTGCCCTAACGGCACGCTTGCTCCCTCAAAGTCGAACCTCCCGACCATGCTTATTACGGCAGCTCGCCTGCTGATACCTCTGCTGTGGAGGAATGATTCACCCCCATCCCTGTTAATGTGGATCGAGAAAGCCGATCAAATATACAGGTTCGAAGAGCTTGCTCATTGGGAAACGCACTCCAGAGCGTTGTTTGTCAAGACATGGTTCCCCTGGAAGCAATATCGCGGTTTCTAGACGTGTCTAACTTATGCGACTGACATCTTGTTCCCCCTCCTTCTACCCGTGTCTCGTCCCCCTTGCCCTCCGTTAATTTGTATGCACGTGTAATTGTGCTCTTTAAGTTGTGTAGCAACCTTCCTGATATGTTGTGCCTGCTGATTAAGCTTGTCTCCAGCTGCGTCTCGTACACAAGATGTATGACTTTTCACATGACTGTATGCTTTTCTTGCAATAAAAAAAAATTTGATTAAGAATATAAATGCTATAATACTGCTCCTATATACAGGAATATAACTACTATAATACTGCTCCTATGTACAAGAATATAACTACTATAATACTGCTCCTATGTACAAGAATATAACAACTATAATACTGCCTCCTATGTACAAGAATATAACTACTATAATACTGTTCCTATATACATGAATATAACTGACTATAATACTGCTCCTATATGCAAGAATATAACTACTATAATACTGCCTCCTATATACAAGAATATAACTACTATAATACTGCCTCCTATGTACAAGAATATAACTGCTATAATACTGCTCATATATACAAGAATATAACTGCTATAATACTGCTCCTATATGCAAGAATATAACTACTATAATACTGCTCCTATATACAAGAATATAACTGCTATAATACTGCTATAAAAACTTTGGAGAACAATTTCCTTATTGAAAGTTGCATGGCTGAAATTGGGCAAGTGTAGGACTCACAGGACTTTATTTGACTCTGTAGATTATAATAGCAAATATTTATAAGATTATTAAGCCTTCTCCCTAATACAAACATCTTCAAGCAGACATACCATCAGGAACCGCCATGCTGCTTCTGTGTCCTCTTGTTTGTAAGGGTTAATTGGTTCAGCCCAATCATAGTTGAGTGTGATGGAGATGAGACCCCCCTGAGAGGCTCTGTACTTATCATTGTACAGGTGCCATACTTCTGCATGGGCTTTAATCAGGTTATGTCCTGCCAGGTATACACTAATCCCTGGTGAATAGATTCCTAAGAAGAGAGAAAAAAAAATCTAAAAAAAACTGCACTAGAAATACTGAGATTTTCAGGTTGGGAAATAAAAGCCCCTCAGGGCACTAGGAATTGGTACCCATGGACATATCAAGGTGGCGAGGTAAATGTAAATGCAGGTAGACTTTTCCTTTAAAGAGGATGCTTCATGTATTGTAATTTTAGTTTCATCCATTAGCTAGAAGTTTATAGAATGAGCTCACTCATATTTTAAATGTATATTTTATGAAAAATTACTTCCCTAGGGGTGTTTATTTTGGGGACACATACTTCTTTCTTGTATTTTCTATACTGACATTGCAGCAAGATGTCTAATGATAATGAGATGACTCGGCTAATACTGCCAAAGTCTACACAGCAAAGAATTTGAGCTGCGGAAAGAAGAAAATGTATTCCTAATTTGTAAGCTACAATGTGAATGCTGGAGTACTTCACCATCTAATTTTTTGGGCAAAAATGTTAATAAAACATTTTAAAATATTAAAACATAATACACCCACCCCTTTTAACTATGGCTGGGCTATGGTAGATTATTGAGCATTGGACTTCTTTCTACACAACAGGATTATATCGGTGGTACTGACCGTACTTAAACCCTATAGGTACCTCCTAAGGGCAGTAAAGGTGTTTGAAAGGAATATTGGGTCAGCCCTCATTGGCTGTACCAGTTTTGTATTACAACAATTACCTGGTGCAAAGATTGCTTCTCCATAGCCCAGGTGGGCAATGATGTACGGCTCATTCAGAGTGATCCAGAACTTCACTCTGTCACCCAGTCTCTGGAAAAGAACTTCAGCGTAGTCCTTAAACCAGTCTACGATTGTCTCATTCTCCCAACCCCCGTCGTTTTGCAAAGCTTGAGGAAGATCCCAATGATAAATCGTGACCTGCACAGATGAAAGCATGACGGTAAGTACAAACCTACATACTGTACGGTGGATTTCTCCTGAGCTGGCGAGGAGCGGGCGGTGTGCAGGTTTATAGATAGTGGATGAGTCCAGAATTGAAGGGGTGCACTGTTCAGCTGAGTGCTTTTACCTCTTCATCTTAGCAATTGTTGGGATTCTCAGCACTCGGACCCTGAGGCTTTAAAACTTCTGACGTGTCACTTACATACATGTATATACATGTATATGTCCATTCACACACTGCAGGACTAGACAGACAGATAGATGGATATACGCTGCAGTACATATCTATACATATGTATATATACACACACATATACATACACTGCAGGACTATCCCTAGTAATAGATGCAGGGCTCGAGTCGAGGGGGAACGGGTGGGAACGGCGTTCCTGCACTTTTTTCACAGCAGGAACGCTGTTCCCGTTCACAGGGCTGGTGTTCTGAGAAAAAACCTTGCGCAGTACAACGGGCGACCAGGAACGGGCGCATGATACAGTGCGCGCCGATTCCTGGGTGCGCGCGAGAATACCGCGCGTGCACCCAGCCGCGCATGCGCCGTCAGGGTTAAGGAGATTTCACAGTCTGTTTCGACATGTAAAAAATCTCCTTACCCTGACACTGCGCACGCGCGGATTTTCCACAGTGCACAGCGCTCATTAGATTATATTAATTGCTGGCTGGCTTCTAGCAGGGGGGGTGGTTGCAGCATATTGGGGGGCAATGATTAAAACATGTGGGGTGTGCAGCATTTTGGGGGACAAGGGGCAATGATTAATACAGGTGGGGTGTGCAGCATTTTGGGGGACAATGCGTCAAAGGGGGATGCAGCATATTTGGGGGGGCATTGTGTACTCCACCAGGTGTGCGCAGCATATTGGGGGGGAATTTCACCAACTAGGCGGTGTGTGCAGCATATTGGGGGGGCATTTCTACAGGCGGTGTGTGCAGCATATTGGGGGGGCATTTCTACAGGTGGTGTGTGCAGCATATTGGGGGGGCATTTCTACAGGCGGTGTGTGCAGCATATTGGGGGGGGCATTTCTACAGGCGGTGTGTGCAGCATATTGGGGGGGCATTTCTACAGGCGGTGTGTGCAGTATATTGGGGGGGCATTTCTACAGGCGGTGTGTGCAGCATATTGGGGGGGCATTTCTACAGGCGGTGTGTGCAGCATATTGGGGGGGCATTTCTACAGGCGGTGTGTGCAGCATATTGGGGGGGCATTTCTACAGGCGGTGTGTGCAGCATATTGGGGGGCATTTCTACAGGCGGTGTGTGCAGCATATTGGGGGGGCATTTCTACAGGCGGTGTGTGCAGCATATTGGGGGGGCATTTCTACAGGCGGTGTGTGCAGCATATTGGGGGGGCATTTCTACAGGCGGTGTGTGCAGCATATTGGGGGCATTTCTACAGGCGGTGTGTGCAGCATATTGGGGGGGCATTTCTACAGGCGGTGTGTGCAGCATATTGGGGGGGCATGAAATGGAGGGGGGGAAATGTGACATGGGTGAGGATGGGGTTACATGATGGGCCGGAGACAATGTCTGTAGTCTGTCTGTGCCATGGACGGGGAGAAATATGACATGAAGGGCTGATGGCTGACATGGGGGTCTGATCTGAGGCATTGGGGCTGTGCCTGTGAGCTGAGGTCTAATTAACATTGGGGTCTGACCTGAGGTGGAATGAAAAATATTGTTTCCTATTATCCTCCTCTAAAACCTAGGTGCATCTTATAGGGCGAAAAATACAATACTTGCTTGCTCCTCCTCCCAACCTCCCCTGCCCTTTGCATACTCCGCGCGCCGTGACGTCACACGGAGGCATTTGGGTGAGTTCCCACACTTTTTTTCCCAGGACTTGACCCCTGAATAGATGTATATATATACTGCAGTACATATCTATTACAAGAGGTAGTCCTGCAATACAGTTGGTGAGGACATGGCCCACAGAGGGACCAGGCTGTGGGACTAACAGTGATGAAGTAGCAGGGCCAGGAGGTAGTGTCAGCATACCTGATAACAGCAGGAGGGGCAATGTCTCCATGTTTGGAGAGCAGAAAACCGAGTCGGGTGGCACTGTCATTGGCTGGCACACATCACATGACACCTCCGTCATAATGCAAGTCTATGGGCAGCAAAACGGATCCGTCCTTCCGTCTTATGGATTCTGTTATATTCCGTTATAATCCTGTTATAACGGAAAGCCATAACGGGCTCCCTAACGCTAGTGTGAACCCACCTTTAGCCTACTTTCACATCAGCGTTTTTTGCGGATCCGTCATGGATCTGCAAAAACGCTTCCGTTACAATAATACAACAGCATGCATCCGTCATGAATGGATCCGGTTGTGTTATGTTGTCTATAGCCATGACGGATCCGTTATGAACACCATTAAAAGTCAATGGAGGACAAATCCGTTTTCTATTGTGTCAGAGAAAACTGATCCGTCCCCTTTGATTTACATTGTGTGTCAGGACGGATCTGTCTTGCTCCGCACTACATCGCGGACAGAAAAAACACTGCTTGCAGCGTTTTTCTGTCCGCGATGGGGACGTAACCATACGGAACGGAAAGCATTTTGGTGCATTCCGTTTCGTTCAGTTTTGTCCCCTTTGACAATGAATGGGAACAAAACTGAAGAGTTTTCTTCCGCTATTGAGATCCTATGAATTGAAAACGCTAATGTGAAAGTAGCCTTACTGGTCCCGGCTGCAGCTCTGTCAGCGCACGGTGTGGGCAGGAGGGGAAGGTGATTTTGTTATGGCTCAGGCTCTCACACATCACAGGTCAGTGCAGTCATTACTATACACATTGTACGATAATGACAGCACACTGGGCACAGCAGGCCAGCATCTGTAATGAGTACTACAGGTGGTAACACACAATGCTAGCCTCTGCTGTCATTATCATGCAGTGTATGATAATAACTGAGAGCAGGAGGACCACCCGCCAGCAATATGTATTGGAAGGGGCTGCTGAAGATCGGCCTCTGCCGGCCCCCTGCCTAGTAAAAGGCAATCAGCGCACCGGGAGTTCCCCTAGTAAGGTGCATTGCCAATCCGTCCCTGGCTGCAGCGCAGATACCAGGTGGCCAGGACAGGAGCTGCTAGGCATGTGATGCGTGCTACCAAAGTACCGGCCACCAGAGAGGCCGTCGCTTTCTCCTACAGTGCGCAAACACGACCACAGCTGCTGGATTGCAGGGTGGTCGTAACCCCTGGATATAATGTGATGAAAAAATGAATCCAGCCAGCAAAGGAGGCAATAAGGACAATCACAATAAATTAGTAAGTGCCTTGTAAGAACTTTCTCTACATGATAAATGTTATTGTGCTGAAGTGAAACAACCCCTTTAGGCTTTATACATAAATATAAAGACAGATAACCCCTCTGAATCCAAGAGCAGGGACACATGTCTTATTTTACCTCCCATGCTCATCATTGCACTGCAGTATGATCTTTTGTTACCTGTGGTGTAATACCAGCAGCCAGCAAACCGTCTATCAGCCGAGAGTAGTAACTCAGACCGGCTTCATTGATGTGGTTCCTAGTCCCATCGGGAAGAACTCTAGGCCAGGAGATGGAGAATCGGTAATGGGAGACATTAAGACCCTTGATAAGCTCGATGTCCTCGTCAATCCGGTAGTAGGTGTTGCATGCCACGTCTCCATTACTATCATCTTCAATTTTAGTTGGTGTATGAGAAAACAGATCCCAGATGCTTAACCCTTTCCCATCTGCCCTCCAGGCCCCTTCAATCTAGAAGGAAAGAAGAGAAGAACGTTTTGGGATGTTAATTTTATGTACGGTAATTTTCTTGTGCAAAGTTCTTTTGAAATGACAAATATATTGGCCCACGTTTACTAATGTGAGTGCATCTAGATTCTGTCATAAATTGCAGAAAAATGCAATTTGCTGCATCTAGGTTTAGAGAAATTATCTGTGTCTTGTCCGACAAGGGGGCTTACTGGACGAAGGAAAGGCATATGTAGTGATATTTAGTGCAAAACTGGTGCCACAATTTTAGTTTAAAACTCTGTTTCAAAGTAAGCCAACCAGCAATTGGTATAAAACTAGAGAAAGGTGTCTGTCCCTGCACCAGATTTATCATCCAATGGTGGCAGCATCAAAGACCAAAGTGGTGGCGTTAGTATGGACGGTAAATCATTGTTGAGGTCAGTGATTGTCTGCTTTCGTCATGTGTCCAGTACATCATGTCCTTACTGTGTCCTAGGAAAAAAATGCCAGTGGGAGAGCATAGAAGCATTGACTTGGGGAACGTATGGGGGGATTGAAAGGTAATTTCAATCCCCCCATATGTTCCCCAAATCATTGCTTCTATGCTCTTCCACCGGCCTTTGTATGTCACAATTTTTTATTTTGAGCTATATGCAGCTTACAGTGGGGTTGGCAACCAAAAAGTCTCATATAACCTTTCAGCACCAAGTGAATACGTCTCCTAGAGCTCCAAGACATACTGTACCTGAAAAGCTGAGGCAGCTACACCCCAAGCAAAGTCATCCCGGAATTCTCCATACAGAAATTCCTCTTCTTTGTGCATGGGGATGCCATTGTTCCTGATAACTTCAGCGTAGTAAATAGCCGTGCGTTTTGCAGTCCTTGGACGGGTAGGATTATTGAAATCCACATGGTGAAGACCAAACCGCTTTATATATCCAGTAGTCCACTCAAAGGAGTCCATAAGTGAGTAGATAGAGTAACCTTTCAGATTCACTTTGTCCAAGCTGTAAGCTTTAGGGGATTAAAAAATTAATCATTATTGTGGTTACATCCTCTACTGGTAGACAATGTAGAATTAAAAAGGTCTCCCAAAATCCACTCAAGATTAAAGGGGTTTGAAAAACCTGCCTAATTTGTTCCACCTGTCCACAGGTTGAGTGGTGTATTGTAGCTCAACTTCATTCATTTCAGTGGGGATGGTCTACAACACCACATACAACCCATGAACAGGTGTGGCACTGTTTTATGAGGAAACATTAGTATTTTACACATTGATCTATAGATTATATCATTTTTAAGTGTTACCAAATGTGTTAATTTAGCACCAAAATTATATCACTAACCTTTTATAACTTCATCAATATATGTCTTATGATAGAAAATTCGAGCAGTGTCATCAAAATCGGGGTTCCTTTCCATTGCAACTCCATTCTCAGTGATGTATATAGGGACATCTCCATACTCTTCTTTCACCCAGTTAAGCAGCCTCCTTAGGCCCCAGGCTACTGCCCTGAAATTAACAAGAGCTGTGCCTGGCCAGTTATTATCAATCTCCTCTGCAATGTCAATATCACTTTCAAAAGATGGAGGAAATAGTATTTTGGTCTTATGCTGAACTATGTTTGTGGTGTAGATGTTTATGGTGAAAACATCGGCTGTTCCTTGGATGTAGGCCTTCTCTTCATCTGTAAAAGTTGGAAGTCTGGAAGACTGGAGGCCCTGTAGCTCACTCTTATTGGCCACCTGCCATTTCATCACCTCTGGGTAGTCGCCATTTTTGAAGATGGGGTGTGCAAACCATCCCAAGGTGAACTGCAAATAGCGATCAGCAGCTTCTATGTCCCTCGGTTCTGTGTGGTCTTTGGGTTCCACCCAATTAGTGTTGAGACTCACAGAAATGACACCTCCTTGACTATTTCTATATTTCTCATCATAAGTATGGTAGACTCTAGCATGGACTTTGATTAGATTGTGAGCTACTCTGTAAGGTGCATGACCAGGATCATCTTTCAAACCAGGTGGAAAGAGACCAATACCATAACCAGTGGCAACAATTGTGTGGGGTTGGTTAAAAGTCATCCAAACCTTGACCCTATCTCCAAATGTTCTAAAACAATAATCTGCATAGCTGTGAAAAGCCTCAAGGACTACATTACTCTCCCAACCACCTATGTCTTGGAGAGCCTGAGGAAGATCGAAGTGGTAAAGGGTCACCATTGGTGTGATGTTGTTTGCCAATAGGCCATCAATAAGCTTGTTGTAATACTCCACACCCTTACTATTGGCTGTGCCCTGTCCACTTGGGAAGATTCGAGACCATGAGATGGAGAAGCGGTAACTATTCACTCCTAAACATTTTAGCATGTACAAATCTGCATCCAACTGGTGGTAACTATCACAGGCTATGTTGCCATTGCCATTTTCGACAATATTGCCTGGGATTTGTGAAAATGTGTCCCATATACTTGGTCCTCTTCCATCTTCATTCCATCCCCCTTCAATTTGATATGCGGAGGTTGAGACCCCCCATTTGAAATCACTTGGTACTGTAGAATAATGGTACATATCCCTTTCAAAGGCTGATTGTCCTGAGAACTTATCCCACACAACTTTAGCCTTTGAGGGAACTTCTGATGCAGGTAGAGCTGGTAACTTCTTTGCATGTACCCATTTTGCCTGATTAAATTTTTGGGCCAACTTTGTCCCTGGGAAGCCATTATTTTCAGAAATACTGGAAATGAGATAGGCTGATTTTTTGGGGGTTCTTTGTCGATTTGCATTTTCAAAATCTACATGATGTAAACCAAATCTTTCACTGTATCCTTGAGGTCCTTCAAAGCCGTCCAGGAGTGAGCGGACTACAAAGGCACTTACAGTCACATTATCAGTCTTAACAGCTGCAAAGAAAGGTTTCACAGTGTCAGAACTACAAATAACAAACCAAACAATTATGTAAATTGAATATATTATCTTTTAAATTCTTTAAGATCTCTAACTGATCTATCCTAAGTTACCTTCCAAATGTGGACTTACCTTTCAGGGCTTCATTGATGTATGCTGTCAAGTACTCCACTCGAGCTGTGTCATTGAACACCTCTCCAGTGTAGGGTGTTGGCATACCATTCCCAGTTATATATATGGGTAGTCCTTCTTTTACATATTCTTCATTGACATAGTTCAGAAGCCTCCTAAGACCCCATGGCACCACATAGAGCCATGGAGATGAGGTGATCGGCCATGAAGGATCCACATGGGGTGCAAATCCTCCAATGTTATTATAATCGGCCACACAGCTAGGGCTTTCAGAGGCATTGACCATTCGGGACGTATAGTGGGAGATGCCAAGGAAGTCTGCAGTGCCATTGATGTAGGCTTTCTCTTCCTCAGAAAATGTGGGCAACATGGCCAATGTAGTAGAGCACTGGGTATTAATGTGTTGGACTTGCGTCTTCAGGACCTCTGGGTAATCCCCATTGACAAGAATTGGATGTGCGAACCACCCAAGCATGAACTGGAGATATCGCTCTGCAGCTCTTACGTCATCTAGATTATTTGGGTCTTTTGGTTCTGCCCAGTCTGAATTCAGAGAGATTCCTACCTGACCTTGCTGCGAGGCCCGATACTTGTCATTGTAAACATGCCAGGTCTTAGCGTGAGCTTTCACAATGTTGTGTGCAACCTGTGAGATACAATGTGGAAGACATGATTAGCAAAACACTTTTGCATTCCTTGCCCTATTTTTTATTGGTCGTACATCGGATATCGATGTGATAAGTTCATAGGGAGAGGTCCTCATTCACATTAAGGTATTGCTCACCAAACTCATCGTTTTTGGCAGAGCCAGCCATTGATCTAATGTGCATAGGGAGCTCCTGAAACTCCTTCGACAGGATGTTGGGGAATAGAAGGATCTATCACACCTAATCCTTTTACTCTGGCAGTGGCTTTTTCCTCCTCTCCCCTTTGATAACACATACACACCAAGTGTTGGGAGAGATAGCTGTTGGCCAAATCGAGGTTCCATGTGTATGGGGGAGTCAGAAGAGCTATTGAAGATGTATGAGCAGCTTTAAATGTGTTCAGCTTAAAACTAGGCCAGACAGGCATCAGATGTGCCATATTTATCACAGTAGCTCCTGCTGTGTGATCATTTTGACGCATCTTATTGTCTTATCTACTTAGACATCTTAGACCTTTTCTCTTCCATGCACTGCAAATTTTGGCACAATTTGTCATATTTTAAGACTTCTCTAAGCTATGTCCCCGTTATTGTATGCTTTTCAAAACTATCCATTGAGAGCCACATAAAATATCTAAAACACGTAATAAATCTGGCACAAGGCATATACATCACTTATTTCAGCCCTACTGTATATCAATAATTTCTGTAAGTGAATTTTCACATCAATCCAAGATTGAAGAGTGCATAGACTAAGTTAGGGTGTGTGAGGATGCACAGTTATAGGCCTGTATGGAAGGAGTGTAAGACTTATTTCCTTTTCGGGCATGAGTGACGTGAACACAAACATCTAGGCATGCACATTGTGCTTCTGTCAGCCTGACAGGATTCTGGGGGCACAGGCGTTTCCTGTAGCATGAGCAGCAGCTTGTGGAACAAGTAAGGAGAGATTTTATGCTGCTCCACAATGAGCTACAGATGCTGGGAACTCCAAAATCCTGAGGATGACGAGAATGCGTTCTCATGCAGCCTATCATATTGCATGCACTCGTCTATGATTGATCGGCTTCTTAATGGGCATTTTAATTTACTGCAGTGATTGCCTCTTACACAAAACAAGTGTTTTCTGCTGTCTATAGCGTTCCAGAAACAACATGCACCATATGAACTGGAGTCTGGAGTGGGCATACTCTCTGATATGTGGAGAAGTGATTGTACAGATAGGTGGAGGGGTGAGCTGTGTAAGGAATTTTGAATTGTTTACAAAAATTGAAATATTTAGATGATTATGTTTCCTGTTTGTACCTTGAAGGAGGCATTTCCTGGATCTTTGATCCCGGGGGCATGTTGTCCGGTGCCGTAACCCGCGTAACTAACGACCCAAGGTTCATGGAACGTTATCCAATGTTTAACTCTATCTCCAAAAGTGCTAAAGCAGAAATCTGCGTATTCCATAAAAGCCTGGCTGGTGGATTCATTCTGCCAGCCCCCGGACTCCTGCAGAGCTTGGGGTAGATCCCAGTGATACAAAGTTACCATTGGTTTGATATTTTCTTTGATTAACCGGTCAATTAATATGTTGTAATATTTCACGCCTGCTAAGTTGACTTTGGATTTCAGTCCTGTTGGGAATATTCTGGACCAGGAGATGGAGAAGTGATAGACCTTGGACTGTAGGCCCTTCAGAAGATACACATCATAGTCAATCTTGTGGTAGCTGTCGCAGGCCACATTGGCGGTTGCATTGTCATCAGCTTGACCATGTTGTCCAAAAACATCCCATATAGATGGTCCTTTATCTCCCCCGGCCCAGCCTCCTTCAACTTTGAAGGCTGAAGAGGAGGAGCCCATCAGGAAACCATTGGGAAAGGTCTCATGCAAGAAGATGTCTCGCTCTGCTGGTGTCTGGCTGGCAAATGTTTGCCATACAGTGGTAAAGGCCGAGCGAGATGTTCTTGCTGGATTCTCCCACCTGAAATAGTGTCAAATAAAAAGTTATTAAGTGGGTTTCCACTCAGAATATACTGTAAGGAGCGCGACCATATTGTCATTTTTGAGTAAGCTTCTCAGTAACTGATCCCTTCCCTTCTACCAGCTGTCCCACCATTTATGAAGAAGAGGCCTATGAGTCAATGTATTGTAAAGGGTGTGTGAGATCAAGCAACATGTGTACTAGTGGTCACAGGAAGTTCTAAGGCTATGGACAATCCCTTTTTGCTAAAAGGGTGCCCTGATAATAATATAATATTATTGCAGGGACTAGCAGTGCTGCAGTGCCCCATAGGGGATATGAAGCATTACAGTACAGGAACTGAGTCTCCTATACATTTAATAATCACAATGATCAGAAGGAGTCTCTGCACCTTAGCAGCAATTCTTCATTTTTCTCTGCAGCACCTCCACAGGGAATATGAAGAATTACAGCTGTGACCAGTCTTTCCAGAGTAAGTGGACGAAAGAGAGAGTAAGATAGAAAAAGACGAATATGTTTAAAAAAACAGTAATAGAAAGGGAAGTCTTTTATTTCTTTAAAATGGGTTTTTCGTGTTTTCCTCAGGATAGGTCATCTTTATCAGATAGTGGGGGGTCCGACATCCAGAATTCAGCCAATCAGCTGTTTGAGGAGGCTGCAGCACTTCGGTGAGCGATGTGACTTGTGATGTTACTCACATCTTAGCAAGCACAGCGCTGCCCACTGGATAGTGGTTGTGCTTGGTATTGCAGCTCAGCCCCTTTCACTTGAATTGGACTGAGCTGAGCCTAGGCCATGTGACTAATAAGGAGTAGGTCACCACACTCACCGGAGCACCATGGCCTCTTCAAACAGCTGATTGATGGGGCTGTCAGGAGATGGACCACTACCAGTCAAATACTGATGACCTATCCTGAGGATAGTTCATCAGTTTTACACACTTGGACAACCCCTTTAACTTGTCACAAAGTTATGAACTCTGGTTTTGAGACTATGAAGTGAACTGCATTGACAGGAACTGAAAGAATATATAAATAATTTTTTTGGTACTAACCTTTTTTGATTTTCATGGGGCTGGAGTATAAATGGGCTGACATCATAACCTTTCAAAACTGGACCCGAGCCATCAAGTGCTGTAAAAGAAATTAATTAATACAGAGGTTCTGGTGACTTGTTGTTGATGATCCTATATGGAAATCTAGGACCTAGAAAACTTTACAAAAGCATTTAAAGCAGATATGATGGGAAACCTCCCACTATAGTTATAACTGTGCGTCTACTTTATCCCTTGACTGTCAGACAGATTATGTTCTGAAATGGACATCAATACTTTACCTTTGAGCATTTTAAAGGCAGGGAGATATTTCTCATCTATGGAACCACAGTCCTCCAAGGCTAAGCTGAAAACCAACATGTCCAGACCCTTCCTGATGTCCTGTAATGATAATGCTGGTGACAATATATTATAACATAACATAGAAATTTATACCATAGGGCGAGAGACACATGGTGATGGCTTGTCCCCAGCTATAGCCAAAACATTCACCTTTTTATAGGTGAACTATGTGGCCCTGCCCTTGCATGCTGAAATATAATGCTTAGTTCAGAACTGGTTTATTTTCCCTTTAAGGTTTGTCTGCTTTGTGTAATGCCTCAGAGTGGCATTACCACCTTTGTACTCTGCTACTCTCTTTATTGGTTAACCTCAGGTCATCATGTGTATTTATTCCAGGTCCAAACACTGTGCATTTCCTATTTTGTAACTGTTATTTCCAAATGTAATATGCCTGGTTTACCAGCAGGTGGTAGCAAACACGGCAGAGCTACAGTTAGTTAGAATAGAGCTTTCCATTCCATTCTAACACCCCCCTCTGTGGAGTAGTGGACGAGTCCCACTTCCTGTAGGAAGGGAGGGGACCAGTTTCTAGAGCAGTCTAGCTTATCCCCTGCTAGGGGAAGGAAGCAAGTGCTGGGCACGTCTCTGCTGGATGTGTCTAGGCCAAGTCAAGCCATCCAGAGCACCTTCAGCTCTGCTGGATGTGGAGGCCACAGCTTAGAGCCTCAGGAGCCATGAGGAGAGTTCCCTTGCATAATTTAGAGACAGACTACCAAGAGAGAAGTTGCAGCATAAAGAAGAAGCTAAGTTACACAGCAAGCCTGTCAGTACAGGAGATCCAGAGAGAAACAGATGTAGCAGAGACGAGTTTGCCTGCCAGTTTTAATGCTAAAGCCTGCTGGGACCAAAGATAGGGCCAGGGGCTATGCATAGTATTCAGTATAGTGGGCAGACTAGATGGGCCAAATGGTTCTTATCTGCCGACACATTCTAGGTTTCTATGAGTTTGCCTGCCAGTTTTAATGCTAAAGCCTGCCGAGACCAAGACAAAGTCGGTAGACCGTGTTTGATGAATGTTTATTCAAGTAAAGCTGCTATTGAACTTTATACAAGGTCTGGAGGCGTTACTTCTTTCATCCCTCAATTACTACCCTCATTTTAGGCCACCCTATACCACTCGGCCATTCATACACCTGGGTACTACCACCATTACAAAAGGGGCCTTGGCCGTTGCCGCTGCGTTGCATTTGGACGTCCCAATTTTAGTAGATCACAGCATAAGCTGATCACAAGTTTTCCACAGTTGGGAAACTCAGAGATCAGCCCTAAGCTTAAGAGGGACATGGCAACAAATCTTCAATTCCCCTGCAGCTCCACCACTGGGGGAAAGAGGCATTACATGGTGCTCAGTGGATTTGATGTACTGTTTGTGTAATGTATGCATGTGCTGGGTCCTTCAGAGGCTTCTTGTACTACTCTCCAATCAAGCCAAACAATGGTGGTTATGAGTGAGGGACCCCCCTCACTCCTCTATTAACTCAGAATTCTCTTTACTAGGGTATCTGAAATTAGGTTTTCTAAACTGAATGGGCACTTTATACCTTAAAGGGGTATTCCCATCTTATAAAATAATGGAATATTGCTTGTTTAGGGTCTGACATCTAGGACACCTAAAAAATAAAGGGTTTGCACTGCTTATACTGAGCTTCAGAACCTTCATTCTCACAATCAGATCATAAAGTGTTATGATGCCATCACTTTAAGATACTGGAATATCCCTTTAAATTAGTTTTGCACCTTTTTCATAAAACTTTATATATATCAGAAAATTAACTTGGTTAAAGAATAAGATATGGGACCACCCCTAATGTTCTAAAAGAAGGGCGTCTCAGTATGTGGTAAATTTCTAGAGTATTTATGGAGCCTCTGGTCCCGAGACCTAAATATGCGATAGGACCTCAACTATCACTCTGTTGGACTGGCCCGCTGGAGTACCAGAGCAAGTCTAGAGGGCCCAGGCTTTGAAGACATAGCTGGCCCTAAAGATCCAGGAAAAAAAAAACATTTGGAGCTGCAGTTGAAGCCAATCACTTGCCAGTAAGGTCTATTTCTTTGTGTCAAAACCTAGTAGACTCTATTGATGATACCAGGGTTGGGTCCCGATAATAATTTCCTCTGGTGGGCCCAAGTAACCTCAGTCTGATGCTGCCTCGTACAGTGACTTACAGTATCTCCCCAAAACATTAGGATCAGGCAGTTGAAATCAATCTGTCTGACCACTATCTTCTCCAAAATCTGCCCCTTTGGGAGGCCACATACACATTGGCTGTGGGTCAGTCCTGTCCAAATTGGTTGGTTAGGCCAACGTACATGTAATGTTTGATGAACAAAGAGTCACCTATTCCTTACCTGATTTGCAATCCACTTTTGCAGCTGATCCCCATCATGGCAGTCATATTGTATGTTCAACGCAAGAAAATCAGCTGTTTCCTAAAACACATAGAAATGGTCAATTAGTTGATGTCCTTGGCACACATGACTCCATTGTTTTCTATGTGCAAGGGCATATATACCCCAAAAGCAGCCCAGACACCTGCTTTGGGACCCATGTAGGGAGGGGGCCTATTCCTGGTTGGCCTTATTCTCCTTTTATTGAGTGATGTGATTCTGCACACGGATGTCGTCTCATGCCACAATGCTGACAGAAAGAAAGTGGAACTGGAGCCATGAAAATAGCATGGGGCACCAGATCTGCTGTTACAGCTGGTTAGTGGTACCATTGTGGTAGTGTCAAGCAGCTCCTGAAAGGGGCCTTATTTTTATCATTGTTATTAGTCCCCCTCTGTCTATTTGCTTTGGCCTTGATCTCGCCATTTACTTCATGTTGATTCTTTTTTTTTTTTTCATGAAGATGGGGCCAAAGTAGAGCCCACCTCCTTCCATTTTTAGACAATGATAATATTTTCGCTGGTGGTCTTGGGAAGTAAAGGGGTTATTTGGGAAGTCCTTGGTGGTCTTACACAGTTAAGAGGTCAATGATAATTTCAGGTTGTTAATGGGAGTACTGACAATAGGAGGGGGACCTAGTAATTGGGAATCCTTGACAGTTGCCCAGTTTGCCACCCCCTAGACCTCCTCTGGCCTTATACATGGAAAACATGGGGGCTGAAGGACTATATTTACCAGGACTCGAGGAGACGTGCTCAGCGCTGCTGTTCCCAGAGCAATGGATATCCGTCCATCTGATAATAAAAATAAAAAATCGTGATCACCATAAATCGGTTCCGAATATGGCGGCTCATGATGTCCTCCTTTATCTATCAATCATTTTTTTTATTAGCATAATCACCTCCGTCAGTGGCTGTGGATATATACTAGTGACGTTATTAATGCCATTACATACAAATCACATGCCAATCACATACAAAACCTCCTCTATTTCCAATAAATGTATCACTTCTTTATGGTGAAGCTCCATCTTTTATTATCATATGCTTTTTTTAGGTCCAAATTTCTATGCTGATTCTGTTCTGATACAGAGCTCCAAATCCCATGAATTGACATAGATTTAGTGCAGCCACCACTAGAGGGAGCTTACTGTATACTGTGCTATTGCTGAATGCATAACAGTATGCACCAAGCTCCTGAGCTCCCCCTGGTGGCGGCTGCAGACATGCATAAGGTTAACTTTTCACCCTTTATGCCCATGCTGAGGGAAAGACATCTATAATAGGCCATGGACACAAAAAAAATCCCTTATGTGAACAGAGTTCCAATATTTCACTGAATTGGAATCAATAGCAAAAAAAAAAATACATAGACCCCATGCCAAAACTTGCCTTACACCCACTGAGAAAATGTACAATTATTTTTTATAAAAGTTAATGTTCTCTACAAATATTATATCATCTTTAAACTGTTTGACAGCCCCAAATCCTATGCTTTCCTTACTTAGCCATACAGTTATATGTTATAAGGCTTATTTCCACGGCTAGTATTCAACTAAAAGGAAGATGTAAACATATGTATGCAATGAGCTCCCCCTAGTGGTGGCTGCAACCAAACATTATAGAAACATAGAAACATAGAATGTGTCGGCAGATAAGAACCATTTGGCCCATCTAGTCTGCCCAATATACTGAATACTATGAATTCAGTATATTATGATGACAAAGAGCAAGGCCCCCTTTTGTTCTATCTTATGTACCTCATTAACCCTTTCTCGACATGTGACATAATAGTACGTCACATGTCGGGTGTTTAAAGATGGCCTTACGGAATGGCAACCGGGTGCCTGTATGGCTAATGTCCGTGATTGGCGGTAATGCCGATCGTGGGCATTTAATCTAATTTAACCAAATTTAATCAGATGCTATAGTCAAACCTAACCACGACATCTGAGAGTCTGTATTAACGGAAGTGCACACTTCCTGTAATGCTATGGCTCCCCCGTGTAGCGATCAGAGGAGCCGATTTGCCATTTTTTAGACGGTTCGCCTCTCACAAAAAAATGAAATACAAAGTGAACAAAAAGTTGTACACAGCCATGAATAGTATCAATGAAAAGTACACAACCCTGAAAAAAATAAGTCCTTATAAAGCTCCGCACACATAACTACAAAACAGATATTTTTTTTAAAAAGTAGTTTTTTTTCAGTATCAAAACACAAGAAACACTATACATATGTGGTATCGCCAGATTCGTACTGACCTGGAGAATGAAGATCAATACAGTATGTCAGTTTTCACCACATAGTGAATAGCGTTGATCACGAATATTCGAATTGCAAATTTTTATCTCGAATATAGGCACTTCGAGAATTTGCAAATATTTAGAATATAGTGATATATATTCGTAATTTCGAATATTCAAGATTTTTTTTTAATCAGTACACATGATCCCTCCCTGCTTCTAGCTTGTGGGCCAATGAGAAGGCTGCAGTATCTTTGACTTTAGGAGTAGTGTTGATTGCGAATTTTCATATTGAGAATTTTCGTAATTAAAAAAGAATATATAGCAATATAGGGAATATTCGAGAAAAAAAACGAATATAGAGCAATTTAGCTAATATAGTGCTTTAATCTTCTATAGTTGTAATTTTTTTCTCATCTGAAGCTCAGATTGGAAAAAAATTGCAACTATAAAAAAAAGATTATAGCACTATATTAGCTAAATTGTTCTACAATCGTTTTTTTTGAATATTCGCTATATTGCTATATATTATTGTTTTTGAATATTACGAATATTCGAAAAACGAATATATAGCACTATATCGAATATATTAGTTTTTTAGAATATTCAACTTTTTTTCCATCTGAAGTCATGATTCCTCCCTGCTTAAGTAACAAGAATATATAGCAATATAGCGAATATTTGAAAAAAAAAAAGAATGTAGAACAATTTAGCTAATATAGTGCTATAATGTTTTTTTTTTTTTAAATAGTTGTAATTTTTTTCCAATCTGAACTTCAGATGAGAAAAAAATTACAACTATTAGACAAAGACGATTATAGCACTATATTAGTTTACGGTAAATTGCTCTATATTCGTTTTTTTCCAAAATATACGATATATATTGCTATATATTCTTGTTTTTGAATATTACGAATATTAAAAAAAACTATTATATTCATTTCTAGAATATTCGTCTTTTTTTTTTTTTTTTTTTTTTTATCTGTACAGTTGTTCCACTTTGGCATACTCCTCCCCGACAAGTGTCCCTGTCACCATGGGAACTCCTGGGGGTTAGAATATACCATCGGATCTGAGTTTTCACAATCTCATTGATTCTCATTACGAAAATTCTCATTACGAAGATTCTCATTACGAAAATTCACAATCAACACTTCTCCTAATGAATATTCAAATTTGCGAATATTCTACTAGGGCTGCAACGATTAATCGATGTAATCGATTATATTCGATAACTGGATTCGTTGTCGACGAATCCAGTTATCGAATAATCGCCGATTCGGGCGGGCGGGCGGTCGCTGCATCTTTATTTTACCTTTTTACAATGACGCTCCCGCTCCTGTAACAGCCAGGCAGAGCGGACGGCGGCGTAACGTCACTCACTCACGTGACACGCCTGCTCCGCCTCCTTCATTCATGAAGTGGGCGGAGCAGGCGCGTCACGTGATTGAGTGACGTTACGCCGCCGTCCGCTCTGCCTGGCTGTTACAGGAGCGGGAGCGTCATTGTAAAAAGGTAAAATAAAGATGCAAGCATCGGGGCCGGGGCTGTTAGGGGGAAGGGGGAGGGGGGATCTGTCTATGGCACTGCTATGGGAAGGGGGGGTCTGTGTATAGCACTGCTATGGGGAGGGGGGAGGATCTGTCTATGGCACTGCTATGGGGAGGGGGGTCTGTGCACTGTTATGCCCATAACAGTGCACATATCCCCCTCTCCATAACTACGCCGTCCACAGATCCCCCTCTCCTATAACTACGCCGTCCACAGATCCCCCCATAATAGTGTCGTCCACAGATCCCCCATAAGTGTCGTCCACAGATCCCCCATAAGTGTCGTCCACAGATCCCCCATAAGTGTCGTCCACAGATCCCCCATAATAGTGTCGTCCACAGATCCCCCATAATAGTGTCGTCCACAGATCCCCCATAATAGTGTCGTCCACAGATCCCCCATAATAGTGTCGTCCACAGATCCCCCATAATAGTGTCGTCCACAGATCCCCCATAATAGTGTCGTCCACAGATCCCCCATAATAGTGTCGTCCACAGATCCCCCATAATAGTGTCGTCCACAGATCCCCCATAATAGTGTCGTCCACAGATCCCCCATAATAGTGTCGTCCACAGATCCCCCATAATAGTGTCGTCCACAGATCCCCCATAATAGTGTCGTCCACAGATCCCCCATAATAGTGTCGTCCACAGATCCCCCATAATAGTGTCATCCACAGATCCCCCATAATAGTGTCGTCCACAGATCCCCCATAATAGTGTCGTCCACAGATCCCCCATAATAGTGTCGTCCACAGATCCCCCATAATAGTGTCGTCCACAATTTGTTTTAATATGGCCTTTGAACATAATTTTTCAAGTAAGATCATATAAACCTCTCTGTTTTGTAATTTTGTCGTTTTTTCCGATTAATCGATTAATCGTAGAAATTAATCGGCAACTAATCGATTATTCAAATAATCGTTAGCTGCAGCCCTATATTCTACAAATATTCTACAAGATATCGCAAATTCGAATATGACACCTGCCGCTCATAACTAATAGTGAACACCATTAAAAATAAAACAACTGTAAAAATGTGGCAAAATTGCGTTTCTTTTTTACAATTCCACCACATTTAGAATTTTTTTCCCACTTCTCACTGCATTCTATGCAATATGAAATGGTGGCATTGGAAAGTACTACTTGTCACTCAAAAATCAAGCCCCATGTGGCTATGTGAACGGAAAAATGTAAAAGTTATGTCTCTGAGAAGGTGGGGAGCGCAAAACAAAAGCGCAAAGGTGAAAAATCCTCTGGGGAAGAAGGGGTTAATCAAGATGATGATTAATAAAGGGTAATACAAAGAAATATACATTTCCATTTATTATGTTGTCCTTGTACCCAGGATAGCACTTTATATGTTACTAATTACTCTCTCTGTGGAGTGGATTCGTTTTTCTGTAACAATGTATCAGCCGGGTTCATCAATCTTATCACCTCACATTAATGTCTTATCTGGTTCTGCTATTGATTTACACAAACAGGACTTCTCTGGGTGCAGAGGTCACAATGTGATTCATTACCACAAGATAAAAGCATGTCACCTTGAAGATCTGAGACCCTACAGGTAATAAATACTGAGGGCGACAGATTTACATAGAAAGTAGAAATTATGCCTAAAGGGAAACTGCAAAAGGCCTCATGCACACGACAGTATTTTTTTGTGGTCCGCAAAAAGGGGTTCCGTTGTTCCGTGATCCGTGTCCGTTTTTGTTTCCGGGTGTCTTCCTTTATTTTTGGAGGATCTCCAGACATGAAGGAAAGTAAAAAAAAATCTAAGTCAAGTTTGCCATGCTATGATAGGAAAAAAACGGATGCGGACCGCGGATGACAATCTTGTGTGCCTCCGTGTTTTTTCACAGACCCATTGACTTGAATGGGTCCACAAACCGTTGTCCGTGAAAAAAAGGTCATATTTTTTCACGGACTGGAAACATGGATCACGGATGCGGATGACAAACAAAAGTGCATTAGCCGAGTTTTCCACGGACCCATTGAACAACGGACACGGGACACACCAACAGTCGTGTGCATGAGGCCAAAGTCAGAGATTCATATAGTAACTGTCCAGTCAATCATCACCACTACCAGAACCAAGACACATCCACTAATGGCCCTGAGAAAATGGTCGTTCCAAACATACTGGTCAATGTCCTTACTCTTGACTATAGGAACAGTATTATAGTAGTTATATTCTTGTACATAAGAGCAGTATTATAGTAGTTATATTCTTGTACATAGGAGCAGTATTATAGCAGTTATATTCTTGTACATAGGAGGCAGTATTATAGTAGTGATATTCTTGTACATAGGAGCAGTATTATAGTAGTTATATTCTTGTACATAGGAGCAGTATTATAGCAGTTATATTCTTGTACATAGGAGGCAGTATTATAGTAGTTATATTCTTATACATAGGAGGTAGTATTATAGTAGTTATATTCTTATACATAAGAGCAGTATTATAGTAGGTAAATTCTTGTACATAAGTGCAGTATTATAGTAGTTATATTCTTGTACATAGGAGCAGTATTATAGTAGTTATATTCTTATACATAAGAGCAGTATTATAGTAGGTAAATTCTTGTACATAAGTGCAGTATTATAGTAGTTATATTCTTGTACATAAGTGCAGTATTATAGTAGTTATATTCTTATACATAAGAACAGTATTATAGTAGGTAAATTCTTGTACATACGAGCAGTATTATAGTAGTTATATTCTTGTACATAGGAGGTAGTATCATAGTAGTTATATTCTTGTACATAAGAGCAGTATTATAGTAGTTATATTCTTGTACATAGGAGCAGTATTATAGTAGTTATATTCTTGTACATAAGAGCAATATTATAGTAGATATATACTTGTACATAAGAGCAGTATTATAGTAGTTATATTCTTGTACATAGGAGCAGTATTATAGTAGTTATATTATTGTACATAGGAGCAGTGATATAATAGTTATATTCTTATACATAGGAGCAGTATTATAGTAGATATATTCTTGTACATAGGAGGCAGTATTATAGTAGTTATATTCTTGTACATAGGAGGCAGTATTATAGTAGTTATATTCTTGTACATAGGAGCAGTATTATAGTAGTTATATTCTTGTACATAGGAGCAGTATTATAGTAGTTATATTCTTGTACATAGGAGCAGTATTTTAGTAATAATATTCTTGTGCATAGGAGCAGTATTATAGTAGTTATATTCTTGTACATAGGAGGCAGTGTTATAGTAGTTATATTCTTATACATAGGAGGCAGCATTATAGCAGTTATATTCTTGTATATTACATAGGAGCAGTATTATATTAGTTATATTCTTGTACATAGGGGGCAATATCATAGTAGTTATATTCTTGTACACAGGAGCAGTATTATATTAGTTATATTCTTGTACATAGGAGCAGTATTATATTAGTTCTACTCTTGTACATAGGAGGCAGTATTATAGTAGTTATATTCTTGTACATAGGAGCAGTATTTTAGTAATAATATTCTTGTGCATAGGAGCAGTATTATAGTAGTTATATTCTTATACATAGGAGGCAGCATTATAGCAGTTATAGTCTTGTATATTACATAGGAGCAGTATTATATTAGTTATATTCTTGTACATATGGGGCAATATTATAGTAGTTATATTCTTGTACATAGGAGCAGCATTATAGTAGTTATATTCTTGTACATAGGAGCAGTATTTTAGTAATAATATTCTTGTGCATAGGAGCAGTATTATAGTAGTTATATTCTTGTACATAGGAGGCAGTGTTATAGTAGTTATATTCTTATACATAGGAGGCAGCATTATAGCAGTTATATTCTTGTATATTACATAGGAGCAGTATTATATTAGTTATATTCTTGTACATAGGGGGCAATATCATAGTAGTTATATTCTTGTACACAGGAGCAGTATTATATTAGTTATATTCTTGTACATAGGAGCAGTATTATATTAGTTCTACTCTTGTACATAGGAGGCAGTATTATAGTAGTTATATTCTTGTACATAGGAGCAGTATTATAGCAGTTATATTCTTGTACATAGGAGGCAGTATTATAGTAGTGATATTCTTGTACATAGGAGCAGTATTATAGTAGTTATATTCTTGTACATAGGAGCAGTATTATAGTAGTTATATTCTTGTACATAGGAGCAGTATTATAGCAGTTATATTCTTGTATATTACATAGGAGCAGTATTATATTAGTTATATACTTGTACATAGGAGGCAGTATTATAGCAGCTATATTCTTGTATATTACATAGGAGCAGTATTATATTAGTTATATTCTTGTATATAGGGGGCAATATTATAGTAGTTATATTCTTATTTAATCACTCTTAAATTAATATAATTCTTCTACGTTTTAAATGTTATTAATATAAGCCTTTTTTATGTGTAATGTATCATCACATCAAAATAGTTTGTTGTATTGGTCATGAAAGCATTTACCGTATTGATTTTCTGTGTCTGTCATTCAATCATGATAAATCTTGGTTCCCCTTTAATAACTCACCTCCAGCAGGGTACTTCTGGTGATATAGCGCATACACTCTCTCATGGGCGTCCAGCAGAACCTGCAGGGTTTGTGAATCTGTTACATCTGCAGGAACATCAAATGTTATCCAGGTTTGGACCAAATCCCCAAAGGAATGAAATGCAAATTTCGCATATTCTTCATAGACATCAACAGGGCTGGTGCCAGTCTGGGTGCCAACTTCAAAAAGTCTGTTGAGGTCACTGTCATATAAGATCACAATTGGTTTAATGCTGGTTCCCTGCAGTTCCTGGAGAAGGGACCTGTAACACTGCAGTTGTCCCTCATCCTTGCCCTTGAAGGTCACAGAGTTCACAGCCAGCTGGATCTTGTAGTGGGTGATGCCATGCTTCTGCAGGGTCGGAATTTGGTCTTTCAAGTCATTTAAAATGTCGTTGTTACACCTAAATACTCCCCCTGGCTCCACTTCATTAAAATGACCATTGTTTTTGCTCTGCAGAGGTCCAGCAATGGCCATGAAGTCTCCATGGACTGGATCATTGAGCCCATGACACATGGAAGAGAGGAGAACCAAGAGGACTGCTTGCCATGCAGGCGCCATGCTGGCCACTGTATTCCTAAATGTACCTGTCAAGTCATATATACATAACGTCCATAAAATGGTCCCTTGACGTCTTATCTTTGCTGACAATGACATTGCAGAAGAGCTATATACTAAGAGATAATGAGGCGGCTGCAGGAGCACAAGGTGCGATTGTCAGAGGATACAGAGCTGGTAATATGCATTAGGTAGAATAAAAAGTACACTGGGCACTCTCAGATATCGCGACCAATATTGAATTTATTATATATAATAATGAAAATAGGTGCTACCCTATGATGAAGGGTACTGGGCACAGTTAAAATCGCAAGAAAAGTCGAGGACATAAACAATCCTCACAATAACAATAAAATCAATAAATATTTGATAAAGAATCGCTAAGTAAAATCGCTAAATAAAATGCCTATATTAGTTTTCGAACTGTATCAGCATTCAATAGCAGCATTCATAGGTGTAAAATATGCAACATTCGAATCGGAAAGATCAATAGTATTCGATCCAAACTTTAGAACATGAAGATAAAAATCTAAATCCCATATGAATCACTTTGGAAGAACAAGGTTAGTCACTTGGAACTCAAATACAGCTTATAATAAGCTATTCGCCCAAAGATTGTCCTAGCGGCGTCCCGCTATATTGGATTCTCAGCGGCGTCCCGCTGAAACACTTAGCTGTGTGTTCCCAACACACATAAGCCTGCATACAAAAATCGTACAGTCTTACCATTCGATGAAAGTAATGCCCATATGTTACTCTAGACGTTGGTCTTTCGATACAATCGACCGTAGTCTTACGAGTTATACAAATTTCTTCCGTCTAGATCCCCACGCTGGCGGCTTGTTTGCACATGGACCTCGATAGTTCTGCACGATCTTTACTTCGACAAGCTTTAAATCACCTACTGCGCGGCAGACGGTATTGGACGGGCAATTTCTTATATTAATATTCCATTACACTTGGCAAGTGATCCTTTGGGGGGTTTGAACCAGACGCGTTCCGGGGTATTTGATAACCCCTTCCTCGGTGGCACCATTGTTTTCTAATGCATTAGGTAGAGTTTTAGCTCTAGTGCCTGGTGTTGACCACCACACATGGTCTTTTTCTTTAGATTTCTCAGATTGAACATATAAAGATGAATTTAGACGGGGTGATCATCATACAGTGAAGGAGATCGCTTCATATAAATGTATAACATATATAACACTTCTTTCCCTACAGTCGGCGGTTCGTTCCGTGAAGCAGTCTCCTTCACAGTATAACGAGTGATCGTTATTGCTGCCCAGAAACTATGATTGGTGGTGCCTGCATGCAGGGGAGCACCCAGGAATTTTGTCTAGGGGGGGGTCCGAAAGGCAAAAAAATGTGGCATGTGTAGTGCGCTGTGCTAATTCAATTTTTCAAAGCCTCCTTTATATTTAAAAATGCGGGAAGGGGTGTACTGTGTTGCACTGATTCTTTTACTTGGCGATTCTAAAAGCCCTGCAGGAACAGAACAATGCGGCGTGCCCCGCCCATTATTAAAAGCCCCTCCTACATATAATAGGCCACTCCCAACAAACACTGTACCGCTGACATTCTATAGTTGCGGCCTGTCTCTACACATCATACGGAGAGGGGAGACCTGTCCTGGCTGCACTGCCTGCTTCACATTATACAATGAACAGCAGGCTACCGCCAGGAAGCTCCTCCGCTCTCCTCCCTCCCCAGACCCTGCTCAAGGCCTGTGGTTCCCCCCACCATCGCCACCCGCCCGTGGCCTGCTGCCCCCCTTGGCCGTCCTCACCCAGCTCTGAATCCTCCTTCTGCAAATGGCAGAGGGAGGAGCCAGAGCATCTCCTCTCCTACATAGCGCCCCCTACCTCTTACATCCAGTGATGTCACCTTTGTTGTAGACTTTCTCTTTCTTTATCTTCTCCATTCAGACCAGACCGCCATGATGATTTTTCAGCCATCTCCCGTCTCTGCAGAGATTGACATACAGACATTCGTTTCCCACATTTCCATCATCTTCACATCTTCTGAACACCCTTTCTTGCCACCCCCAATACTATACTGCAGAAACAGTCCCTCTGGAAATACTACTGCCACACAGATAGTGCCCCCCTTCCACAATTATTGGCACACAGTGCTCTAAAAAAATAACTGCGCCCAGACACTAATAGTATAAAGATAATGTCCCCCAAAAAATATTGTGCTAAGCTGATACTGTGGCAGGATGCCCCCCAAAGTAACAGGGCTCCCCAAAATAGAAATAATTCTCTGCCAGAGCACACTTAGTAGTAATAATGCCCCTATAGTGCCCATACTAGTAATCATGTTCCTCATAGCCCCCCAGTAGTAGCAAAGCTCCGCATAATACCTCCTAGTACTAATAATTCTCCCTACAATATGGCAGTACATTAAATACCCCAGCTTAGTGCCCGCTGTTGAGCTAATGTCCCCATAATGTATGCCAGTATAAAATACCCCTATATAGTGCCCCAGTAAATGCCCTCATAGTGCTCCTCTCCCCCTTCCCCATAATGTCCCCCATAATATGCCAGTAAAAAATGCCCCTTCTAAGTGCCACTATATGCCCCAATAGTGCTCCTCTCCCCCATAGTGCCGCTCTCCCCTATAGTGCCTCCCATAATGTGCCAGTAAAAAATGCCCCCTTAGTGCCACCAAATGCCATAGTGCCCCCCATAATGTGTCAATAAGAATAAAGGCCCCTTTAGAGCCCCCACTTCCCCATAGTGCCCCAAATAATGCCCCTATAGTGCCACCAGATGCCCCATAGTGCCATTCTCCCCTATAGTGCCCCCATAATGTGTCAATAAAAAAAGCCCCTTTAGACCCCCCAGATGCCCCCATAGTGCTCCTCTCCCCATGGTCCCCCCCATAATGTGCCAGTAAAAAATGCCCCTTTGAAGTGCCACCATATGCTCCAACAGTGCTCCACTCCTCCATAGTGCCTCCCATAATGTGCCAGTAAAAAAAAATGCCCCCTTAGTGCCACCAGATGCCATAATGCCCCCATGTGCCAATAAGAAAAAAAAGGCCCCTTTAGAACCCCCACTTCCCCATAGTGCCCCCAAATAATGCCGCCCCTATAGTGCCACCAGATGCCCCCTAGTGCCATTCTCCCCTATAGTGCCCCCATAATGTGTAAAAAAAAAAAG
This sequence comes from Bufo gargarizans, assembly GCF_014858855.1. Taxonomy (NCBI): domain Eukaryota; kingdom Metazoa; phylum Chordata; class Amphibia; order Anura; family Bufonidae; genus Bufo; species Bufo gargarizans. The sequence goes on along the minus strand of NC_058087.1, from coordinate 25,914,822 downwards.
CCCCTTTAGAGCCCCCATAGTGCTCCTCTCTCCCCCATGGTGCCCCCCAAATAATGCCCCTATAGTGCCACCAGATGCCCCATAGTGCCCCCCATAATGTGTAAAAAAAAAAAAAGCCCCCATAGTGCTCCTCTCCCCCATGGTGCCCCCCCATAATGTGCCAGTAAGAAGTGCCACCCCAAAAAAAATGGGGCTGTAAGAATTGTCAGATGCCAGCTCCCCACCTCCAAAAAAAAAAAAAAAAAAAAAAAAAAGATCCATCAGCAGCGATGTGATGCAGGCCTCTTCCGGCCTGTGTCCCGCCGGCTCAGGCGGCGCGATGATGACGTCATCGCGCCGCCTGAGCCGGCCACTGATAGGCTGCAGGCATTAGTGCCCGAGGCCTATCAGAAGAACAGGGGAGGGACACACCTCTCCCTCCCCTGCCGCAGCACAGCCATCTGTATCGCTGTCCTAAGGATGGCGATACAGATGGATATGGAGATGAGCGCTCATCTCCTACTGCCCCCCCCGACCGCTTCCGGAATTACATCCAGGGCCGCGCCGCCTGTGGTGATCGGCGTTGCGGCCCTGAAGGATTAAAAAAAAAAAAAGTATTGTCGGTTGTTCTAGGGGGGGTCCAGACCCGCTGGACCACCCCTGTAGGTGCGCCACTGCCTGCATGAACTACAGGGTGATATCGCCGTTTGCTCCTTTGTCTCGTTCTCACCACCGAAAACAACCGCCAGAAGTACAATCGGGAAATCCTTGGTGTAGTGTGCGTCGATGTGAGCGCAATTCCTCCAAAATAACATCACAGAGACTTTCTCAAGTAGGTTCCAATAATGTGCCTCCTTCCAACGGCTAGGCGTGGTTTTATTTATACCAGAAGATGGGAGGCGGTCTTACAATCATGACCAATGAGGAGACAGGTTATGGTTTGAAGTGATTGGCTGGTGAAGATGTGAATGATCGCGCAAACTCATGTTCGTGCGTTCGCACACTTATTCGCGCCCTTTCCGTTGCCGCGCTTATCCTCGTGGATGAAGAAACCTTCGCTCGACGGTCCCCATTCCTCCCGCCTCAGCCGGCGCCATGACACTGGTATCCTGCAGTAATACCAGGCCGGGCACAAATCAGCTACAGGTCGGGACGACCAGACCATTGTGCGAAAGTCTCTGCGCAGATGCAAACGCGAATGCGAACAAATCTGCGCATCCCCATAGGATAGATGGCGACCATACGGCGAACAATAATTTTTCCACAACAAGGGATTACCCAATGAATGAGAATTTCGCTCATTCATTGGGTGATCGTAGGCACATTTACATGGGCAGATCGTCAGGAACAACTGTTTGCAGGAATGGTCGTTCACGATAATCTGGACGATTATTGGTTTTTAGCAACTATTCAAGACAGACTGGTTGCAAAATGCAAATTACCTAACAACCACTGTCTATTTAATAGGATTGTCAGACAATGAGTCCATACTCAAATCTTTGGCTGTCCAGGGGGAAGAAATGGGTATGGAGGCTCATACCGCTGACAGCTATTCCTCCCAACACCATACACCTACACATTTGGGTCGGCCAGGTATTCATGTGTTTGCAAGCACAGTGGCTCAGTGGTTAGCACTGGTGCCTTGCAGTGCTGGGGTCCTAGGTCCTGACCTGTGTTTGCCTGGGTTTCCTTTGGGTACTCTGGTTTCCTCCCACACTGACACACTGAAAAGGAACTTAGATTGTGAGCCCCACTGGGGACAGTGGGTAATGATAATGTCTGTAAAGCGCTGTGGAATATGTCAGTGCTATATAAGTGCTTAAAATAAATAAGGTTAAAGGGGTTATCTCACTTCAGGAAATGGCATTTATCATATAAAGAAATTATGTATTGTTGTTATCCATATTGCTTCCTTTACTGGCTAGACTCATTTTTCCATCACATTATATAATGCTCGTTTCCATGGTTACGATCACACTGCAATCCAGCATCGGTGGCCGTGCTTGTCCACCAGAGGAAAAAGCACCAGCCTATGTGCACTCCGACGGTCCCGGCCACCAGAGAGGCCAGTGCCTTTTTCTATAGTGTGCAAGCACGGACACCAATGCTGGATTGCAGGATGGTCGTAAACCGTGGAAACGAGCAGTGCATAATGTGATGGAAAAATTAATCCAGCCAGCAAAGGACTTCAGGTGTTTTATTGAGCCCATTGCCAAAGGTGTATAACATCCAGCCCCTAACATGCAGTCTACCATTAGCACAGGTGTATAACATCCAACCCTAGCCTAGGAGCCTGCTATTACCACAGGTGTGTAACTTCCAGCCCTAGCCAAGCACCCTGCTATTACTACAGGTGTGTAACTTCCAGCCCTTAGCCATGCAGTCTGCCATTACCACAGGGGTATAACATCCAGCTGCCATCTATGCAGTCTGCCATTACCACAGGGGTATAACATCCAGCCGCCTATCTATGCAGTCTGCCATTACCACAGGGGTATAACATCCAGCCGCCATCTATGCAGTCTGTCTTTACAGATATTTTTGTGTAAAGAGGTCACTGAATTCCCGCATGGTCCTGTAACAGAATGTTACCGCTGACACAAGTCACTATGTGAAATGTCTTGCCTCCGAGATATTGCACCATCACTTGTGAATGGTATTATTGCAAAGTGAAAGGAACCGCAGGATTTCAGCCATGAACTGTAACGTAAAGTTCCAGAGCGGGGTCGCTGAGTGCTGAGGAGCATAGAACATAAGTCACCAACGCTCTGCTGACTCCATAACTGCAGAGTCCAGACCCCTGTGTCAACATCAACACAAAAATGATGCTGTGCCGAGAGCTTCATGGCATGGGTTTCCATGGCCGAGCACCTGCATGCCAGCCTTACGTCATCAAGCAGAATGGCAGGTGTGGCATGAAGCGGTGTAAAGCACGTCAACATTGGACTCTCGAGCAGTGAACATGTCTTCTGTGCAGTGACCAAAATGCTTCTCTATCTGACGGTCTGATGGATTAATCTGAGTTTGGCGAATGCTAGGAGAATGTTATCTGCCTGACTGCATTGTGCCAACTGTAAAGGTGGTGGAGGAGGAATAATACTATGGGTTTGTTTTTAGGGGTCAGCCTCGGCCACTTAGTTCCAGTGAAGGGAAATCTTAAATTGGCTGGCCGTACAGAGCCTTGTTCTCAATCCTATCCAACACCTTTGCGATTAACTAGAACTGCGAGCCAGGCCTACACAGTCAACGTCAGTGTCTGAGCTCTTATGGATCAATGGGTAAAAATTCCCACAGACACCTCCAAAATATTTATAGAAGAGCAAAGGGGGACCAACTCCACAATAATGCTTATGGATTTAGAATGGGATGTCATTAAAGCCCCAGTAGCTGGAATGTGTATGTGTCCCAATACTTTTCTCCATATAATGTATCTGAGCACATTATATCTAGATGTTGGTGCACATTCCTGATGCCATTAAATATTAAATTCTAAGTGCATTGGGGTACCTTGGACCTTCCGTATCTTAAAGAATCATTTCACTCTTTGATCCCCGTTGAAAAGTCCGTATTTAGTATCTATTACTTTCTGCTAATCGTTGATCTGTAATTGACCCGTTCAATGAGACACTAGCTTAGGTCCTGACACCTTCATTGAACAAGTGACCCCACAGTTCATCAGATGAGATCAGTTAAGGCCTTAAAGGGCTTTCCCATATTTACTTACTGTACAGATCTAATCAACTTTCTGTTCAGTTCCTCACCATTCAAAACAATACTTGGCTGTCAGTGAATGAGGACACTCGTGATTACATTCAGAGGCAGTAAACAGTAGCATACCTTTAACGGAGGCATACCGCGCAACTGCTAGGAGGCTTGGATTTTCATACAGCCACCACTAGGGGGAGCACAGTGCAATCATTTCAGCTTCCATTAACTGTATAACTTGTGCGCCCCCTAGTGGTAGCTGAGACTTTGGTGGTCGGAAAGAGCACTGCATTTATTAAGCTCCATTTTACTGATATAGAAGTCAGATAAAGTGGGTGGGGTGAAAGGCGACTTTTTAATTAGAATTTTTTAAAGTGTATTCCTTGTAATAAAATTTTAAAAAAAAATTAAAATCTGGGGCCTTGCCTGGGAGTGATTGTCTCACGCATACTAGGTGGGGGCCTATACTGTTTTGCTGTGGGGACCCATGAGATCTGTAGATGGCCGTTGCAGAAGACCTGTACACAGCGAGTCCTACTCTAGTGCTCTGTGAGCTAAACAGCCTCGACTCCAGAATGATACATTGTAGCAAACTTTTAGTGACTTGTGTAGCTGCTGCTGATGTATTTTGCTCACAGAGCATTATCTATACTGGACACAATTGTACTTCAGCGATAGGAAGTTTATCAAGGGGCACTGTGCTAGCACTGTTTCTGTGGGCTCCCCCTAGTGGCAGTTGTAAGCAAAAATAATTTTAACATTTCATTCTGTGGCTGAAAACTGGGAAGCTCTATGCTGGAAATGTTTATCAGTGGGCATGGTTTATAGGTGACCCTCTCTTGGCACTATTGTTTATTAGGGGTCACTCTGCTGGCACTGTTTCTGTTGAGCACTTTCATGGCAGTATTATTTATGGTGTGCCCTCTGCTCTGTTTTATAGGGGTGCACACTTTTTTTATTGGGGGGGAAAGGGGTGGTGTCCTACATTTATGAGTAGGCTTTACACGGCAAAATGACACTTAAAGGGGTTGTGCCATGATCTACTTGTTGTTGTTTTTTTATTTGCAGTTTTCTCTTATCCCCCCTGGAATCCTGCTGCCTGGTTTGTCATGTGTCTACTATCCCATCATGCCTTAGGGAATTGAGGTGTGTCCTGACATCAGCAGATCATGTGACACTAACCACACTCCTTGTTCTTACCAATGGCGCATCCTACATTACAAGGCGCCAATGGAGGACGTAACCTACAGCAACAGGGTGCAGTGGTCGGATAATGACTTTACAATATAGCGCGGTTTTGATAAATGGTGGTATTTGGAGAAAGTGATATAACAGTGATATCTGTTGGGTGGGATACATTTATATCAGTAGCACAAACCCTCTAATCTTTCACTTTGTGTTTCAGAAAACTACTTGTAATCCCCCCCAGCCCCCGGTCACATTTCTGCAGCTTGCACCGCTCCATATCCACACTATTCAAAAACTCACAAACACATAACAGACGAGATGAGTTCATATAGTTTATTTTGAAGGTAATATTTTACATTTTCTATCCCCACAACTAAAATACCTCTGCTAACTTGCGTTTTTTACGAAGTTTACCGTACAAAACTGAAAACAAAATGACACCCAAAACTGCAGCAAGTAAGAGCGCAAATTCCACATATAAAGCTGTCATTGCATCCGAGGTGGAGACTTTCAGTCCCAGAAAGTCCACGAATGGTGGTTCCTGCTCTCCCGAGGGTCCTGTAGTGGGGCTGCTGCCGCTGGCTGTGGCTGTGGGTCTGGAAGTTGTACCTGCCGGAAAACAGGGGATTCTGGGTAAATGTCTCCTATAACTTAAATGTGATGGTGTATCTCAATGACTAAGTTGTCTCCAAGTTATAGTTCATCAGAAACAAACAAAAAAGTTATAATAATTCTGGAAATTAGAATTTCAATGGAAAATTTGTAGTAACATACGCCTAAGAATTATTGACCCTCCTCTTATGAGCGCCTTTACGTATGTCACAGGATCGTTTACACCCACCTTCAGTTTCTGGTTCTAGGCATGGATGAGACCCATTATGTGGATCCGGAAAGCCATTGCACTGAACCACGGATCTGTAGTATTTCACAGAAGCTTTAGGGAGACGGGTCAGATTTGGGTCTGAATAGTTGGTATAATATAAACCGAACCGCTCAGTGTAACCTGTCGCCCACTCAAAGTTATCCATCAGACTCCAGGCGGAGTATCCACGGAGATCAACACCATCGTACTTTACAGCTGCAGAAGAAAACAGTCAGATGTATAGTAGTTATATTCTTGTACATAGGAGCAGTATTATAGTAGTTATATTCTTGTACATAAGAGCAGTATTATAGTAGTTATATTCTTGTACATAGGAGCAGTATTATAGTAGTTATACTCTTGTACATAGGAGCAGTATTATAGTAGTTATATTCCTGTACATAGGAGCAGTATTATAGTAGTTATATGCTTGTACATAGGAGCAGTATTATAGTAGTTATATTCTTGTACATAGGAGCAGTATTATAGTAGTTATATTCTTGTACATAGGAGGCAGTATTATAGTAGTTATATTCTTGTACATAGGAGGCAGTATTATATTAGTTATATTCTTGTACATAGGAGGCAGTATTATAGTAGTTATATTCTTGTACATAGGAGGCAGTATTATAGTAGTTATATTCTTGTACATAGGGGCAGTATTATAGTAGTTACAGGTGAAACTCGAAAAATTTAAATATTGTGCAAAAGGTTCAATATTCTAGGCTGAAAGTATCACACTCTAGTCAGCTAATTAATCCATACACCATGAGCAAAGGATACCTAATATTGTGACTTTGGGGTTTTCATAAGCTGTAAGCCATAATCATCCAAATTATAACAAATAAAGGCTTTAAATATCTCACTTTGCATGTAACTAGTCTATCTCATATATTAGTTTCACCTTTTAAGTTGCATTACTGAAATAAATATATTTTGCACGATATCCTAATTTTTCGAGTTTCACCTGTATATAGCAGTTATATTCTTGTACATAGGAGCAGTATTATAATAGTTATATTCTTGTACATAGGAGCAGTATTATAGTAGTTATATCCTTGTACATAGGAGGCAGTATTATAGTAGTTATATTCTTGTAGATAGGAGCAGTATTATAGTAGTTATATTCTTGTACATAGGAGGCAGTATTATAGTAGTTATATTCTTGTAGATAGGAGCAGTATTATAGTAGTTATATTCTTGTACATAGGGGGCAGTATTATAGTAGTTATATTCTTGTACATAGGAGCAGTATTATAGTAGTTATATTCTTGTACATATGAGCAGTATTATAATAGTTATATTCTTGTACATAGGAGGCAGTATTATAGTATTTATTTTCCTATACATAGGAGCAGTATTATAATAGTTATATTCTTGTACATAGGAGGCAGTATTATAGTATTTATTTTCCTATACATAGGAGCAGTATTATAATAGTTATATTCTTGTACATAGGAGGCAGTATTATAGTAGTTATATTCTTGTACATAGGAGCAGTATTATAGTAGTTATATTCTTGTACATAGAAGCAGTATTATATTAGTTATTTTCCTATACATAGGAGCAGTATTATAGTAGTTATATTCTTGTACATAGGAGCAGTATTATAGTAGTTATATTCTTGCACATAGGAGCAGTATTATAGTAGTTATATTCTTGTACATAAGAGTAGTATTTCTTAAACATAGGAGGCAGTATACATATACATACAGTCGTGGCCAAAAGTTTTGAGAATGACACAAATATTAGTTTTCACAAAGTTTGCTGCTAAACTGCTTTTAGATCTTTGTTTCAGTTGTTTCTGTGATGCAGTGAAATATAATTACTCGCACTTCATAAGTTTCAAAGGCTTTTATCGACAATTACATGACATTTATGCAAAGAGTCAGTATTTGCAGTGTTGGCCCTTCTTTTTCAGGACCTCTGCAATTCGACTGGGCATGCTCTCAATCAACTTCTGGGCCAATTCCTGACTGATAGCAACCCATTCTTTCATAATCACTTCTTGGAGTTTGTCAGAATTAGTGGGTTTTTGTTTGTCCACCCGCCTCTTGAGGATTGACCACAAGTTCTCAATGGGATTAATAACTGGGGAGTTTCCAGGCCATGGACCCAAAATGTCAACGTTTTGGTCCCCGAGCCACTTAGTTATCACTTTTGCCTTATGGCACGGTGCTCCATCGTGCTGGAAAATGCATTGTTCTTCACCAAACTGTTGTTGGATTGTTGGAAGAAGTTGCTGTTGGAGGGTGTTTTGATACCATTCTTTATTCATGGCTGTGTTTTTGGGCAAAATTGTGAGTGAGCCCACTCCCTTGGATGAGAAGCAACCCCACACATGAATGGTCTCAGGATGCTTTACTGTTGGCATGACACAGGACTGATGGTAGCGCTCACCTTTTCTTCTCCGGACAAGTCTTTTTCCTGATGCCCCAAACAATCGGAAAGAGGCTTCATCGGAGAATATGACTTTGCCCCCGTCCTCAGCAGTCCATTCACCATATTTTCTGCAGAAGATCAATCTGTCCCTGATGTTTTTTTTGGAGAGAAGTGGCTTCTTTGCTGCCCTTCTTGACACCAGGCCAACTTTCAAAAGTCTTCGCCTCACTGTGCGTGCAGATGCGCTCACACCTGCCTGCTGCCATTCCTGAGCAAGCTCTGCACTGGTGGCACTCCGATCCCGCAGCTGAATCCTCTTTAGGAGACGATCCTGGCGCTTGTTGGACTTTCTTGGACGCCCTGAAGCCTTCTTAACAAGAATTGAACCTCTTTCCTTGAAGTTCTTGATGATCCTATAAATTGTTGATTGAGGTGCAATCTTAGTAGCCACAATATCCTTGCCTGTGAAGCCATTTTTATGCAACGCAATGATGGCTGAACGCGTTTCTTTGCAGGTCACCATGATTAACAATGGAAGAACAATGATTTCAAGCATCCCCCTCTTTTTAACAGGTCAAGTCTGCCATTTTAACCCAATCAGCCTGACATAATGATCTCCAGCCTTGTGCTCGTCAACATTCTCACCTGAGTTAACAAGACGATTACTGAAATGATCTCAGCAGGTCCTTTAATGACAGCAATGAAATGCAGTGGAAAGTTTTTTTTGGGATTAAGTTAATTTTCATGGCAAAGAAGGACGATGCAATTCATCTGATCACTCTTCATAACATTCTGGAGGATATGCAGATTGCTATTATAAAAACTTAAGCAGCAACTTTTCCAATTTCCAATATTTATGTAATTCTCAAAACTTTTGGCCACGACTGTATATGCCTCCTTATATATAAAGACTTCTTGTGAGTAATTTAACTACAAGTAAAGACTGGATGTAGTTGACTGACATGGAATGCAGATACGTCTGGCCTGTGTTGTATATAATCCCATACCTTTCAGAGCCTCATTCAAATAATGCTTATAATAATGGATTCTCCATTCATCATTTAGATTTGTCCCACGCTCAGATATTCCGTTTTCTGTGATATATATAGGAGGGTTGTTAAATTCTTCCTTTATCCAGTTTAATAACCTTCTGAGTCCAAAAGGCGTCACTCTCAACCATACACTCCCAGATCCGAGCCAGGTGTGGTCGCTCAGTAAATAAACCCCCCTGTAATGGAGGACAGGAAATCCATCAAATCTCTTTATTTTCTTTTTAGTTAGGATCCAGTTATAGTCTGTGTCACCTTACCTGTCCCCTTGATAAGCCTGATAGTCTAGGTCATAGACAGCATTTCCAACCAGAACGCTAGTGTAGTGGTTCAGGCCAAAGAAGTCGTACGTGCCTTTTATTCTTTGCTTCTCACTGTCGGTAAACTCTGGGAGCCTGAAGATGATGAAAAGCATAGCAATGACTATCTATCCAAAGTATGAAGGGCAGGTGTGGTAGGGATCATGCATCCATATGAGGAATAGACCTTTGATTCTGTTATGTCCTGCAGACCACACATCCAGGTCTTTACCCCTTTTTGTCACCTCCAGCTCAGAAATACTTCTCACATCTGCTCTTCCTTCAACCACAAATCACCCAATATGCCTGTGCATGCCCTCGTCATCTGCCTAGACTACTGCAATATGCTCCTGTATGCCCTTCTCTCTAAGGCTAGGTTCACATGTGTCTCTGACTGGCTCCATTAGGAGTCCCTGTCATAGATTTTGTAACGTTAAAGCGTTACAAAACGCAGAACAACAGACAACTCATTAGAACCCCATTGTAAATCAATGGGTGTGTCTAGTATTAGTTGTGACCATTATGTAACAGGTCCAGCATTGTATTGTGATCTCCATTTTAAATGGAAAACAAGACACAGGAATGAACAGGGCCTAAAAGTCTTGCACTTCTCTACACCATGTTCTGCCACCTCTACCCTTCCTCCTCCAGTCTCTTCACCGGCTATAACCTTTACCCAGCAAATGCAATTCAAAATACAGTACTGATAGTGACATACAAGGCCACCCACAATCTGTCCCCACCATCCTAATCTTCCAGTGCTTTCCAACATTTATCAACCATGGACTCTTCTGGTTGCATTAAAAATTTCAACCGTTTTGTCTTCTATGGAGAGCTCAATGCATATGGGTTTATACAGTTACCATTAAACTCCATGGGTGCTGTAAAAATCTGTAGACAGCAATCTCCCCCTATTGGCGGTTGCAAGTAGACAGAATATTTTCATTTTACTCAATGACGGAGCAAAAGAAGGCAGTTCTGGCCGCAGGCCTTATAACGGTATGCCTCTGATGAATGACATTTGTCTCTTGCTCTGCATTGCAATCCATTGTGGATCAGCAGTAATTACAGATGTGGTTTTAAAGACTGCACACCAAGCAGAATATGATATATGAGTTTCATTTGGATTATATCTTTGAAACATCATCCAATCATAATACAATGTGAAATAAGGATTATTACATGGCTGATGCTGGCCTAGTCATTGTCAGCATACTCACCGGCTTTGGGGCAGCCCCACAGCAAGACTTCTCTCACGTACATTGGTCTTCATAACTTCTGGGTAGTCTCCAGTTTTAAAGACAGGATGTCCAAACCACCCACCGAAAAACTGAAAACCAATGAAAGTCACTTATACATGATCACATGAAACTACACAAAGTTTTCTTTCTATGTGTAATATGGTGTACCACTCCGACATCTATAAAGTTTTATGTTTTAAGGTGATCTCATATGGGGACGAGCTGTTCTTATTACCAGGCACACTTGCAGGTAAATATTATAATCCTGCCCTGTATGTACAAAAATATAACTATTAGGGCTCATTCAGACGGCCGTATGCTATCTGCAAAAATGCGGATCTGTTTTTTTGCGGATTAGATGCTGACCCATTCACTTCTATGGGGCCCTTTTCTATTCCACGGTTCCGCAAAACAAATGAAACATGTCCTATACTTGTCCGTGAAGATCAGGACATGGCCCCATTGAAGTCCATCGGTCGGCAAAAATACTGAATGCTATCCTTTTTTTGCGGATCCGCAAAAAAAACGGATCCGCATATTTGCGGACAGCGTACGGCCGTCTGAATGAGCCCTTATAATACTGCTCCTACAATATGTACACAAATAAAACTACTATAACACGGCTCCACTGCTCCTGTGTACAGGAAAATAACTACCATAATACTGTTCCTATGTACAAGAAAATAACTACTATAATACTGCTCCTATGTACAAGAATATAACAACTATAATACTGCTCCTATGTACAAGAATATAACTACTATAATACTGCTCCTATGTACAAGAATATAACTACTATAATACTGCTCCTATGTACACGAATATAACTACTATAATACTGCTCCTATGTAAAAGAATATAACTACTATAATACTGCCTCCTATGTACAAGAATATAACTACTATGGTACTGCTCCTATGTACAAGAATATAACTACTATAATACTGCCCCTATGTACAAGAATATAACTACTATAATACTGCCTCCTATGTACAAGAATATAACTACTATAATACTGCTCCCTATGTACAAGAATATAACTACTATAATACTGCTTCTGTGTACAAGGATATCACTACTATAATACTGCTCCTATGTAAAAGAATATAACTACTATAATACTGCCTCCTTCGTACAAGAATATAACTACTATAATACTGCTTCTGTGTACAAGGATATCACTACTATAATACTGCTCCTATGTAAAAGAATATAACTACTATAATACTGCCTCCTATGTACAGGAATATAACTACTATAATACTGCTCCTATGTACAAGGATTTCACTACTATAATACTGCTCCTATGTTCAAGAATATAACTACTATAATACTGCCTCCTATATACAATAATATAACTACTATAATACTGCTCCTATGTACAAGAATATAACTACTATAATACTGCTCCTATGTACAAGAATATAACTACTATAATGCTGCTTCTGTGTACAAGGATATCACTACTATAATACTGCTCCTATGTTCAAGAATATAACTACTATAATACTGCCTCCTATGTACAATAATATAACTACTATAATACTGCCTCCTATGTACAGGACTATAACTGCTATAATACTGCTCCTATGTACAAGAATATAACTACTATAATACTGCCTCCTATGTACAAGAATATAACTACTATAATACTGCCTCCTATGTACAGGACTATAACTGCTATAATACTGCTCCTATGTACAAGAATATAACTACTATAATACTGCTCCTATGTACAAGAATATAACTACTATAATACTGCCCCTATGTACAGGAATATAACTACTATAATACTGCCTCCTATGTACAAGAATATAACTACTATAATACTGCTCCTATGTACAAGAATAGAACTCTAAAATTTTACATTGTAGATTATTATATCAAATATTTATAAGATTTTTAAGCTTCCTCCCTGATACAATAACATCTTTAAACTTCTAAGCAGACATACCATCAGGTACCGCCATGCTGCTTCTGTGTCCACTTGTTTGTAAGGATTAATTGGTTCAGTCCAATCACAGTTGAGGGTGATGGAGATGAGACCCCCCTGAGAGGCTCTGTACTTATCATTGTACAGGTGCCATGCTTCTGCATGGGCTTTTATCAGGTTATGTCCTGCCAGGTATACGCCAATCCCTGGTGAATAGATTCCTAAGAAGAGAGTAAAAAAAAAAAACTGAATTACAGTGCACCACAAATACAGAGATTTTCAGGTTGGGAAATAAAAGCCCCTCAGGGCACTAGGAATTGGTACCCATGGACATATCAAGGTGGCGAGGTAAATGTAAATGCAGGTAAAATTCCCCTTTAAAGGGGATGTCTCATCTTTTCTAATTTTAGTTTCATCCAGTAGCTTTAAGCCTATAGAATGAGTTCACTCATATTTTATCTGTATATTTTATGAAAAATGACTTTCCTAGGGGTGGTCATATTGGAGGCCCGTACTTACTTCCTGTATTGTCTATACTGACAGGAAGAGATTACCCACAATGATCTGCTGCTGATTACGGTACCCGCACTCGTTCATCATGCTTAAAAATGATTGCTTTTTTTGTTGCTGTCTAATCAGGATCTGCTGCCAACCAACAATGATTCCGGGACAAGCGATGGCATTAGTGATCACTTCTCGCCATACTGTGGAGGATATCGCTACATGTAATAGCAGAGGTCTCCTCTGTTGACGAGCAGGCAATTGCTGGGAAGGAGCGCTTCCCTCCCGACAATCATCTGACTGATCTGCTAGTGTGATACTAGCCTAAGGCCCCTTGCAGACGAGCGTAAGCGGATTAGGTCTGGATGCGTTGCGGATGCGTTCAGTAAAAATGCACGATTTCGCAAGCAAGTTCATTCAGTTTTGTCTGGGATCACATTCAGTTGTTCAGTTTTTATTGCTCAGGTGAAATGCGCATTGATGCGTTTTTTCACGCGCATGATAAAAAAACGGAAGGTTTATAAACAACATCTCTTAGCAACCATCAGTGAAAAACACATCGCATCCGCACTTGCTTGAGGATGCAATGCGTTTTTCATGCAGCCCAATTCACTTCTATGGGGCCAGTGTTGCGTGAAAAACGCTGAATATAGAACATGCTGCGATTTTCACGCAACGCACAAGTGATGCGTTAAAAATCAACGCTCATGTACACAGACCCATTGAAATGAATGGGTCCGGATTCCGTGACGGCGCCATGCATTTGCATCACGCATTGCACCCGCGCAGACAACTCGCTCGTCTGCAAGGGGCCTAAGAGTACAACAGAGCTGTCACCTGTCATTAAATAACCACCGTCTAATGATAATGAGATGACTCTGCTGGCTCTGACCTAGTCTACACAGCAAAGTTAAAATGTGAGCTGCAGAAAAGAGAAAATGCATTGCTATATTGTGAACTGCAGTGTGAAAGACGGAATACTTCTGCATCTTTTCTTTGCCAAAAATTAAAATAACTCATGTTAATATTTTAAAAACACCTTACTACCCCACCCCTTTTAGCTATGTCTGCCAGGCTATGGTATATTGTTGCACATTGGACTTCACTACACACAATAGGATTGAATTGGTGGTATTGCAGTGACCGTACTTGGTCCGTAAACCTTATAGGTACCTCCTAAGGGCAGTAAGGGTCTGTGAAAGGCCTATTGGGTCAGCCCTCATTGCTGCACCAGTTTTTAAAGGACCTTTTTTAATGACTATAACTTACAACAATTACCTGGTGCAAAGGCTCCTTCTCCATAGCCCAGGTGGGCAATGATGTACGGCTCATTCAGAGTGATCCAGAACTTCACTCTGTCACCCAGTCTCTGGAAAAGAACTTCAGCGTAGTCCTTGAACCGGTCTACGATTGTCTCATTCTCCCAACCCCCGTCGTTTTGCAAAGCTTGAGGAAGATCCCAATGATAAATCGTGACCTGCACAGATGAAAGCATGACGGTAAGTACAAACCTACATACTGTACGGTGGATTTCTCCTGAGCTGGGGAGGAGCGGGCTGTGTGCAGGTTTATAGATGGTGGATGAGTCCAGAATTGAAGGGGTGCACTGTTCAGCTGAGTGCTTTTACCTCTTCATCTTAGCAATTGTTGGGATTCTCAGCACTCGGACCCTGAGGCTTTAAAACTTCTGACGTGTCACTACTGAATGATGTGAAAAGTTTTTTTGTTTTTTTTTGGGAGAGTTACAAAAATTGTGCACTCAGTGGTGTTGTCAAGCCCCAACCCCCTCAAAGATTTTCTGTGGATATCCCCTGTTGCAAAGCACAGTGGATTTGCACTGAAAATCCACAACTAATTTAAAGTGTCATTTTTGTGGCTGGGGAAGCTCATTCACACATAGCAGGATTTCCAGCGCTTCCTGCAACATGCCTATAAAGACCTCTTCACATGGGCCAGTGATCGGGGCAATGATTGGGAAGGACTGTTCCTGATAATTGCTCTGTGTGACGGTGTCGCCGATCACCTGATGAACAAGTACACGCTCTTTCATCAAGTGGAATCATCGCTGGCGTGGTCACCTAAAACATTGGGGGTCATTTACGAACATTTTTTGGGGTAATAAAATGTTTCAACCCCTTTTTGTGACTCTTTAAATGCTTGTTCGACAATATTGTGGCGCACAGCTGTTTTTACGCCATCTTTACTGCTTGGGAGTGGTGAAGGAGTGGCAGGGGCCAGGACTTTGGCTTCTACATAATTTAGGGCTAAAAACGGGCATAAAAACTGCCAAAGGTGCTTTCTCATAAATTAGCCAAATCCTCCAGAAAAGCAGGGGGGAAATCAAAGACAGGTGAAAAAAGTTGGTCTTTGTAAATGACCCCCATTGTTTCTAGGCAGAAGATCATGCTGTGTGATTAGGAATCGGCTGCCCAGAAACAACAATCCCTTGTCATCATACGGCAGAGGCGATTGCTGCATGTAAATGCAGCTCTCACCTCCTCTGACGAACAGGCATGAATGGATCGTTCCCGATAATTGCCTGTGTAAAAAGGCATTAAAGGGGTTGTCTCACTTCAGCAAATGGCATTTATCATGTAGACAAAGTTATTACTGGCTTGATTCAGTTTTCTATTGCTCATATCCAGGGATTACATTGACCGCTGCAGCCAAGGGCAGATTGGGAATTCAAAGTGGCCCCATGTTGTAGGTGGAGCCAAAATCCGTTCTTCTGAGCCATAAAAAAAACTGGAAAATATCCGTTTGAGCCGTTTCCTCCTGAGATCCGTTATTTTAGAAAAAAAAAGCACTGCATCAGAAGAATAGATAGGTGATGTCAACTCAGCCTTAGAGCTTGCCGACGGAACCGCAAAACATGGATACCGGCCGCGTGCGGAACGGATCATCTGGCCCCCTAATTGAAAAGTCCTATCCTTGTCTGTAGTGCAAAAATGGGACATGTTCTATTTTTTGGCGGAACAGCCATGTGGACATATGGACATAGGATGCACGTGGAGTCATTTCCGTTTTTTGTGGCCCCATTGAAGTGAATGGTTCCACATTCAGGGCGCAAAAAAAAACGGGACACGGAACAAAAATACGTTTGTGTGCATGAGCCCTTAGATGTTACTTGACTTTGTATTTTTATATTTAACATATTTAGTGTTTGTATTTTTTACATTTTTTTTTTTTTCTAATGTTTATGGATCCAGATACTGTCCTTTTGAAACCCACATTAATTTTCATTGGCGGAACAAACATACATGTATATGTCCTTTCACACACTGCAGGACTAGATGTTTGGAGAGCAGAAAACCGAGTCGGGAGGGGAGGGCTGTCATTGGCTGGCACGCATCACATGACACCTCCGTCATAATGCAAGTCTATGGGCAGCAAAACGGATCCGTCCTTCCATCTTATGGATTCCGTTATATTCCGTTATAATCCTGTTATAACGGGAAGCCATAACGGGCTCCCTAATGCTATTGTGAACCCACCCTTAGCCTACTTTCACATTAGCGTTTTTTGCGGATCCGTCATGGATCTGCAAAAACGCTTCTGTTACAATAATACAACAGCATGCATCCATCATGAACGGATCCGGTTGTGTTATCTCTTCTATAGCCATGACGGATCCGTTATGAACACCAGAGAAAACGGATCCGTCCCCATTGATTTAGATTGTGTGTCAGGACGGATCTGTCTTGCTCCGCACTACATCGCGGACAGAAAAATGCTGCTTACAGCGTTTTTCTGTCCGCGATGGGGATGTAACCATACGGAACCAAAATGCATTCCGTTTCGTTCAGTTTTGTCCCCTTTGACAATGAATGGGAACAAAACTGACGTTTTCTTCCGCCATTGAGATCCTATAAAACGCTTGAAAACGCTAATGTGAAAGTAGCCTTACTGGTCCCGGCTGCAGCTCTGTCAGCGCACGGTGTGGGCAGGAGGGGAAGGTGATTTTGTTATGGCTGAGGCTCTCACACATCACAGGTCAGTGCAGTCATTACTATACACATTGTACAATAATGACAGCACACTGGGCACAGCAGGCCAGCATCTGTAATGAGTACTACAGGTGGTAACACACAATGCTAGCCTCTGCTGTCATTATCATGCACAGTGTATGATAATAACTGAGAGCAGGAGGACCACCCGCCAGCGATATGTATTGGAAGGGGCTGCTGAAGATCGGGCTCTGCCGGCCCCCTGCCTAGTAAAAGGCAATCAGCGCACCG
Organism: Bufo gargarizans; assembly: GCF_014858855.1. Lineage (NCBI taxonomy): Eukaryota > Metazoa > Chordata > Amphibia > Anura > Bufonidae > Bufo > Bufo gargarizans. The sequence goes on along the minus strand of NC_058087.1, from coordinate 25,897,445 downwards.
GGAGTTCCCCTAGTAAGGTGCATTGCCAATCCGTCCCTGGCTGCAGCGCAGATACCAGGTGGCCAGGACAGGAGCTGCTAGGCATGTGATGCGTGCTACCAAAGTACCGGCCACCAGAGAGGCCGTCGCTTTCTCCTACAGTGCGCAAACACGACCACAGCTGCTGGATTGCAGGGTGGTCGTAACCCCTGGATATAATGTGATGAAAAAATGAATCCAGCCAGCAAAGGAGGCAATAAGGACAATCACAATAAATTAGTAAGTGCCTTGTAAGAACTTTCTCTACATGATAAATGTTATTGTGCTGAAGTGAAACAACCCCTTTAGGCTTTATACATAAATATAAAGACAGATAACCCCTCTGAATCCAAGAGCAGGGACACATGTGGTATTTTACCTCCCATGCTCATCATTGCAGTATGATCTTTTGTTACCTGTGGTGTAATACCAGCAGCCAGCAAACCGTCTATCAGCCGAGAGTAGTAACTCAGACCGGCTTCATTGATGTGGTTCCTAGTCCCATCGGGAAGAACTCTAGGCCAGGAGATGGAGAATCGGTAATGGGAGACATTAAGACCCTTGAGAAGCTCTATGTCCTCGTCAATCCGGTAGTAGGTGTTGCATGCCACGTCTCCATTACTATCATCTTCAATTTTATTTGGTGTATGAGAAAACTGATCCCAGATGCTTAACCCTTTACCATCGGCCCTCCAGGCCCCTTCAATCTAGAAGGAAAGAAGAGAAGAAAGTTTTGGGATGTTAATTTTATGTACGGTAATTTTCTTGTGCAAAGTTCTTTTGAAATGACAAATATATTGGCCCACGTTTACTAATGTGAGTTCATCTAGATTCTGTCATAAATTGGAGAAAAATGGTGCTCAATTTGCTGCATCTAGGTTTAGAGAAATTATCTGTGTCTTGTCCGACAAGGGGGCTTACTGGACGAAGGAAAGGCATATGTAGTGATATTTAGTGCAAAAATTGTGCCACAATTTTAGTTTAAATCTCTGTTTCAAAGTAAGCCAACCAGCAATTGGTATAAAATTAGAGAAAGGTGTCTGTCCCTGCACCAGATTTATCATCCAATGGTGGCAGCATCAAAGACCAAAGTGGTGGCGTCAGTATGGACGGTAAATCATTGTTGAGGTCAGTGATTGTCTGCTTTCGTCATGTGTCCAGTACATCATGTCCTTACTGTGTCCTAGGAAACAAATGCCGGTGGAAGAGCATAGAAGCATTGACTTGGGGAACGTATGGGGGGATTAAAAGGTAATTTCAATCCCCCCATACGTTCCCCAGATCATTGCTTCTATGCTCTTCCACCGGCCTTTGTATGTGGCAATTTTAAATTTTTAGCTATATGCAGCTTACAGTGGGGTTGGCAACCAAAAAGTCTCATATAAACTTTCAGCACAAAGTGAATACGTCTCCTAGAGCTCCAAGACATACTGTACCTGAAAAGCTGAGGAAGCTACACCCCAAGCAAAGTCATCCCGGAATTCTCCATACAGAAATTCCTCTTCTTTGTGCATGGGGATGCCATTGTTCCTGATAACTTCAGCGTAGTAAATAGCCGTGCGTTTTGCAGTCCTTGGACGGGTAGGATTATTGAAATCCACATGGTGAAGACCAAACCGCTTTATATATCCAGTAGTCCACTCAAAGGAGTCCATAAGTGAGTAGATAGAGTAACCTTTCAGATTCACTTTGTCCAAGCTGTAAGCTTTAGGGGATTAAAAAATTAATCATTATTGTGGTTACATCCTCTACTGGTAGACAATGTATAATTAAAAAGGTCTCCCAAAATCCACTCAAGATTAAAGGGGTTTGAAAAACCTGCCTAATTTGTTCCACCTGTCCACAGGTTGAGTGGTGTATTGTAGCTCAACTTCATTCATTTCAGTGGGGATGGTCTACAACACCACATACAACCCATGAACAGGTGTGGCACTGTTTTTGGAGGAAACATTAGTATTTTACACATTGATCTATAGATTATAACATGTTTAAGTGTTACCAAATGTGTTCATTTAGCACCAAGATGATATCACTAACCTTTTATAACTTCATCAATATATGTCTTATGATAGAAAATTCGAGCAGTGTCATCAAAATCGGGGTCCCTTTCCATTGCAACTCCATTCTCAGTGATGTATATAGGGACATCTCCATACTCTTCTTTCACCCAGTTAAGCAGCCTCCTTAGGCCCCAGGGTACTGCCCTGAAATTAACAAGAGCTGTCCCTGGCCAGTTATTATCAATCTCCTCTGCGATGTCAATATCACTTTCAAAAGATGGAGGAAATAGTATTTTTGTGTTATGCTGAACTATGTTTGTGGTGTAGATGTTTATGGTGAAAACATCGGCTGTTCCTTGGATGTAGGCCTTCTCTTCATCTGTAAAAGTTGGAAGTCTGGAAGACTGGAGGCCCTGTAGCTCACTCTTATTGGCCACCTGCCATTTCATCACCTCTGGGTAGTCGCCATTTTTGAAGATGGGGTGTGCAAACCATCCCAAGGTGAACTGCAAATAGCGATCGGCAGCTTCTATGTCCCTCGGTTCTGTGTGGTCTTTGGGTTCCACCCAATTAGTGTTGAGACTCACAGAAATAACACCTCCTTGACTATTTCTATATTTCTCATCATAAGTATGGTAGACTCTAGCATGGACTTTGATTAGATTGTGAGCTACTCTGTAAGGTGCATGTCCAGGATCATCTTTCAAACCAGGTGGAAAAAGACCAATACCATAACCAGTGGCAACAATTGTGTGGGGTTGGTTAAAAGTCATCCAAACCTTGACCCTATCTCCAAATGTTCTAAAACAATAATCTGCATAGCTGTGAAAAGCCTCAAGGACTACATCACTCTCCCAACCACCTATGTCTTGGAGAGCCTGAGGAAGATCGAAATGGTAAAGGGTCACCATTGGTGTGATGTTGTTTGCCAATAGGCCATCAATAAGCTTGTTATAATACTCCACACCCTTACTATTGGCTGTGCCCTGTCCACTTGGGAAGATTCGAGACCATGAGATGGAGAAACGGTAACTATTCACTCCTAAACTTCTCAGCATGTACAAGTCTGCATCCAACTGGTGGTAACTATCACAGGCTATGTTGCCATTGCCATTTTCGTAAATATTGCCTGGGAGTTGTGAAAATGTGTCCCATATACTTGGTCCTCTTCCATCTTCATTCCATCCCCCTTCAATTTGATATGCGGAGGTTGAGACCCCCCATTTAAAATCACTTGGTACTGTAGAATAATGGTACATATCCCTTTCAAAGGCTGATTGTCCTGAGAACTTATCCCACACAACTTTAGCCTTTGAGGGAACTTCTGATGCAGGTAGAGCTGGTAACTTCTTTGCATGTACCCATTTTGCCTGATTAACTTTTTTGGCCAACTTTGTCCCTGGGAAGCCATTATTTTCAGAAATACTGGAAATGAGATAGGCAGATTTTTTGGGGGTTCTTTGTCGATTAGCATTTTCAAAATCTACATGATGTAAACCAAATCTTTGACTGTATCCTTGAGGTCCTTCAAAGCCATCCAGGAGTGAGCGGACTACAAAGGCACTTACAGTCACATTATCAGTCTTAACAGCTGCAAAGAAAGGTTTCACAGTGTCAGAACTACGAATAACAAACCAAACAATTATGTCAATTGAATGTATTATCTTTAACTGATCTATTCTAAGTTACCTTCCAAATGTGGAACAAAACAAAACAAACAATTATGTAAATTGAATATAGTATCTTCTAAAATATTTCAGATCTCTAACTGATCTATTCTAAGTTACCTTCCAAATGTGGACTTACCTTTCAGGGCTTCATTGATATATGCCGTCAAGTACTCCACTCGAGCTGTGTCATTGAACACCTCTCCAGTGTAGGGTGTTGGCATACCATTCCCAGTTATATATATGGGTAGTCCTCCTTTTACATATTCTTCCTTGACATAGTTCAAAAGCCTCCTGAGACCCCATGGCACCACATAGAGCCATGGAGATGAGGTGGTTGGCCATGAAGGATCCACATGGGGTGCAAATCCTCCAATGTTATTATAATCGGCCACACAGCTAGGGCTTTCAGAGGCATTGACTATTCTGGACGTATAATGGGAGATGCCAAGGAAGTCCGCAGTGCCATTGATGTAGGCTTTCTCTTCCTCAGAAAATGTGGGCAACTCAGCCACTGTAGTAGAGCACTGGGTATTAATGTGTTGGACTTGCGTCTTCAGGACCTCTGGGTAGTCCCCATTGACAAGAATTGGATGAGCGAACCACCCAAGCATGAACTGGAGATATCGCTCTGCAGCGCTCACATCATCTGTATTATTTGGGTCTTTTGGTTCTGCCCAGTCTGAATTCAGAGAGATTCCTACCTGACCTTGCTGCGAGGCCCGATACTTGTCATTGTAAACATGCCAGGCCTTAGCGTGAGCTTTCACAATGTTGTGTGACACCTGTGAGATACAATGTGGGAGACACGATTAGCGAAACACTTATGCATTCTTTGCCCTATTTTATTGGTCTTACATCGGATATCGATGTGATAAGTTCATATTACTGTCTTAAGGTCCTCATACACATTAGCGTATTGCCAACCAAACTCATCATTTTTGGCAGAGCCAGCCAATGATCTAATGTGTATGGGAAGCTCCTGGCTCTCCTTCGACAGGGTGTTGGGTAATAGAAGGATCGGTCGCACCCAATCCTTCTGCTTCGACAGTGGCTTTTTCCTCTCTCCCCTTTAAAAATACATACACACTTGGCCGCACCAAGTTTCGGTGTCTATGTGGGAATCAGGAGAGATAGCTGTTGGTCAAACCGAGGTATGGGGGAGACAGAAGAGCTATTGAAGATGTATGAGCAGCTTTAAATGTGGACAGCTTAAAACTAGGCCAGACAGGCATCAGATGTGCCAAATCTATCACACCAGCTCCTGCTATTCTTATCTCCTTAGACATGTTAGACCTTTTCTCTTCTATGCTTTGCTTCTTAGGCTACTTTTACACTAGCGTTCTGCTGTCCGCTCGTGAGCTCCGTTTGTAGGAGCTCACGAGCGGACCCGAACGCCTCCGTCCAGCCCTGATGCAGTCTGAATGGAGCGGATCCGCTCAGACTGCATCAGTCTGGTGGCGTTCAGCCTCCGCTCCGCTCGCCTCCGCACGGCCAGGCGGACAGCTGAACGCTGCTTGCAGCGTTCGGGTGTCTGCCTGGCCGTGCGGAGGCGTGCGGATCCGTCCAGACTTACAATGTAAGTCAATGGGGACGGATCCGCTTGAAGATGACACCATATGGCTCAATCTTCAAGCGGATCCGTCCCCCATTGACTTTACATTGAAAGTCTGAACGGATCCGCTCAGGCTACTCTCGCACTTAGAAATTTTTCTAAGTTATTAATGCAGACGGATCCGTACTGAACGGAGCCTCCGTCTGCATTAATATGATCGGATCCGTTCAGAACGGATCCGATCAAGCGCAAGTGTGAAAGTAGCCTTAGTCGGCTTAATTTAGACCATTATTTTTGCACAATTTACCACATTTTAAGACTTCTCTAAGCTATGTCCCCATTTCTAGATGCTTTTCAAAACTATACAGTTATTTCAGCCCCTACTGTATATCACTGATTTCCGTAAGTTAATTTTCACATTAATCCAAGATTGACGAGTGCATAGACTAGGATAGGGTATGTGAGGATGCACAGTTTTATAGGCCTGTGTGGGAGGAGTGTAAGACTTCTTTCCTTTTCAGGCATGAGTGACGTTGACACAAACATCTGGGCATGCACATTGTGCTTCTGTCAGCCTGACAGGATTCTGGAGGCACAGACGCTCCCTGTAGCATCAGCAGCAGCATGTGGAACAAGTAAGGCTGAGTTCACATCAGCGATCAGCCTTTCCGTTCTCCTTCTCCGTTATAGGAGCAGGAGAATGGAAAGGACAGATTAGGCACAAAACTGAGCCAGACGGAGCCTACGGACCTCATAGACTGTAATGGGGTCCGTTAGGTTTCCGCTTATAGGAAGATTTTGGAAGTGGAGACAAAAGTTGTGCACGCAGGACTTTTGTCTCCGCTTCAAAAATCTTCCTCTGAGCAGAAACCTAACGGACCCCATTATAGTCTATGGGGTCCGCAGGCTCCGTCGGGCTCAGTTATGTGCCGAATCCGTCTTTTCCGTTCTCCTGCTCCTATAACGGAGCAGGAGAACGGAAAGGCTGAATGCTGATGTGAACTCAGCCTAAGGAAAGATTTTGTGCTGCTCCACAATGAGCTACAGATGCTGTGCCCGCCAAAATCCTGAAGATGACAAGCATGCTTTCTCACATAGCTTACCCTATTGCATGCACTCTTCTATGATTGATCAGCGTCTTAATGGGCATTTTAATTTACTGCATTGATTGCCTCTTAGACAAAACAAGTGTTCTCTGCTATGTCTCCACAGTCCAGAGATTTGCGCTTACTCCAATGACATGGACTGATGTCTGGAGATGGCTTGTTTACTTCTATAGGAGAATGTTGTGGGCATGCTCTGTGACATGTGAAGAGGTGATTGTACAGATAGGTGGAGGGGTGAGCTGTGTAAGGAATTTTGAATTGTTTACAAAAATTGAAATATTTAGATGATTATGTTTCCTGTTTGTACCTTGAAGGAGGCATTTCCTGGATCTTTGATCCCGGGGGCATGTTGTCCGGTGCCGTAACCCGCGTAACTAACGACCCAAGGTTCATGGAACGTTATCCAATGTTTAACTCTATCTCCAAAACTGCTGAAGCAGAAATCTGCATATTCCATGAAAGCCTGGCTGGTGGATTCATTCTGCCAGCCCCCGGACTCCTGCAGATCTTGGGGTAGATCCCAGTGATACAAAGTTACCATTGGTTTGATATTTTCTTTGATTAACCGGTCAATTAATCTGTTGTAATATTTCAAGCCTGCTGAGTTGACTTTGGATTTCAGTCCTGTTGGGAATATTCTGGACCAGGAGATGGAGAAGTGATAGACCTTGGACTGTAGGCCCTTCAGAAGATACACGTCATAGTCAATCTTGTAGTAGCTGTCGCAGGCTACACTGGCGGTTGCATTGTCATCAGCTTGACCATGTTGTCCAAAAACATCCCATATAGATGGTCCTTTATCTCCCTCGGACCAGCCTCCTTCTACTTTGAAGGCTGCAGAGGAGGAGCCCATCAGGAAACCATTGGGGAAGGTCTCATGCAAGAAGATGTCTCTCTCTGCTGGTGTCTGGCCGGCAAATCTTTCCCATACAGTGGTAAAGGCTGAGCGGGATGATACAGACTTGTTCACCAAATTCTCAGATCTATATTATAAAATAAGGTACATCAGGTAGTCAGGTTACTAAGTTATATATCCACCTTGTGAAATTGGCTTCTTACATCATCTACAGCTTGATAGTTATTGAGTCTTATCTTATGGCATTTATTTAGCATAAATAGGTCCCATCTTCAGAACCACTGCCTATCAGGAGAACTGTGGTTCCTGACCCCTGTCCTGCAACCTAAGAGTATAGCAGGACAAGTGCCTAGTAAAGCCACTGAGAAATGCTTCCTTAGGATTGAATAGAGAGATCCACACATGTGCTTGTCTACCTCTCTATTTGGTTTCCTCCTGTATGCAGACTCCTAGGCGTGAAGAATGGAATCAGGGTCCCCCTGTTTTGAGAAACTAATGGCATATCCTGTGTATATAGCATAAACATCTAAGGTGGGAATACCACATATTCCAGATAACCCCTTCAACTCATTGAGACATGTCAGAAATGAGCACAGGTGGTGGTCTATGAGCTGGGATGCCTACTGTTGATAGAACACAAGGGCCAGTGGCCACTTTGTCTTGTAGCTCAGAGATTCCCATATCTTTGTGCTATATGCAGCTTTATAATGTAATTATACAGATAGATACTCTGCACTCCAAACATGGAACCATAAGGGTTGGCCATGATGAAAGGATAGTGGCCAGGCTTTATAGGGTTTTATAGGGCAGGTATATGAGGGCCAAATACGGAATAGTCTTTCCTGAGGAGATTGTTTTCCACCTACTCTTTATTTTAATTGAACATCATGTGTTATGGTTTGTAAATAGGGATGGTGGTCCCTCCCTACTGATGGTTTATGGTGTGAAGCAACCATACCATAGGCTTATCAGCCATGTTGGTCATCAGTCTGAGTGGTGTGTGACAGATGTCTATTTGAATGGACCCAGTTAGTCATGAAGGTGGGTTAGAGGTGACCAGTGGCTACCTAGGGGGCAAGCTGAGTGTGCAGAGCAGGCACATCTGAATCTAAAAGTGATCGGCCAGGATAGGCTGATCCAGCAGTCATGTTGGAAGCAGCAATGGAGGCTCCGGTTTAGAAGTGAGGTCTTGCGATCAGTTGGGTTCCCAAACTGAATGAGGGAGGTTTCAATTGGAAGTGATAGACAGTGATGGAGTCACTGGAGCTTTAACATATGTACACCTGAAGTGCCCTGGAGCAAGGGTACTTTGGAGTATGGACATTTATAAACATTTGCCCCTATTGCTACTATGCATAGTCCTTAAAGGGTTTCTGTCACCCCAATTTTCGCTATTAAACAGGCTGACATTATAGATGTGAAAATGTCACCTGAATTTAACTCTGCATTTCTTTTATTTAAATATGCCCCCGTTTTCATGTAATTTTAACTTTTATTATATGCAAATGAGCCTCTAGGAGCAGGAGCGTTGCACCTGCTCCTAGAGGTACCGATCGCCCACCTCATTTCCACGCCCTTTTGTCTTGATTGACATGGCCAGGCCAGCGTTGGTTCTCCTGCTGGCCCCGTCTGCCGTGTAAATCTCGCGCCTGTGCCGTCCCGTTCAGTATTCGGCGCAGGCGCAGTGAGAAAACCGTCATTATATTTATAGTTAAAATTACACAAAAACGGGGGCATACTTAAATAAAAGAAAGGCAGAGTTAAATTCAGGTGACATTTTCACATCTATAATGTCAGCCTGTTTAACAGCGAAAATTGGGGTGACAGAAACCCTTTCAAGGGTGTCATGTTTCCATCAAAAAATCTATTTTAGCATATGTTACTGGTGCAGCAGCATTATGCATAAAGCAATCTTTAGTTATTTCACATACCACAGTTTCCCTTGAGTTTTTCCCTTAGTTACGGCTGTTTAAACATTTACTATATGAGGACCTTCTCAAGATGACTCCTCTGCCAGTTCTCTGAGGCCAAAACTGCTTCCCCTCACTTCCCATACAAGCTTGCTGTAGCCAAAGCTCCCAGCCAGCCAATCAGAGTGAATTACTGAGAGACACGCCTCCTCACTCTGAAGCCTAATGCAGGCATGCAGTGTGAAGGACCGCCCCTCTGTCTTCCTAGCCGGAGACAGATGAGCCCTAGCAACGGTCTTTTAAGGAAGCAGTGGAAAGGGACAGAGGACATTAATAGAAGCTGTTATTTTAAGGTAATTACAGATCTTTTGGCAATCATTGACAGACTAACTCCGGTATATATGCCGAGCTCTAATAAACTAGCAAATAAAATAAAAATATGACAGTTACCCTTTAACTCTCTACCTTATTGACACAGTCAGACAGGCACAGTGACCCCGGTTAAGCTCTGTGTACACTGTTGTTTATGGCTGAAAACTTCTTAGGCTGAGTTCACATTAGTGATGAGCAGCAGGGGCTATATTCGAATTCACGATATTTCACAAATATTTTGTAGAATATTCGTCATATATTCGTGAATTTCAAGAATTCGAGATTATTTTATTGAATGCAAAAAATCGGCAATGTATAAATTGTGTAATGCGAATTCGTAACGCAAAATACAGGCGTGGGTAAATTTTTCAAGCTGATAGAAGTTTCATGACTTTCTCCTGAGACTGGAGGAAATGGTTGGCACGGCAGAACATCACAATAGCTTTATATGCAGAGAGAGTCAAGTGCTCCAATATATTCGCAATTGCGCTAATCGGCAGTGATTAGAATATTTTTTCACACTACATGCAACTTCACATTTTAGCAGGTCTGACTACAGATTACCGATTGGTGCACTAAGTATTGCTGTGAACTTCACATTGCTTCCTTCTCTTTGGCCCACAAGCAATTAGCAGAGAGGAATCATGTGTTCAGATGGAAAGAAAAATGCAGAATATTCGATACAATGAATATATAGCACTATATTTGAAATATTCCCGAATTCTAGAAGTGGCGATATTCACGATAAAAATTCGCTATTCGAAAATTCGTGGTCAAAACTAGTTCACATCAGCGTTCAGCCTTTCCGTTCTTCTGCTTGCAGGATTTTTGTCTCGGCTTCACAAATCTTCCTCTGAGCGGAAGCCTAACAGACCCCTTTATAGTCTATGGGATCTGCAGGGTCCGTTTGGATCAGTTATGTGCCGAATCCGTCCTTTCTGTTCTCCTATAAAGGAGCAGAAAAACGGAAAGGCTGAACGCTGCTGTGAACTCTGCCTTAGTCATTCCCAGTGACTTTTAGGCTCCATTCACACGTCCGCAATTCAGTTCCGCATTTTGCGGAACAGAATTGCGGACCCATTCATTTCCGGGTCCGCACTTCCGTTCCGCAAAAAAATTGAGCATGTCCTATTCTTGTCCGCAATTGCGGACAAGAACAGGCATATTCTATTAGTGCCGGCAATGTGCGGTCCGCAAAATGCGGAACACACATTGCCGCTGTCCGTGTTTTGCAGATCCGTGGATCCGCAAAACACGTTGCGGACGTGTAAATGGAGCCTTATTTAGACTCAATACAGGTCTATGGCAGACTGAAATTGCAACATTCACCCCTTCACGCATTATCACGTACATGTATGTGGAGGGAATGTGGTGCCTTACCGCATTCCCACGTGCGCCCGATCTGCAGCACTGGCCCGGCTGTTACTGATAGCGGGGCCCCTGCTGCATCCGCCGGCATCGCTGTATGCGATGATGCCAGCGGATTAACCCTTTCACATGCCGCAGTCAGCGCTGACCGCGGCATGTGCGGGGTTTACAGAGGGAGGGGGCATCAGAGCCTGCCAGCTACGGAAGCCCAGGAGATACATAATGTATTGTACTGAATCAAAACAGGGATCAAACCCTGAAAATGTGGGACAAATATAAAAAAAATATAAACGTTTCAAGTTAAAAAAAAGCGTCCTTTTCCCAAAATAAAGTAAAAATTTTTTAAATAGAGAAAATAAGAAAAGTAGGCACATTATGTATCGCTGCGTCCGTATCGACCAGCTCTATAAAAATATCACATGACCTAACCCCTCAGGTGAACACCGTCAAAAAAATAAAATAAAAACTGTGCTAAAAAACATTTTTTTGGGTCACCTTACATCACTAAAAGTGCAACACCAAGCGATTAAAAAGGCATATGCCCCCTAAAATAGTACCAATCTAACCGTCACCTCATCCCGCTAAAAATGAGCCCCTATCTAAGACAATCGCCCCAAAACTTAAAAAACTATGGCTCTCAGACTATGTAAACACTAAACATGATTTTTTTTGTTTCAAAAATGCTTTTATTGTGTTTAATGTAAAAAAAGACATTTTTTGTCACCTTACGTCACGTGTAAGTGTAATAGCAAGCAATCAAGTCATATGCGCCCCAAAATAGTGCCAATCAAACCATCATCTCATCCTGTAAAAATGATACCCTACCTGAGACAATCACCCCAAAAAACCCCAAAAAACTATGACTCTCATACATGGAGATGCTAAAACATGACTTTTTTTGTTTCAAAAATGATATTATTGTGTAAAACTTAAATAAATAAAGAAAAGTATACATATTATGTATTGGCACATCCGTAATGACCTGCTCTATAAAAATATCACATGACCTAACCCCTCAGGTGAACACCGTAAATAAATTAAAAACATAAAAAACGTGTAAAAAAAAATTGGGGTCATCTTACATCACTAAAAGTGCAACACCAATCGATCAAAAAGGCATATGCCTCCCAAAATAGTACTAATCTGTCATCTCATAGCGAAAAAAATTTGCCCCTACACAGTCGCCCAAAAATAAAAAATAAACTATGGCTTTCAGAATATGGAGACACTAAAAAATCATTTTTTTTTTAAATGCTTTCTTATGTAAAACTGAAACAACCAACCCAAAAAAGTTGTCATATTTGGTATTGTCGTGTCCTCTCTATAATAATACAGCTTTATAAAACTACCACATGATCTAACCTGTCAGATGAACACTGTAAATAACAAAAAATAAAAACTGTACCAAAACAGCTATATTTTGTTACCTTGCCTCACAAAAAGTGTAATATAGAGCAACCAAAAATCATATGTACCCTAAAATAGTACCAACAATACTGCCATCCTATCCCGTAGTTTCCAAAATGGGGTCTTTTTTGGAGTTTCTACTCTAGGGGTGCATCAGGGGGTATTCAAATGTGACATGGCAACTTAAAATTATCCCAGTGAAATCTGCCCTCCAAAAATGATATGGCGTTCCTTTCCTTCTGCTCCCTGCCGCGTGCCTGTATAGCAGTTTACGACCACATATGGGGTGTTTCTGTAAACTACAGAATCAGGGCAATAAATATTGAGCTTTGTTTGGCTGTTAACCCTTGCTTTGTTACTGGAAAAAATTGATTAAAATGGAAAATCTGCCAAAAAAGTAAAATTCTGAAATTTCATCTACATATTCCTTTAATTCTTGTGGAACAACTAAAAGGTTGACAACGTTTGTAAAATCAGTTTTGAATACCTTGAGGGGTTGTAGTTTCTAAAATGGGGTGATTTATGGGTGGTTTCTAATATGTAAGCCCCACAAAGTGACTTCATAACTGAACTGGTCCTGAAAAAAGTGGGTTTTGGAAATTTTCTTAAAAATGTTACGTTTTTCTTCTAAACTTCTAAGCCTTCTAAGGCTACTTTCACACTGGCGTTTTGTCTTTCCATTTGTGAGATCCGCTCAGGGCTCTCACAAGCGGTCTAAAACGGATCAGTTTTCCCGTAATGCATTCTAAATGGAAAAGGATCCGCTCGGAATGCGTCAGTTTGCCTCTGTTCCGTCTCCATTCCGCTCAGGACACTGCCTGCGGCGTTGTGGTGTCCGTCTGACGAAACTGAGCCAAACTGATCCGTTCTGACACACAATGTAAGTCAATGGGGACGGATCTGTTTTCTATGACACAATCTGGCACAATAGAAAACGGATCCGTCCTCCATTGACTTTCAATGGTGTTCAAGACAAATCCGTCTTGCCTATGTTAAGGATAATACAAACAAATCCGTTCTGAACAGATGCAGACATTTGTATTATCTGAACGGATCCGTCTGTGCAGATCCATGACGGATCCGCACCAAACGCGAATGTGAAAGTAGCCTAACGTCCCCAAAAAATAAAATGTCATTTTCAAAATGATCCAAACATGAAGTAGACATATGGGGAATGTAAAGTAATAACAATTTTTGGAGGTATTACTATCTATTATGAAAGTAGAGAAATCAAAATTTTGAAATTTCTCCACATTTTTGGTAAATTTTGTATTTTTTTTTTAAACAAAAATTTTGGACTCAATTTTGCCACTGTCATGAAGTACAATATGTGACGAGAAACCAATCTCAGAATGGCCTGGATAAGTAAAAGCGTTTTAAAGTTATTACCACATAAAGTGACACATGTCAGATTAGCAAAATTAGGCTGCGTCCTGAAGGTAAAAAATGGCTGTGTCCTGAAGAGGTTAAAGGGGTTGTATGGGCTTTCAATAATGATGACCTTTCCTCAGGATAGGTCATCAATATCTGATCGGTGGGGCTCCGACACCCTGCACCCCCGGCGATCAGCTGTATGAGGGGATGGCTCGCGCAATGTGCATGTGCCGTCTCCCGTCTCTCTTTCTGCTCGCTGCTGCTTTGCTATAGACAGCAGCAGCAGGAAGAGATAAAGGAGACGGCACATGCACATTGCGCGAGCCATCTCCTCATACAGCTGATCGATGGAGGTGTCGGGTGTCGGACTCCTGCTGATCTGAGGATAAGTCATCAATATTAAAAGGCCTGGACAATCCCTTTAACTGTAAAAAAGGAGAGCAGTCAAAGCCCCTAGAGGTCTGAAGATACAGACCAGTGTAAAGTTGGAGAGACTGCACAAGTGACCAGATGCTGAGATGGGGATACTCTGCCACAAACCCTAGATCACCAGCCTTCTGAGAGAGAGACAGATAGATCAGGCCTTTCCTCAGCACAGAACCTTCTCCTACCAGAGAGGAGACAGGAGGAGCCCTCCCTATGCCTCACATGTATTGTTTTGCACCCAAATTCTTCTAGTAAAGAAGCACACTGGTTGACTGCAGACCCTGACTCTCCCCTCCGGAGAGCAGCAACATGTGGTGACACCTATACGCTGTACGGGGGACCCAGCGTAGCTTAGAGGCCACTTCAAATCCGGCTACTGCACGCCCTGGGAAATCAATGGACGTCCAATGCGCCAAGCTGCTGGAAACAGTGGGATTGAGAAGGTTGTGGCCTGGGGCAAGAAGATGGCGAAGGAGGAGCTGGAGGACCCTTCTAGTACATTTACCATCATGATGGCTCACCTTCCTTTCCCAGAAGTTGACATAGGTAAGAAATAACTGATGTCATATCCCATGAGCCCGGGAACAGAAGCGCTGATTTCTGTAAAGATGCAACACATTATTTAAGCACAGTTCAAAACTATATAAAACACTAAACAACTGTCCCAAAAGTTTACTATTTTCATTTAGATTTTGGGTTATTGTGGGTCTTTTTTCTTCTATACATATCACTTTCAAAATGCTGCTGGTTGCCCTTGGAAACAGACAACAGATAGGCTCCACCCCACTGACAGCCATGTGACCTATTTGCATAGCTCTGAATAACTGTCATGTATGCCCCCATAATGCACTGCTCTCTGGTAACAGGAAAGCAGCAGAATTGTATGTTAGCTTTAGACCTGAATGGAGAAGAAAACGTTTTGTAACTCCAAATCAAATCAGTACAAATGAAAGAAAGTGTTTCCATCATAAGGGCTCATGCACACAAACGTATTTTCTTTCCGTGTCCATTCCATTTTTTTTGCAGACCATATGCGAAACCATTCATGTCAATAAGTCCGTAAAAAAAACGGAAGTGACTCTGTGTGCATTCCGTTTCCCTATGTCTATATGTCCATATGTCCGCTCCGCAAAAAAATAGAACATGTTCTGTTATTGTCCGCATTACGGACAAGGATAGGACTGTTCTATCAGGGGCCAGCTGTTCCGTTCCGCAAAATAAGGATTGCACACGGACGTCTTCAGTATTTTTTTGTGGATCCGTTTTTCGTGGACTGCAAAATAAATACGGCCGTGTGCATGAGCCCTTATAAGGTCTGTTCACATTTAAAAAGTGGTTTTCCTTTAATTCCTCAAATTTGAAACCATCATTTTCCCAATACATGGCCTCTCTTAAAAAAGCAGATAAACCGTATTGTTATTGAACTTTATTACTATAATCAATAGCCAGTCACCCAGCGGCCGCCATCTTACCTGAATATACCTTAAAAGTGAGAACATATTTGTCATCCTCTGATACAACATCACATTCAGTCACTGATAAACTGAAGATGAGAATTTCCATGTTCCTTATGTTGTGCTGCAAAATAATAACCAGAAATAAAACCGAGATATTTATGTTATTTGTCCCTCTCCGGGATGCGAGAAATACTCATCTATACTTGCCCTGGGGGATCCCACAATTTTTTTGACTAATTTTAAAAGATCAGACCCCGTCTGGCTGTAAGGCAACTGGTTAAAGCAGGAGCCCTCCCCCACTTCTCCGAGTCCTGCCTCAGCTGTCAATCAGATCTCAGTAGAACAGATACAATAACTCTAGAATAATACTATACGGTCAGTAGGGTGCCTCAATAAACAATACTGTCAACAGAGTGCCTCCAATAAACAATACTGTCAGCAGAGTACCCCCTTAAACATTACTATCAACAGAGTGCCTTCAATAAACAATACTGTGAGCAGAGTGCCCCAATAAACAGTATCATCAGCAGAGTGCCCCCAATAAACAATACTGTCAGCAGAGTGTCTCCATTAAACATTACTATCAACAGAGTGCCTTCAATAAACAATACTGTCAGCAGAGTGCCCCCATTAAACAATACTGTCAGCAGAGTGCCCTCCAATAAATAATACTGTCAGCAGAGTGCCCCCAATACACAATACTGTCAGCAGAGTGCCCCCCAATAAACAATACTGTCAGCAGAGTGCCCCCCAATAAACAATACTGTCAGCAGAGTGCCTCCAATAAATAATACTGTCAGCAGAGTGCCCCCAATACACAATACTGTCAGCAGAGTGCCCCCATTAAACAATACTGTCAGCAGAGTGCCCTCCAATAAATAATACTGTCAGCAGAGTGCCCCCAATACACAATACTGTCAGCAGAGTGCCCCCCAATACACAATACTGTCAGCAGAGTGCCCCCCAATAAACAATACTGTCAGCAGAGTGCCTCCAATAAACAATACTGTCAGCAGAGTGCCCCCAATAAACAATACTGTCAGCAGAGTGCCCCCCAATAAACAATACTGTCAGCAGAGTGCCCTCCAATAAATAATACTGTCAGCAGAGTGCCTCCAATAAACAATACTGTCAGCAGAGTGCCCCCAATAAACAATACTGTCAGCAGAGTGCCCCCCAATAAACAATACTGTCAGCAGAGTGCCCTCCAATAAATAATACTGTCAGCAGAGTGCCTCCAATAAACAATACTGTCAGCAGAGTGCCCCCAATAAACAATACTGTCAGCAGAGTGCCCCCCAATAAACAATACTGTCAGCAGAGTGCCCTCCAATAAATAATACTGTCAGCAGAGTGCCCCCAATAAACAATACTGTCAGCAGAGTGCCCCCAATAAACAATACTGTCAGCAGAGTGCCCCCAATAAACAATACTGTCAGCAGAGTGCCCCCCAATAAACAATACTGTCAGCAGAGTGCCCCCAATAAACAATACTGTCAGCAGAGTGCCCCCCAATAAACAATACTGTCAGCAGAGTGCCCCCAATAAACAATACTGCCTGCAAAGTGCCTAAATAAACAATACTGTCAGTACAGTGCCCCTAATAAACAGTATCATGAGCAGAGTGCCCCCAATAAACAATACTATCAGTAGAGTGCCTCAATAAACAGTACTATCAGTAGAGTGCCTCTACATTGCTGGCGCAGTACTTCTGACAAACACCAGCAGTGCACCTCCAAAACATATTGCCAG
The DNA here is from genome assembly GCF_014858855.1 of Bufo gargarizans. Taxonomy (NCBI): domain Eukaryota; kingdom Metazoa; phylum Chordata; class Amphibia; order Anura; family Bufonidae; genus Bufo; species Bufo gargarizans. The sequence continues at coordinate 25,880,177 of NC_058087.1, read as the reverse complement.
CAAAGTGTTCCAGGTACACAATATCAGCAGTGTTCTCAATATACAATACTGCCAGCAGAGGGCTCCCTCACAACAGCGCCAGTACAGCCTACATTCAGGCAGCCATTAAAATCTATGATGACATTTTGCCTTCAGCTGCCATTACAGCAGTCCCTGTCAGAGCTCCCTGGGCCTCTGTCCCTAGTAACCAATCACAGAGCAGCTTCCATGTCTTCAGGGAAGTTTAGGAAATGAATGCTGAGCTCTGATTGGTTGCTGGGGGAACATAGCCAGTGTTAGTCACTGAGGCCTATTACGTTTGCTTCCTCTCCAGCCTTCTCCGTCATCCAGCTGTGTTGCTCCTTGGATTTCGCACAGTCACGATGTATGTTCAGTGCAAGGAAGTCGACCGATTTCTGAAAGAAAAGGCGAATGAAAATGTAATAGCTAAACAAAGATGATCCAAATGTATGACTTTCAGTTAAATCTGTGGTTAAAAATGCAGAACTTAGGCTTCGTTCACATCTCCGTTCAGCCTTTCCGTTCTCCTGCTCTGTTTAGGAGTAGGGGAACGGAAAGGACGGAGAAGGCACATAACTGAGCCCTTAGGACCCTTTAGACTATAATGGGATCCGTTAGGTTTCCGCTCAGAAGATGATTTTGGAGCGGAGACAAAAGTTGTGCGCACAGGACTTTTGTCTCCGCTTCAAAATCATCTTCTGAGCGGAAACATAACGGACCCCATTATAGTCTATGGGGTCCTAAGGGCTCAGTTTGGCTCAGTTATGTGCCTTCTCCGTCCTTTCCGTTCCCCTACTCCTAAACAGAGCAGGAGAACGGAAAGGCTGAACGGCGATGTGAACGAAGCCTTATCCTGACCCATCCCAATGCAAAAAACAAAACATCTTTACCAGGAAATTCCCTCGAAGTGACAGACAGGTGTCCAGGAGGGACGGGGCCAAGGCAATGGAGATCTGTCCACCTGAAAGGACAAATGCAAGGAGTATAGAGAGACATCATTATTACTATATATAACTAATTTGCGTATCTCTTTTATTATGATCATCAGTGACCACAGCACTGAGGGGGTTAAAGGGGTTGCCCCACAAAAATATTCTACAGTTTTCAAACCAGCACCTGGATCTGAGCACTTTTGTAATTGCATGTAATAAAAAAATGTATTATAGCCCCTGAAATTCATCTGTATAGCGCCACCTGCTGTTTAATTTTGATCTATTTTCTCTGTTCTGCTCTGTTCCCTCCTTCAACTACCACTAGTTGCAGCAGAAAGGACACACTCCTGAGAAAGGCCCCCCCCCCCCAGGCTGACAGCTTGAAATAAATCTAGCAGTACAATGAATGAGGAGATCTCTGGACCCATGTGAGGTACAGCGCTGGTTCTAGCTTTGTTAGAAAAAAATTGTCATGTACTATATAATGTCAGATTTTTTTTCACATGCTGTGCGCATCGGGCCACCCGCAGGGCTATTGTCCCACACTCATAAGATCATATGAGTGCGGGACAATAGTCCTGCGGGCGGCCCGATGCGCACAGCATCATAATAACCAATGATGCTGTGCGCTCCTGTGCGCACAATGTATGCTGCTCCGGGACATATGGCCCGTTCTTGGACCGTATGTCTCGGAGGGCATACGGTCGTGTGCATGAGCCCTTACTCATACTTGCCAATTCTTGTGAAATGCCCAGGATACCTGTCTATGTTTACAGGGGCTAAGGGGTGCACCGCCAATGAGGCGAGGTGAGGCACCAGGTAGGGGGAAGAGGGGGTCAGTGGAAGGGCCATGAGCAATGTACGCTTCCATTGTGGAAACGCTCATCTCTACATATTCAACTCCATCGCTGTACTCAGGACAGTAATACAGTTCAATGGTGCGACAGGGCACGGGAGCGATGTCTTCCTGGCCCACCGTTTCCTCTAATCTAGTTCCTGTAGCCTATCAGAGGCCGGTGTCATTTTCGTGCTGCCTGAGCCGGGCTGCATAGAGCTCAGGGCACAGACTAGAAGAGGTCTGTGTCTTGCACTGCACCGCTGACAGCAGAAGGTAAGTATTTAATGGTGTTGGGCCACAATGGGGTGGGGGTCATTATTTTAGAACTGGAGAAAGCACTATGGAGAAATTATGGCTAAAAAAAGGAGTATTTTTGTACTGGCACACATTATAAGGGGCCACTATCCGGAAATTCATTGTACTGGGGGCACTAAAAAGGGGTAGTTTTTTGTACTGACACACGTTATAAGGGAGCATTTTTGGACTGGCACATAAGGGGTCATTTTTTGTACTGGCGCACATTTTAAGGTGGCCACTATGGGGACATTTGTTCTACATGGGGCACTAAAAGGGTGGTTTTTTTTGTACTGACTGGCACATGTTATAAGGGAGTATTTTTTGTACTGGCATACATTGCAAGGGGGAATTATTTTACTGACAAACATTATAAGGGGTCATTATTACTTCTGGGGCAAAATGAGGGGCATTATCACTAATGGGTGCACTGTTTCCACATAGCGCACTCTGGCAGTGAATTACTGCTATTGGTGGGACTTTTGGGAGGACTGTTCATTGGGAGGCACCCTGGCATGGTGTCAGCTTAGCACAATTTTGGAGGACACTATGTTTACAGCAATAAGTTTCAGGGACACTATTTGCTGTGAGCAGTTGTTTTTCAGGGCACTATCTGTCTGGTGCTAGTATTTTCAGAGGGACTGTTTCTACAGTATAGTATAGGGGAGAAAAGTGGGCACAGTATTAGAGGTGTCAGGATGGGGTGTTCAAAAGTTGGGGAGGAGGATGGAAAAGTAGGAAACTAAGATGTCTGTTTGTAAAACTCTGCAGAGAGAAGAGATGGCTGAAAGAAATCATCATGGCGGTCTGGTGTGAATGGAGATGATAAAGAAAGAGAACATCTACATCAGAGGAGCTGAAGCGCTGTATTAGGGCCCAATCAGACGGCAAAATTGCAGAACGCTGCGGACCCATTCATTTCAGTGGGGCCGCAAAAGATGTGGACAACACAACGTGTGCTATCCGCATCCGTGGTTCCGTTCCGCGGCTCAGCGGAAAGGATAGAGCATGTCCTATTCTCGTCCGCCATGTGCGGTCTGCAAATTGCGGAACGCACACGGCCGGTATCCGTGTTTTGTGGATCCACCAGACACTTCGGCTGTCTGACGGAGCCTTTACGCTGTATGTTTTGTAGCGCTGTATGTAATGTTTTCCAAAAATGTCTTTAACAAAAGGGCTGGAGGGAAGGGGTTAGGTTATGAAATTCCACCAATTGGCGCCATTACAGTCTTCACCCTTTAGGCAGCAGAAAATCTAGGTTCCCCCCTGCAGGAGAGGGGGGGGGGCTCTGGTCTGGGGTCAGTAAAAGGGCTGGTGTGAGGCAGTGGCGTAGCTAGAAATGACTGGGCCCCACAGCAAATTTTTGAATGGGGCCCCCCTCCCCCAGTAATTTTTTCGCAACCCCTTCCTTTCATGCCGCCCCCATTCCTGTGGCTAGTAAAGGTCGCACTCTCAGACCAGGCCCGGCAGCTGTTCCATCCGTTTTCTACACTGTCTATACTGGCACTGTATATAATTTCATTGTGTAATACTGTTGAGGGGACCCTGACCAAATCTTTTAATCCTCCTCCTCCTGGATGGGCCCCTTCTGGGTCAGGGCCCCAAAGCAGCCGCTTCCCCGACTTCCCCTATAGCTACGCCCCTGGTCTGAGGTCTGTATACAGCAGGTTCTTGGTCTAGGGTCTGTATACAGGGAGGTCCTGGGCTGGGGCCCATATCAAGGGTTACACTGGGGTCTGTGTAAAGTGGGGTCTGGTCTGGGGTCTGTATACAGCAGGTTCTTGGTCTAGGGTCTGTATACAGGGAGGTCCTGGTCTAGGGTCTGTATACAGGGAGGTTCTGGGCTGGGGCCCGTATAAAGGGTTACACTGGGGTCTGTATAAAGTGGGGTCTGGTCTAGGGTCTGTATACAGGAAGGTTCTGGGCTGGGGCCCGTATAAAGGGTTACACTGGGGTCTGTATAAAGTGGGGTCTGGTCTAGGGTCTGTATACAGGGAGGTTCTGGGCTGGGGCCCGTATAAAGGGTTACACTGGGGTCTGTGTAAAGTGGGGTCAGGTCTAGGGTCTGTATACAGCAGGTTCTGGTCTAGGGTCTGTATACAGGGAGGTTCTGGGCTGGGGCCCGTATAAAGGGTTACACTGGGGTCTGTATAAAGTGGGGTCTGGTCTAGGGTCTGTATACAGGAAGGTTCTGGGCTGGGGCCCGTATAAAGGGTTACACTGGGGTCTGTATAAAGTGGGGTCTGGTCTAGGGTCTGTATACAGGGAGGTTCTGGGCTGGGGCCCGTATAAAGGGTTACACTGGGGTCTGTATAAAGTGGGGTCAGGTCTAGGGTCTGTATACAGCAGGTTCTGGTCTAGGGTCTGTATACAGGGAGGTTCTGGGCTGGGGCCCGTATAAAGGGTTACACTGGGGTCTGTATAAAGTGGGGTCTGCTGTATAAAGGGACAGTCTGATATCTGTATTTCTATTTAGATATCTGTATGAATTCTGGGGAGTACTAAAGGGGGCCATATGTGACATTTGTGATACAAATGCTGTAGGTTAAGGGTGTGTCCTATAGAAATGGGGGGGGGGGGCTGTTTTGTTTTCATTTTCAGAATTTCCTTGATGTCCCTTTCTAAAAGTGTGAGTAGTCCATGTTTTTTTACGAAGGCTGCAAGTAAGGAATCCAGAGCTACCTTAGGCCTCGTGCACACGACCGTATGTATTTTGCGGTCTGTCAAAAATGGATCTGCAAAAAATACGGATGATGTCCGTGTACTTTTCGTATTTTGCGGAATGGAACAGCTGGTCTCTAATAGAACAGTCCTAACCTTGTCCGTAATGCGGACAATAATAGGACATCTTCTATATTTTTTTGCGGAACGGACATACGGAATGCAGACGGAGTAACTTCCGTTCTTTTTGCGGACCCATTGAAATCAATAGTTTCATATATGGTCCGCAGAAAAAAACAAACGGACACGTAAAGAAAATATGTTAGGCCTTATGACTACAAGACGTGTCCAAGGTTATAGACATCTTGTGTGTGATTTATGGTATGAATACGTTATACCTTTACAGTATATGCTCAGAGGGTATACCAAATATATGGGGCTAAAAATATGAACAGACGGCTGTTAGGACACACTGTATACTCCACAGTGACGCCAACACCGGGAGATTACGCTGCTGGGCCTGGAGATGACCAGCAGGGGGCTCCCTATTCTCTGCTTGCTAACAGCTTAGGCAGGGAGCTGATTCTCCTTAAAGAGACCAGCCCTGTCTGGAAATTTACTGGAAGTACTCCCTTGTATGGAGACTTATTGGCAATGGTTGATGGCGGGGATGCCCAACCTGCAACCCTCCAGCTGTTGCAAAACTACAACTCAGGGCCGGTTCCAGGTTCATGTGGGCCCTTGGGCGATAAATCTTAGTGGGCCCCCTTGTGGCATTTGTCAAATGTCATTACGGCATCTGAGAGTGTTAAAAAACTGAAGCGTGGGCTTCCTTCTCAGACGCGCCTTCCCCCAGCGGAGATCAGGGAAACCACCCTGTTCTAAAAATGAGCCGCAGCCTGTACTAGGCTTCCACGCTCATTGTTAGGGTCCATTCACACATCCGTTGTTTCTTTCCTGATCTGTTCCGTTTTTTGCGGAACAGATCTGGACCCATTCATTTTCAATGGGTCCTGAAAAAAATCGGAGAGCACAATGTCAGATTTTTTTTCAGGACCCATTGAAAATGAATGGGTTCAGATCTGGTCCAGATCTGTTCCGCAAAAAACGGAACAGATCAGGAAAGAAACAACGGACGTGTGAATGGACCCTTAGTATATCCCAGTACAGGCCACTAGGTGGCAGCACTGAACTGTGGGATAGTGATTTCTATAGAGAATAATTGCAATCTGATGAAAAGTAATTTAAAAAAAGTTAATATATTTTTTTTTAGATTAAAAAAACTTATAATGTTAAATCACCCTACTTTCCCTAAAAATGAACAAAAAACAAAAAAAGAATAAAATGATGTGCATCGTCACGTGCGAAAACACCCATACTATTCAAATATAAAAAAAAGTTAGCCCATATGGTAAAGGATGTAATGGAAAAAAATAAAAAAAAAGGCTGATTTGCTGTTTTTTCATCACTTTATCTCCCAAGAAAATTGAATAAAGAGTGATCAAGTCATACACACCCCAAAATGATATTGTCAAAAAAGACAGATATCCCTGAAATAAGCCCCCACACATCTCTGTAGACATAACTATAAAATAAGTTATGGGGGTCACCGGAGAGCAGGGGCTCTGTTAGGGTTGCCACTTTTACCAACAAAAAATAATAGTTACACAACTTAAAAAGGTTGGTGTCTATATTTAGCCTCGATTTTTGAAATGATTATGCTGGGATTCAAACTCACAGACTTCTACATTAACCTCTTAAGGACATAGGGCGTACAGGTACGCCCTTGTGCCCTGGTACTTAAGGACACAGGGCGTACATGTACGCCCTGTGTATTTCTGATCACTGCCGTGCGGCTGGCAGTGATCGGAACCCGGTGCCTGCTCAAATCATTGAGCAGGCACCTAGGCTAAATGCGCCGGGGGGTCCCGTGACCCCCCCCATGTCAGCGATCGCGGCAAACCGCAGGTCAATTCAGACCTGCGGTTTGCTGCGATTTCTGCAGTTTCTGATCCCCGCGGTCCCTGACCGCGGGGATCAGAAACTTTAGTATGCCGAAAATATATCTGTATCCCCCCCCCCCCCTGCACCCCTTAGTGATTTTTGCCGGGTGGGAGGTGCAGGGGGAGGTTTGCGGGCGGTGCGGGAGGCGGGCGGTGCGGCAGGCGGGATCGCGATCCCCCGCCCGCCTCCCATTGCGTAATCGTTGGCGTCTAGTGGGCATACCAGGGTGCCAGCACATTGCTGGCACCCTGGTATAAACGGCTGACATCGGTGATGCGATGTCAGCCGTTTAACCCTTTCCATACAGCGGTCCGTACGGACCGCTGTATGGAAAAGGTTAACAGCGCAGGGAGCTCCCTCCCTCTCCCATCGGGGGGCTGCTGTGCCTTTGCAGCCCCTCCGAATGGAGAGGGAGAGAGCCCCCAGACAGCCCCCCAAGCCCCGTCCTTACCCTTCCCCGTCTGCGCAGTTCTGACCATAACTGAGCAGACAGGGAAGGTTCCCATGGCAACAGGACGCCTTCTCAGGCGTCCTGCTGTCCATGGTGCTGAACAGATCTGTGCTGAAAGGCATAGATCTGTTCAGACAAAGTGTAAAATACAGTACAGTACTATATATTGTACTGTACTGTATTATACAGACATCAGACCCACTGGATCTTCAAGAACCAAGTGGGTCTGGGTCAAAAAGAAAGTGAAAAAAAGTAAAAATCAAAAAACACATTTATCACTGATTAAAAATAAAAAAAATGAAATTCCCTACACATGTTTGGTATCGTCGCGTCCGTAACGACCTGATCTATAAAACGGTCATGTTACTTTACCCAAACGGTGAACGACATAAAAATAAAAAATTTAAAACTATGATGAAATTGAAATTTTGCCCACCTTACTTCCCCAAAAAGTTAATAAAAGTGATCAAAAAAGTTGTATGTACTCCAAAATTGTAACAATCAAACCGTCATCTCATCCCGCAAAAATCATACCCTACCCAAGATAATCGCCCCAAAACTGAAAAAACTATGGCTCTTAGACTATGGAAACACTAAAACATGATTTTTTTTGTTTCAAAAATGAAATCATTGTGTAAAACTTACATAAATAAAAAAAAGTATACATATTGGGTATCGCCGCGTCCGTATCAACCGGCTCTATAAAAATATCACATGACCTAACCCCTCAGGTGACCACCGTAAAAAAAAAAAAAGAAACGGTGTAAAAAAAGCAATTTTTTGTCATCTTACTTCACAAAAAGTGTAACAGCAAGCGATCAAAAAGTCATATGCACCCCAAAATAGTGCCAATAAAACCGTAATCTCATCCCGCAAAAAATGAGACCCTACTTGAGATAATCGCCCAAAAACTAAAAAAACTATGGCTCTTAGACTATGGAGACACTAAAACTTTTTTTTGTTTTAAAAATTAATTCATTGTGTAAAACTTACATAAATAAAAAAAATTGTATACATATTAGGTATCGCCGCGTCCATGACAACCTGCTCTATAAAATTACCACATGATCTAACCTGTCAGATGAATGTTGTAAATAACAAAAAAAAAACGGTGCCAAAAAAGCTATTTCTTGTTACCTTGCCGCACAAAAAGTGTAATATAGAGCAACCAAAAATCATATGTACCCTAAACTAGTACCAACAAAACTGCCACCTTATCCCGTAGTTTCTAAAATGGGGTCACTTTTTTGGAGTTTCTACTCTAGGGGTGCATCAGGGGGGCTTCAAATGGGACATGGTGTCAATAAAACCAGTCCAGCAAAATCTGCCTTCCAAAAACCGTATGGCATTCCTTTCCTTCTGCGCCCTGCCGTGTGCCCGTACAGCAGTTTACGACCACATATGGGGTGTTTCTGTAAACTACAGAATCAGGGCCATAAATAATGAGTTTTGTTTGGCTGTTAACCCTTGCTTTGTAACTGGAAAAAAAATATTAAAATGGAAAATCTGCCAAAAAAGTGAAATTTTGAAATTGTATCTCTATTTTCCATTAAATCTTGTGCAACACCTAAAGGGTTAACAAACTTTGTAAAATCAGTTTTGAATACCTTGAGGGGTGTAGTTTCTTAGATGGGGTAACTTTTATGGAGTTTCTACTCTAGGGGTGCATCAGGGGGGCTTCAAATGGGACATGGTGTCAATAAAACCAGTCCAGCAAAATCTGCCTTCCAAAAACCGTATGGCATTCCTTTCCTTCTGCGCCCTGTCGTGTGCCCGTACAGCAGTTTACGACCACATATGGGGTGTTTCTGTAAACTACAGAATCAGGGCCATAAATAATGAGTTTTGTTTGGCTGTTAACCCTTGCTTTGTAACTGGAAAAAAAATATTAAAATGGAAAATCTGCCAAAAAAGTGAAATTTTGAAATTGTATCTCTATTTTCCATTAAATCTTGTGCAACACCTAAAGGGTTAACAAACTTTGTAAAATCAGTTTTGAATACCTTGAGGGGTGTAGTTTCTTAGATGGGGTCACTTTTTTGGAGTTTCTACTCTAGGGGTGCATCAGGGCGGCTTCAAATGGGACATGGTGTCAAAAAAACTGTCCAGCAAAACCTGCCTTCCAAAAACCATACGGCGCACCTTTCACTCTACGCCCCGCTGTGTGGCCGTACAGTAGTTTACGGCCACATATGGGGTGTTTCTGTAAATGGCAGAGTCAGGGCAATAAATATACAGTCTTGTTTGGCTGTTAACCCTTGCTTTGTTAGTGGAAAAAATGGGTTAAAATGGAAAATTAGGCAAAAAAATGAAATTCTCAAATTTCATCCCCATTTGCCAATAACTCTTGTGCAACACCTAAAGGGTTAATGAAGTTAGTAAAATCAGTTTTGAATACCTTGAGGGGTGTAGTTTCTTAGATGGGGTCACTTTTATGGAGTTTCTACTCTAGGGGTGCATCAGGGGGCTTCAAATGGGACATGGTGTCAAAAAAAACAGTCCAGCAAAACCTGCCTTCCAAAAACCATATGGCGCACCTTTCACTCTACGCCCCGCTGTGTGGCCGTACAGTAGTTTACGGCCACATATGGGGTGTTTCTGTAAACGGCAGAGTCAGGGCAATAAAGATACAGTCTTGTTTGGCTGTTAACCCTTGCTTTGTTAGTGGAAAAAATGGGTTAAAATGGAAAATTAGCCAAAAAAATGAAATTCTCAAATTTCATCCCCATTTGCCAATAACTCTTGTGCAACACCTAAAGGGTTAACGAAGTTTGTAAAATCAGTTTTGAATACCTTGAGGGGTGTAGTTTATAGAATGGGGTCATTTTTGGGTGGTTTCTATTATGTAAGCCTCGCAAAGTGACTTCAGAGCTGTAGTGGTCCCTAAAAATTGGGTTTTTGTAAATTTCTGAAAAATTTCAAGATTTGCTTCTAAACTTCTAAGCCTTGTAACATCCCCAAAAAATAAAATATCATTCCCAAAATAATTCAAACATGAAGTAGACATATGGGGAATGTAAAGGCATCACAATTTTTAGGGGTATTACTATGTATTACAGAAGTAGAGAAACTGAAACTTTGAAATTTGCTAATTTTTCCAAATTTTTGTTAAATTAGGTATTTTTTGGTTTACCAGTGTCATGAAGTACAATAGGTGACGAAAAAACAATCTCAGAACGGCCTGGATAAGTCAAAGCGTTTTAAAGTTATCAGCACTTATAGTGACACTGGTCAGATTTGCAAAAAATGGCCTGGTCCTAAGGTGTAAAAAGGCTGTGTCCTTAAGGGGTTAAATTCAAGAGCCACCAACCTGCTGTACATATATTATGGCTAAAAACCTCAGTAGTAATTTCCCCACATATTATGCATTCATATATATATATATATATATATATATATATATAAGAAGTATGATTATATATATATAATTTTTTTAAATTATACTTCTGCTATATAGGAATACCTAATACATGAGAAACTACTATGAGGTTTTTCTAGCACAGTTTAGCATTGAGCTCCATAGCTCAGTGGTTAAGGTTCTGGCCTCTAATGTGGAAGGTTGTGAGTTCAAATCCTGGCAGAAACATTTTAGAAATGGAGGCTAAATTAGACTTAAATACCCCCTTCATGTTCATAGCACTGACTCCATATATGGACATAGCCATATATGGAATCAGAGCAGGGACTCCTAAGCCAGGAACTAGAGCCCTGACTGTTCAGTAACACTGGGGGATTCCCCGTTGGTCAGGATAGACCTGAGTGGGCTCCAGCCCTACTACAACTCCCAACATGCCTGGGCAACCTATAGCATGGATGCTCAACCTGTGGCCCTCCAGCTGTTGCAAAACTACAACTCCTAGCATGCCCTGATAGCTGTAGGCTGTCCAGGCATGTTGGGAGTTGTAGTTTTGCAACAGCTGGAAGGCAGCAGGTTGAGCATCTCTGCTTTAAGGAAAACGAATATGCATGGAGATATCTCGCTAGGAATAGAACCATCTTTTCATATTAGTTACATCCAGAAATTGCAAACCCATACCAGTCATGGACAGCTTCCACAGCTGCATGGTTTGTTACAGGGAGATTTCTGGAAGAAATAGAAACAGCACCACCCCTGTCTACAGGCTATGTCTAGTATTGCAGCTCAGCCCTGTTTTCCAGGTTAATCCCATAAATTGCTAACTGTGCACGGGTGTCATGGACCCGGATGTCTTGCAGGTAGAGGTGAATATGTTCATCCTGTCTCTGCGCCGGATGATTACAGAACATATAATATACAGACATTATTACACTCACCTACAGCAGGGTACTTTTGGTGATATAACGCATACACTCTCTCATGGGCATCCAGCAGAACCTGCAGGGACTGTGAGTCAATAACATCTGCAGGAACATCAAACGTTATCCAGGTGTGGACCAAATTTCTGAATGAACGGAATGCAAGTTCAGCATATTCTGCATAGGCATGAACAGCGCTGGTGACAGTCTGGGTGCCAACTGCAGGAAGCCTATTGAGGTTGTTGCCATGTAAGATCACAATTGGTTTAATGCTGGCTCTGTTCAGGTCCTGGAGAAGGGTCCTGTAACACTGTAGTTGTCCCTCATCCCCTTCCAGGGGGTTCTCCTTTAAGTCTAGCCGTACCTTGTAATGGGTGACACCATACTTCTGCAGGGTCTGGATCTGATCTCTCATGTGATTAAGAACCTCATCGCTGCACCCATGTACCTTACGTGAGCCATCTTCATGACCCCATAGGGGTCCACCAATGGTCATGAAGTTCTTCTCTGTGGGGTTGAAGGTGCCCTGACATAGTGAGGGTATGAGGACAAGCAGTGCCCATGTCCACGCTGTTACCATTGTCACAGAGCTATACACAGCATACACGAGTCATGACTTTTATACTGTGGCCGGGGCTGTAAAACACAAGTATCTGCTGCAGATTAGAAAACGGCAGAGAACTATGGACAGGAGCGTTAATCTATGACACGTTGGGTGGAATGGCCACTTTGGGTTCACTGTAAATTATTAGCAGGTTCCTTTAGGCTCCGAGCTGGGAAATATAATCGCTGGAAGTAGATGCATATGTGCATTACTACCCCTCTACACACACTGAGCTTATATTCAGGGTATGTTCAGATGTAGGATTGTGGGCGCAGGTTTCAATGTCAAAAACCGGGCTGAACCTGTGCCGAAACCGCCTTCCATTGTTTTCATTAGGAGTCCACTCAGCAGTTTATACGGCCGAGGATTTTCGCTGTGTGGTTTTTCCAGACCGTTCCAATTATGTACAGGTCCAATTTTGGCTTGGTCACCACGTGGACCCCTCACAAAGCAGCAGCCTGCTAAACCTAGAGGGATCCACATGAAAACATAATAATGATAGTTCATTCAACCATCTGTTCCCATTCATTTGCCCCATGTAAACATGTTGTTCATTTTGGCACGATATAATAAATGATAGCCAATCAAAACATTATAAAAAACGGCACATCGCACGCCCAAAAACTCAGATGGATGTATAATAAATCTGGATGTAATCTGATCCTGCAGTCACGTGTTATGGAAGTCAGAACCCATAAGACTTCGAAACGCGTCTGGGAGAAATTTGGACCCTCTAATACAACCATTTCTGTGTACGCTACAGATCACCAGGACCTGCACCTCTCTTATCTGCTGGCTGAGAACAGACTGCCCCGTGCCTGTTAAAGAAATCCCTGGAGCTACACAGTTTCACTCCACCTTAATTGGAGCAACCCAGAATTAAAGCACAAGGGACACTGAAACAGCAGAGACCAGAGGAAAGCCTTTTTTGCGCTTTGGAGGTAAGGGAGTAGTACAGCTAATAAAGAGGTGGGACGCCACCAGAGAGCTGGAATCCCGAATTATTCAAGCTAATCTGTGAAATTGATACAGTGTTTCTATGACAAAATATTGACTTTGTGAGCCAACCAAATATATAGTGTTGGATCGATACAACACTTGCAACTCACAGCCAATAATCAAACTGAAACCACCTCCTGCTATCTGGGAAAATTATACAAATGCATTCCAACATGTTTAATGGGACTACTAATGCTGAATATTTGGTGACTATTTAATCGAGATTCTGGTTTGAATGACTATTCTATCTGTTAACCAGAGTATATTGTGGATTGCGGTTATTGAATTTTTGTGGTTATCGAATATATGGTGATGGTCTGATCGACACCCAGCCTGAACGATCACCTTTATTTGATGACCTGACTACATTTGCTGCTAGGCACATAGGTTCAACGAATACCCTATTCCTCAGCTTTTAACGTAATAATCGTCATTTTAGTGACATTTTAATGGTTTTATTGTGTATATCTACTGCAATTTACGTATCTTGTATGTTGATTTTAGATGCATGATTTTTAGTAATTTGTCACCTGCAGACTATTGAAATATAATAAAATCAAATGTTTGAGCAGTCTTCCGGATATATGAGTGCCATATCTTTCTGGACTATTTTTCTGTATTAACCTTTTGGTGTGTGGAGTTCACACTGAGATATAGAGCACCATCCCATCCCCATTAATTAGTAGAGCCACCTCATTCTGCCAATACAAAAACCGGGCTGAACCTGTGCCGAAACCGCCTTCCATTGTTTTCATTAGGAGTCCACTCAGCAGTTTATACGGCCGAGGATTTTCGCTGTGTGGTTTTTCCAGACCGTTCCAATTATGTACAGGTCCAATTTTGGCTTGGTCACCACGTGGACCCCTCACAAAGCAGCAGCCTGCTAAACCTAGAGGGGTCCACATGAAAACATAATAATGATAGTTCATTCAACCATCTGTTCCCATTCATTTGCCCCATGTAAACATGTTGTTCATTTTGGCACGATATAATAAATGATAGCCAATCAAAACATTATAAAAAACGGCACATCGCACGCCCAAAAACTCAGATGGATGTATAATAAATCTGGATGTAATCTGATCCTGCAGTCACGTGTTATGGAACAACGGCACATTAGCAATGCGCCGCACAGACCTATGAGAAGAAGGAGCGCCTGGCGGCCACGGCGCACGTGAGTATAATGCTGCTCACTAACATACCATGGCAGCCAGGACTTCAGTAGCGTCCTGGCTGCCATGGTAACCGATCGGAGCACCAGCATTACACTGCTGGGACTCCGATTGGAACTGCCCACTGCCACCAATGATGGGAGGGGGACCCTGTGGCCACTGCCACCAATGATTAATACTGGGGAGGGGGGCGCACTGCCCACTGCCACCAATGATGGGAGGGGAAGCGCACTGCCCACTGCAGAGACTGAAGAACATTACCGGCACCCGACCTCTGACAGGACGCTGTGATCCGCGCAATTAACCCCTCAGGTTAATTGCGCGGATCACAGCGTCCTCTCAGAGGTCGGGTGCCGGGAATGCGAGTCACAGAATTTCTTCCCCCACGCCGAACTGCTAAGAGCGCCGCCGCAAGCGGCCAGCAGGTATCGGCAGCATTTGCACGAGTAAAAGTACTCTGCAAATGTCCAGTATCGGTTCATGCTGGGGCGGGCGGCCGCGGACGCAGATTTTGAAGCGGTCAGCACACATGAGCGCTTCTATGACGTCACAAAATAATCGCCATATCGCTGTTTTTTTTATGCCGCAGTATATCGTGATACCGGTATATCGCTCAACCCTAGCCTGGCTATGACATTACTTAATTCCCTTAGGATATGAGGGTGTATGCCATCAGGTCCTGGCGATTTGTCTATTTTAATCTTTTTAAGTCGCTGATGTACTTCTTCCTGTGTCAGACAGGACACTTTTAATGGGGAATTTATTTTTACATTCTGCATGTCAACTGACAGTTTATTTTCCTCAGTGAATACATTGGAGAGAAAAAATATTTAACAGCTTTGCTTTCTCCTCGTCGCTCTCTGCGACTCCCCCCTCATTACTCTTTAAAGGGCCGACACCTTCAGATTTATACTTTTTAACATTTATATAATTGAAGAACATTTTAGAGTTAGTTTTACTCTCTTTGGCAATTAATCACTCGGTCTCTAGTTTGGCCGCTTTTATTTGTTTTTTACATGTTCTATTTTTTTCCTTATAGTTTTTCAGTGCTTCCTCGCTACCCTCCTTAGTGATTTATATGCTTTCTTTTTGTCATTGCTTTCTTTACAGTTCTATTTATCCACATTGGTTTCTTTTTTTTTTCCCCTTAACCCTTTATTCCTATACGGTATGTACCTCTCACAATGAGATTTTAGAATGCTTTTACAGATATCCCATTTTGTGGCTGTATATTTTTTTTTTGAGGACTTTGTCCCAGTTAGTTAGGCCTATAGCCTCTCTTAGTTGGCTAAATTTAGCTTTTTTGAAGTTTGGTATTTTTGTTCCTCCCTGTAGAAACGCTCTTTTGAATGATAATTGGAAGGTTATTACTTTATGGTCACTATTTCCCAGGTGTCCCCCGACCTGCACATCTGTTGTTGTGTCAGGTCTATTGGTTAATCTAGTCTAGTCTAATTAAAGTCTAGTATGGCCGTCCCTCTAGTCGGGTCCTGAACCAGTTGGGAGAGGTAATTGTCTTTGGTTATTGCCAAGAACCTGTTTTCTTTATTAGATGTACAAGTTTCAGTTTCCCAGTCTATATCTGGGTAGTTGAAGTCCCCCATAATAACCACCTCATTATGATTTGCCGCCTCGTCTATCTTGTTTAGTAGTAGATTTTCTGTGGACTCTGGTATATTAGGTGGTTTATAGTAAACTCCTATTAGTAATTTATTATTGTTTTTAGCTCCATGTATCTCTACCCACAGTGACTCCACATGTTCATGTCCCTCACTTATATCTTCACGGACTGTGGGCTTTAGACAAGAGTTTACATAAAGGCAGACCCCTCCCTCTCTCCGGTTTTGACAATCCTTTCTAAACAGACTGTAACCTTGTACATTAACCTCCCAGTCATAGCTATCATCCAGCCGTGTCTCAGTTATTCCCACTATGTCATAGTCCTCCTCACACATCACTAATTCCAGTTCACCAGTTTTATTAGTCAGGCTTCTGGCATTAGTATACATACATTTGAGAGTCCTCAAATATCAGAAATAAGGGTCTGGCTATGACATTACTTAATTCTCTTAGGATACAGGGGTGTATTCCATCTGGTCCTGACAATTTGTCTATTTTAATCTTTTTAAGAAGCCGCTGTACTTATTCCTGGGTAAGACAGGGCACTTTTAATGGGGAATTCATTTTACATTCTGCATTTCATCTGACAGTTTATTTTCCTTAGTGAATACAGTGGAGAAAAAAATATTTAACAGCTTTGCTTTCTCCTCATCGCTCTCTGTAAAGGGCTGACACCTTCAGATTTATACTTTTTACCATTTATATAGACTGGTCTAATTTATTTGCTTGAGTCACAGGTCTCCCACAAACTCACTTTTAATGATAAAAAGTTGCACTTCACCACCAAAATCAGACGAAGAAAAATACGCCTGTCCTCGGGTGGAGTAGGAATTAGACTGCTTTGGCACCAAAAAAGGCGCAGCTACATAAATAGGTCAGAAAAAAAGTCACAAGACAAGCATGCATGTGTGGAATAATAGCTTGTAGGAAACCTACTGAACGTGTATGGGCATCTTGAATGGTTTGTAACAAATTCCCATTTGACGGCCACCTGCAAAACATCTCCAAGAGCCACCATTAAGAAACAGTCATGGTGGATGCGGTGTCAGTGTGGGTAAGAACTTGTCGTTTTTAGTATTGGGATAAAGTGCCCTGATTATAAAGTTGCTCCAACCCCTTTAACAGATTCTCCCCCCCTTTTTGATAACCTTAAAACAGTATCAGGAGAATCAGACGGCTTGTTCATCATGCTACGTGCTGATGGAAACTCTGTGCTGGTTCTATGACGTATCACAGATCAATTCTCGGGTGTATGAACAGCGCTGCCTTTTGGGGTTTCACAGATGCAATGGGAATTGCTGTGCAATATTCACACATTAGTGTTTGGTCAGTGATTTTGAGCCAAAACCAGGTGCGGCTCTAAACACAGAGCAGGTGCAGATCTTTCCCTTATGTCTGTGGAGGCTCCAGTCCTGGTTATATCTCACAATCACTGACCAAAACACTGATGTGTGAATAAGGCTTAAGGCCTCATGCACATGACCGCCTGACGGCCCTGCCCGTGCTGTGGACCACAAATTGCGGTCTGTAACGCACAGGCACTGACCATGCGTCCACCCCCTGCAATTACACTACCATGTTCACAAACAGCAGCTGGGACACACATTTTTTCTTTTTGCCTTTTACATTTTTCTTCAAGAAAATGCACAGGGAACTTAAAATTAGCAATGAAGTGAATAGGTTTGTCATATTTATGCTACGTTAGTAACGCTGATGTGTTACTGCAACATAAGCCTGCACCCTTATAGCTATGTCATTGGGAGATGCAATAAATAATATATACTAAGCGGAAATAAGAGACCAGCGCTGTGTACTATTAAAACTGATGTATTTTGACAAATCTACAGCACTTACTGTAAGCAGTATATAATGACCTCGCACGTCATACACAGGATAACTTTCCAATAAAAATCTGACAACGCTACAGAATAAAAGGAAAAATAATTCTGACCTTAAAGGGGTTGTGCAATGCAAGGATATTGATGACATACCCTCAGACCGACTCCAGGCACCTCCTCATAGGTCATCAAAATCTTTTGCACTACACAACCCCTTTAAAAAGGCGCAGCATGAAATGACTACTTTACAGAGTTAGGGCTCATTCAGACGGCCAAATGCTATCTGCAAAAATGCGAATCCTTTTTTTTTTGCGGATTAGATGCTGACCGATTCACTTCTATGGGGCCCTTTTCTAATCCACGGTTCCGCAAAACAAATGAAACATGTCCTATACTTGTCCGTGAAAATCAGGACATGGCCCCATTGAAGTCTATGGGTCCGCAAAAATACTGAATGCTATCCATTTTTATACAGACAGGCTGAACTGTCCCCAAAAAAACAGGATCCGCATTTTTGCGGACAGCGTACGGCCGTCTGAATGAGGCCTTAAACGAACAAAATTAAAAAGAAAGTCAAATGCAGATGAAACAGTTCACCATGGAGACATTTAAAGGTATCTTCTTGGTTTTTACATATATAGAATGTATGTTGTTTTACACCGAACAGCAGAATGAAGCAGCATCTTCTCTGCTGCGCCCCAAGAAAATAAAAATCACGGCTGCCTCTGCTCTGCACACCGGAGGCATTCGTGAGGGTTGGACCCCCATGGATCTATCCTACTGACAGATTATCAATGTTTAATCCCAGAGACGGCTTTAACATGTTTCCAACAGGAGTAAAATTGACATTAGATTCACAGCAGGGAATAAAAAGCTCTAGAAATAACAGTAAACTCTTCTTAAACCCCCCCATCATCTAAAATATAGAAATTTCTCCTTCAAATCGGAGAA
The DNA here is from genome assembly GCF_014858855.1 of Bufo gargarizans. Classification (NCBI taxonomy): domain Eukaryota; kingdom Metazoa; phylum Chordata; class Amphibia; order Anura; family Bufonidae; genus Bufo; species Bufo gargarizans. Next base: position 25,861,538 of record NC_058087.1, on the reverse strand, counting down.
AACCCAGGACCCTCGCCGCACTCATACCCAACACGGAAATTACAGAGTCATGAAATCTCTATATACAATATTCCTTTCAAGCTTTGGCCACCAATGAAATGCAGACAAGGTATAAAAGTGTCCTCAGACCCTGGTAAAATGGGTAATGTCCATTCCAAATAGGAAATCCTCAAACAAAGTCTCAAATGTTAAAAGTCTGATGATAAAAGTTCCAGAAGTCCTTAGACAGAAAGTCCCTGGATTAATAGTCCTCCAGTATGTAGTTGGGGTTCACAACCAAGAAAGGGTCCTCATCCTTGGCGGCGTCTTCCTCTCCTGAGACCCTCAGGCTGGTCTGTGACAATTCGATCAAGATTTGATCCTGAAAAGCAAGAAGAGAAAATGAAAAAAAATAAAAAATATTATAATAATAATAATAATAATAAATCGGAAAAACAGATACAGCTGAAATAGTACAGAAGTTCAGTAACTTTTCGCTCCATGACAAGAGTCAGATCTTCTTTTTGGAGCTCATTAAAGAGTTTTATCGGTCCAAGTAAATTATAAAATCGGAGCTACTCACATAATGGACGAGCCTATGAATGACTTTCTCAATGATTTGCTTGCGGTTAACGAGTTCTTCTTCAGAGTCAATTTCTGATTCAATCTCCTTCAGGTACCAGTTAATGAGTTCACTTTTCTTCTGGGTAGATTCATCCTCATCTGTATAGAGAAGTAAATTAACTCCTGAGCGCTCCAGTAGTCGGCTGGATGCACATTAGAGCAGGGATCAGCAGCCTCCGGCGCTCCAGCTGTTCTGAAATTACAACTCTCAGAATCCTCCTTTCACTTCTATGGGAGTTACAAGAACAGCCGAGTAGGTGTGCATGCTGGGAGTTGTAGTTTCACAGTAGCTGGAGCGACAAAGGTTGCCGATCCCTGCATTAGAGGAAGGGTGGGGGAAACTGACCTTCCATCTTCCTCAGCTGCAGAACCAGCAGGTTGGAGATCCGCTTGTATTCTGTAAAGCTGAGACGCAGGGAAGGTTTAGGCTCTGCCTCCTTGGGTTCGCTTTCTGTGTGGCCATTTATTCCATTCACGTGGCCGTTAGGTATTCCGGCATCACCTGAAGACACAAAAGCCATTTAGTAAAGGGCAGACCTCAAGTCAACACTTGCACAAAACAAGGAGCAAAGATCCCACCGTTCACGGCTTCTTGAGGTTCCTCCTCCATTTCTTCGTCCTGATCCAAGTTCACATCTGGAGTCTCGACCCGGATGATAGACTTGTTCAATAACCGGAAAGCTTCTTTTACGTGTTTTGGATGTACCTGAGGTGAAAGGATATCCAGACATGCATGATACCTTCAGTTACACAGTGGGTGGTGATGGTGTGCTATAATTATTATGGAAGGGCGATCTAAAGTGTACCTGTTGTCTCAGGCAACTTATGTGTGTACATGATGAATAACACTACAGCTGGACATTATAGCACATGAAAGCCTTCCGTTTTCCTGACTACGTCTGCCAGCTACTCTACGGACCACTTTCTAAGGAAATGCCAAGGAGTCTGATCTCCCCCATTCTGCTCTTCTATCACGCAGACCTCAAGGGAGCAATTCTGATAACAGATCATTATGGCTTAGTTTCACCTAAAGTGAATGGACACCTTCAGGATATTTTTTGTGATTGCATTTCACCTATTCGGGGCGAAAAATCCTTTTTTGAATTGGCCTTTATTAAAAATGTGGTTAAAAAAAAAGGGATTAAAAAATCTGTCTATTTGCAAGCTGTCCCTTTCTATGAATCTTGTCATCTGACAGCTCACATGTAGCTCTTATCTCCTGACCTCAAACACTCACAGCAAAAATCTTATCAAACTGATGAAAATATAAGTAAGTATTTATGAGCTCAAGAGATCAGAGATAAAAGCTAGACATGAGCCGTCAGATGAAGGGATTCAAAGAAAACAGAAAGCCAGCTTGCAAACAGACTGATTTTTAGCCCTTGTATATCAGAAATGCCAGAATATTTTTTACCCATTGAAAAAAAAAAAATTGGGCCTAAAATGAGTAAAATGCAATCATAACTAAGTGTCCCTGAAGGCATCTATAGCCTTTAAGTATTAAAAATGCTGGTCCCATCAGGACAACCCCTGCTCACATGAGAGCAGACTTGATAATCACGTATTGCTGCTGCACCCGTTTAATGAATAAGCGACCATGTAACAGATGGCTGCATCAATAGCATGAGCGGAAGTCACTCCTATGAGCTCGCTGTTCTGGTTAGCGGCACATCAAGTAGTGGACGGCCATATAGAAAGGAATTATCTCTTGTTAGAATGTGAAGTGAATTCTCACCTCATCGCTGCAGTGCATCCTCGCCATTGCCTCAGACAGACGGATCATGCTCTCCAGCTGTCGAACGGTAATCCTCCACGCAGATTTGGTGACACCGGATCCATCTCTCTGACGCAGACGTTTGTACTGTTCCACTATGAAATTCTCAGAATCTTTGGAGATCTTGTAAGAAAAAGAGAGAACCCGGTAAGCTAAAAGCAAGAATGAAAAAAACACAACAAATAGGTGCCAACTTATTTTTTGAGAAACTTACTTTGGGCTTGAACTGGCGGGCAAAGAGCAGATATCTGCGGACTTCATCAAGGGTGTAGACTCTGTCGATAGACTCGTCAATCCTAGCGTGGAGATCGACAATACGCCGAGCAATGGCGTAATCCGTCACCTGAAGAACAGCATGGAATTATACTTCAAAAAGTCAAGGTAGAGAGAAGTCGCCAAACATTTGGTTCCCATATTGCTTACTAGGGCATACAGAAAGCAGGAGACCAATGTCACATAGGTGCGCACCCTTCTCCAGGACAGGAACCCTGAAGGGAACTGAGGACAGCTGCGCATGTGCCCTCCATTAATTTCTATGGGATTTCCAAAAAAGTTTGGGTATAGAGGTTGACTGAGCACTTGCACTGTGTGCTCTCGTTTACCTTGGGGCCCGGTTCTAGAGATGTGTGGGTCCCAGAGGTAGTATCCGCACATGAGACATTGGTGGCATATCCTAGTGATATTTCACCAATATCTGAGGTGATAAAACCTCTTTAATCTTTGCATATAAAGAAACCTTCCATCAAAATGTGAATCCATTTTCTCACCATTTTTAAGATGTTTGCCCTTATTCATCCAAGGTTTCTGTTCACTGAAAGCGAGCAGAGATCTTGAAAATTGTGAGAAACTGAAGTACATGGGATTTCCAATAAACTGCCAAATGCGTGGCAAAATCTTGTTACCTAGGATTAGTTACCTCATTACATTCGTCAACTAGGATGAAGAAAAGGTCAAATCGGGACATGATCGGAGCAGACAGGTTTACATTCTGCTTCAGGGACTTGGACCGGTCGTAACGACCGCTGACGGGATTTGCAGCCGCCAAGATGGATGTCCTTGCATTGAGTGTGGCCTGATGTAAATAAAAATGATAGGTCAGAGTAATAACTTACAGCAGGCTTTAATGGATGTCTGAGCCGAGGGTCAGGACGTTTACCTTCACACCGGCTTTGGTGATGGAAATAGTTTGCTGTTCCATGGCTTCATGAATCGCAACTTGGTCCTTGAGGTCCATCTTGTCAAACTCATCAATACAACAGACACCCTGAAAGTATAAGTGAACAGATGAATCATAAAAAAAAGTTACAGATATGTTTTCTGGTTCAGGGCTAGGTAAAGCTAGAAAACCAGGAAACGTAAATTACTCCCAGCTTTTCGGTGGCTTCCACCTGCGACTGAGTGCACGTAGCCAGAATCTATATGTACACTGTACAGTGCAATAATATTCAAAAGTGGAACTACAGTGAAATTGTCATAAACCAGTATCGTTTGGGAACAGACAAAAGTGTCCGATTTTCAAACTACCAGAGGATGTCGGAATAATGGAATTTTACTACGTTTATTCTGAACTGGTTTGAAACTAGTAGAGGGAAGAAACAAATCCACAGCACTCACATTGTCGGCCAGCATCAACGCTCCGGCCTCTATCACAAACTCATGAGACTCCTCGTCCCTCACTACGGCCGCAGTCAGACCGGCAGCACTGGAGGCCTTCCCGCTGGTGTACACTGCCCGGGGACTGAACTCCTCAACATGCCTGGTGGAAATACAAACATCTACATTGAGTATTTTTTTAATGTTGCATAGGGTTATCAAAAGCCATTCCCTGTCAACTTAAGGCCGAATGCACACGGCTGCGTTTCACGGCCGTGTGCATTCGGCCTAAGACAGCTAAAAATGACCACTGTCCAATTGCTAACCTCCCATCAATAGGACCCACGGTGCTGGAGATTTATTGCGTTAGATCATCTGACACGTGGCATATCGCTAGGACATGCCACCAATTTCAAATAGGTGCAGGTCCCACCAAAGTGAATGAGGGCTCACTGAGCAAGCACGGCCACCATCAATTCCCTTCTATGGGAGTGCCAAAGATAGCCAAACTCCCCATTGTGTGCTATCCATTCACTTCTATGGCAGTTCTGAAAAAAAATCTGTCTATTTCCGGAAGTCCCATAGAAGTGAATGGAAAGCGCTCAGTGCAAGCGCAGCCACCTCTCCATTCACCTCTACGGGAGTTTGTACCCATAGAAGGGAATGTAGGGCGGCCGTGCTTGTGCGATGCGCCCCTCGTTCACTTTGGGGGCCCCGTTCTAGAGATAGGTGCAGGCCCCAGATGTGGGAAGCGCACCTACCTGACATTGGTAGCATATACTAGGGATATGCCACCAATGTGTGAGATACAATTACAGATCATTAACAGGCAAGGTCGTCAATGTCATTTTGGTATTACATACCGCAAGACCCATTACAAAACAGGCGGTTATCTGCAGCACATATTGACAGAACAAGGTTCGCATTTATTGCCATGCTGTATCCAGTAGTTTACCCCCTATAGATTACTGGTTTATTGCAGCAGGAGATTCTTGCTTTCGTAATCAGAATACCTGTAAACGTATACATCACTGCATACTTATCTATGATAACTGTGCGATAAACCATATTGGTTGTCAGAAGCTTTCCCAGTATAGGGGGCAGACAAGTCAAGGATTAGCAGTGATTTCTGAAGGATACTCACTTGAGGAACTGACTCTTGGCTGTACTCGGATCTCCGACAACACACACATTAATGTCACCACGCAGTGATGTGCCCTCCATGGTGGTCTTGGGAACACCACCAAACAGCATAAGTAAGATGCCTCTCTTCACCTCGTCGTTGCCTACACCAGGGATGGATGAAATAGGATTGAGATTTTATTCATGTAAGAACACCAATCCTCCAGAAAACGCACTGAGGCACCCGCTCACCATGCACGGTGGGGAAGAGGCTGGTGCACAGGTTGTGGTACAGGTTTTTGTCTTGGCTCATTTCAAACACCTTCTCCCATTCCTTTGCAGACATCTGGTTCTTGATGCTCTCAGCAGTCATGTCTTCTTCATGAAGATCTTTGCCACCAAACTGAAACAAAAGGCAGATTTAGCCCTCGCTCTAAGACATTAACATATCACTCCACACCAGGACTTTCTAGTGGCACAATATGGATAATTTCAGTGGCCTCCAATACACTGCCAGTCAGGCAGCTTACCAATGGGCACAACTTCACACGTTAGATATTATAGCCCCTACAATAATAGTTACATGTACAACATGACTGCATGGCGTAACTGATTTGTGCATTAGTTAGATCTTCCCTACACGTCAGGTAATACCCTATTTTCTATAACGCAAGAAGAATATGCCATCACTTTCTGATGGGTGGGGGTTCAACTTCAGGAATGTCCCCTGATCGCAAGCAAGAAGGGTCACACCACTGATTTTGTGTTTGTTCCTGCAGCGGTGCTACCGGCCACCCTCCCTCTAACACCACACCCCATGGCTCTTGGTGTTTCTCACCCTGGGATTTGTAGGAGCAACATAGCAAGCAAGGAAAACAAGTCTGTAAGACAAATCTCGAACTCCGAGGGCGCGAAGACCACGGACCCCTTCAGCTTCGTATCCCTCAGTTCCACCCACCCGGGAACTGGTCTCACCACGGACACCTGTGGGAAACACAACTGGTTAATTATAATACTGAAAGCAGCGCTGCAAATTTATCGTTCAACTGATCCGATTATCAGGAATGTGCAGGTCGATCGCTGCTGAAGCTTTTCTCATGCGACAAATTTAATACTTTAATAAAATGAGGATCACTTGTAATGAGATCACTAATATACTTTTTTTTTGTTTATTAGTTCTAGTGAATTATAAGAATGCAATATCTTAAAGGGGTTATCTAACCCCTATAATAACCCCTCCCCAATGCCCGGGCCCCTCGTATAAATCATACTTACCTGCTCCCCGGCACATGCCGCTGCATCTCCCTGTCGTGCAAATCAAAACATCCGGCGACAGGGGGAGCAGCCATTAGCAGGCCGGGGACGAGCCTCCCTAGTTGTGGGCTGCGGCCTGCTAATGTAAACGGATCACATCCGGGCTATTCCTGCTGTCATATGATAGATAGCTCGTAAAATAACTTACCCGGAGTGGCAAGCTGAGAGACGTCAGGCACAACAATGAGACACCCTGTAAAATCACATCTGTCCCCAGCCTGACATGACTCAACGGCTTCTGCACGTAAAATAATTTCCACGCTGCGTGGGATACTGCCCCGCGGGAGCTCGGCCTGGGTTTCTTGGATGCGCACCTGCAAATACAAGATAAAACCAGGCTTAGGGCTCATGCACATGACTGTATGTATTATGCGGTCTGCAAAAACGGATCCACAAAGTATACGGAAGATGTCAGTGTGCATTCTGTATTTTACGGAACGGAACAGCTGGTCCCTAATAGAACAGCCCTATCCTTGTCCGTAATGCGGACAACAATAGGACATGTTCTATTTTTTTTGCGCAACGGACATATGGAAACAGAATGCACCCGAAGTAAATACGTTTGTGTTCATGAGCCCTTAGTCTGCTGTCATACGCCACAATATACCAATCTAGGTTGCAGCAGGTAAACGATTATTTAAGGCCTATGTTTATAAAGGGATTGACCACTACTGCTGGGAACAACATACAAGCGTTTAACATTACCTTTTGGAAATCCACAAATCTGGACTTGTTGGTGTCCAGCATGAACCTCCTCCTGTTGGCGCACACGGGGTTCCTGCAGATACTGGGCTGTGTGTACTTGAACTGCTGCTCCACATCTCTGACCAGAGTCTGACAATCCAAACACAAGAAGGTGCCGCTGACCAGCTCCGGGTGCACAGGATGAGTGCGCACCACCTGACCGCTGATCCTCATCAGAGATCCAATGCGAGGAGTGGTCAGCTCTCTGATCCTGTCAACATATCATCAATTAGAAGACATTTTAGCATTACCGATAACCAAATTTTAGCCATGCAATCATACAGATTATTATAAGAAACCATATGCATAGGGAAGGGCATATCGCTAGAATATGTATTAGCTTGCTAAACCTGGATGTCCACCCACAGAGACCCCACGAAAAGGCACATTCTTAATAGGGCAAGGGGTTCCAGCAGTCTCTGGAGTGGTGCCCCTTAATTCTAGTGATCAATGGGGGTCCCAGTGCTTGGACCCCATCAATCAGCAATTGATGGCACATACTAACAACGGTATCATTTGCCAAGATGGGAGAACCCCTTTTACTCTCACCAGCTAAGTCTATTGGAACTGAGAACCAATGGCCAGCAACAAGGTAGCCGCTGAAGGCAATCAGTAAATCAAGGGTTATTCCCGTTTTATAAAGCTGCGGGATACTGCTAGGATATCCCATGACTGACCTCTGGGACCACTACTTTATTTGAGAATGAACGCTGCAGCACTGTGTCCCCTCCTTTTAAGTTTTACCTGCACAAATGCACCCCAAACACCCGTAAACGAGACGCAGCCCTACACCTCCTCCACTCTCAGGACTATTATGGGTACCACCGGTCAGACCTTACCAAAATGCTATTACTTTATAAGATTTAATACCCCTTTATTGATACTCAGGAGCTTGCTTAAACAGTCCAGGCTACTGACTGTCATAGTCTTTACCTTGTCGGCTGGCTGCAAGAAAGTAACAGAGAATGCGCTTGTGTTCCTGGTTCTAAGCGCAGATCCGTCCGGCATTATATTCTAGATAACGCCGGGTCCTGGTCTATGAGCTAGTCTGGCTGCACACTCTAAGATACACTGCAATAGGTCTAGTTGCAAGTATTAAGTAACTGTCAAAAAGACCTGCATAGATCAATTTCTACTCTGGTGGCATTCACATTAAAGAAGGACAACCGGGGGGCGTCCATGTTACAGGCTGGGCTGGTCAGGGGCCCTACTTCTCCCTCTTGTGTTCCCCGATGACTAAAGCTTCTCACTTGTGTCTGGTCGGAAGGTCCTGGAACGCCAGATAGAACTCCTTGTTTTGTGGGACATTTCCGTGGTCCCTCGCAAAGGCCCGGATCGCTCTGCACAGATACGGGTAGACCCTGCAAAGGAAAAAAAATCAGGATGAGTGACTGGCCCACTGGGCACGTACTGGGACGACAGATGCCCATCATCTTCGGTGGCCTTACCTGTAGAACTCCTCTTGGACGGTGGTGGCCAGCTGCTGGTTGAACTGTTCCAGGTCCTGGAAGCTGACAAGCAGCGTGTTCCTCTCAGGCCGGATCAGCTCCTCCGCGTCACTCTTATACTTCAGTTCTCCATCGGCATTTTGAAACCTGAAGTTTATAGAAGAAGAGTCCCGTCAACGAGCTTTATAGACATGGCTGAGCTCAAGAGAACGTATTCAGTGATGGGACTGAGCAGCATCTGAACGGGGATTTGTAGAAATCTACGCACAGGCTGCAGAAACAACCGTGTAGGTCACGTATTTTCAGTTGCAGACATTTCTGCGATGCTTCAGCAGCATTTAAACATAGCCTAATGTAGCTCTGAGGATTCCACACACAGCAGTACTACATACAGGGTGGAATTTATTCTAGCGGTGCATTCAGGATTTTGTAGTGTCCTCCAGCTGCCGTAGAGAAGGTCTCTGCCACTGCAGGGCACCGCCTCTACCCTACGGTACTCTGCTCCAGTACCAGGTGGTTTGTTTTCCACTCTGGATATGGCGCCCCCTTAATACAGCGGGTAGATGCGTAGTAAAGATCCAATCACTAGTCTGACTTCATGACACCAACTTGGCCTAATTGGAAAAAATAAAATGGATAGGGTCGGGTAGCGTTGGGGCATCAACCACATCCATAGGCTCCAAGATGGAGACAGTGACATGATCATTTCCTCGGGTCTTACTGGTACTTCTGCACTGGACCTGCACGACAGGTGGACATGTCCGGTGAACACACAGACCTCTGTCTACATCTGTACAAGTCCACTTGCCGTTCTGTTGTAGCCAGAAACGGGCTGAGGAGCCAGTCATGTCACCGCCGCCATCTTTCAAAGGAGGATGCCCATGACTTTACTCCATTGATACCAGGCCACTGGGGGCAGCACAGTCATGCACGCCTGTACGGAGCGTACGGCTGCTTATGGCATTTTGAGAACTGGAGCATCTCCAACCCCCATTTGACTAGTAAACGTGGCTGACACTCTTCCATACCCTTGCATCTTTGCATCTCCAGATTATTCAGGGCACAGTATAAGATTTAACTGCAACCATTACTTAAAGGGGTATTCCTTTTATTGAATTTCTTGGCATCGCTGTACAGTACGTCATGGCTTTCTGCTCAGTGAAGGTCCAAGATCTGGGATCCTTACCGATCCTGAAAATAAGGAGCGCTAGTCCTATAAACGCAGCCTCTTCGGTCTTGTCTTGCACAGCGGCGCTCCCGGCCTCTTGGTACAACACCGCTGCGTGCAAATCAGTGAATAATCGGGGGCGCCACTGTGCAAGAACAGGCTGCGAAGGAGACACAGCGCTAATCACTACAGCTGCTTCCTCCTGACTATTGGGGGGGGGGGCCCCAGATGTCGGACGCCCCCCTTTCACTGTTCAGACTTAGGCCTCATGCACACGACCGTATGTATTTTGCGGTCCGCAAAAAATACGGATGACATCCGTGTGCATTCCGTATTTTGCAGAACGGAACATCCGGCCCCTAATAGAACAGTCCTATCCTTGCCCGTAATGTGGACAATAATAGAACATGTTCTATTTTTTTTGCGGAACGGAAATACGGACACAGAGGTAATAACTTCGGCTCACCGGAGCCAATACATTCTAATACTGTATGGAGTTCCTGCTCCGTACAGTATTAGAACTAAGTTTTATGCGAATCGACTTCGGATAGAGATTCTCTCGTCCCTAGCCTATTCCACAAAGGGACATCAAATGTCCTAAACTGGTCGCAAAATGAGGACCTATCGAAGTCAAGCGGGCTGCAAAACATTTTAAGGACCGCAAAACCGTACAGGTCATCTGCAGGAGGCCTAAGGTGGCGATCCCCGACCCCCATTCCACTCCGCGGGGAAGGCCCGCTTCTCCGGGAACACGAAGCAGACGGATAGCCGCGCAGATTGTGGTTCTGCGGGATCGGACCCAGGGGGCGGGACAGTAGCAGGCGGCATTAACTCTTCCCTTCTGGAAAGATCTGTTAAAGGAAGAGTAGTCTCCGGAGCCGGACTGGTTGCTATGGGCAACAGCACTGCTTGATAAATCTCCTGGCGAATCGATCTCTGGTCAGTACTGAGTGTACGATGGCCGCAGCGCGACCTCCACGGATGAGGAGCAGACGACACAGCGGATTTATTACATGTCACAGGGTTAGTGAGAGCATACAACATATAAAGCACACGGAACAGGTCAGGTGACCACACTCAGCCAATTAAAGAGGCGCTTTAGGCTCCAGGGGCCCTCGGTGGTCACTGCTGCCCCAGACACCATGATAACATGGGGCATTATTTACCACGTGATGGGCAGTTGCCCATAACAACCATATTTCACCTTCTATGCATTAGGAATGCTGCAGGAAGAAAGGTCGCTGGGGCAAATGCACCTGTTTTATTCATGGGCCCCCGAGTACTAAGAGGGGCCCCACACGGAGAGCTGAGCGGCCATGAGGACGGGGTGGGGGATGGGGGGCCGGCCGGGGATACGGGACACTCACTCCTCCAAGAAGTCCTGGAACAGCTTCTGGCACTTCTCCGACACCTCGTCCTTCACCTGCTGGGCGGCCGCGGCGTTCACGTTCTGCTCGGATACGTCCATTCTGTGCGGATAAAACCGGAGGCGCCGCTGCACTATGGAGGGGGAAAACGCTGGAGTTTCGCGCCAGTCTTTAGCCCCACGTGACCCGTTTCGCGCCAATCACAGCCAATGGTAGCCGAAGGGTGGAGCAGGTTTTCGCGCCACTGAGGAAGGGGGCGGGTCTAGTGCGGCAGGGGCTGTTAACTCGTCGCCCGCTGTATAGAATCGCACTGATGTGTAGCCGGGAGAGCGCCAACTAGCGGCGGCGGCGGTGGTATTACAAGTTCTGAGAATAAGATGTGATTAGAATCGTGGCCTGAACGCACGGTGTGAATAACATCGTGGAATTTCAGAAATATCTTAGGTTAAGCACATACTGTATACTTTGTATACAGGGAACCAATGGTGATCGAAGTTTGGCTTATTTGAATCATAGGGGTTCTAGGTCTTGCAGCCATAATGCTTTCCCATATAGATGTTTGGTGTTTTTCTGCACTTCTGCACTTTCAGTTGCATTTTTTTTGCAATAAAAAACTTTCAGATGAAGCTAAAGGTAGGGGCGAATTTCATAATACAAAAATGGAGGACATCACACTGACAGTGGGGACCTACAATATAATATCCCCCATAGCATTTACAGGCACGGTAAAAGCCCCCATAGCATTTACAGGCACAGTCATGGCCCCCATAGCATTTACAGGCACAGTCATGGCCCCCATAGCATTTCCAGGCACATTCATGGCCCCCATAGCATTTCCAAGCACAGTCATGGCCCCCATAGCATTTCCAGGCACAGTCATGGCCCCCATAGCATTTCCAGGCACAGTCATGGCCCCCATAGCATTTCCAGGCACAGTCATGGCCCCCATAGCATTTCCAGGCACAGTCATGGCCCCCATAGCATTTCCGGGAACAGTCATGGCCCCCATAGCATTTACAAGCACAGTCATGGCCCCCATAGCATTTCCAGGCACATTCATGGCCCCCATAGCATTTACAAGCACAGTCATGGCCCCCATAGCATTTCCAGGCACATTCATGGCCCCCATAGCATTTCCAAGCACAGTCATGGTCCCCATAGCATTTCCAGGCACAGTCATGGTCCCCATAGCATTTCCAGGCACAGTTATAGCCCCCATAGCATTTCCGGGAACAGTCATGGCCTCAATAATATTTCCAGGCACATTCAGCTCTCAGATCATCTTTCCAGGCACAATCAGAGCCCCCATAGCATTATTGGGCACAGTCAGAGCCCCCATAGCATTTTTGGGCACAGTCAGAGCCCCCATAGCATTTTTGGGCACAGTCAAACCCCCTTAGAGCATTTCCAGACATAGTTGAAAAAACCTAGCATTTCCAGGCACAGTAGCATTTCCAGGCACAGTCATAGTCCCCATAGCATTTCCAGGCACAGTCATAGTCCCCATAGCATTTCCAGGCACAGTCATAGTCCCCATAGCATTTCCAGGCACAGTCATAGTCCCCATAGCATTTCCAGGCACAGTCATAGTCCCCATAGCATTTCCAGGCACAGTCATGGCCCCATAGCATTTCCAGGCACAGTCATAGTCCCCATAGCATTTCCAGGCACAGTCATAGTCCCCATAGCATTTCCAGGCACAGTCACAGTCCCCATAGTATTTTGGGGCACAGTCAAAGCTCCTATAGCATTTCCAGGCACATTCATAGTCCCCATAGCATTTCCAGGCACAGTCATAGTCCCCATAGCATTTCCAGGCACAGTCATAGTCCCCATAGCATTTCCAGGCACAGTCACAGTCCCCATAGTATTTTGGGGCCCAGTCAAAGCTCCTATAGCATTTCCAGGCACAGTCATAGTCCCCATAGCATTTCCAGGCACATTCATAGTCCCCATAGCATTTCCAGGCACAGTCATAGTCCCCATAGCATTTCCATGCACCGTTATAGCCCCCATAGCATTTCCCGGCACAGTCATGGCTCCCATAGCATTTCCGGGAACAGTCATGGCCTCCATAACATTTCCAGGCACATTCAGATCTCAGATCATCTTTCCAGGCACAGTCAGAGCCCCCATAGCATTATTGGGCACAATCAGAGCCCCCATAGCATTTTTCGGGCACAGTCAAACCCCCTTAGAGCATTTCCAGACACAGTTGAAAAAACCTAGCATTTCCAGGCACAGTAAAAGCCCCATAGCATTTACAGGCACAGTAAAAGCCCCCATAGCATTTACAGGCACAGTAAAAGCCCCCATAGCATTTCCAGGCACAGTCATAGTCCCCATAGCATTTCCAGGCACAGTCATAGTCCCCATAGCATTTCCAGGCACAGTCATAGTCCCCATAGCATTTCCAGGCACAGTCATAGTCCCCATAGCATTTCCAGGCACAGTCATAGTCCCCATAGCATTTCCAGGCACAGTCATAGTCCCCATAGCATTTCCAGGCACAGTCATAGTCCCCATAGCATTTCCAGGCACAGTCATAGTCCCCATAGCATTTCCAGGCACAGTCATAGTCCCCATAGCATTTCCAGGCACAGTCATAGTCCCCATAGCATTTCCAGGCACAGTCATAGTCCCCATAGCATTTCCAGGCACAGTCATAGTCCCCATAGCATTTCCAGGCACAGTCATAGTCCCCATAGCATTTCCAGGCACAGTCATAGTCCCCATAGCATTTCCAGGCACAGTCATAGTCCCCATAGCATTTCCAGGCACAGTCATAGTCCCCATAGCATTTCCAGGCACAGTCATAGTCCCCATAGCATTTCCAGGCACAGTCATAGTCCCCATAGCATTTCCAGGCACAGTCATAGTCCCCATAGCATTTCCAGGCACAGTCATAGTCCCCATAGCATTTCCAGGCACAGTCATAGTCCCCATAGCATTTCCAGGCACAGTCATAGTCCCCATAGCATTTCCAGGCACAGTCATAGTCCCCATAGCATTTCCAGGCACAGTCATAGTCCCCATAGCATTTCCAGGCACAGTCATAGTCCCCATAGCATTTCCAGGCACAGTCATAGTCCCCATAGCATTTCCAGGCACAGTCATAGTCCCCATAGCATTTCCAGGCACAGTCATAGTCCCCATAGCATTTCCAGGCACAGTCATAGTCCCCATAGCATTTCCAGGCACAGTCATAGTCCCCATAGCATTTCCAGGCACAGTCATAGTCCCCATAGCATTTCCAGGCACAGTCATAGTCCCCATAGCATTTCCAGGCACAGTCATAGTCCCCATAGCATTTCCAGGCACAGTCATAGTCCCCATAGCATTTCCAGGGCACAGTCATAGTCCCCATAGCATTTCCAGGCACAGTCATAGTCCCCATAGCATTTCCAGGCACAGTCATAGTCCCCATAGCATTTCCAGGCACAGTCATAGTCCCCATAGCATTTCCAGGCACAGTCATAGTCCCCATAGCATTTCCAGGCACAGTCATAGTCCCCATAGCATTTCCAGGCACAGTCATAGTCCCCATAGCATTTCCAGGCACAGTCATAGTCCCCATAGCATTTCCAGGCACAGTCATAGTCCCCATAGCATTTCCAGGCACAGTCATAGTCCCCATAGCATTTCCAGGCACAGTCATAGTCCCCATAGCATTTCCAGGCACAGTCATAGTCCCCATAGCATTTCCAGGCACAGTCATAGTCCCCATAGCATTTCCAGGCACAGTCATAGTCCCCATAGCATTTCCAGGCACAGTCATAGTCCCCATAGCATTTCCAGGCACAGTCATAGTCCCCATAGCATTTCCAGGCACAGTCATAGTCCCCATAGCATTTCCAGGCACAGTCATAGTCCCCATAGCATTTCCAGGCACAGTCATAGTCCCCATAGCATTTCCAGGCACAGTCATAGTCCCCATAGCATTTCCAGGCACAGTCATAGTCCCCATAGCATTTCCAGGCACAGTCATAGTCCCCATAGCATTTCCAGGCACAGTCATAGTCCCCATAGCATTTCCAGGCACAGTCATAGTCCCCATAGCATTTCCAGGCACAGTCATAGTCCCCATAGCATTTCCAGGCACAGTCATAGTCCCCATAGCATTTCCAGGCACAGTCATAGTCCCCATAGCATTTCCAGGCACAGTCATAGTCCCCATAGCATTTCCAGGCACAGTCATAGTCCCCATAGCATTTCCAGGCACAGTCATAGTCCCCATAGCATTTCCAGGCACAGTCATAGTCCCCATAGCATTTCCAGGCACAGTCATAGTCCCCATAGCATTTCCAGGCACAGTCATAGTCCCCATAGCATTTCCAGGCACAGTCATAGTCCCCATAGCATTTCCAGGCACAGTCATAGTCCCCATAGCATTTCCAGGCACAGTCATAGTCCCCATAGCATTTCCAGGCACAGTCATAGTCCCCATAGCATTTCCAGGCACAGTCATAGTCCCCATAGCATTTCCAGGCACAGTCATAGTCCCCATAGCATTCCAGGCATCTAGTCCCATAGCTTCCAGGCACAGTCATAGTCCCCATAGCATTTCCAGGCACAGTCATAGTCCCCATAGCATTTCCAGGCACAGTCATAGTCCCCATAGCATTTCCAGGCACAGTCATAGTCCCCATAGCATTTCCAGGCACAGTCATAGTCCCCATAGCATTTCCAGGCACAGTCATAGTCCCCATAGCATTTCCAGGCACAGTCATAGTCCCCATAGCATTTCCAGGCACAGTCATAGTCCCCATAGCATTTCCAGGCACAGTCATAGTCCCCATAGCATTTCCAGGCACAGTCATAGTCCCCATAGCATTTCCAGGCACAGTCATAGTCCCCATAGCATTTCCAGGCACAGTCATAGTCCCCATAGCATTTCCAGGCACAGTCATAGTCCCCATAGCATTTCCAGGCACAGTCATAGTCCCCATAGCATTTCCAGGCACAGTCATAGTCCCCATAGCATTTCCAGGCACAGTCATAGTCCCCATAGCATTTCCAGGCACAGTCATAGTCCCCATAGCATTTCCAGGCACAGTCATAGTCCCCATAGCATTTCCAGGCACAGTCATAGTCCCCATAGCATTTCCAGGCACAGTCATAGTCCCCATAGCATTTCCAGGCACAGTCATAGTCCCCATAGCATTTCCAGGCACAGTCATAGTCCCCATAGCATTTCCAGGCACAGTCATAGTCCCCATAGCATTTCCAGGCACAGTCATAGTCCCCATAGCATTTCCAGGCACAGTCATAGTCCCCATAGCATTTCCAGGGCACAGTCATAGTCCCCATAGCATTTCCAGGCACAGTCATAGTCCCCATAGCATTTCCAGGCACAGTCATAGTCCCCATAGCATTTCCAGGCACAGTCATAGTCCCCATAGCATTTCCAGGCACAGTCATAGTCCCCATAGCATTTCCAGGCACAGTCATAGTCCCCATAGCATTTCCAGGCACAGTCATAGTCCCCATAGCATTTCCAGGCACAGTCATAGTCCCCATAGCATTTCCAGGCACAGTCATAGTCCCCATAGCATTTCCAGGCACAGTCATAGTCCCCATAGCATTTCCAGGCACAGTTCATAGTCCCCATAGCATTTCCAGGCACAGTCATAGTCCCCATAGCATTTCCAGGACACCAACAGTCATAGTCCCCATAGCATTTCCAGGCACAGTCATAGTCCCCATAGCATTTCCAGGCACAGTCATAGTCCCCATAGCATTTCCAGGCACAGTCATAGTCCCCATAGCATTTCCAGGCACAGTCATAGTCCCCATAGCATTTCCAGGCACAGTCATAGTCCCCATAGCATTTCCAGGCACAGTCATAGTCCCCATAGCATTTCCAGGCCAGTCATAGTCCCCATAGCATTTCCAGGCACAGTCATAGTCCCCATAGCATTTCCAGGCACAGTCATAGTCCCCATAGCATTTCCAGGCACAGTCATAGTCCCCATAGCATTTCCAGGCACAGTCATAGTCCCCATAGCATTTCCAGGCACAGTCATAGTCCCCATAGCATTTCCAGGCACAGTCATAGTCCCCATAGCATTTCCAGGCACAGTCATAGTCCCCATAGCATTTCCAGGCACAGTCATAGTCCCCATAGCATTTCCAGGCACAGTCATAGTCCCCATAGCATTTCCAGGCACAGTCATAGTCCCCATAGCATTTCCAGGCACAGTCATAGTCCCCATAGCATTTCCAGGCACAGTCATAGTCCCCATAGCATTTCCAGGCACAGTCATAGTCCCCATAGCATTTCCAGGCACAGTCATAGTCCCCATAGCATTTCCAGGCACAGTCATAGTCCCCATAGCATTTCCAGGCACAGTCATAGTCCCCATAGCATTTCCAGGCACAGTCATAGTCCCCATAGCATTTCCAGGCACAGTCATAGTCCCCATAGCATTTCCAGGCACAGTCATAGTCCCCATAGCATTTCCAGGCACAGTCATAGTCCCCATAGCATTTCCAGGCACAGTCATAGTCCCCATAGCATTTCCAGGCACAGTCATAGTCCCCATAGCATTTCCAGGCACAGTCATAGTCCCCATAGCATTTCCAGGCACAGTCATAGTCCCCATAGGCATTCCAGGCACAGTACTAGTCCCCATAGCATTTCCAGGCACAGTCATAGTCCCCATAGCATTTCCAGGCACAGTCATAGTCCCCATAGCATTTCCAGGCACAGTCATAGTCCCCATAGCATTTCCAGGCACAGTCATAGTCCCCATAGCATTCCAGGCACAGTCATAGTCCCCATAGCATTTCCAGGCACAGTCATAGTCCCCATAGCATTTCCAGGCACAGTCATAGTCCCCATAGCATTTCCAGGCACAGTCATAGTCCCCATAGCATTTCCAGGCACAGTCATAGTCCCCATAGCATTTCCAGGCACAGTCATAGTCCCCATAGCATTTCCAGGCACAGTCATAGTCCCCATAGCATTTCCAGGCACAGTCATAGTCCCCATAGCATTTCCAGGCACAGTCATAGTCCCCATAGCATTTCCAGGCACAGTCATAGTCCCCATAGCATTTCCAGGCACAGTCATAGTCCCCATAGCATTTCCAGGCACAGTCATAGTCCCCATAGCATTTCCAGGCACAGTCATAGTCCCCATAGCATTTCCAGGCACAGTCATAGTCCCCATAGCATTTCCAGGCACAGTCATAGTCCCATAGCATTTCCAGGCACAGTCATAGTCCCATAGCATTTCCAGGCACAGTCATAGTCCCCATAGCATTTCCAGGCACAGTCATAGTCCCCATAGCATTTCCAGGCACAGTCATAGTCCCCATAGCATTTCCAGGCACAGTCATAGTCCCCATAGCATTTCCAGGCACAGTCATAGTCCCCATAGCATTTCCAGGCACAGTCATAGTCCCCATAGCATTTCCAGGCACAGTCATAGTCCCCATAGCATTTCCAGGCACAGTCATAGTCCCCATAGCATTTCCAGGCACAGTCATAGTCCCCATAGCATTTCCAGGCACAGTCATAGTCCCCATAGCATTTCCAGGCACAGTCATAGTCCCCATAGCATTTCCAGGCACAGTCATAGTCCCCATAGCATTTCCAGGCACAGTCATAGTCCCCATAGCATTTCCAGGCACAGTCATAGTCCCCATAGCATTTCCAGGCACAGTCATAGTCCCCATAGCATTTCCAGGCACAGTCATAGTCCCCATAGCATTTCCAGGCACAGTCATAGTCCCCATAGCATTTCCAGGCACAGTCATAGTCCCCATAGCATTTCCAGGCACAGTCATAGTCCCCATAGCATTTCCAGGCACAGTCATAGTCCCCATAGCATTTCCAGGCACAGTCATAGTCCCCATAGCATTTCCAGGCACAGTCATAGTCCCCATAGCATTTCCAGGCACAGTCATAGTCCCCATAGCATTTCCAGGCACAGTCATAGTCCCCATAGCATTTCCAGGCACAGTCATAGTCCCCATAGCATTTCCAGGCACAGTCATAGTCCCCATAGCATTTCCAGGCACAGTCATAGTCCCCATAGCATTTCCAGGCACAGTCATAGTCCCCATAGCATTTCCAGGCACAGTCATAGTCCCCATAGCATTTCCAGGCACAGTCATAGTCCCCATAGCATTTCCAGGCACAGTCATAGTCCCCATAGCATTTCCAGGCACAGTCATAGTCCCCATAGCATTTCCAGGCACAGTCATAGTCCCCATAGCATTTCCAGGCACAGTCATAGTCCCCATAGCATTTCCAGGCACAGTCATAGTCCCCATAGCATTTCCAGGCACAGTCATAGTCCCCATAGCATTTCCAGGCACAGTCATAGTCCCCATAGCATTTCCAGGCACAGTCATAGTCCCCATAGCATTTCCAGGCACAGTCATAGTCCCCATAGCATTTCCAGGCACAGTCATAGTCCCCATAGCATTTCCAGGCACAGTCATAGTCCCCATAGCATTTCCAGGCACAGTCATAGTCCCCATAGCATTTCCAGGCACAGTCATAGTCCCCATAGCATTTCCAGGCACAGTCATAGTCCCCATAGCATTTCCAGGCACAGTCATAGTCCCCATAGCATTTCCAGGCACAGTCATAGTCCCCATAGCATTTCCAGGCACAGTCATAGTCCCCATAGCATTTCCAGGCACAGTCATAGTCCCCATAGCATTTCCAGGCACAGTCATAGTCCCCATAGCATTTCCAGGCACAGTCATAGTCCCCATAGCATTTCCAGGCACAGTCATAGTCCCCATAGCATTTCCAGGCACAGTCATAGTCCCCATAGCATTTCCAGGCACAGTCATAGTCCCCATAGCATTTCCAGGCACAGTCATAGTCCCCATAGCATTTCCAGGCACAGTCATAGTCCCCATAGCATTTCCAGGCACAGTCATAGTCCCCATAGCATTTCCAGGCACAGTCATAGTCCCCATAGCATTTCCAGGCACAGTCATAGTCCCCATAGCATTTCCAGGCACAGTCATAGTCCCCATAGCATTTCCAGGCACAGTCATAGTCCCCATAGCATTTCCAGGCACCGTTATAGCCCCCATAGCATTTCCCGGCACAGTCATGGCTCCCATAGCATTTCCGGGAACAGTCATGGCCTCCATAACATTTCCAGGCACATTCAGATCTCAGATCATCTTTCCAGGCACAGTCAGAGCCCCCATAGCATTATTGGGCACAATCAGAGCCCCCATAGCATTATTGGGCATAGTCAGAGCCCCCATAGCATTTTCGGGCACAGTCAAACCCCCTTAGAGCATTTCCAGACACAGTTGAAAAAACCTAGCATTTCCAGGCACAGTAAAAGCCCCATAGCATTTACATGCACAGTAAAAGCCCCCATAGCATTTCCAGACACAGTTAAAAAAAAAACCTAGCATTTCCAGGCACAGTAGCATTTCCAGGCACAGTCATAGTCCCCATAGCATTTCCAGGCACAGTCATAGTCCCCATAGCATTTCCAGGCACAGTCATAGTCCCCATAGCATTTCCAGGCACAGTCATAGTCCCCATGGCATTTCCAGGCACAGTCATAGTCCCCATGGCATTTCCAAGCACAGTCATAGTCCCCATAGCATTTCCAGGCACAGTCATAGTCCCCATAGCATTTCCAGGCACAGTCA
Organism: Bufo gargarizans; assembly: GCF_014858855.1. Classification (NCBI taxonomy): domain Eukaryota; kingdom Metazoa; phylum Chordata; class Amphibia; order Anura; family Bufonidae; genus Bufo; species Bufo gargarizans. The sequence continues at coordinate 25,840,764 of NC_058087.1, read as the reverse complement.
TAGTCCCCATAGCATTTCCAGGCACAGTCATAGTCCCCATAGCATTTCCAGGCACAGTCATAGTCCCCATAGCATTTCCAGGCACAGTCATAGTCCCCATAGCATTTCCAGGCACAGTCATACCCCCATAGCATTGCCAGGCACAGTCACAGTCCCCATAGTATTTTGGGGCACAGTCAAAGCTCCTATAGCATTTCCAGGCACAGTCATAGTCCCCATAGCATTTCCAGGCACAGTCATAGTCCCCATAGCATTTCCAGGCACAGTCATAGTCCCCATAGCATTTCCAGGCACAGTCATAGTCCCCATAGCATTTCTGGGCACAGTAAGAGCCCCCATTGCATTTCCGGGCACAGTAAGGGCCCCCATTGCATTTCCGGGCACAGTAAGGGCCCCCATTGCATTTCCGGGCACAGTGAGAGCCCCCATTGCATTCCCGGGCACAGTAAGGGCCCCCATTGCATTTCCGGGCACAGTGAGAGCCCTCATCGCATTTCCAGGCACCGTTATAGCCCCCATAGCATATCCGGGTACAGTCATGGCTCCCATAGCATTTCCGGGAACAGTCATGGCCTCCATAACAGATCATCTTTCCAGGCACAGTCAGAGCCCCCATAGCAATTTTGGGCACAGTCATAGCCCCCATAGCATTATTGGGCACAGTCAAAAGCCCCCATAGCATTTCTGGGCACAGTCAAAAGCCCCCGTAGCATTTCTGGGCACAGTCAGAGACCCTTAGTGCATTTCCGGGCACAGTGAAAGCCCCCATTGCATTTCCGGGCACAGTAAGGGCCCCCATTGCATTTCCGGGCACAGTGAGAGCCCTCATCGCATTTCCAGGCACCGTTATAGCCCCCATAGCATATCCGGGCACAGTCATGGCTCCCATAGCATTTCCGGGAACAGTCATGGCCTCCATAACATTTCCAGACACATTCAGATCCCAGATCATCTGGTATCTGGGCACAGTCATAGCCCCCATAGCATTTCTGGGCACAGTCATAGCCCCCATAGCATTTCTGGGCACAGTCATAGCCCCCATAGCATTTCTGGGCACAGTCAGAGCCCCCATAGCATTTCTGGGCACAGTCAGAGCCCCCATAGCATTTCTGGGCACAGTCAGAGACCCTTAGTGCATTTCCGGGCACAGTGAGAGCCCCCATTGCATTTCCGGGCACAGTGAGAGCCCCCATTGCATTTCCGGGCACAGTAAGGGCCCCCATTGCATTTCCGGGCACAGTAAGGGCCCCCATTGCATTTCCGGGCACAGTGAGAGCCCTCATCGCATTTCCAGGCACCGTTATAGCCCCCATAGCATATCCGGGCACAGTCATGGCTCCCATAGCATTTCCGGGAACAATCATGGCCTCCATAACATTTCCAGGCACATTCAGATCCCAGATAATCTTTTCAGGCACAGTCAGAGCCCCCATAGCAATTTTGGGCACAGTCATAGCCCCCATAGCATTATTGGGCACAGTCATAGCCCCCATAGCATTTCTGGGCACAGTCATAGCCCCCATAGCATTTCTGGGCACAGTCATAGCCCCCATAGCATTTCTGGGCACAGTCATAGCCCCCATAGCATTTCTGGGCACAGTCAGAGCCCCCATAGCATTTCTGGGCACAGTCAGAGACCCTTAGAGCATTTCCAGGCACAGTCAGAGCCCCTTAGAGCATTTCCGGGCACAGTCCTAGCCCCCATAGCATTTCCATGCACAGTAAAAGCCCCCATAGCATTTACAGGCACAGTAAAAGCCCCCATAGCATTTACAGGCACAGTAAAAGCCCCCATAGCATTTCCAAGCACAAACAGATCCCATATCATATTTCCAGGCACAGTCAGAGCCCCCATAGCATTTCCGGGCACTCTTATAGCCCCATAGCATATCCTGGCAGTCAGAGCCCCCATAGCATTTTCGGGCACAGTCATGGCTCCCATAGCATTTCCGGGCACAGTCATGGCTCCCATAGCATTTCCGGGAACACTCATGGTCTCCTTAACATTTCCAGGCACAATCAGATTCCCCAAAACATTTTCAGGCACAATCAGAACCATAGCATTTCCAGGCACAGTCAGAGCCCCCATAGCATTTTTAGGCACAGTCAGAGCCCCCATAGCATTTCCAAGGCACAGTCAGAGCCCCCATAGCATTTCCAAGGCACAGTCAGAGCCCCCATAGCATTTCCAAGGCACAGTCAGAGCCCCCATAGCATTTCCAAGGCACAGTCAGAGCCCCCATAGCATTTCCAAGGCACAGTCAGAGCCCCCATAGCATTTCCAAGGCACAGTCAGAGCCCCCATAGCATTTCCAAGGCACAGTCAGAGCCCCCATAGCATTTCCAAGGCACAGTCAGAGCCCCCATAGCATTTCCAAGGCACAGTCAGAGCCCCCATAACATTTCCAGGCAGAGCCCCATTACACCGCCAGTCAGAGTCCTGATAACATTGCCAGTAACATTTCAATTGGATTATGTCATGAGTAAGGGTCTGTATGCAATGACCCAAAACTCGTAGACCCTGTTGTCTGTGTGTATGGCTCTTTATCTTTTTTTTTTCATAAACAAACTACAGATTTTGATGGAAGGTGAATTTCTCCATATTTTTATGTGAGCAACATTTAAAGCTACCATAACATTGCCAAGTAGAGTCATAGCCCGGGTAACATTGCCAACCACAGCCAGGACCTCCATAACATTGTGAATGACAGTCAGAGCCCCTTTATCATTGTGTGTCACGGTCATATCCCCCATAACATTGCCAACTACATTCGTATCCCCTGTAGCATTGCCAGCCATACACAGGTCCTGTATCATGGCTCGTCATATATACAGTGGTCCTATATCATCTACAGCCATAATCACAGCCTTTAAAACATCGGCAATTATCGACCGCGGCCCATAACCATGTCTGCGATAATCAGTGCCCCCATAACATTGCCAGTCCGTGTACATTAGACCTGAGCTGCTTCTCTGGCGCTCAGTCATATCTCGCCCTGTGACTGGCTCAGCAGTGATGACATCACTCCAGTCACAGAGCCGGATGTTTTATCGGGCCGACTCTAGTGACTGAGCGAGCGCATGCAACGCAATGCTACGGAGCATTAAAAAAAACGAGGAGTCCATATGCGTCCGTCCAGGCGTGGGGATTGTAGCGCCGTTTGCACCGGATGTACTCACCACTCCCTGGTCTTCTCCGGACGCTGCACTGCACCGTGTACAGAGTCAGGATGTAGTGCGTGCCCGATAACCTGTCAGGTCACAACGCAGTGCAGGCCCAGGGAAGACCAGGGAGCATGACGGGAGAGACTGCAGGTGGAGCAGGAGAGGTAAGCGAATTTATTTTATCCCTGATGGGGGTCTGATCTGAGGTCTGACTTGAAGTCTGATGAAGATTGGGGGTCTAATAAAAAAAAAAAAAAAAATTCTGATTATCTTTCTGTAGAACCTAGGTGCGTCTTATCATAAGGAGCTTCTTATAAAGAGAAAAATACAGTAATTTATGACAGGGCGCAGGCCTGATCAGAAAACATGCGCTCCCTCCGGCAGTCCATGTGTCTAGACTGAAGTCTACACTGGCTCATAGCTGAGTACATTTCAAATTTCCTTTACGCCAGTTTAGGTGGAAATGATAGTTATTGTACCAGGGCTAATGCCCCTGCCCACACCGTGCCCACCACTCCCCCTATTCAGAAAGTTGTGAGGGCAGCGTACAAATGCCATGTGCACCAACACTTAGGGGCAGTGGCACTTAAAAAGGGGCAAACCAAGGGTTTGCAACTTTTTAATGCCAGATTCTGGCATAGGGGGTCATTCAACTGATCTCTACTGTGTGCAAAAAGTGTCTGAAAAACAGTAGTGCCCCCCTCCCCCCCAAAATACAAACAAAAAAAAGAATGTTTTTTTTACTGGTAAAAAGAAAAAAATTGTGTGCGTAGAGATTTGTGGAGTCACACGGATTTTTTTTTTGTCATTCTTATTAGCTTTTTTGGGCAGCATCTTTTTAGGCCAAACCCCCCCAAGCTCAGATGTTACACGGAAGTGCGAGGGAGATATTAAAAGCAACATAAGGGCTCATGCACACAATCGTATTTTCTTTTCGTGTCCGTTCCGTTATTTTTGCGAACCGTATGCAGAACCATTCATTTCAATAGGTCCGCAAAAAAAGCGAAAGTAACTTTGTATTGAATTCCGTTTGTCCGTTCCGCAAAGTGATAGAACATGTCAGCTTGCAGGATAACAGTGGTCTTTTTTCAGCCTTATAAACTATGTTACTATGTCCTAATATTGTCCGCATAACAGAAGGATAGGACTGTTCTATCAGGGGCCAGCTGTTGCATTCCGTGAAATACGGAATGCACACGGGCGTCATCCATATATTTTTTTGCGGATTCGTGTTTTGTGGACCTCAAAATACATACGGTTGTGTGAATGAGCCCTAAGGTTGAGTTCACATCACCATTTAGCTATCTGTTCTTCTGAGAAAAAAACAATAACAAAACAGGATCCTGCAAAAAAAACAAAAAAAAAAACGGATCCTGATGCTTCAGTTGCCATCCATTTTTTTAGACAGAAAAAAAAAGTACTGCATGCAGGACTTTTTTTTCCCTCTCTAAAAAAACGGATCTCAGACGGAAATGGCTCAAAAGGATGCGAACAGATGCAACAGGTTCAGTTGCATCACTAAACTGAGGGGTGTGGCCTGCACGGGAAAGCTGAGGGTCTAGGCCCCGCCCCTCAGTGAACTAAAACCCTAATTTGCATAAATAATAAAAAAAAAAAAATAATAATAATAATCTTGGGAACGCAGCAACCGATTTTTCACAAGGCAGGTATCATTTTAATCAGCAGGATCAACCTCACCAGGCGGCGTGTCTGGTTTAATAGGATTTATCCACTGGAGCACGGTACAGCTGCCATGGTCTGCGCACGCAACCACCACCGGTGGATTTCAGACACGTCTGGAGTTGTCAGGTTGAAATTGCCTGCTGTATTTATGTGTGCGCCGGGCAGAGGGCTGGAAGCCGTCAGGCAGTTTAACGTGAGATGGCGGCGCTGAAACGGGTATCATTTAATGTGATTGCTCTGCCAACACCGGGTGACCCGTGAATAATAACTTATAAAGTGTCAAACATGGTGCAACAGAGAAGGTTAACCCTTTATAAGTGGGGACAGGAGATGGCGGCTTTTATTACGGGCATCCGATCCCTTTGGATGTTCCCATTCACTGTCAGCAAGCAGAGGGTTGAAAATGATACCTGCTTGTATTCACAGGCAGTTCCATACAGTTGAATGGAGCAGCAAGGAATAAGCACTCAGTTCAAATGGGCACCTGTTCTCACCGTCGCCAGGGGCCCCAGCGGTTAGACCTCGGCCGATCAGACGCAGGGCCCCAGCGGTCAGACCTCGGCCGATCAGACGCAGGGCCCCAGCGGTCAGACCTCGGCCGATCAGACGCAGGGCCCCAGCGGTCAGACCTCGGCCGATCAGACGCAGGGCCCCAGCGGTCAGACCTCGGCCGATCAGACGCAGGGCCCCAGCGGTCAGACCTCGGCTGATCAGACGCAGGGCCCCAACGGTCAGACCTCGGCCGATCAGAGGCAGGGCCCCAGCGGTCAGACCTCGGCCGATCAGAGGCAGGGCCCCAGCGGTCAGACCTCGGCCGATCAGAGGCAGGGCCCCAGCGGTCAGACCTCGGCCGATCAGAGGCAGGGACCCAGCGGTCAGACCTCGGCCGATCAGAGGCAGGGACCCAGCGGTCAGACCTCGGCCGATCAGAGGCAGGGCCCCAGCGGTCAGACCTCGGCCGATCAGAGGCAGGGCCCCAGCGGTCAGACCTCGGCCGATCAGACGCAGGGCCCCAGCGGTCAGACCTCGGCCGATCAGACGCAGGGCCCCAGCGGTCAGACCTCGGCCGATCAGACCCAGGGGTCAAGTGTTTGCATTGGGACCCACCCTTTAACAACCCCGTTTGGCGAGGTTTCACAAGCATGGTAACTTGATAGGTATATGGATAAACGGCGGTCCGGTGTCGCAGGTAAATGAGTAAGATAAGTGCTACACCAGGACATGTTGGGAGTAGTAGTTTCACAACAGCTGGACAGACACATATTGGAGAGCGCTGCTTTCAGGTCTCTATTCTTGATCGCTGTGCATCAGCAGTCCAGCAGATGGCGCCACTAGGTTTTAGTTTCCCATTTTGGAGGAGGGGGTCTGGATCACACAGGGTCTCTCTCCTTCACAGAACACAACGTATAAAGACAGAACTTGGGAAAGACAAGCGGAAAGTTTTGTGGCCGAGAAATCGATGACATTGAGACGTAGCTCATAAATCTGACTTATCTGGGCGCTGCAAGCTCCCCGGATAGCAACATTATTCCTGCGATATAAAGTGATCCTGACAGCGCCATTACAAGCGCCGGGAGATAGGACAGCAAGCGCCAGCGTCTCATGTCCGAGGGCTGAATATATGGCTGTGCCGCCTGCTTCCTGACGTACGGCGTTCAGCGCGGAGGGAGAATGTCTTTTAGCACTTACCTTCAAGGGCTTAATGTGGACGCAGAGATAGTACCACTGGGTGCCATTAAAGGGGTTGCACATAGTTAAGATAAACATGGCTGCCTTCTTCCAAAAACAGCGCCACAGCTGTCTACAGGTTGTGTGTGGTATTGCAACTCAGCCATATTCACTGGAATGGAGCTGGGCTGTAATACCAGGCACAACCCATGGACAGGGAAGGCGCTGCTCCTCTTTTAAGTCAGGAAGCTCAGCTTTATGCTGCTGTTTGCATTAAGACTACATCTGTTCAGAGTGAAATCAACCAAGTGATCTGCTAGAAGCCCGGCTGTAGGGACCCCCGCTGATCAGCTGTAATAGTCGGGAAAAGATAAGGCTGGCCATACATTCTCCTTGCAGCACCCTCTACAGGGGCCATGTAGTATTACATGCCGTCCATTCCAATAAATGGCTGTGCCTGTGTCAGGCCCCCTCTATATTCTCTTCTCTCTGGCTACTAGCAGTGGGTCACAATCAGAGGGAGCAATAAGAGCAGGAGGCTCTCCCTAAAAAAGGGCTGCATTATCAATTAGGCTAGTTTCACATCTGCGGCAGGGGCACCGGCAGACTGTGCCAGTAGGGATTCTCCAGATCTGGCACTGCCGGGTACTGCCACCTGTCTGCAAGACCCCACTGACTACAATGGGGTCCAGGTGCTCATCGCCGGTTCCAGCATTCTTATCTGGAACCGGCGGCTGCATCACCCTGATGCAGATGTGAAACTAGCCTTACACTGGCTTCCTGCTAGCTCTCAGGCTGCAGGACGGATCTGTCTACTGCCCTGCTGGTTACATGTTGCACAGAGCATGCGATCAATGAGTTAAAGGGGACCCCTGCCGATCAGCTGTTTGACGAGGGGGCGGCGCTCCATGCGAGCGTGGCTTCCTCGTCTCATGTGGAGTAGCGACCTGTAATTACAAGTACTTGTTCCATCCAAGACAAAGTGCAGTGTAATGAACAGAAAGTGGTGCTCGCATGGAGCATAGCCTCCTATTTAAGCAGCTGATCGGCGGGGGTCCTGGGTGTCAAACTCCCGCCGATCAGATATTGATGACCTGTCCTGAGGATAATTCATCAATATAAATCGCTGCTCAGCCCCTTTACGTCACTGATGTCTGATTGCTGAGGGTCTGCAGGGGGTCATTTAGTAAACTGAAATTATATTAGGCATAATTGTTGCTCCGCCATCTGCGACTTCTCCCCGCTCTCGCCAGTTCTAGAATTGTAGGCGGAGAAGGGCCGGCAGGTGCGTTTCATTTACCATTTTTTACACCCGTTTCAGGTGTAGAAAAAGGTCTAAATGTAAGACAGCTCGGAAACTATCTTAGGCCTCATGCACACGGCCATTGTTTGGGTCCGCATCTGAGCCGCCGTTTTTGCAGCTCGCATGCGGACTCATTCACTTCAATGGGGCCGCAAAAGATGCGGACAGAACTCCGTGTGCTGTCCACATCCGTTGCGCGGCCCCACAAAAAAAAAATAGAACATGTCCTATTCTTGTCCGTTTGGCGGACAAGAATAGGCATGTCTAAAAAGGGCTGCCCGTTCAGCAAATTGTGGAAGGCACACGGGCAGCTTGTTTTTGGCGGATCCGCCATGAAAAGGCCTCTTTGTAACTTTGGCGGAACCACCGCCAGCTTAGGGCTTTATTAAGACTGGCGTCTTAGGCTACTTTCACACTAGCGTTTTGGCTTTCCGTTTGTGAGATCCGTCATGGGCTCTCACAAGCGGTCCAAAACGGATCCGTTTTGCCCCAATGCATTCTGAATGGTAAAGGATCCGCTCAGAATGCGTCATTTCGCCTCCGTTCCGTCTCCGCTCCGCTCTGGAGGCCGCCTGCAGTGTTTTGGTGTCCGTCTGATGAAACGGAGCCAAACTGATCCCTCCTGGCACACAATGTAAGTCAATGGGGACGGATCCGTTCTCTCTGACACAATCTGGCACAATAGAAAACGGATCCGTCCTCCATTGACTTTTAAATCCGGATCCGTCTTGGCTATGTTACAGATAATACAAACGGATCCGTTCTGAACAGATGCAGACGGTTGTATTATCTGACGGATCTGTCTGTGCAGATCCATGACGGATCCGCACCAAACGTGAGTGTGAAAGTAGCCTTAAATGCCAGTCTTAATAAATGTGCCCTGAAGGGTCTGTGCAGCACTGGTGGGGGTCCTCAGTGGTCAAAACCCCAGCAATCACACGCTGATGGCATATAATGGAAAACCTCTATTAACTTCCGTCTCCCACAAGCTGAGAAGAGTCATGTAATATACTCAATAAGTTTAATATTTCCTCGACAGGACCCACTTGCTATTACAGTGATTCGCACTTTACGTCACCGTCCTATATCATTACAAAAATTAAGGCTGAAAATGTTAAAATCCTGCGGCAGCAAATGTTAGGTGTTAGAATACAGAACATGGTGCTCGTCTCTTGTATTGAGTGTTAGGAGTTCACAGGTCTCTGGCCCAGAGCGGTCACTTCTTGCAGGATTGGTCGGCCCTAAACCTGCCCGGGCCAGGAGGAGATCTATCAGGACTGGCGGCAGCCCGGCATTACGACTTCCAAAGTGCAGAATACGGTGGTTGCTAGCAGGTGATCCCCTATCTGGGGGGCATCTTATGGGGTAAGCCTCTTGGGGTCACGGGGGAACATGGAGGTTTGCCGTACATTGTGCAGTCCTAGGTACAGCATGGTGACTCGCTCCAGACCTAAAATACAGGAAAACAGGGAATCATGGGAGAAAAGAGCGAGGATGAACGGAATGGATGCTCTGATATACACATGAAGCCTATAATTAAAATCACAGTTTTCTCACCGATGCCACCGCCAGCGTGAGGTGGAGCTCCGTAACGGAAGGAGTCGATGTACGCCTTGATTTTTTCCAAGTCTTAAGAGAGCGAGACAAAAAGCACAACATTATCTATATGTGTTATTTGTGTGTATACTTCTGCAGTCATTTCTTATTGCTCCAATGCATTAGCAATAAAAAATAAAGCAACTTTGCAAATGGTCTTGATTAAAAAGCGCCTCCTCTTTTGTGCATACAGGTCCCATGCAGACCTATGTGTCGGAACGGCTTCAATCTAATACTGCAGGCATGTGTGACCGCTGTATTGCATACTAAAGGGCTTGTATGTCTAGCTGAGTGTTTCTTACCTATCCCATGGTGCTGGGCTCTTTCCGTCAGCAGCTGAGCGTCGTGCACTCTCTGAGCACCAGACAAGATCTCTTCCCCCCGCATAAACATGTCGTAGGAGTTGGAATATTTCTGTGCAAATGAAGTTTGAATTAGATACAAATGAAAAGCAAATATAACCAGTAGCATCAGTAACACTGACCGGGGAACACTGACACTGGGGGTCCTAGAACTGAGGAACACTGACACTGAGGGTCCTAAGTCTGGGGAAAACTGACACTGAGGGTCCTAGGACTGGGGAACACCGACACTGAGGGTCCTAAGACTGGGGAAAACTGACACTGGCGGTTCTAAGACTGGGGAACACCGACACTGGGGGTCCTAGGACTGCGAACACCGACACTGGGGGTCCTAGGACTGCGAACACCGACACTGGGGGTCCAAGGACTGGGGAAACTGACACTTGCGGTTCTAAGACTAGGGAACACCAACACTGGGGGCCCTAGAACAGGGGAACACTGACACTGGGGGTCCTAAGAATGAGAAACACTGACACTGGGGGTCCTAGGACTGGGGAAAACTGACACTGGAAGATCTAGGACTGGGGCACACTGGTACTGGGGGTCATCTGACTGGGGAACAATGACACTGTGAATCCTAGAACTGGGGCACATAGACACTGGTGGGGGAGGGGGGGTCATAGAATTTTGGCACATGATAGTGAGGGTCCTAGGATGGGCACACCAACACTGGGAGTCCTAGGACTAAGGCATAGAGACACTAAGGGTTTTAGGACACAGGGGGATCATATAAGCCCTCTGAAAATAAAGAGAATTCTCCCCATTAGTACTGGTTGTATAATACTCACAGGGTTTTGAGGGTCTGGCATTGTATAGAAGGGTCTCACAGCCAATGGATATTTATCAAGGATGTAGAAGTCGGTGTCATACTGAGAGAAAGGGAACAATTCGTAAAACAATTGATATCAGGATCACAGGACACTAGATTGTAAGCCTACGGGTCAGGCTCCAGTCACACAGTCTTTTCTTACGCTTGACAGACTGATAATGTATTAAACGAATAAAAGAAATCGAATGCAGGACATCAATATATGAGACAGATCATATCTGTAACTATGTGAATGGGAAGTGAAAAGTTACCTTTTCTTTGACTAACCGTCCCAGAAGTTTCTCATTGGGAGTGCTGGGGAAAACCAGAAAGAAATCCATGACATGTACATCAGACAGTGAGGATTCATTTCTTAATATATTGTTATAGCGGCCTGTCTGCAGTCACCACTAGGGGGAGCTCACTGCATACTGATTTACTGGGTTCACTGTATAAACAGTATGCTGTAAGCTCCCTCTAGTGGTGGCTGTAGGAAGCCTGAATTTTATAATTTCACTGATGTTTATGCACAGGATTGGAGCGCGGCGGGGAAAAAAAAAAAGCTTGATTACAAAGCACTGGTTTGTAATCTGTTGCTAAGGAGGAATTTACAGACTTTTAAATTGTATGCAGAGAACTCCAATGGGGCTGAAACTACACTGTAATACACATGAATCCTGAGTGTCAGCTTCCAAGTGTAAATACCAATAAATAATAAGAACCTGAGATCTTCTTCATCTCCCATCTCCACTCCAGCCTCATGCAGCATTGCGACACCCTCACGGTACTCCAGACGCAGCGTAGGCTCCAGAAACTTGAACGGCTCGGATGGAAATTGTCTTCCCACAGTCTGGATTTCTGTCTGAAACCTGGCAGAAGAAAAAAAAAAAAATGATAAAATCAATACAAACTAATTTAAAAAAAAAGCTGCAAATCAGATTAGCCAGAGTGGAAAAGAATAAGAAGTGTGACTGCAGTAACTGGTTTTCGCCAGTAGAGGGAGCAGCTGTCATGCAGAATTAATATTATGGATGTTCATCTAATTTATCACCATTGCTGCGGCAGAGCCTTCACGAAGTCACTAGAAATGCCACCTCCAGCCTGCCATGCAGCAATCCCAAAATGTGAGACAATACCCACTTTCAGGTAGAGTTGTCACGGTAACAGAATTCTGAGTTCAGTTTCGATACCAAGAAAACTATCACGATACTCAATACCAATCCCCCCCCCCCCCAAAAAAAAAACACACATTAAAAATATCCACGCATTAAACACATGTTGCCAGGCAACATAGGGTTAATGTGTATTTTTATGTGTTTCTTCTTTTTGGCAAAGTATTGATTGCTCATTACGTGAGGAGGGACTATTAATGTGAGGCACAAGGAAGTCTAAACTGATAAAACCATGTGCCTCACATTAATAGCGACCCCATCAAGTACCTCCTCACAAAATGGACAACATGATGGAGTTACTTACCCTCAGGGCTCATTCAGATGACCGTAGTGTTTTGCGGTTCGCAAACTGCGGATCTGCAAAACATAGATACCGGCCCGAGTGCGTTCCGCAATCTGAGGACCGCACGTGGCCTGCACTATGATAGAAATGCCTATTCTTGTCCGTGGCTGCGGACCAGAATAGAACATGCTCTATCTTTTTTGCAGGGCCGCGGAACAGAATTACGGATGCGGGCAGCAGACAGGGTGCTGTCTGCATCTTTCGCGGCCCCATTAAAATGAATGGGTCCGCACACATTCCGCAATATTGCAGAGCGGTTAGTGCAGCCCCTTGGGCTCCTTACCAGGCTATTTACATATAAATAAAATCATTTTTTACACTCACTAAAACCACTCAGAGATATGGGACGGGTATATTGCGGACATGCTAGCGCCGATCTAGCCGTGCATGTCCGCAGCTCTATAGGGTAAAAAGATGTGACAGAATCCCTTTAATAGTAAAAACCCCATCATATGCCTCACATTAACCCCATGATGTGAGGAGGTACGGGATGGGGTCACTTACTATTCATGTGACGCACACGGTGTTATTCATTTTGAACCTTGGCGTTCCTCACGTTAATACTAAGTAACCTCATCAGGTACCTTACACATTAACCCCATGGTCACTTTTACTATTAATGTGGGGCACATGGAGGTAGTCAGTTAATGACACCATATGCCTCATATTAATAATAAGTGACCCCATCATGTATCTCGCACAATGGCGGCGTTGGGGTTAATGAGTCGCATCAAGCCCAATGTTCCTCTATGCTGCAGATCACCGTAACGAAGCGGAGCCCTCCACTCGTATGTGCACATGATTCCCCACCCTCCCTCCGTCAGCGACACTGCCCGCTCTTGTTTTCATTGGTGGCGTAGCGACCGGCGGGTTCACAGTCCTTACCGGACACCAGCCCCTCAGCGTTTTCATTGGCCGCTGATGAGAGCTAATACCTGATAGGAGCTAATACTAAGCTGTGCAATAATCCCAGTATCCAACCGGGTATCAAAGTATCGAGACTTCCATACCCGATGCCACCCTAATTTCAAGTGAGGTGCGGGAACTGCTAGGAGATGAACATAGGATAATAAGTCATGATAAGTCACATCACCTTTCTTGCAACCCCTTAAATATCTGGACCAGGGTGTCCGCAATCTCAGTAACAACTTCGTCATAATGGTAGTTGAAGGCCATCTCTATATCCAGGCCTACGAATTCCGTCAGGTGGCGGTGAGTGTTGGAGTCCTCTGCGCGGAAAACTGTAAGAAACGGGATCAGGTCACCAGGAATTCAACATCCACATCAAGGGTCTCATGGGAAACACAAAGGGAGACGGACAATATTACATCAGTGGTCTCACCTGCTGTTGCAAAACTACAACTCCCAGCATTCCTCACTTTTTTTTATTTAGGCTGGACGGGCAGATGCAGCTTTGGTGCAGTTTTTTTTCTCAATAGCCTTTAAATCCATTGCATCAAAAACTGCACCAAAAACATGTGATTGCAGCCTTATACTGGCGATCCAGCATCTCTGCAAGTATACAGAGATGCACCGGTATAGGATTACGTTTTTGTTTATATGTTAAGTGAAAAAAGTTTTTTTTTTTTATTCAAGAGTCTCTGCTTCGCGTCTGTGGGCAATCTGCACTAAAATCCTCAAAAACTAGGGTTTTTATTTCCCCATTGAAGTCAGGGAAGATCTGCAACAAATGTCTGTCTGAAACCGGGATGCGGCGGACTGAAAAGTCTGCACTGCAGGTCCATTTCCGCTCAGAAAACAGAAACAGAGTTTGGATGAGATTTCTCATCCACTTTGATGCTACTGTATCTTCTGTTTGAATATCCGCAGAAATTCCAGAAGATGTGAGCAAGAAGCAAGGCACTGCAGTTACACTAGCAATCCACTAGAGGGCTCCAAACTCCACTACAGACCATACATTGGACACAGCAACCTGTTGTCTGTTCATGTGCAATTAGAAATACAATGGCTGTCCCTCAGTGAGTGAGTGCTATACTTTTTTGGTGGGTACTACAGGCACTAATGCACAGTATGGTATCCATACAATCCCTGACTAGACTATCACCCACACTGCTTCATTGTATGCATTCACCATGTGAGCACCACTGGAGGAATTAGATCTGTTAAAGGGGCTGATGAGGATATAGAGCGCAGCTCATACTGGATGTAGCCCAAAAATAATAAAAAATCTTCTGAAAAATTATTATTTATCGCCATAATCGACATGCTGTCATACTGCACAGCGGACATACAGGAATCAAGTGACACGGAATATGCAGGAGCTATGATATAGATATATATGTTTGAGAAATAATGGCGGCACTGAGCAAATAAGGAGCGGGTGCTATGTCCCAAGGCATAAGCCCAATGCTAAAATGTAAAAAACGAAAGTGGGACAGCACTCCAAAAACAGCAGCAATTTATTCACCCATGTGGCTAAATGGCAACGTTTTGGCTCATCAATAGAGCTTTTCTCAAGCCAATACATATATATCACACACCATATTTTTTTTGAGGGAGGGGGTGGCAGAGCCTCTTTTAAAGTGAATGCTAGTGAGAGCTTCCATTTTAAAAGAGCTCATTCGTATGCAGGAGGTGAGGGGAGCGAAGCGCTGCTAGTGCTGGCTGCACTCACCGCTCCTTGGTTTTCTATGGGCCCACGCTGCACTATCCTGACTACGTACAGCGCCAGGATGCAGTACACACATTATCATCTCATGCTTTGCGACGTCAGGTCACAGGGCAGCGCGGGCCTGGAAAAGACCAGGAAGCAGTGAGTGGAGCGCGCTGTCTGGAGAGTTGAAGGGGTGTTCCCATCACAGACAATGGGGGCATATCGCTAGGATATGCCCCCATTGTCTGATTGTTGCGGGTCCCACTTCTGGGACCCGCACCTACACCAAGAATGGAGAGAGCGGAGGCTGAAGGAGCCCGGGTTTCCCGGGGTCCAGCCACCGCCAAGCGCTCTCCCCATACAAGTGAATGGGAGAGCGCTTGCGCAGCCACCACTTCCATTCATTTCTCCGGGGCCGAGGGCACAGTGTGCCCTCCACCACCTTTATCTGCTCCATTTTTGGTGTAGGAGCGAGTCCCATATTTAGCGATATGCCCCTGTGGTCTGATCTGAGCTCTGATCTGAGGTCTGATAAAAAATATTCTTTATTTATATTTAGGCCTCGTATCATGCAGACGTATGGACTGATTTTTTTTACCTGGTCCAATGCAAAACACCTTCTCAAAATCGGCACAGATGCACATCTGCTTGTAGAGCTGTGGAGACTGGGCCAGATAGGCGCTGGTTTTAAAGTAGGACACGGTGAACACATTGGCTCCTCCTTCACTCGCCGCTGGAAGAACGAAATAATTCATAATTAGTCGTTTCTAAAGGACCTTTTGCTTGTAGATAACGGTTAATACTTTGCATTTAGGACCAAGAACGCTTCTAGCGGGACTCCCGTCGCCCACGGTATCACATAGAAGACATCAGAGATCCAAACCTGAAATAATTTTGGGAGTCTGAATCTCGACGAATCCTTTGTTGCTTAGGGTCTCCCGGAAGAGCTGACAAACACCGGACTGGAGGGTGAAGACCGCTTGACTCGTGGAGGTCTGCAAGATAAAACAGCAGGCGCTAAGAAGACCTGAGCAACGAGTGCCGCCATTACAGTCACCATAAAAAATGCCGCCATTACTAATCCAGGCTCTCATTCAGCAGGTGATGGCAATAAAAAAATAAAGGGACTGAGCTAAAATGTAGCTTAAAGAAGTTGCTAGTAGCCCCCAATGACAAATTGACTGGGAGGTGTTGGTCTGCGGGGGTGAAATGTGGTGCCAAAGGTCAGGAACTAGAGGAGGCCTTACCCCATGAAATGAATGGACATACTGGGCCAAGCAGGGGGAGAAGAAAATGCTCTGTTCTGATTACTTCTGGGAGGACCTCAAATATCGGATGCCATAACAGGGCATTCACATAGGGGTCTTTACTCCAACAATATTGATATGCATTGATGTATCAATATGGATGACACAGGATCCAAAAAAAGTGCTTGTTTTTATTTTTTTATTCCCCCAAAAAATAATTTGTTGAACCAAACCTGGAATGCACCAAGTTTAAAGCTTGCTACAAAAGTCCTAACTGTCATCACCTCTAGCGGGAGCTTAGTAAAGAGGGATTAAAGGTTCCCATCAAAGCTGTATAAATCTTTGTGCACTGAGCTCCCCCTAGTGGTGGCTGAAGATTAAAATAATTCTATCATGTAACTGTATCTGAAAGGAAAACAAGTTTCAATATCTATAAAATGCATAATTGTGGTTCATTTAGAATAAAACATAAGTGCTGTATTTTTTTTTCTACTTTTTGTACTGTAAAATACGAGACAAAAACCTGGAGAGGGATCACTCTGTAAACAGATCACGGGATCTCAGATAAGGCTCATGTGTTCACAGTCATGAAGCCTCTTTCTTCTGCTTTGTTTCTCTTTTTTTCCCCCCACATACGTCATAAAGTGTCACACTTCCCGTTATAGCCAGGTTTAGCAGTTTATTCGGTTACGCCCGTTGCTCTATCTCAGCAAAACAAGTGATGTCAGCTCAGCTGCTGATTCAAGATCAGAAGGGCTCTGAAGGAGGGCTCAACAATACCAGCGGTGGCCATATTGGTTGGTCCAGTGTTAACGTGCACCAGCATTACCGTATTATTCTATAATGTAGAAATTCCCCATGCTTGTTTTTGTAAACCTGCTGCATTTACCAGATGGCGTTTTCTGTACTAATTTCACTTCTGGTTAACCTTTTCGGTTGTGAAAGTTGAGGTAAAAGACCACAGGAAGTCAAAGTCTGCCCAGTGTGGTTTATAAGTCAGCACAACTACCCAATGCTATGGATCCCCACCCCTCCTGAGGAAGGTGCAATACTGAGCAAGTCCCGATCTTGTAAGAATCCAGAAAATGGCCCCTAATGTGATGTAAATAGATTCATCCTTCCATGGTATAAAAGAAGCAAACTATTTTAGCTGAGAGGACTAGGATAGAGAACCACTCCACTATGGCACAAACTGCTTGACATATGCTTTTTTGCTCAATTTGTAGTAGATCGGCATCTTCTCATAGCTTGCAGTCATTTCAGTGAGTGAAACGGAGAGGATGAAGAG
Source organism: Bufo gargarizans (assembly GCF_014858855.1). Taxonomy (NCBI): domain Eukaryota; kingdom Metazoa; phylum Chordata; class Amphibia; order Anura; family Bufonidae; genus Bufo; species Bufo gargarizans. The sequence continues at coordinate 25,823,515 of NC_058087.1, read as the reverse complement.
ACACTGTGGGAAAACGGGAATGAAGGGGGATAGAGACAGAGAGATGAAGAAACCTCCCAAGGAATACCCACTGAGCTCTGAACTTGCAGCTTCACAAGCAGGGAACACACACTGAGCTCTGAACCCGCAGCTCCACAAGCAGGAAAAACCCACTGAGCTCTGAGCTCGCAGTTCCACAAGCAGGAAAAACCCACTGAGCTCTGAGCTCGCAGTTCCACAAGCAGGAAAAACCCACTGAGCTCTGAGCTCGCAGTTCCACAAGCAGACGTGTCAGATAAAGCCGGTCTTGTAAATAAATGAAGCAATACAGAAATCAACCACAGACGCATCCTGAACAAGTACAAAGATACATATTTTAATGTATTTTTCCATGAGGCGTCGGGTAATACTAGTGTCATTTGGCATAAATGGAAAGCTAAATATTAACAGCCATGAGCAATCAAATGGTTGCCTTTAGTTGTAGCCCCAAGTGTAACCCATGTAAAAGTGTAACTTTTTAAGTGCACAGCCTGAATTATACCAGAATGTAATATTATGGATATTGATTCCACTTTGTCATCACTGCTTACTGACCATCACCCAATTCTCTCATCTCCAGGTATGATTGCATTGAAGCTTACTGCTACACCCAGCTTTTCCAGTCTGATATTGTCCACCCCCTCTCATCTCTCCTTCTAAATCTTGGTATGATTGCATTGAACTATTAATGTCTCTTATCCTGCTGGATTTATTGAGTATTTGTTTACATTGACTATTTCACCCCGGTATCTGGTGCTATCTTGATTTGGCCATATGTAGCCCCCTCCCCTCTTGGTCACACCTGATTGATCACTGAGTGGTATAAATCTAAGGTCTTAGGTCTTCCAGACCTTGGTCTTTCCACATGCAACATCTCTCAAGTGCAACTTTTTAAGTGCACAGCCTGAATTATACCAGAATTGGACCAGAAGGGGACCACAGGTAATTACAGACATAGTCAATGCAAACAATGTTTAAATTTTTCCTCGTACTCCTCCTACTTGTCCATAACCTCCTGAAATACCCCCACATCCATTCACCCAGCAAGGAACTATTCATCTCTTCGTCCATCTTACCTTCTCATCTGATCGCTTGCACAAACCTGTTTGCCAACATAAAACACTTCCTTCCCAAACACACACAGACACCTCATGCCCTCTCCTATTCTCATCTATTAACACTTTCTCTGCTTCTCCTTACTGCTGGTGATATCTCTCCAAATCCAGGACCCCCTCAGCAAATCCCCATTATTACCTCCATGTCCCACTACAAATCTCCGTCTACAAATTTCTACAACCCCTTAAACCTAATAACCATTCCTCTGACCCCTGTGCCTTTAGTTCCTCTTGCAGGAGCATTATGGAACGCGCGCTCCGTCTGTAACAAACTGTCATACATCCATGAACTGTTCATCTCTCAAAACCTTTCCTTTCTGGGTCTCACAGAGACATGGCTGACACCCTCAGACACCACCTCCCCTGCTGCACTCTCTTATAGTGGATTTCAATTCACTCACACCCCCCGCCCTGGCTGCAAACATGGTGGAGGAGTTGGTCTTCTCCTATCAGACACCTGCTCCTACAGCCCAACTCCACTGCCACCCTCCATTACGCTCACCTCATTTGAAGTACACTCTGTTCGCATCTACTCTCCCTCCAACCTTCAAGTAGCAGTCATTTACCGCCCCCCAGGCCCAGCCACCATATTTCTTGACCACTTTAACACCTGGCTACTACACTTTCTTTCTGCCGACATCCCCACTATCATCATGGGTGACTTCAACATCCCTATTGACACATGCCACTCGGCCGCCTCTAAACTCCTGTCGCTCTCTTCCTCCTTCGGCTTATCACAGTGGTCTTCAGCTCCCACCCACAGAGATGGTCACACTCTGGATCTGATCTTTTCCCGCCTCTGCTCCCTATCTAACCTTTCTAATTTGCCTCTCCCCCTATCTGACCACAATCTACTCACCTTCTCTTCACTGGTCTCTTCTGCAGCTCCCCCGGTCCACACACTAGCACACCCCCGCAGGAACCTCAAACAGCTTGACTTTTGCTTGCTTTCTGACTCTCTTCTCCCACTCTCTACCATCTGTTGCCTCCAAGACCCAGAAGCTGCTACCACCCTATATAACACCACATTAAGTACAGCTCTGGACACTGTTGCCCCCCTCACACACAACAAAATCCGGAAAATCAACAGACAACCCTGGCACACCAACCTGACCAAAAAACTCAGACAAGCTTCCAGGGCTGCTGAGCGGCAATGGAAGAAATCCCATTCTAAAGATCATTTCACCGCATACAAGCAATTCCTCCTCATATTCAAATCCTCACTCGCTGATGCAAAACAGGCCTACTTCTCATCTCTCATATCTTCCGTGTCCCACAGCCCTAAACAACTTTTTAGCACTTTTAATTCCCTTCTCCGTCCCCCAGCGCCCCCACCCTCTCCTCTCTTCTCAGCTAAGGACTTTGCCAAATATTTCAAACAAAAGATAGTCCACATCAGAGAAAGCTTTACTACACAGTCCCCACAGACCCTCTACACAACTGCTCGGTCCTCTTCTCCCAAAACCCACTTCTCTACCATTACAGAAGGTAAACTCTCCACTCTACTCTCCAAATCTCATCTGACCACCTGTGCACTTGACCCAATCCCATCCCACCTCATCCCTAACCTCACTGCAGTGTTTATCCCAGCCCTAACTCATCTCTTCAACCTATCACTAAACTCTGGTGTCTTCCCCTCTGCTTTTAAACATGCTACCATTACACCCATCCTCAAAAAACCTTCACTTGACCCATCTTTCTTGTCCAGTTATCGCCCCATAACACTTCTTCCGTATGCCTCAAAGCTACTTGAACAACATGTCCATTCAGAACTGTCCTCCCACCTCTCCTCCTGCTCCCTCTTTGACCGCCTACAATCTGGCTTCCGACTCCACCACTCGACCGAGACTGCCCTTACCAAAGTCACCAATGACCTACTCACAGCCAAAACCAAGAAACAATACTCTGTCCTCCTTCTCCTTGACCTGTCCTCTGCCTTCGACACTGTTGACCACTCCCTTCTGTTGCAAACTCTCTCATCTCTTGGCATCACTGACCTGGCCCTCTCCTGGATCACATCATACCTCACAGACCGGACATTCAGCGTCTCCCACTCCCGCACCACCTCTTCGTCTCATTCCCTCTCTGTTGGTGTCCCGCAAGGCTCTGTCCTAGGACCCCTGCTCTTCTCGATCTACACTTTTGGCCTGGGACAGCTCATAGAGTCCCATGGCTTTCAGTATCACTCTTATGCTGACGACACACAAATCTACCTCTCTGGTCCAGACATCACCACCTTACTATCTAGAATCCCACAATGTCTATCTTCTATATCATCCTTCTTCGCCTCTCGCTTTCTTAAACTTAACATGGATAAGACAGAATTCATAATCTTTCCCCCATCTTGTTCAACCCCCTCTACAGACCTATCTATCACGATCAATGGCTGCACACTATCCCCAGTCAACAAAGCCCGCTGCCTTGGAGTGATCTTGGATTCTGCCCTTTCATTCCGACCGCACATCCAAGCCCTTTCCACCACCTGCCATCTCCAACTCAAAAACATCTCCCGCATCCGCGCTTTCCTTAACTTTGAATCTGCGAAAATACTTGTACATGCCCTCATTATCTCCCGCCTAGACTACTGCAACATTCTCCTCTGTGGCCTTCCATCTAGCACTCTCGCACCCCTCCAACCTATCCTCAACTCTGCTGCCCGACTAATCCACCTCTCACCCTATTATTCCTCTGCCTCTCCCCTTTGCCAATCCCTTCACTGGCTCCCCATTGCCCAACGAATTCACTTCAAAGTACTTACAAATACATACAAGGCCGTCCATAACCTGTCCCCTCCCTACATCTCTGAGCTAATTTCCCGATACACCCCCACACGCACTCTCCGATCCTCACAAGACCTCCTTCTCTCCTCTCCTCTTATTGCCTCTTCCCACAATCGACTCCAGGATTTCTCCCGTGCATCCCCCATACTCTGGAACTCGCTACCCCAACATATCAGACTCTCACCTACAGTGGAATCCTTCAAAAGAAACCTGAAAACCCACCTCTTCAGACAAGCCTACAACCAGTGACCCTGCTGCCTCTATACCGCCATGACCAACTTAACCCGCACCTACTGTGTCCTTCTCCCATACCATGTAGATTGTAAGCCCTCACGGGCAGGGCCCTCTCTCCTTCTGTACCAGTTTGTAACTCATTTTGTTTATGATTAGTGCAATTGTCTGTATTATGTATGTGCACCCCTTATCATATGTACAGCGCTATGGAATGAATGGCGCTTAAATAATAAATAATAATAATAATAATAATAAAAGAGCAAGACATAATAGGAAAACCTGGAAGGGAAAAGTACCTAAATAGAATGACAAAATGTATATTCTGACTTCCCCTCCTCTAAAATATGCTTTCTATCAAACACAGCCATTGTATTGTACCTTACGTAGCACAGTAAGAGTCTCCTGTTAATGGGCCGAGAATTATTCATGAATGTATAATAAGGATTTCCTGCTGAGCGGAAGTTGCAGAAAGCGGCTATAGGTGGGAACAGCAGGCCATACTAGAAGCCTTAAGTGTGAACTCACTGTTCCAAAGATGAACCCTACGGCAATAATTGCCACCCGGGAAGAGCTACAAATGACATTCCATCTATGTCCGGTGAACTAGTTCATCAGATAAACACTTCACCATATATTTTCTGAACAAAGAGAGGAAAAAACTGTGATAAATAAGAATTAAAAGTATCTGGGAATCACTGATCGTAGAGACGGCTCCTTCTAAGAAGTTCACAAACAACCAGGAAAAGGAATCAATCTATATGTTAAGTGCAGACAAGTTATCTAACCAACTAAACTGAATAGGTTTTCTATACAAACATTAACTGCTATCATACTGCCCCCTATGTATAACCATATAACTACTATAATACTGCCTCCTATGTACAAGAATATAACTACTATAATACTGCCTCCTATGTACAAAAATATAACTACTATAATACTGCCTCCTATATTCAAGAATATAACTACTATAATACTGCTCCTATGTACAAGAATATAACTACTATAATACTGCCTCCTATATTCAAGAATATAACTACTATAATACTGCTCCTATGTACAAGAATATAACTACTATAATACTGCTCCTATGTACAAGAATATAACTACTATAATACTACTCCTATGTACAAGAATATAACTACTATAATACTGCTCCTATGTACAAGAATATAACTACTATAATACTGCCTCCTATGTACAAGAATATAACTACTATAATACTGCTCCTATGTACAAGAATATAACTACAATAATACTGCTCCTATGTACAAGAATATAACTACTATAATACTGCCTCCTATGTACAAGAATATAACTACTATAATACTGCTCCTATGTACAAGAATATAACTACTATAATACTACTCCTATGTACAAGAATATAACTACTATAATACTGCTCCTATGTACAAGAATATAGCTACTATAATACTGCTCCTATGTACAAAAATATAACTACTATAATACTGCCCCCTATGTATAACCATATAACTACTATAATACTGCCTCCTATGTACAAGAATATAACTACTATAATACTGCCTCCTATGTACAAAAATATAACTACTATAATACTGCCTCCTATATTCAAGAATATAACTACTATAATACTGCTCCTATGTACAAGAATATAACTACTAAATACTGCCTCCTATATTCAAGAATATAACTACTATAATACTGCTCCTATGTACAAGAATATAACTACTATAATACTGCCTCCTATATTCAAGAATATAACTACTATAATACTGCTCCTATGTACAAGAATATAACTACTATAATACTGCTCCTATGTACAAGAATATAACTACTATAATACTACTCCTATGTACAAGAATATAACTACTATAATACTGCTCCTATGTACAAGAATATAACTACTATAATACTGCCTCCTATGTACAAGAATATAACTACTATAATACTGCTCCTATGTACAAGAATATAAGTACTATAGGGGGCGGAGCCGAGCCACGCTGCTGAATGGCCGCACGAGCTTGAGCTCCTCCAGCATTCCGGCTCATTTACCCTATAAAAGCTTGGATTTTACCTGATTATGGGGAAACCTGGCAAAGAAAAGACAAGAGGAAGCTCAGAGTCTACCCCACAGCGCTCCAGACAGCCTGAGATGGAGAAATTTCTCCGAAAAACGCCGAGAGCTGCCGCACAGAAAGGCGCCAATATGGCGGCGTCTACTGCTCCAGACTCCGACGCAGGAGACCTATCGGATGCGGGCAGCGGCTCTGATATTTCGGATAGGAGGCCTAGAGATCCACCGCTGTCGGAACGAACCCTTCGCCGGGTTCTTGAATCTGCCCTCACGCCACTCAAGCAAGATTTGGCGGACATTAAGGACGATATAAAACATCTCGGCCAGAGAGTGGTCACGCTGGAAAGCACGCAAGAAGCCATACTGACCTATGAGGGCAAAGCTGCGGAGGTGCTTGCTTCTCACAAAGCCCTATTGAATGATGCCTTCTTGAAATTGGAGGATCAGGAGAACCGGAGTCGCCGGCGCAACATACGCATTCGCGGCCTACCTGAATCGCTAGCGGCGGAGGCCTTGCCGAAAGTGGCGCGAGAACTGTTCTCCATGATGCTTGGGCCTGATAGAGCGGAGGGGATAGTAGTGGAGCGCATTCACAGGGCATTGCGCCCTAGGCCTAAACCCCAAGATCCGCCACGCGATGTAATTTGCGGCCTATTGAGCTACGTGGACACCGTAGCTCTTCTGAAAAGGCAAAGAGAGATGGAAGTGCTGGAGTATGACAACGTACCGCTACAGATGTTCCAGGACTTGGCGCCATCTACCCTGGCAAAGCGACGCTTGTTCAGGCCTCTCCTGGATGTTCTTCGCAAGACGTCTACTCCATTCAGGTGGCTGTATCCATTCGGTCTGTCGGTGTCCAGGAATGGAAAACTGCTCACGGTGCGGTCACCTGCGGATCTGGAATCGGTCTGGAGGTCCCTAGATGTCCCTCCAGTGGAAATTCCCTCGTGGTTGCCAGCCGACCAAGATGGCCCCCTGCCTTTACCGCCGCGAGTATCTGCCTGGCAGACGGCATCTGCGGGCAGGCCGGATCGATCGGGACGCAGCAAGTCGGACAGGGCTCTCACCTGAGCCTGTGACAAGGTTTTTGGCTGTTTGTATGAGCATGAACTGCTAATGCCATGCTTTATCTCACTCCGTTAATGTGAAGAGTTGGTTACCTCTACCTCTGTGCAAAATGTTTTGTTTAGCGGACTCTGGCCTTTCCCTAATGGCCCTATGTTTCGCTGCTATTCAGCTCATAATCTATGTTTTTTATGAAACGTTATGTCTTGAATGGGATGATTCCCTGCTGAAGCAGGCCTCCAGAAAGGGGTCTCTCTCCCCTCATGTGCAGGGTAATGACCGGATGATCCCGGTGCTGGATGTGTTTTCTTTCACTTTTTTCGTTCTTTTTTGGTCTATATGTTAGAGACCATAAGCGCTTCACTTGCCCCCCTCACCAGTCCATTTCTATTTGGACTGGTGATAAGTGAGGCGCTCGTCACCTCTCGGATGGGTTGCTTGTCCGAGCAGGTCATGTGTCTGTCCACTATGTTACATGTTGTTCCCCTTATTTTTTGTTCCTTGACCTCTTTCCCTCCCCTCCTTTCCGCTGCTCTTCTTTTCTTGGTGCTTCTTTATGTGACCTGGTGTACCATATGCTCATATACAGCTGTATGTATACAAAAATGTCCTCCATAACTGTAGCCTCACTTAATGCACATGGTCTGAACGAGCCATGCAAGCGGGCTCAGACACTTTCCCTCCTCCTGAAGGATAAGGTGTCAGTGGTCTTCCTGCAGGAGACTCATTTTAGGACAGGCAAAATTCCCAGGTTACCCCCTAAGAAATTTGTGCAATGGTTTCATAGCACACATGATTCGGCTAGTAGGGGGGTTAGTATTGCCATACATAAGTGCCTTCCTTTTAAGCCCCAAACTATATCCGCTGACCCTGAAGGCAGATTCCTGTTTGTAAAGGGCGTCTTGGGGGACTCCCCGGTAACGCTCGCCAATTTGTATGCCCCTAATAAAGGCCAAATCCCATGGCTCGTTCAGACCCTAGCTGCACTCTCATCCTTCTCTGAGGGGTTATTGATTCTGGGGGGCGACTTTAATGTTGCCATGGAACCAGCGGTGGACACTTCGGCGGGCAGACCCTCTGTGTCTTACAGGTTATTAAAAAGGCTAAAAATTTCGCTGAGGAAACTAAAAGTTTTAGACGTCTGGCGGATCATGAATCCCAATGGACGGGACTATACGTTTTACTCCCATGCTAAGACGTCCTTCCACAGATTGGATTATTTATTCATATCTGATTTATATATACGTAATGTCTCTGGAGCCCGGATAGGCAATATAACGTTATCTGATCATGCCCCCGTTTTTATAAGCTTTTCTTTGACAGGCCCGCAAAGGAAGGAACGTGTGTGGCGCCTTAACGACACTTTGGTCTCAGACCCCTCACACGCAACCAAACTTAGGGCCTCGATCTCGGAATTCTTTAGTATTAATGACACCCCAGATTCCCCCCCCTCACCAGCTATACTTTGGGAAGCCCATAAGGTGGTCATTAGGGGAGAACTTATTGCCTTGGGGGCTTATGTAAAAAAGCAAAGGACAAAGGCTTTAGACGCTTTGTTAGCTACTATTGCTCGTTTGGAATCCTCCCACAAGGAATCACAGGCTATTCATACCCTAACGGAATTGACCGAAGCCAGAACGCGTCTTAAAAACTTATTAAACGTCACTTCTGCAAAATTAGTGTTGAGATCCAGGTTCAGGGCCTATGCCCATGGGAATAGGGGAAACAAACTGATGTCGGCTATTGCCAAAAAACAGTTTTCTGACTCCTTTGTTTCCTCTATCAAGGATCCCAAGGGGTTGTTACATAAGTCCACCCCAGACATAGCCAAGGCATTTTGTTCCTTCTATGAAGCCCTGTATAATCTACCCCCGCCGGCAGGTGCTACGCCTGGTGACCTAGCGGAAGCCACTGATAAATTCCTGCTGACCCTTAACCTCCCTTCTATCTCCTCATCTAAGGCCTCTCAACTAACTAGGCCTATTTCAGAGTCAGAAATCCGCAAAGTTCTTATGTCAATCCCGTCAGGCAAGAGTCCAGGGCCTGATGGTTTTTCCATCGTGTATTATAAATCATTCCAAGATGTTTTAATCCCTCGTTTTCAGAACCTGTGTAACTACCTCCTGACTGGTGGTTCGCTTGCTCCCCACTCCTTGTTGGCACACATTACTGTCCTCCATAAGGAAAATAAGGATCCGACTTGCTGCAGTAATTATAGGCCGATATCCCTGCTTAACAATGATGTGAAGTGGTGGGCGAAGATTCTGGCCTCTAGGCTTCAGGATGTTCTTCCTGACGTGATTCATGAGGAGCAGGTAGGCTTTGTCCATGGCAGACAGGGGTCGGAGAACACGGTGCGGCTTCTTCATCTGGTGAATTGGGCAAAGAGAGCTTCAAAGCCTCTGGTTCTGGTAAGTACAGATGCGGAGAAGGCCTTCGATAGGGTCAGCTGGCACTTTATGTCGCGGACTCTGGCGAGGTTTGGCTTCCCAGACCAGTTTGTTACTGCTATCCATACCCTATATTCGGCCCCCTCTGCCATGGTCAAGGTCAATGGAGCACTGTCCCCACCATTTCGCATCACTAATGGGACGAGGCAGGGATGCCCCCTCTCACCCGCACTATTCGTTTTAGTGATGGAGACCCTACTATGTAAAATTAGAGATGATCCAGATATTATAGGCCTAAGGGTTGGCTCTGGCTACCATGTTACTGCAGCATTTGCGGATGACCTTTTAGTTCTGACCTCTAACCCTTCGGAGTCCTTGCCCAAATTGTTAGATATATTTGAGGACTTTGGATTCGTGTCCAATTTTAAAATAAACTATGGGAAATCCATGGCTCTCAATATTTCCTGCCCCAAAACTGTGATTAATGACCTTAAACAACGTACCCCGTTTGCCTGGGCCTCCAGAGACATTACGTTCTTGGGGACGCGAGTCTCGGCTAATGTTCAGGACTTAGCCTCTCTCAACTTTGCTCCACTTTTGCAGGATGTGCGTAATCATTTACAAAACTTGAAGCTTCCATTTATATCTTGGGTTGGAAGGAAAAATTACCTTAAGACATTCATTCTCCCCAAATTTCTATATATGCTGCAATCCCTCCCTATTTGGTTGCCGAATTCGTATTTCACAGAGGTCCGCCGAGTGTTCACGCGCTTTCTATGGAATAGCAAATCCCCGCGCATTGCCTACCATGTTCTGACAAGGGATAGAAGGTTTGGAGGTTTTGGGATGCCGGATGTAAAATTATATTATACTGCTGTTCAATTATGCAGATGTGTAACAGCCTTGTCCCGGCCATCTAGCTCACTATGTTCAAGCCTTGAGTCTGCATTGATCTCCAATCAGGAATGGCTTACCCTGTGGGGTGTTCGGCCCTTTTCAGCCAATCACTGCGCCTCTTCTCCGTTTTTGAAGGGGATGCTGGTAGAATGGTCCAAGATGGTCCAATCCCACCTGTTCAACTTTCCAAACTCCTGTATGCCACTCAAATTTTTGCAATCTCATATCCACCCCTCTGTGTCAAACCCCTCTGGGATTTGGTCCAAGCTCGCTGACCTCACTTTGCGAGATGTCCTTCTTTCAGATGGTAGTTTGGACTGGAATTTGATACTGAACCGCCCCGAAGTCAAAACTGCTCCCTTCTTTCACCTGGCAGATTTTAAGAGAGATTCAGTTAAGTGTACTGGATCCTTTGCGGGGAATGGTTCTTCTTCCTGGCTGGAGAAGAAAGTCCTAGCGATTAAGCCCCCCAATAGGCAACTTTCTCTGATGTATAAAGAAATGCTCTCCAGCTTGCCTCCGGAGCTCAGTTATATGGCCTCTTGGGAAAAGGAGCTATCTCTGACCTTTACAGAACCAGAGAAAGCCTTTGTTCTAGCTCATTCGCATGGGTTTAACCGCTGTGTTAGAGTCCAGGAAAATTCTTTTAAGTTACTCAGCAGGTGGTACAAGACGCCCGAATTCCTGCATAAATTGAACCCAGAAATTCCTGAAACATGTTGGAGATGTGGCATAGAAACTGGATCCCTGTCTCACATTTGGTGGCTGTGTCACAAGATTCAGCCGTTTTGGAAGCAGGTGGAGTCTCTGATTAACACTATTTGTAAGACCAAGATTGTACTAGATGCTAAACTTGTTCTGGTATGGTGCCCTAACGATATCCTTACTCCTGCTAAGAATAACCTCCCGACAATGCTACTTACCGCAGCGAAGCTGCTTATCCCCTTTTTGTGGAAAAATGATTCCCCACCGTCTCTCCATATGTGGTCAGATAAGGTTGACCAGATCTACCGTTTTGAGGAGTTGGCGCACTGGGAGAGTAACTCACG